>NC_083410.1:66177287-66816362 GCF_020745735.1 Hemiscyllium ocellatum
AATCTATGAAAGTTTGGGTATTTGTCTTTTTGTGTAACACATGATATAATAACCTACATAGGACTGTTGGATGTGGTTAACACTATTGTTCACATAAGTTTCAGTAATGGCACTGTTAGCAATGATGTTTATGTTACATTAAGTAATTTGTGTGTCTGGGTGCTGTGGGTACGGGTCCTGAAAAGGTAAACAGTATAATGTAAACGGTTTGATTACTTACAAAATCTTGAATGCTGGGCTCTTCAAATTCCATGAAGTGGCCACTTCTCTCCAGCAGTCTATTCAATTTAGCACCAAACAGTGAAAAACAAATTTGAACAAAAACTGACGTGGTCATAGCTTACTGAACAGATTGTACTTATTAATATAAATCATAATTTAAAGTCTTCTCATTTTTATTTGCTGAAGATATAACTGTGCCCAGTGTTTTGAATTAATGTGCTCTGATTAATCTGTAGTACCCTACATGTACAACAATATCTGTTGACTTCATACAGTCAATGCATAAAGCAAAGTATGGTGAAATTTGTTCCCAATATTTATTATTGCTTGGTGTAACACTCAAACAAATTGTGTCATCCACTGTCTCCTTCAGTTTAAACTTGCAGTTAGTCTTTTAATCTGTAGCATTTCTTAATTTAGTACAATTTGATCCAAATTGAAACCAAATTAAATCGAACCTGTGATGAGTAAACATCTACCTATCTCCACAAATTTGGTAAAGACTTGGAAAAGGGAAACTAAAAGTATCTCTTGCATCGACATTGGAATGCACAAATGTTTAATTCGAAACGACAGCTTGAGTTTGTATCTTGTCTTTAATTTTTTACTCATTCAGGGATGTGGGCTTTGTTGACTTGGCTAGCATTTATTGCCCATCCCTAATTTCCTTTCAGCAGGTTGTGGAGAGCTATCTTCTTGAACTGCCGCAGCCCATTTGGTGTTGGTACACTGACAATGCCATCAGGCAGGGAATAGTTCCAGAAATTTGATCCAACGACGTTAATATAATAAATTTACCAAGATGCTTCAAAGGAGCCTATTCAAGCATAAGTGAACACAACGCCAAAGTACCATCATTAGGACATTATGGTTAAAGGTATAGTTAGAAGTATTGCAAAGGTAAGATTCAGAATTTCTGTCTTTTTCCACTTGGGGATACTTTTAAGGAAGTTGTTACTTGACAAGAAAGCAAAGGCTTTACACAGCAGTTTACGGAATGAATTCTCGCGCTATAAAATTGGATTAAGGTGGCTGATGATTCATCAATTTCAAACATGTTGTCATAGAACAGGAAGATATACTCTTGTGCCCCAAATTCCTCAACTTGGTAAGTTCCTGATATTTTGCAACAATATAGAACGAAAGGTTTGAAGCTTAGGCCAGGCACATACACAAAAGAAAGTTTGGAGCATTAAATAATTTAGAGCAGCATTAATGAAGAACCTGAGACCTAGTTCTCTGTTCTGTTGGTTCTTGTACAGGAAACAGATCTGTGGCTATTTCAAGGAAAATATGCTAAAAAGTATTATTGTTTCTGCATAATGTTTATAAAGTGTACTTTATTTGAAGAGTAGACCCACTGTATCGTAGACAGTGAAATAAAGGAGATCCTTGGATTGGAAATGTAATTGGCAATCTGTATGATGGTAATATAAGATGTAGAAGATAACTCTATTCTTAAACCCCAGCAACATGCCTACGATTAAGAATGATTTGTTACGGGCATTTTTTGCACATTTCCTTCACACCACACCATTCCCTTCCTGTTGTCGTGGCAATGCTGCTTCCTATTGAGCTTTGATCTGTGAATGGGGAAATGGCCATCAATATAGTACTTTATTTATGTATCCAAAATTCATCTGTGAACCTTGGCCATGCTTGCTAACAGTATGTCCAGCTGTGGTGGATATCATATGATCCTAACCTGGCATTTAGACAGACACATTTCAGCAGTAGTAATATGAATTATTTTCTGCATTTTGATTTTAAAAGATAGTTGAAATCTCAAAGAAAATTGCATTTAGTGTACAAAGCCCATTCCTTCTGGTAACTAGATAAGTGAGCAAATGGAACTGCTGCCACACAATTAAAGATCTCCAAACATATGTAGCTGAAATGAATAAATTTACATTAAGAGGTGCGATGGTGAGCTTAATTCACATGAACAAAGCTCACATTTACATTTCAGTCAGTAGAACAAACTTTCTGCTTTATTGTCATTTCCATGTCCATTTTAACTGATAAAGGGGAATGGGAAAATGACCTTGGCTTTAATTGTTACAACAAAGGACACATTTCTCCTTTAAAGCAAAACAACTCCTCAGCCTGATTCAAATGCAAATAAAGGCAGATTTGAATTGGTAGCTGACTTTCTCTCGCAGACGGCAGGATTCTGTTCTACTGTGACCTATTTATTCATGTGACTGAAAGAATTTATAGTTCAAATTTCAGATCATGATTCCAGAGCATGAACTGTATCAACACTCTCTTTAGTTTTTCAGAATCCACTGACATGCAGACAGTGTCTGGTGCTAATACATTGACACTGTTACACAAATTCTCAATAAAAGGAAATCAAATACCTGCAAGTCATTTAATATCAGAACACGTTATGACAGGTTTATGCATTTTCCTGTTTATTTTCTAATTTCCACTCAGTAACCTTCTCAGTCAGTTTTGTTTTAATTCCATAAAAGAACAAGGGAAAAGAGCAATACAAAAATTAAAGGCCTACTATGTAATTTGAATTAAAAAAACACAAAGACTTACCGTTGGGCTTCCACCATGTTAGCAAAAGAGCGCCTATACATCTGGTATAGCTTGTCAAGATGCAGTTCGATGTGGTGAGGATTCTCCTGCGCCATTTTAAGGGTTTTCATCTAACAATTTGAAGAATCAAAGTAAGTATTGGGAAATAAGAACAAACTTGCATGTTAAGTGTATTTGTAATATTTTTTGAAATGCTAGTGAAGCAATCCATTAAAATAGTTGCCTTGCCTATGTGGATTAAAAGGTGAAATTTCATCAAGGGTTTGGGCATTGTTGCTGATCTCCATGTTGTTCTTTCAGTGTGAATTATTGAAAAGAGGTCAGAAATGGAAATTCAGGCTAACAGGCCTAAATGTTGCTCAGGAATAGGCAGGCTATTTATTGTTGCTGTATTGCATCTAAACCTGAGATGGGCCAACTCAAAAGAAGTTTGAGATGAAATCTTGGGGCAGCCTACTATTATATGGTGTATAGCACAAATGATGTGTCAAAATACTAAAGCCGCAAAGCTTCTTTTTCCATGAATCCAGGAATTGTGATTAGGAATTGTGATGTATATATTCGTGAATGTGTTAAAAGCTTAAACAGAGTCATGTAGTTAGAATTTTCATTCAGGGAGGTGGGCTTTGGTGGTATTTATTGTCCATCCCGAGCTGCCCAAGAGAAGGTGATGCTGAGCTACCCACTTGGCAGCTCATTTGGTGTAGGTAGGCCAACAATACTTTCAGCATTTTGATCCAGTGACTACGGAACAGTGATATATATTTTTCAAGTCAGGATGGTGAGTGGCTTGGAGGGAATCAGCAGGTTATAGAGTTCCTATGTATCTGCTGCCCTTATCCTTCTAGATGGGTTGAAAGGTGCTGTCTCATGGGCCTGGGTGAATTTCTGAATTGCATCTTGTAGATAGTACACACTGCTGCTGAGTGTTGGTGGAGGAGGGAGTTAATGTTTGTGAATACAGTGCCAATGAAGCAGGTTGCTTTTTATTCAATGGTGTCAACCTTATTGAGTGTTGGTAGAGCTGTATCTATCCAAGCAAGTGTAAAATGTTCAGCGATACTCCTCATTTATGGCAGGCTTGGGGAGTCACGAGTTGTTCACTACAAGATTCTTAGCATCTGACCTGCTCTTGAAGCCAGCATATTTATACGGCAAATGCAGTTCAGGTTCTAATCAATACCAATCGCTGGGATGTTGAGAATGGATGATTCAGCAATGGTAATCCCATCGAATGTCAAGGGCAATGATTAGATCCCTTTTTTTGGGAGATGACCATTGCCTGAGACTTGTATGGCATGAATGTTATTTGTCTCTAGCCAGCTCAAGCTTGGATGTTGCACAGGTCTTGCTGAATTTGGACATAGATTCCTTCAGTATCTGAGGAATCATGAATGGTGCTGAACATTGTGCAATCATTGGCAAACGTGCCCACTTCTAACCATAGGATGGAGGGAAGGTCATTGGTGAACAAGTTGAAGATGGTTATGCATATGACACTACCCTGAGGAACTCCTGCAGAACTGTCCTGGAGTGAAGATGACTGATCTCAAACAACCACAACCACCTTTCTTTGTGCCAAATATGATTTCAATCAATGGAGAGATTTACCCTTGGTTCTAATTTTTTTCCAGTTTTGTTATGGCACCTTGATGCCATAATTTGTCAAATGCTGCCACTCCCACAGTAAATCCAGCACAGAACCAGAATAAATTCCACAACATTACAACAATGCATGAGGGAAACTGCAGTGGAGATTCTAGCCCATTGTTCATGTTAAAAATATGGGCTAGAATTCATTTGAAAGGCATTTATGACATGTCCAATTTTTAGTGTGTAAGCTCAAACACCCAATTTGTGGGGAAAAATAGAAATCGTTTTAGTGGACTTCTGCCATAAATTGTGGCATGTTCTACACCATTCTTCCATTAGCATTGCAAAAATGGGAATGTGCGGTCAATCTCTGTGTGACGCACATATCTCTGTTGGATTTTCACTGTAACTAGGAGTAATTTGACCACATGTTTAGGTGATAGTGAGGTCTACAGATGCTGGAGATCAGAGTCGAAAGAGTGTGGCGCTGGAAAAGCACAGCAGGTCAGGCAGCATCTGAGCAACAGGAGAATCAATGTTTCTGATTCATTTCTGATGAAGGGCTTATGTCCAAAATGTCGATTCTCCTGCTTCTCAGATGCTGCCTGACCAGTTATGCTTTTTCAGCACAAGAAGTTGGGACTGCTCTTGCATGCGATAAGATTCCTGTTAATAGGGTGACATATGGTCCTGACATATCACTGGACATATTGGAAATGCAGGAAGAGAACAATGGAAACATTAGATTCTCACTCCCAGAGACTGCAATAACTCTTAATGTTTTTTTCAAATGCTCAGCTGTCATTTTCTCTCTTCCTTAATTTAGGCTTCCTTGCCAACTCTCTTTGTCTTTCTGTATTATTGAATAATTGCATTATTGACCCAGGTCCCAAAAGTCTTGCTGATCTTTTACCAATTTGTACTCCCAATACATGCCACGAAAATCAGGTAAAACAATGAAATGAAGTCATGAAGGAAACAAGCTTGGTTTTCCAGCTTAATAGTCACATTCATAATTAACTATCATAAACTAAACTGCTGAATTCCAGCAAGCCACAACTGCCAGAAACATGCAGATTATTTGAATACATACAGTGCATTAAAAATCCTGAAACTGGGGATTGAAACTATATTTTCCCTGTATCTAATTCAGTTTCCAGCCCCTGAGAGTAGAACGTAATGGGCCAACAAAAAAGGCAGACCAAAGATTGCTCGTGGAAATTCGGTAAAAGGATGTAGAGTGACATGGGGCTACTGGGACGATGGGGGCTAGTGGAGGGGCTTAGGTTGTCATGGTCAGGGGGTGGAGGTTGGCATGTGACAGCTGTGAGGGGGGTTTTAGAGGATCTTTCCTGTTTTACTGCCGTTATGATGACAGCAATGAGCTCCAATAGCATAAAGACTTTTAAACAGACCCATTTCCACATCTACCTGCCCCTGCCTCCCAATTTTCTTTGGGCATGATGGACTAGGCTCTAGCATGGAACGACACCTCCAAATGAAAATATCACCTTTTATAGGCCCTTCCCCCTCATCCCCACCTCAAACAAGGTGGACAGGTCATGTCAGGAAATGCTCACTGACCTATCCAGTAGAGGCACCTGACCCAAAGATTAAGCCCCTCTTTAAGCTTCCCCACAACTCTAAAACTTAGCTGTGTGTGACTTCACTTCTGATCCATTTCCTGTGGTCTTTCAGCAAGCTCATACAAAACCCCTAGGTTTGATTGAAGTCCAGGCTCCCTAACACTTGTTGTCTGGAAACTACTTTTAGTTCTAGCTTAATCAAGTGCTGCTGGGGATTGCTGATCGGTTCTCTCAGGTGAAACTCGGTGGATGAGGGTACAAGTCCCACTCTGACTCAATTAAAGCTACCCCAGCACAATATCACTGCAGGGGTGGCTAGGTTTCAGCAGGAGGAGGGAGAGAAGGGGAATGCTGACCATCCAGTTTTCAGTGAATGCTTGGGGGACCGGCGAATGGAGTCAGGGAATAGTTTCCTCTGTGCAAGAAAGCAGAGCATACATTTGGGAAGCAGCAATATATTCTATGATTTTGCAGAGAAATAGAAAGATAGTGATTAGCAGGTAATTTGGAAAGGCAGAGAGAGTCAAAGAGGTGCACAAAGGTGCTTTTTGAGGAGGCAGTTGATGAAAATGGCGGGGGGGGGGGGGGGGGTGAAAAACACCTGAGAAGAGGAAACCATGAACAATATCAGCTAACATGGGGCACAAGGAGGTTAAGTTGGGCAGTCAGGAGTTTTGTGGGAATAAAGTCAAGGAAATAGAACTTCTCATCAGTACCTATGGTATAGGAATGAGGAAGAGCTGTCTGGCATGGCTGATCATGAGTGTATATGACATAACTAACAGCTGATTTGTAAAGATCTGGCACCTTGTCATGCAGTTCAGATAAAACTGCCAAGTTCAGACTGCTGTCTCATTAAAAAAACAAAGTGATGGAGAAATTCAGCAGGTTCTAGCAGCATCTGTGGAGTGAGAAAGAGAGTTTACATTTCAAGTCTGAGTTGACTTCTTCAAAATTGCTTTCATTAATATCTGAATGCCTTAATTTTGTTGCAGCATTGTAACTCACTGAAAATGTTATGCTACAGTATATTCAATTCAATTTGATATTTGTATCTAAAATAACTATCAGAATTGGCAATAAAGTTTGAATTGAACTGAATAGAATTGAGAAGCCATTCCAGAGCACTGGGATCATGGATGTATTCACTATCACCTCCCGCTCTACATGTCTGTCAATTCCACTGGCAGGTCAGTGATATAAGATAAGTATCTATCCCTGGAGACAAAAGGTACATACCTAACACCTGTTAAGACAAATGAGACGATTGAAACATGCGTCCATACCTATCTATAGACTGACAGGGATCAGATACACCTTTCTCAGAAGTATCAGATTACCAGGATTTCAAAGCATGCATAATTAGCTACTGGTAGACTGACAGGGATCAGATGCATTGCTGGAAACTTCCTAAACCTAACAAATGACTTGAGACTTTCAAAACGCCATGCGACTGCCATTGGTAGATTGATGGGATTTGAATCTTTCCCCACTTAGACCACTGAGTGTGTAACATAACATTTGTTAGTAACTCCTGTCATTATTGCTAGAGCTACAGTCGCAGACATCTTCCCATTGACTACAACAACAGAATATTTTAAAAATGGAATTAATGGGAAATAATACTGTGAATGCATAGTATCAGGTGTGACACAGCTTGGCCAATATTCACACACTGGACTTCTCAGAAAATACCAATAGGCACCATTCAGAAATGTCCACATCGATGACCGCTCTCTTTCTAACCTAAAGACATTGAGGCAAAATGTTATATTTGAGCTGTAACCACTGGCAAGATCACTTTACTTATCACAGACTGAGAATGAAACCTGGTATTTTTGTATTCTGTAAGCATCATTGTGATACCATGCAATGCATTTACCCATTAAAACAACTAAGGAGTGTGACAAAGTAATTTCAGTCCCGCACATCATCCATCTATAACGAAAGCAGGTATTTAACCATTACAGTATTTTTGCAATAAGATCTCTGCAATTATTGTTCTAACTAGTGAACCAAAGCCCTATATCAGATAGGTACTATATTAGATTTGATGTGGAGGAGGTGGGGTTGGACTGGGCAAAGTTAAAAATCACACAACACCCGGTTATAGTCCAACAGGTTTATTTGGAAGCACTAGCTTTTGGAGCGCTGCTCCTTCATCAGGTCTTATCAAATAACATGTTGGACTATAAGCTGGTCATAGTGTCATAGAGATGTACAGCATGGAAACAGACCCTCCTGTCCAACTTGTCCATGCCGATCAGATAGCCCAACACAATCTAGCCCCACCTGCCAGCGCCTGGCCCATATCCTTCCAAACCCTTCCTATTCATATACCCATCCAGACGCATTTTCAATGTTGCAATTGTACTAGCCTCCACCACATCCTCTGGCAGCTCATTCCATACACTTACCACCCTCTGCATGAAAAAGTTGCTCCTTAGGTCTCTTTTATATCTTTCCCCTCTAGTTCTGGATGACTCCACCCCAGGGAAGACACTTTGTCTACTTATCCTATCCATGCCCCTCATGATTTTATAAACCTCTATAAGGTCACCCCATAGCCTCCCATGTTCCAGGGAAAACAGTCCCAGCCTATTCAACCTCTCCCTATAGCTCAAATCCTCCAACCCTGGCAACATCCTTATAAATCTCTTCTGAACCCTTTCAAGTTTCACAACATCTTTCCGATAGGAAGGAGACCAGAATTGCATACAATATTCCAAACGTGGCCTAACAATGTCCTGTAGCTGCAACATGACCTCCCACCTCCTGTACTCAATACTCTGACCAATAAAGAAAAGTATACCAAATGTCTTCTTCACTATCCTATCTATCTGCGACTCCACTTCAAGGAGCTATGAACCTGCAACACTCCCTACGACCTTACCATTATATGTATCAGTCCTACTAAGATTTGCTTTCCCAAAATGCAGCATCTCACATTTATCTAAATTAAACTCCCTCTGCCACTTCTCAGTCCATCGGCCCATCTGATCAAGATCCCGTTATAATCTGAGGTAACCTTCTTCGATGTCCATTACACTTCCAATTTTGGTGTCATCTGCAAACTTACTAACTATACCTGTTATGCTCACATCCAAATCATCTTTACCTGACATATGCTTCCATCTTTTTCTTAACCAAATCCTCAAATCCAGCATTCCCTACAACTACTAGTCTTTCCTTTCACCCTAACAGGAATATACTGTCTCTGGACTCTTGTTATCTCATTTCTGAAGGCTTCCCATTTTCCAGCCATCCCTTTACCTGCTGTTGTGTGATTTTTAACCATATTAGATAGGTAGCACCCATTGCTGAGTATTTGTCCTGGCATTTACTACAGGGAGGAAATGTGAAAGAAAGATTTATTGGGTGATTAATGCTTGAATAATAAACAGGAATTCTTCTAAACAGCATTCAATTTGAATTCCATAAAAGTAAGAAAGTGATGGTGCAAGTATAATATGAAGTACCATAATCCTAAGCTGGTGGATATGATTCATAAGGTACAAAGCACAAATCCTCCATTTGGTTTATTGGAACATGAATGTCAAAGCATAATGTGAAGTCAGCAGTAATAAAAATTACTTCTTTTATTCAGTTACTCAGTTCTGAGGAAGGTTCACTGGACCCAAAACATTCTTTGATTTCTCTCCACAGTTGGGTTTTTCCAGCAATTTCTGTTTTTGTTGTTGATAAAAATTAATTTGACTTGCAATGTTATTTTCTGTGTCTGTTCATAGCAGTACTGTCTTTATTGTCTCATTTGTAAACATTGAAACTTTTGCTCTTTTCCTCTCCATCTCTCTTTAATATACTGAGGTATGATTCCAAAGAGAAATAGGTACCTCCCAGAATGTCCATTTTTAACAATGCAAGGGTAATAGTATTCAACATATCTAAGCCAGACTCTGTTTTCACCAAAAGCCCTCTATCAGAATTAGTGATTTTGGGAGCTTTTAATGATTCCTAGCCCAGGCGGTGTTGGTAGCAATGCTTCCAACTGTTGCTTTAGCGGAGATCAGCTCACTTACTAAAGACCAGTAAACTGAATCTGCTACCTTCTCAGGATGGCTTAGTACTTCTTCGGTTGTGATTCTGACTCACCAGACCACCAGGGGAGACTTAGTAATTAAGATACACCATAAGTCTAATTATAGCAAAACCATCAAACCTCAGGATTGTTGCCCACTGCCCACACTCTTCCCATCTGATCCAAATCCAACTTCCCTGCCTGTTGCTCAGTATTTGGACATGGTAAAAGATGAAAGCTTATCACCAGAACTGGGTTACATAGATTTGGAGATCGCTAATTCTGATAGAAGACATTTGGTGAATACAGAGTCTGGCTTAGATATATTGAATACTATTATCCTTCCATTGTTAAAAATGGACATTTTGGGAGGTACCCATTTCCCTTTGGAATCATACCTCAGTATATTAAAAAGGGATGGAGAGGAAAAGAGTAAAAGTTTCAATGTTAACACATGAGACAATAACAGTACTGCTATGAACAGCCATGGGTTACATAGAAGTTACAGGAGATTGACTTTCTTTTATCCTCTCTAGCTCTCATTATGTGGTTCGGCGAAGGCTAAAGTTGTGTCCTCAGGGAGGAAAGGATTTATCTGGCGCCTGTCTCCAAACAAGTGCCAGACATCAGAAAACGCATTTGTAAGTGTAGGTGATCTAAGTGGCATCCTTAATGTAAATGAAGTTCCCTTGTAATTTACACTAAGGTGTTCCTGAATACTCTTGAAACTGATTAACTGTTTCAGTTTCAATGTCTAAGGGTCAGTTTCATAACGTTAGCTCATTAGTTGACTGCACCTATAATTTTTTTGACTTGGAGATGCCAGTGTTGGACTGGGGTGGACAAAGTTAAAACTCACACAACATCGGGTTATAGTCCAACAGGTTTATTTGAAAGTGCTAGCTTACGCTGAAGGAGCGACGCTCCAAAAGCTGGTGCTTCCAAATCAACCTGTTGGACTATAACCTGGTGTTGTGTGATTTATAACTTTTTGGTTGTACTCCCCTACTTCAATCGATGTGTAGTTATTAATTTCTCCACAATGCTTTCTCACTGCTAAACATTTTGTTTCTTGGCAATCAGCCAATGTTTATGGTTGTAACAGTTTTCAGCAAATAATTCTGTGAACAATGCTCTCCAGTATTGTGATTGTCTCCATTAGATTCCCCTCCACTCTGAATACTGCCAGGGCTCAGCTGTTCTCCATCCCAAACCCTTCTGCGCTTGTGGCATGTTTTCCCACTTAATCCCATGCACTCACTCCAACCCTAATCATCAGCTAAACTCTCGCAGCTGCCCTTGTGACAACATCGCTCCACCGTCTTAGCTCCAGCTCACCTCCCATCCTCCAAAATATCACAGATGTGTAAGAAAAAGTGACAGATAGATATTGATTACATCATATGTTCATATCATTTGAATATATGTTCAAAAGAGACAATGAAGACATTTGAAATCAGCGGAGGATTGGGGATAGTCACAGAAAATAATATAAAACAATGTTTGTCATTATGACAAATTACAGAATGAGAAAGTGTGACAGTTATTAAATGTGAGAAAGAGTGAAAGTGAGACAGTGAGTATGAATAAATGGTAGTGCATGAGAGAGAGAGAGAGAGAGAGAGAGAGAAAAGGAATGAAAATGCTAACATGCCATAACTAACACGAAACAGAGTTTCAGGAGGAGAGATGCAAGTTGTTCATGAACAGCGTAACAAATAATACAGCGACAGTACAATGGCAAAATACAATGGCCAGAGTTTTCCAGTGGATGGGTAGTTGTCACTCCAGTGTTGATGGGAATTGAAGATGGGGATCAACACTTGTGCATTTGATTTTTAAAAAATTTTTTGCATTTCCATTGGGGTTCTTTAAACAACTACTGGGTTTACAATGACAGACCACTGATTGAAGTTAGTTTCCTGTGTATCCAGCAACATGAGGACATGGCCATTTTAATCGCCTGGCCTCTTTATTACACTACTTGTTCACTTTTCAAGATTCTATTCCAATCCAGAATTCCATCACGTGATGCAGAGATTCTGTGGGAAGAAGCAAAAACTTTCCTTGTGTCTCCTGAAATAGCACTCCTGCTGGTCCTGGCTCCACCAAGGAAAGTTTTGGCAAAGTCGGTCAAACTTTTACCTCTGAATCAGAGCCTGAAATAGAATTTGACATGGTGCCCTCAGCCAATATTTATCCATCAAACAAAACAGTAAAACAGCCACCTCACTGCATTAGTGTTTTTGGAACTCTGCTATGTATGAAATGCATTTCATAAATTATAATACTGACTGCACTTGAAAAATACATAATTGTTTCCAAAGTGCTTTGGAACATCCTGATCTATCAAAAGGTGCTATATAAATAAAAGTCTTTCCTTCTTTAGAAAACTGATCTGAGTGTCCTCTTTAGCTTTCCGATGCTCTTCATGCTGACTTTCAGCCATCAGCACCGGACTCCAGTCACTGTATATAAACCAGAAGCATACGGGCATTGGTCGTGCAGCTAAAGTAATTTAATCTGGAAACTACTGTTAAAACACCTGCATGATTTCTGTTGGAGAGTAGAAAATCATCCCATATTCATCCTCATGACATCATTTCCCATTATTTGTGGCTTATGAAGAATTTTCTTGCTCTTCATTTTATTTCTAGTTTTACTTCATTCATTAATTTACAGTTAGTCACATTAAGTTGAACTTCATATTCATTGTCTGGCTGGCAATACCCACATTTCATGAAATACTGTAATAAAATAAATCATCATGGCTCTTCACATTTGTTCCACTTTCTTCTGTTTTACTATTGAACTAACATCACACTGCCAATTTTTGGACATTCTGTCCTGATCACAAAAACATTTCGACATTTTTGTCTGCACATTTCTGCCATTATTTTGCATCTAACGTGATGTGACAAATAACTGCAACAAAATAAACCTTTACCTTGTAATCATCTGGTTCCAGCACCCCATCACAAAAACTAAATACTTGGACTAGCTAGTGAAGGCTTACACTTTAGTTGTGATCCAAGTTATATTCCACCGCCCCCTCCCCGTCCCCCCTCCATTGTAAAAATTATCTTCCACTTTCTCCATAGCGAGAGAGAAAAAACATTCAAATTTGGGAACAGTTGTAAATTCATCACAATGACAACTCGTTGAAATATAATGACTGCTTGCATGTGTATTTGATGTCCTTTTTAACATAAATTCATGTAAAAGCATTAATGTAAACATTTGAATGCTTGCCCCTGAAAATATTTTAGATGGAGCTGGTTAAAAAGGACACCAGAACACAATGCTTAAACATTTATTTCTATTGTTTTGCAAGATATCACAAAGAGCAAACTGACATATAGTGAAACTAACCATTTACTTGGTCTTCAAACTAATATCATACCGAAGAAATTAGAAGTTTTTCAGGATTTACAGTATTTTAAGGTAAACATTTGAAAGATGCCTCACACAGCCGAAGGAGGCGTACCTCCATGTCTTTGATGCTGTGAGAATAGTTGATGAGCTTTGTAGTTCCCAGCTCTGTGTATGTGTTACCTCAGTAAAAGTGTATAGTGACTCCCTGGAGCAGGAAGCAGTTTATACTGTAGTGGTCAATGTAACCCAGTCTATTGTTTAGGCCCATTCTCCACAATATACTAATTGCTTTTACCATGATAAAGAGGTGTATTCGTCTGCTTTTTCTCTTTTATTCATTTCTTATGCCTACTTTCTACAAATTTGAGAGTCTAATTGTTGCAGTCACATCTTGTCCATAATGAGATGGAATTATGAAAAGAACATTAAAAAAATGCAATTTAAAATGAAAGATTTACTTCAGGTATTCCTGTCTTGAGTCTGGAATGTTGTTCTGCTTTGTGGTAAACATTTGGAAGGCAGAAGGTTGAGAAATAACAATCTCAATTAGGTTAAAAATCACATAACACCAGGTTATAGTCCAACAAGTTTATTTGGAAGTACTAGCTTTTGGAGCGCTACTCCTTTGTCAGGTAGCTGTGGAGCAGGATCATAGGACACAGAATTTATAGTAAAAGATCAAAGTGTCATGCATGCAACTGATACAATATGTTGAATAAACTTAGGTTGCTGTTAGGTTTTTCATCTTTTAGAATGGGTTGCAGGTTTTTGTTCATTAATATGTAAATCTCAAACCTTTCCTCAAAGTTTGTGTTGTGTGATTTTTAACTTTGTTCATCCCAGTCCAACACCGGCACTTCCACATCATAACAATCTAGATTGACAGAGGTATAGAGGAGAGATGACATAATGAATCTTGTTCAAATGCCATAACACAAAAGGTTGCTAAATTGTAACACCACTAACACTGTACATTGATGGGCATGTTTTTATACACTGTTCTGTATTGGTACTGTATGAATCCAGTGCCACCAAAAAACTTCAAGTAGTCTTCTCCAAGTGAACAATTGTGGCTCCTAATCTATGGTCACTCAGCCAACCACCAGTCATCAAAGCATTCAGATAATTTATGCATTCTGGGTTTATGCCGCAGAGCAGAATCCCTACACCTCCCAGCTCCTTCTTTGGCAGATAATCCCCTGACATGCTTGTTATGTTCATCAGGTAAACAAAAACAAACATCGTTTCTGAAAAGATTATTCTGAATTTGAGAAGCTATCTTTCAGAGAATGAAATAAGACGGAATGTATAAAGTTGTTTTATCCTGACTACAGAATGGGCATTTACCATTAATATTAACAGATTGGCTTATCGATCACTGGACACCACTGCGCTTCGCAGTATTCTGCCCTGGACCATAAAAAGCATCTCTGAATGCAGACTTCAAGAAATCAAGTCATTCAGAAAGCTCAAACCAGGAGATCACTTGCTGAATGATACAGATCAGCTGCTGATCAGAATTGAAGTCTTGCAGCCAGAGGAAGAGAAACCTGCAATTCCAGCCAAAGGATTTGCTTAGTACGAGTTTGAATGTAGAAATTTGACAACTGGTGTACAGACATTCCAGTGACTGAGTGCATTTCCAAATAGGAGACTTAGGTCTGCTGCAGCAACTCAAAATGTCATTTTGTTCAATAAGAAAAGTATTATCTTTGTGCAGATCTTGACCACAAGTTCAAGAGGAGGGGGAAATGTCATCAAAGAGTTCAGAGCATGAGGCCACTGTCTCATATATGGCCAAGAATATTTCCAAATATCAAGGGTATATCAGGAGTAATATATGTGATTGATGGCAGTTAGATAGATTCCAAACCCAATTCCCTCTTTGGGATAACATTTGTAAGTCAAATATTAATAAAATAAAATAATTGACTATCATGTATACACACAGCCTATCTTCTTATGGGTTGTTCATGAAGCCTTGTAACAAACAGTTTTTTAAGGTGCCAAGATTGGAATTATTCAAATCCCATTTTAAGGTGATGCATTCGGTCTTTATGTTTTTTTAAATAAATTCTTGTTTTCAGACCTATAGTGGACCCTACCTATGTAACCAAACTACATCCTTGGCCAATAGTTGAACTGCCTTAATGGAAAGAGGTGTGTAATTAAAGAATGACAATTTACATTTGTAAATGTATTAATGGCATGGATCTAGAAATTTTAATGGAAAAATTTGCTTGAAGTGTACATAGAATTAATACTTTTAAATATATAGGATACAAATACTTGCCCCTCCCCCACCCAAAGCATTTTGTTCTTCTTATTTGTCCTTTGAGGTGAAGGAGACTATATTCATCACATGGAATATGTCGCAGGCATCCAGGAAGGGATATAGGTGATTGCTAAGGCTGTCCGTACCTAGACAATTCTGTAGATAAAAGGATAGGATGTCAGATAGGATTGGGGTTTGGTTGATTTGCAGACTCAGGAATTCCTCACATTGCACTGTGCCTCTGTCTTTGAGATCCCCTTGCTTTCGAAGTAGGCTGCACTATTCTTTTATTTGGCTGTTTCTGGTGCAATGCTTGTAGGCAAATTTCTCCCAGGAAATTCCCATCAAAGTTCCTAAGTGAAGCCTTCAGAATGTCCTCATAATGCTTCCTTTGAGTGCAATGAGAGAAAACCCCAGACTCCGGCTCTGTACAGAAGGTTCACTTTGGTCAGTGAACGTCAGGCAGTCTGGCTACAAGACCAGCCCAACTCAGTTGTGACTTGTTGTGTGTGGATTCCTTCAAGTCCAAACCCAATTCCCTCTTTGGGATAATATTTGTAAGTTAAATATTAATAAAATTAAATAATTGACTATCATGTATACACACAGCTTATCTTCTTATGAGTTATACATGAAGCCTTGCAATAAACAGTTTCTTAAGGTGAGAAGATTGGACTAATTCAAATCCCATGTAGATAAGAATAGCCACCTTTCTGGCCTCAGTAGAAAAGTCTTATTTCACGAACAACGTGATATTGCTATTGTAATTATTTACAGATTACATGAATGTGACCTACATTGATCCAGAGATTGTTAGAGGCATACTCACCTCAGGTCTGAGTCCTATAAACATGTCTTTACTCTTACCAAGTCCCTGTGATATCATCAGAATGGGTGGTGACAATCAAATATTAACTCTTTTAGACACTTTCAGACTCATATACAGCATAGAGTCAGAGATGTACAGCATGGAACAGACCCTTCGGATCAAATCATCCATGCTGACCATATTTCCTAAATAAATCTAGCCCCATTCGCCTGCAATTGGCCCACATCCCTCTAAACCCTTCCTATTCATATATGCCTTTTAAATGTTGGAATTGTACCAGCCTCCATCACTTCCTTTGGGAGCTCATTCCATATGCACATCACCCTCTATGTGAAAATGTTGCTCCTTAGGTCCCTTTTAAATCTCTCCCCTCTCACCTTAACCCTATGCCCTCTAGTTTTGGACTCCCCCACCCTAGGGAACAGTCCTTGTTGATTTACTTTATCCATGCCCCTTATGATTTAATAGCCTCTATAATGTCATCCCTCTGCCTCCAATGCTCCAGAGAAAATAGCCCCAGCCTATTTAGCCCCTCCCTATTGCTCAAACCTTCCAACCCTGGCAACATCCTTATAAATCTTTTCTGAATACTTTCAAGTTTCACAACATCCTTCCTATAACAGTGAGACCAGAACTGCACATCATATTCCAAACATTAACCAATGTCTTGAACAGCCAGCACATGACCTCCCAACTTCTATGGCCCATGCACTGACCATTAAAGGCAAGTACATGAGATGACTATTCAATCTGATTTATATCTTGGGGCAGTGCAAAGCAGGATGAGTTGGCAGAAAAGCTGGACAGAGAGAAAGAAGGGCAAACAGAGACAGACATGGTAGATACACACACACACACACACACACACACACACACTTCGAAGGACAAATTATGTGACTGATTTGTTTAAATTGTAGTTTTAAAGTTCCCAGGGTGCTTTCTTTGACTATTGGAAGTTTGATGCCATTTCCAGTAGAATCCTGGTGATTCCAGGATTGAGATGTTCAAGGCCTTCACCTCTGGCAGTGATTAAATCTGACTAAATACCATCAAAAAATGTAACAATTATTTCAGTTTTTACAATCATCATATATGTGCCTTACGTTTAAGTTAACATAAAACTTAGGTAGCAATATCTTAAAGTCACAGAAGTAGAAATGAAACAAAACAGAAATTGCTGGAGGATTTCAGCAGGTCTGGCAGCACCTGTGAAGAGAAAGCAAATTCATGCTTTGAGTCCAATGACCCTTCTTCAGGACTGACTGTAGCTAGGAAAAGTTTGGTATATATGGTGGATTAATGTTTAGCTGAACTATCCAGGAACAGAGTTTTCACAAAGCTTGACACATAACAAATTCAGGCAAATGCCTTTTGGAAGAGTTGTTTTAACAGATTAACCTTCAGAATTGCATATTCTGCAGAGATATTCTGATAAACACTCGTAAACATTTTACAAAGTCTCCATGGAGTCATGTCACACTGATGATATACTGATCCATGGGGAACAGTTGGAAGAACATGATCAGAGAGAGCATGCAGTTTTGAAAAGCTTACGGGAAGATGACCTCACACATAATGACAAGTGTGAACTCTCCAAACAATCCCGGACGCATTGTCAACACTGAAGGTAGAATGGTAGATCCTCAAAAGACTAAAAAGATCTCAGAATTATCAACTCCAAAGTCAGACCAAACCTTCAAGATTCATGGATATGGCGAACCATTTGGCAACATTTGTACCTAACATAATTATAATTACAGAACCTTTGAAACAATTCCTCAAGACAACAACACAGTGGATCAGTGGTCAGCACTGCGGCCTCACAGCACCAGAAACCTGAGGTTCGATTCCTCGGGCGACTGTCTCTGTGGAGTTTGCACATACTCCCTGTGTCTGTGTGGGAGTCCTCTGGGTGCTCCTGTTTCTTCCACAGTCCAACGATGTGCAGGTTAGGTGGACTGGCCATGTTAAATTGCTCATAGAGTCCAGAGATGTGCTGGCCAGGTGGATTAGCCATGGGAAACATGGGGTCATGGGAATGGGGTGGGTCTGGGTAGCATTCTCTTTGGAGGTTCAATGTGGACCCTATGGGCCAAATGGCCTGCTCCCAAACTAGGGATTCTATAAAGCCAAAAGTATGGTCTTGGAATCTTTGTCGAGAGAATGTTTTACAGAAGATTTTTTAAATTTTCATTTCTGCAGGTGGCTTAATGCAATACAATCCTTCATATCTCGCGATAATAGCATAAATGGTTCAGCTGCTGACTTAGAAGCAGAACTCATCTAGGTGGGTGTCGCAAACCAGTCTATTATACATCAAGAGCATTAGCTGACACAGAACCACACTATGCTGTGAAGGAAACTCTAAGTTACATGGGCTTGCAAGTGGTTTTCAGGCTACACTTTTAGTCTAGAAGTAATCATTGAAACAGATCACAAACCTGTAATTTCTCAATAAAATGAGAAGGAACTTGCAACAATGTTTCCAAGAATACTAAGATTTTGACTCTTGTCACATGAACTTTACTTACAAAACATGCGACGTGCAGAGGAAATGGTACATGAAGGCTGATGCATTTTCCAGAGTGATGGTTCACAACCTTACCAGTTACAATAATGACTAGCAAATCACAATTCAACAAGAACAAGTGAGAAACAAAGAATATTTCACCTTCAGCCAATAATTCACCAAGGACCAGCATTGATGCCATGAAAACATATTTCCAGCACTGGCATCAGTTCACTAGTATGTGATGAATGACTGGTTACCTCAGCTTAACCTCAAGAGGACATCTTGAGGAAACTGCACCAAAGCCACTTGGGAATCATGAAGTGCTTTGCCCTCAGTCATCAGTACAGACCTGGGAGCTCCAAGAACATGAAAGAACTTATTGCCAATTATCAGACTTGTGCCATCCATAGAGCAGAACAAAGAGAACCTCCAATATAGTCTAACTCCCACTAGATCTTGAAAATGCGAGGGATGTTTGTTTTCAGATGAAGATCTTATGTCTGCCATTGAGTATTTCTCCCAGTGGATCAAGGTTTGGAAGTTACATACATGATCACAGAAGCAATTATTTCAATCTTACAGGTATTCTTAATCAGGTAGGTAAAAACAATGACTGCAGATGCTGGAAACCAGATTCTGGATTAGTGGTGCTGGAAGAGCACAGCAATTCAGGCAGCATCCAAACTGCAGCGAAATCGACGTTTCGGGCAAAAGCCCTTCATCAGGAATAAAGGCATTGAGCCTGAAGCGTGGAGAGATAAGCTAGATGAGGGTGGGGGTGGGAGAAAGCAGCATAGAGTACAATGGGTGAGTGGGGGAGGGGATGAAGGTGATAGGTCAGGGAGGAGAGGGTGGAGTGGATAGGTGGAAAAGAGAGCTAGGCAGGTCGGACAAGTCCAGACAAGTCATGGGGACAGTGCTGAGCTAGAAGTTTGGAACTAGGGTGAGGTGGGGGAAGGGGAAATGAGGAAACTGTTGAAGTCCACATTGATGCCCTGGGGTTGAAGTGTTCCGAGGCGGAAGATGAGGCGTTCTTCCTCCAGGTGTCTGGTGGTGAGGGAGCGGCGGTGAAGGAGGCCCAGGACCTCCATGTCCTCGGCAGAGTGGGAGGGGGAGTTGAAATGTTGGGCGCTCTGCTAGGAGGCGCCCAGTCTCACCAATGTAGAGGAGACGGCATTGGGCGCAACGGATACAATAAATGATATTAGTGGATGTGCAGGCAAAACTTTGATGGATGTGGAAGGCTTCTTTAGGGTCTTGGATAGAGGTGAGGGAGGAGGTGTGGGCACAGGTTTTACAGTTCCTGCAGTGGCAGGGGAAAGTGCCAGGATGGGAGGGTGGGTTGTAGGGGGGGCGTGGACCTGACCAGGTAGTCACGGAGGGAACGGTCTTTGCGGAAAGCGGAAAGGGGTTGGGAGGGAAATATATCTCTGGTGGTGGGGTCTTTTTGGAGGTGGCGGAAATGTTGGCAGATGATTTGGTTTATGCGAAGGTTTGTAGGGTGGAAGGTGAGCACCAGGGGTGTTGGTATTCTTGATCAACCTGTTCACGAATGTTAATATAAATCTCTGGAGCAGGTGAGACTTGAACCCAGGCATCTAAGCTCAGAGGTAGAGATATTATCACTGCATCACAACAGCCCTCCAATATGAGTCTTACGGAAGTTTTTTGCAACATGTCGTTGATGTGATCATTATAGGAAATGGGCCACAAGTGCCACAGCCCCTTTGCAGCTAGTTCTGGATTTGAACATGTCACAAAGTTAGCCACAATGCCCACAATATAACAGGGGCCTGAATATGGAGTCATTCTTATCATTCTTGAAGAAGAGTTATGGTTTCTACATAGCACTATTGGGGTATAGGTCCACTTCAATGCAGTCTAATACCATCTGAGTTACTGATGACCAGAAAACTGAAGACTCAGCTCCTTACTCTGCCTAGAAATTAGTTCCGTATTTACACCTTCATGATGAACAAGCAATACATGATAAACAACAATCTTTTCACACATAGCAGAACTACACATTACATTCAACTCTACCATATGAGGAATCTGTCAAAGCAGGGATCAGGGATTTAAACAGAATAGTATGATCATCCACAGAGATGCAAAACATAGGAGATAGTACACCTGTTGTATTGTCAAAAGAGCATCTGAAGAAGCCTCATTACATTTTGGGTGACCTGTCTACCGGTTATTTATTTGGATGAATGAAATATTGAATACTGTGAACATAGGAGACTACTATCCGCAGACAGCCAGGAAAATAGTCCTTGTCAACTACCTTCTATCCAATAAACTATCATTCTTCCAATTCTAAAGAGAACACATTCAGAAAGGATCATGACACTTCTGGACACCTCTAAATTGAGTGATATGGGGTAGTGAATAAATATGCATACAAATGTAGAACAATAATACTATGTCAAAAAGAAAACATGGGGAGACAGAGTTTAGTTTTGATAAATGTGAGATGTCGCACTTTGGAAAGGCAAATCTGGGTAGGACTTCTCCAGTTAATGATAAGGCCCTGGAGAGTGTTGCTGAACAAAGAGACCTTGGAGTGCAGGTTCATAGTTCCTTGAAACTGGAGTCACATTGAAGAAAGCAGTTGGTATGCTTGCCTTTATTTGTCAGTGCATTGAGCTTAGCAGTTGGGAGGTCATGTTGCAGCTGGATAGGACATTGGTTAGGCCACTTTTGGAACACTGCATGCAGTTCTGGCCTCCCCCCTATAGGGACGATGTTGTGAAACTTGAAATGGTTCAGAAGGATATTGCCAGGGTTGGAGGGTTTAAATTGTAGGGAGAGACTAAATAGGTTAGGGTTGTTTTCTCTGGAGCGTCAGAGGCTGAGGGGTGACCTTATAGAGCTTTATAAAATCATGATCTAAGGGACAACTTTTTCACACAGAGGGTGGTGCATGTATGGAATGAGCTTCTGAAAGAAGTGGTGATAGCTGGGACAATGCAACATTTGATAGGCATCTGGATGGGTATATGAATAGGAAGGGTTTAGAGGGTTATGGGCCAAGTGTTGGCAAATGGGGCTGGATTTATTTAGGATATTTGACTGGCGTCGATGAGTTGGACCAAAGGATGTGTTTCCCTGTTTTATATCTCTATGACTCTACATTGGGCTAAGGTAATCCAACACAGCAGTTCTCCCATTATCTTTGTTTGATTGCTTTTTATTTTATCTGGTAGCACAACTTTTATTACTTTATTCCTTTTGCACTATTTCCATTCCTTTTGGCTCTGGAAAACATTTTTTGTTTGTCATTCAATCTTTCCCACCTTCCACCCAATCACAAACCTTCCTTTATGTCCATGCCCCATTCACTCCTTGCTCTAAATGCATTACCCTTCTAACCTTTCCCAGTTCTGGTGGAAGGTCATAGACTTGAAACATAGACTCTGTTTCTCTTTACAGATGCTACCTAACCTGCCAAGTTTTCACCAATTTAAAACAAAAACAGGAAATGCTGTGTTGCAAATGTCCTAAGGACCTTTAAACCACTCCATGTTTGTATCAGTACAGTATACCTGGGTTTAATTCCACTTACTGATAAGAATTAGACTGTTCTTCATTTTCAAAGGTTCTTTAGGCCAGTCTGTTGTAATTATCTTTCAGCAAACAAGATTTAATAAAGACATGATCTAAATATATTAGGCTGGATATTATCTGGATATTAACCAGAATCTGAATTATACTAGTCATAAAAATACCACAGCTACAAGAGAAGGTTACAGGGTAGGAATCCTGCAGCGAGTAATCCACCTCCTAACTTGCCAATAGTCTGTCCACCATGTACAAGATACGAGTCATGGATGTGATGAAATATTTACCACTTGTCTTGATAGTTGCAATTCCAACATCATTCAAGCGATTTGAAATCATTCATACCAATGCAGTCCATTTAATTGCTGCACTAACACTTTCAATGTTCATTCCTTCTACCACAGCTCAGTAACAGCAGTGTGTACCATCTACAAGTTGCATTATAGAAATTCAACATGGGTCCTTAGATATTCCCTTCCAAACCCGCTTTCACTACATTCTTGAAGGACACAGGTAGCAGGTACGTGGGAACACCACCACGTGTAATATTTCTGTCCCTTCAGTGTCTAGAATTCTCTTCCTAATGGCATTGCAGTTCTACCTCTAGCACATGAGTTGCAGTTCATGTTCACCACTACCTTCTCAAAGCTAACAAGGGACAGGCCATAAATGCTGGCCAACCAGTGACACTCACATCTAATAAGTCAATAAAAATAATGTGACTGATAAAAAAAAGTGATTGTAACTCTATTAGTTTTAAAACATTATGGTAAAGGACATGTCTGTATAAAATTTAAAGTTCTTAACTGGCATAAGGCAAATTTTGGTGGTATAAGACAGGAACTTTCAAGAGTTAATTGGAGTAGACTGTTCACAAGTAAAGGGATGACTGGCAAGTGGGAAGCTTTCAAAAGTGAGATAATGAAAGATCAGAGACATTATGTTCCTGTTAGAATGAAGGGTAAGACTGGAAAGAATAGGGAACAATGCATGAATAAAGGTATTGGGGTTCTGGTCAAGAATAAGAAGGAGTCATATATTAAGTAGAGACAACTGAGATCAAGTGAATCTCTTGAATTGTATAAAAGGGTGTAAGGGGCATTCTTAAGAAGGAAATCAGGAAGGCAAAATGCAGATATGAGACAATCTTGGCAGATAAGGTTAAGAATAATCCAAAAAGATTCTACAAGTATATTAAGAGGAAAAGAACAAGAGAGAGGGAATACAGCCCCTTAAAGATTAAAGGACTCATATGTGAGGAACCACAGGAGATGGGAGAGTTACTATACAAATATTTTGCATTTGTTTTTACTGTGGAGAAAGAAATGGAAGCTAGAGAACTCAGGGAAATAAAGCTGACATTAAGACCTCCAACATTTTTCTTCTGTAAAAAACTGAAAACTTATTCAGGACCTGATCAAGTGTATACCTGCATGTTGTGGGAGGTTGAGGAAGAAATTACGGAGTCCCTAACAGTGATATTTGTATCATCTACAGCCACAGGTGAGGTGTCAGAAGACTAGAGGGTGGCTTACGTGGTGCCATTTTTTTGAAGAAAGACTGTAAGGAGGAGCTTGGGAACTAGACCTGTGAGTCTGATATCAGTGGTAGGTAAGTTGTCAGAAGGAATTCTGAGGGATAGGATTTACATGCATTTGGAGGGGCAAGGACTGATCAGGCTAGTCAGCATGGCTTTGCGCATGGGAAATCATATCTCACAAACTTAACTGAGTTTTTTTGAGCAAAAGAGGTGACTATCCTTTTCCCCAAAAGTTCACTCCTCATGTGACTGGAATGGTTTTGGGGTGTCAGTTACTTTTCTGCTGTAGAGCTCTGACTGAAATGATGGAGATAGAGATTGTTGCGCTGTTGTTGAAGTTGGGAGAGGGAGAGATCATGATGGTCTCCCCCACCTGAGCCCAGTCAGGTTACCCTGTTCCAATATGACAGCCTTGACTGCTTGCATTTCTCTGAATGGCGCTGGCTAGGCAAACATTAACACTTGGTGTCCCAGAATGTGTCTCCAGGATGGGTTTGACTCTGGTAGCTGATGGAGGATATGTACGAGTTTGACATTTTTATAAAATGTTGCAGGTCAACTTGCACAAGAGACATATGAAAAATGAAGGATATTTTATGGCCCAAAACGTTTACATAACATTGACAATTACTTGACTACATATGGACTGGCTGCCATGGTTCCCAATGCAAAGGATTGGATTTAATTCCACCCTGAATGTGAGAAACTAGTCATGAAAGGTCAGATTCAAATGACAGGTTCTTGGCTCCAGAAATTTCCAATCAGGAAAGGGGTTTTTAAAGCTGCCAGACACTCGGCTGGCTGATTCAAAAGCACCTTGGCACCTGCTAAATTGTACTGATTATGAAGGGTTGGGCTATAATTCCATTGATGTGTTACTCAATTTACAGTCATTCTGATCAAAGAACCTCATAACCAATTCAGATGCATATTTTCTCACAATCTGCATGCAATCAGCCTACACAACTCATTTGGTTATCTCTGGTTTATAATACAACTTTTGACAACATCATGTAAGGTCTGCTGCTAGATTGCTGAATGGAACATAAAATTAGTACAGTCATATAAATGTCCTGTGCTGTTACCGCAGAACAGGCTGGTGTTTGTGTTTTATATGCATAAACTGGAGTCCACATTCAGTAAGAATATTGCCCAATATCCAAATTGAGAATCTGGTGTGAATCATGACTTCTGACAATAAATGTGCATTCTGTTTCTCTCTCTGCAGTATTGCTACCTCTCTTGCTTATTTTGTGTTTCATTGGGACTAACATAAACAGCATTATCACTGGTAAAGACACAGAACTGACAAAGAAAGATATGGTTGTCACCAAGCTGAAATAATCAACGCTCTCTTGCTTCTGTTGAGGTGGGGAATCATTTCACTCACCTGCATACAACTTCCCCACTCAAGAAACAATTTATTGAATGAAAATGATGGTGGTGTGATTTAAAAACTCTTTCGTAGCCAATGGTTTCCATGTTATGGTAATTTCTAGTCTTGAACAACCTTTGCAGCACGGAGTTGAAATGCAACAATTTCACTATCCGTTCTGTGAGATATTGGGTTTTCTACCTCTTTTGTTTTTGTTACAGCAAAAATAAGATGATTGAAGGTAGAGTTGTAAAATGAGTGATCATGAATCAACAGCATGATTTAAATTCCAGCCATTTTTATTTCCAGTAAGCTGGAATTCAAATTTCTAAAGCAATTTTGATGCTGTTGTGTGATGAAGATCCTGTGTACTATTTCCCACAGTTCCTGTGAGTTATATTTCCTTCATTTCTTTTAACTATTCTTTTTATTTGCAGTTTTTTGCTTTTTAAACAGGCAAGGAGAAAGTTTAAAGTAAGCTTTCACCAATAAATATCTGTCAATTCTGCCTGGACTTCTATGTGTTAGAAGTTTGAGAAATAATGTATGAATAATTTACAAAGGTTTCTGCATTTTACTGAGTAGTAGCAAAAGCACAGTGTTGCCGATATTTATTGGCATAACTGTGGATTTGTTAGCCAACACACGGAACAATGGTTTTATGCATATTGAAAAATATACCTGCAATCTGAAAACAATGTCATATTGCTTTTGCTGCAAAGTACTGATCTGAGATATGAGTTTCTTCCTAATGTGATGATGGTCTACCTGTGGAATAAACAATTCTAGCACCAAGACAATCGTTTTTCTCCCAACTGGCTGAATCCATTACTTATCATAAACAGGAGGCTGGAGTCAAGATGCTGCAAGAGGATGAGAGTGTCTTGGCCTTGCTTTTTGGGAAACTGCTTGTGTATCATGGATCTCAGTCCGAAAATATCACCGCTGTAATATTCCTTTACTTGAGCACATGTGACAATAGAACCTGATTCTAATTCTAAAAATGGACACTTTCGTAATTACCCAAATTATAGGCCATTTTCAAGATCTTTGACCAATCCCTTATCTATCCAAATCCCATTTTACCCACCTTATCTTGGCAAATTACTTTCCTATATATCTTTGTGTCATTAACAAAAAAATTATAATCTCTTCATCCCTTTATCCAAATCACTTATAACAACTCTTGTAAAAGGTGAGCTTATCCACAGACTCCATCAATAAACACATAGACAATTGCTATAGACTATTTTGACAACTTCAAAGAGGGAACATATTAATCTCTCTTAACTTCTGTAAGCATGGGAGAAAAATCTAAAATCCAAACCTTATTCCTGTAGTTTTTTCTACATGGAAAAGAAATAACTAGAAAAGGAGGAAATGTGAACATGTGTTTGTCTAAAGTTTCCAAAATCATGGTTGCATTCATATAAATTACATCTTTAAGTGAAAATGACATAACAGCACAAATTAGGAGCAGGAATGGACCATGCAGTTCCTCAAGCTGACTCTGCTATTTAATAAGTTATGGTTGATCTGATAATTTCACATTCTCGCTACCCCTGATAACTTTTCAATTCTTACTTCTTAGGAATCAATCTACCTCTGTCTTAAAAATAGTCAGTGACTCTCCTTCCCTTACCTTTTGAGGAAGAGAGCTTCAAAGACTTATAAACCTCTGAGGAAAAAAAAGTTCTCCCTATCTCTATCTTAAATAGGTCATGTCTTACTTTTAAACAGAGACCCACTTATTCTAGATTCTCCCACAAGAGGAAACATCCTTTTCATATGCACCTGTTACAATTACTCCAGACCAAACTTTAAGCATTAAACAAATTACCACTTATGATCACAGCTGATGATACTATTGCAGAATCAGATGTATCCGCCTCTAAAAATGTTTTATTAAAATGAGGTTTCAACTCCCTAGTCTTGTGACTCTGATAACCTCTTTCTGAATTAATCATGTAACTGAGTATAGATTTTCTCAGCTTCAGATTACCCCTTCAGGGTTTTAACCAAATACTTTTAGATTACTTACAGTGTGGAAACAGGCCCTTCGGCCCAACAAGTCCACACCGACCCGCCGAAGCGCAACCCACCCATACCCCGACATTTACCCCTTACCTAACACTACGGGCAATTTAGCATGGCCAATTCACCTGACCCGCACATCTTTGGACTGTGGGAGGAAACCGGAGCACCCGGAGGAAACCCACGCAGACACGGGGAGAATGTGCAAACTCCACACAGTCAGTCGCCTGAGTCGGGAATTGAACCCGGGTCTCAGGCGCTGTGAGACAGCAGTGCTAACCACTGTGCTACCGTGCCGCCCACGGAGCTGGAACTTCTGTTAAACTCCTCACAGAAAGGTAACCTATCTTTAATAATTCTAAACCTTCTTCTCCCTTTCTCAGAAGCAACAGCTTTACACTTTCAGCTTCAACTAAGAATCGTGCAGAACTGCCCATACTGAAACTAAAAAAAAAGGTATGGATGTTTCCTCTAATCAAAAGAAAAAAAACAAATCAATGATTGATCCTCTCAAACTGGATTCTAATGCATAACTGTCAACTTGATTATAAAATTCTGCCAATGTAAACAAATACCTATTACCCAACCTTAAGACCTTCTGTCACATCATCTTTTAAAAGAAATCACACAACTACAGAAATACTTAAAAATTAATCATTTAATCCTTTCAGACTCAGAGAGAACCCATTTGCCACAAATTCAAACTCAAAAATAAATGATATTAAAGTATATATAAATCATACACCTTACATCACACAACATACTCTTCTAAAAGTCAACAGGCACATGTGTAGACTGTTCTAACTATCCTTGTAAGACAATTCACGATTCATTCAAGTCGGCCTCTGAACTGCTTCCAATACATGGATATCCATTCTTAAATAAGGAGAACAATACTGTACTCAGTTATCTAGGGATGGTCTCAGCAGTGCCCTTATCACCAAAGCATAACCTCCCCACTTTTGTATTAAAGCTTTGTTAGCTTCCCTAATTATTTTCTTTACCTGTAAAATAGTCTTTTGTGATTCATACACAAACGTACCCAGACTCTTCTGTATTTCAGAGCTCTGCAATCTTTCACCATTTAGACAATATGCTTCTTTTTTATTCTTCCTGTCAAAATAGCAAGATATCGGCAGTAAAGGAGACAGTGTTCAGGCTCTGAGCCTGGGGCTCCTCTATTGTCTGTTTTTCTTTTCTTTATTCTTGTTCTCCTTTTAAATTTTTAGTTTATTTTTTGTAACTTACCTTCAGGAGAGAGCTTGGTCATGGAGGTGATGCCATTTTGGTTAAGAGCATGGCAGCGGCTAGGGTTTGGCGTTCGATGATGAGGTGGTTGATGAGCTCGGATGGGACTCCGGTGGTTGGTGGTTAGACAGCACCGTGTAGGAGATCAAGCCCAACGTGGGGGAGAGGTTGAGCCTTCATCTCATGGGGAGACCAAGCCCCTTGTGGGGAAAGCGCAGCATAAAGCAACGGCAAGCCCAAGGCTAAAGAAGGTTTAGAAGGCTGATCTTCCAACTTTCTTTATATTCCAACTTTCTTCTACTTCATATTAAGAAGAACTTCGAACTTATTTCTTTACTTTTCTAATTTGTACCTAAGATTTTGTATTTAGCTTTGTACCTAAGATATTGTAAACTTTTCACTATACAGCTGTATCCCTTTACTTGAGCACGTGACAATAGAATCTGATTCTAATTCTAAAAATGGACACTTTCGTAATTTCCCAAATTATATGCCATTTTCCAGATCTTTGACCAATCCTTTATCTTGGCAAGTTACTTTCCTATATATCTTTGTGTCATTAACAAAAAAAAGTATAATCCCTTCATCCCTTTATCCAAATCACTTATAAAATCACTTGTAAGAGGTGAGCTTATCCACAGACTCCATCAACAAACACATAGACCTAGACCCAATATACCAGCCACTACAACGAACAACTGGAAGCAGCCGGAACAGAAATAAATCCCGGAAGACACAGTACAGCAGTGCTCCGCAAGCGGCTCCAAAGCACTGAAGATGTCACCTAGACAGGGGACGAAATGTCTGCAAATCAACTTGCCAGTTCGGCGAACATATCCACAACCAAGCTCTTATTCAAGTTTAAAATGCTAATCTTAGGCTTAATCTTTTCTCCTTCAAACTGGATGTGAAGTTCAATTTTATCTAAGGGCACATTCACTATGAGGTTGTTGACTAACCCTACTGTGTTGCATAATACCATGTCAAGTATAATCCACTCTCTAGTTGACTCCAGTACTTGTCATCTAAAAAATTATCTAAAACATTTTCCCTGAGAACAATCAATGACCCCAATCAATTACCTTTTCCCATCTGATTGTTCCAGTATATAAATAGATTATAATCCCCCATGACTTTTACTGAACCTTCTGACAAGCTCTCATTATTTGCCCTTATATACTCCATCCTACCACATAGTTTCATAGAACCCCTAAAGTGTGGAAACAGGCCATTTTTGCCCAACATGTCCACACCGACCGTTTGAAGAGTATCCTACCCAGACCCATCCCTGTACCCTATTGCTCGACATTTTCCCCTGACTCATGCACCAGGCCTACACATCCCTGAACATTATGGGTAATTTAGCATGGCCAATTCACCTAACCTGCACATCCTTGGACTGTGGGAGGAAACTGGGCACCCGGAGGAAACCCATGCAGACAGGAGGAGAATGTGCAAATTCCACACAGACTGTCACCAGAGGCCGGAATCAAACCCGGGTCGTGGTGCTGTGAGGCAGCAGTGCTAACGACTGAGTCACTGTGCTGCCCATGGTTACTGTGGCTTCTTGCCTTTATCATTTTGCATCTCTACCCAAAACTGCTTCTACATCCTGGTTTCCTGAACTTAGGTCATGCCTCTCTATTATGCTGATATCACCATCCATTAACAGAGCCACTCTGCACTTTTTCCTAACTTCCTGCCAAAGTTCAGATCCCAATCTATGTCATCATACAGCTATGTCTCAGTAATGGCAATTAGATCTTAAAGGGGAGTCACTGGCAAGGTGATCCCTAATTGCCCAGAGGGCAGTTAGGCGTTGACCACATTACTGTTGGTCTGGAGTCACAAGTAGGTCTGACCAGGTACAGATGGCATATTTTCTTCCCTAGAAGACATTAGTAAATCAGATGGGGTTTTCCTGACAATCAGCAATTTAACTCTTATTTCACGATTATTATTGAGTTCAAAGTCAACCATCTGCCATGACAGGATTTAAACCCAGATCCCCAGAAAATTACTTGGGTCTGTGGATTAATAGTCTAGCGATAATACCACCAGGATATCACCTACCCCTATTTGTGCTATGTGCAATCAGATACAGAGCCTTCAGCCATATCCTTTAATTATTTTTGTAACCACCAGCCTTATCTGTTGAATGACCCTTTATATTCTCTATTCCTTCCTGTCATGGCTTGTTTATCATTTCCCAAATTAAATCCCTTTCTCTGCTGCCTAGTCTCTACTCTTTGATTTACAACATCTTCCCAAATTTGATCTTTTGACTCCACTATTTAGATTAAAATCCTCTCTACTTCTTTTGTTATGTGACTCACTAAAATATTGTTTCAACAACTTTCAGGTCTGGTCTGTCCCACTGGTACAGACCACACATTCCCCATACTGGTATCATTGCCCACAAACCAAAATCCACTTGTTCCATATTAGTCTTTGAGCAATATATTCATTTGCACATTGTCCATGCAATAACGCAGAGCTTATTTCCTTTCAGTTTCTGCTTCTTAATTTGGTGCCTTGCTATTCGCTCCAACCTGTTTCCTTGACTGGCCTCTATAGCTGCGTACCCACTTGGACCATGATGACTGGATCCTCCCCCTCCTATTAAAATGTTCAACTCTAGCTCTTATCAGATCTCCCCAACTCTGGCAAATGAAGGCAACAAGACCTTCTGGTCTTTTGCTCTCGCTGTCAAGAAGAGAGCCAAACTCCCTCACTATAATGTCCCTTCTACCGTTTGAATAGCTTTCTGTACCACAGACAGAAAACTTACCCATCTTGTAGCCCTCACTCTCATCACTTCCATCTATACAAGCTCAAAGACCCTCAAGCCTGTTGTACAATTGCAAAAGCTGAGATTTCTGCCTTCTGTATCCCCTACCTGCAGGTGTGATGGTGGCCGAATGGATTTATCACTGACTGCACTGTTAAAATGAAGACCCAAGAAATGTTCTGGGGACCCAGGTTCAAATCCCACCATGGATAAAAATCTGGCCAATCTAACGATAGCCATTATCAATTATCATTTTAATAGGAGAAAAAAAAGCCATCTGATGCACTAGCATCCTTTAGGGAAGATAACTGCCATTCTTACCCGGTCTGGCTTACATGTGACTCCAGACACACAGCAATGTGGTTGATTCTTAACTGCCCCTTGGGCAATAAATGCTAGCCTAGCCAGCAATGTCCTCATCCCATGAATGAATACTGAAAAAATTTCACACTCACACCCTCCTTTCCCTGACCAGTTTGCAAATCAGATGAACCGATCCTGAGGGGTGTGACTACCTCCTGAAATATATTGCCCAGGTACACTTTTCCCTTCCCTGATGTGTCACGATGTCTGTAGTTCAGCCATAAGCTCAAATTCTGTGTCCAAGCTGCCTCTACTTTCATAGAATCACTACAGTGTGAAAACAGGCCATTAGGCCCAACAAATCTACTGTTCCGACCTTCCGAACAGTATCTCACTCCGAACCATTCCTCTACTCTATTACTTTACATTTCCCCTGACTAATACACTTAACCTATCTCTGAACACTATGGGCAATTTAGCATGGCCAATTCACCTAACCTGCACATCTTTGGACTGTCGGAGGAAACCGGAGTACCAACGGAGGAAACCCACACATACTGCAGGTGTTTGCCTGGAGTGCACTGGCATCCAGAAGCTCCCACCTTTTGCAGTTGCAGCACATCACCTTCCATGTTACATTAGATTTCCATAGGAATCAATGTTAAAACTAAAGTTAGGTTCCACCAGACTTTCTGTCCTAGAGAAAACAGTGTACAAGTTGAAGTACTGTAACTTACTTGTGCAGCATTCTGCATTCCTAGCTGAAATAAGTGGCATAATAAAGTCACTAAATATGAAGGAATGAATTGAAGGCAAAACGTTAAGTTTCACATGTTTGAAAATAGGCATTTCTATTAACTCAGGAGCCAACATATCTAAAATAAACAGCGGGTAATATTATTGTTTTGAAAAGTCTTTAGGGCCATGGAATAACCTTGTGATGATGTCACAGAGCTGCACTTCATGACTTTAATAGCTCAGTGTAGGTGGGGTTACAATACGCTACTAAATTAGACCAGATACACTAGTTGAGAACTTCAGAGAGTCTTAAAAGCATATGGATGTGACTGCATGAAGAAGAAAATTCATCTTTACCCAACACAGCTTTAAGATCAAAGCCTCTATATCTGCAATTACTATATTTAGCAGCATTTAGTATTAATGTACAATACATAATGCTGCATTAAACTAATCCTAGAGACAATTCTTGACTTTGAATTCTTCTAAAATAGTCTGCCTTAAATCCTGACTTGGAGATGCCAGTGTTGGACTGGGGTGTACAAAGTTAAATATCACACAACACAAGGTTATAGACCAACAGGTTTATTTGGAAGCACTGCTTTCGGAGCGCTGCTCCTTCATCAGGCGGTTGTGGATTTTGTCTTAGACCCAAACTCACAGTGTTTCACAAAACCACATAAAGGTGGCACTGGTGCAATTTACTGCCTTAAAAATCACGGTAACAAAGAAGATCTGGAATCAGACTGAGTTGGAAAAGAGAATTCAGTAAATTACTGGTATAGCTTTCAGACCAGCTAGCAGTCAGGAAAGCCATGAAGAGCTGATTTGTTGCTGTGATGGAAACCCAAAAATCATCAAGACAAACCACTAGAAGACTGTGGGTCTGAAAAAGCTTTTTACACATACTAAAAGGGGAAATAAGCATTTGAAAAGTCAATGGGAACAATAACATTTCTCTAAGAGCTAAGGGGATGAATTCAAAGTGGGTAGCTATGATGAATGGCTGATTAGCACATATCCAAAACAAATTTAATCCCTGAAGGACAGAAACAGGAAAATTTTGTTTCCACCTAAATAATTACATTGAAAAGGTACAGTTAATACATAGAACATTGAACATTACAGTGCAGTACAGACCCTTTGGCCCTCAATGTTGCGCCGACCTGTGAAAACAATCTCAAAGCCCATCTAAACTACACTATTCAATTATCATCCATATATTTATCCAGTGACCATTTAAATGCCGTTAAAGTTAGCGAGTCTGCTTCTGTTGCAGGTAGGCACTCCACACCCTTATTACTCTCTGAATAAAGAAACTACCTCTGACATCTATCCTATATCTATCACCCTCAATTTAAAGCTATGTCCTCCCATCACCATTCGAGGAAAAAGGTTCTCACTGTCTGACCTATCTAACCCTCTGATTATCTTATATGTCTCTATTAAGTCACCTTTTAACCTTCTTCTCTCTAACGAAAACAGCCTCAAGTCCCTCAGCCTTTCCTCATAAGACCTTCTCTCCATATCAGGCAACGTCCTAGTAAATCTCCTCTGAGCCCGTTCCAAAGCTTCCACATCCTTCCTATAATGCAGTAACCAGAACTGTACTCAATATTCCAATTGTGGCTGCATCAGAATTTTGTACAACTGCAACATGACCTCATGGCTCCGAAACTCAATCCCTGTACCAGTAAAAGCTAACACACTGTATACCTTCTTAACAACTCTGTCAACCTGGATAGCAACTTTCAGGGATCTCTGTACATCAACACTGAAATCTCTCTGCTCATCTATACTACCAAGAATCTTACCATTAGCCCAGAACTCTGTATCCCTGTTACTCCTTCCAAAGTGAATCATCTCACATGTTTCCACATTAAACTCCATTTGCCAACCCTCAGCCCAGCTCTGCAGCTTATCTCTGTCTCTCTGTCACCTGCAACATCTTTCGGCACTATCCACAATTTCACCAATTTTAGTGTCATCCACGAATTTATTAACGCATCCTTCTACACCCTCATCCAGGTCATTTATAAAAATGACAAGCAGCAGTGGACCCAGAACAGATCCTTGCAGTGCACCACTAGTGACTGAACTCCAGGATGAACATTTCCGATCAATCACCACTCTCTGTCTTCTTTCAGCTAGCCAATTTCTGATCCAAACTGCTAAATCACCCTCAGTCACATGCCTCTGTATTTTCTGGAATAGTCTACCATGGAAACCTTAACGAATGCTTTACTGAAATCCATACACACCACATCAACTGCTTTACCTTCATCCACCTGTTTGATCACCTTCTCAAAAAATTCAATAAGGTTTGTGAGGCACGACCTCACAAAACTGTGTTGACTATTCCTAATCAAATTATTCCTTTCTGGTCGATTATAAATCCTATCTCTTATAATCCTTTCCAACACTTTACCCACAACCAAAGTAAGGCTCACTGGTCTAGGATTACCAGGGTTGTCTCTACTCCACTTCTTGAACAAGGGAACAGCATTTGCTATCCTCCAGTCTTCTGGCACTATTCCTGTAGACAATGATATCATAAAGATCGAAGCAATCTCCTCCCAGCTTCCCACAGAATCCTAGGATAAATCCCATCTGGCCCACGGCTCATCTATTTTCACACTTTCCAGAATTCAACCATGCATTTTCTGGCCGAGCTTTCCACACCAGGACACGAGAAACTGCCACGTGTCTGCCAGCTGAGTTGAAAACCTCTAACAATTGATCAATAAAAATCTTAGCCATTGGTAAAGTTAACATCAGTTAGGATGTTAGGATCAGTCTTCAGGTACAGGTTTCAATAAACTTGATTGAGAAAAGTAAATGAAAATGGCAGGGAGTCACACAGCACAGAAACAGAACCTTCGGTCCAACTCGTCCACACTGACCAGATATTCTAAACTGATCTAGTCCCATTTGCCAGCATTTGGCCCATATCTCTCTAAGCCGTTCCTATTCATATACCCATTCAGATGCCTTTTAAATGTTGTAATTATACTCACCTCCACCACTTCCTCTGGCAGTTCATTGCATACACACACCACCCTCTACATGATAAAGTTGCCCCTTAAGTTCCTTTTACATCACACGCTTCAGACAGAGATTAGGAGGAACGTCTTCTCTCAGAGGATAGTGAATTTGTGATATGCTTTACAATAGAGGGCTGTTGGCATTAGGTCATTAAGTAGGATAGTGAAGAAGGTTACCTCAGATTACAGAGGGATCTTGATCAGATGGGCTAACGGGCTGAGAAGTGGCAGATGGAGTTTAATTTAGATAAATGCGAGGTGCTGCATTTTGGGAAAGCAAATCTTAGCAGGACTTATACACTTCATGGTAAGGTCCTAGGGAGTGTTGATGAACAAAGAGACCAAAGAGAACAAGCTGAATGAGCTGCCAGAAGAAGTGGTGATGGTTAGTACGATTGCAATCTTTAAAAGGAGGCATATGGGCTGGGTGCTGGCAGGTGGGACAGATTGGGTTGGGATACCTGGTCGGCATGGACGAGTTGGACCGAAGGGGCTGTTTCCGTGCTGTACATCTCTATGATTCTCTGACTCTATATTCAAGGCTGAACAAAGAGAACAAAGAGACAAAGAGAACAAAGGTGCATAGCTACTTGAAAGTGGAGTCACAGGTAGATAGGATAGTGAAGAAGGCGTTTGGTATGCTTTCCTTTATTGGTCAGAATATTGAATACAGAAGTTGGGAGGTCATGTTGCGACTGTCAGGTCATTGATTAGGCCACTTTTGAATTATTGCATTCAATTCCTGTCTCCATCCTATTGGAAATCATGGGGAACCTTGTCGAACGCCTTACTGAAGTCCATATAGATCACATCTACCGCTCTGCTCTCATCAATCCTCTTTATTACTTCCTCAAAAAACTCAATCAAGTTTCCCACGCACAAAGCCATGTTGGCTATACCTAATCAGTCCTTGCCTTCCCAAATACATGTGCATCCTGTCCGTCAGGGCTCCCTCCAACAACTAGCCCACCAGGGACGTCATGCTCACTGGTCTGTAGTCCCCTGGCTTGTTCTTACCACCTTTCTTAAACAGCGACACCACGTTAGCCAACCTCCAGTCTTCCAGCACCTCACTGTGACTATCAATGATACAAATATCTCAGCAAGAGACCCAACTTGAAAGGGTTCAGAAAAGATTTCTAAGGATGTTGCCAGGATTGGCAGATTTGACTATAAGGAGAGGTTGGGGCTGGGGCTGTTTTCCTTGAAGCATCGGATGCTGAGGGGTGACCTTATAGAGGTTTACAAAATTATGAGAGGCATGGGTAGGATAAATAGATAAAGTCTTTTCCCTGGGGTCGTGGAGTCCAGAACTAGAGGGCATAGGTTTAGGGTGAGAGGGGAAAGATATAAAAGAGACCTAAGGGGCAACTTTTTCACACAGAAGGTGGTACATGTATGGAATGAGCTGCCAGAGGAAGTGGTGGCGGCTGGTATGATTGCAACATTTAAAAGGAGGGCTGAGTGCTGGCAGGTAACTCGATTGGGTTGGGATATCTGGTCGGCATGGACGAGTTGGACCAAAATGGGCTGTTTCTGTGCTGTACATCTCTTTAATTCTATGACTCTATATTCAAGGCTGACATTTTTAATCAGTAAGGGAATCAAAGATTATGGAGTAAAGGCAAGAAAGTGGATTTTGTGTATTGTCAGATCAGTCATGATTTCATTGAATGGCATAGCAGACTCACTGTGCTGAATCACCTACTTCTGCACCTACATGTTATGGTTTAGATTAGATTAGATTAGATTACTTATAGTGTGGAAACAGATCCTTCGGCCTAACAAGTCCACACCGACCCGCCGAAGCACAACCCACCCAGACCCATTCCCCTACTTTATCCCTGCACCTAACACTACGGCAATTTAGCATGGCCAATTCACCTAACCTGCAAATTTTTGGACTGTGGGAGGAAACCGGAGCACCCGGAGGAAACCCACGCAGACACGGGGAGAATGCGCAAATTCCACACAGTCAGTCACCTGAGGCAGAAATTGAACCCTGGTCTCTGGCGCTGTGAGGCAACAGTGCTAACCACTGTGCCACCGTGCCACCCACAACCACTGTGCCACCGTGCCGCCCATGAATGGTCTTATGAATATCATTAGGATATTGATTTCCTTGTAGTACAGTATTTTACTGCCTTTTCATAGTATTTGTTGGTTAAGGTTGTTAAATTTTTATTGTTTTAAAGATTGTTGAAGTACTAAAACTTGAAGTTGTTCAGTTTTAAATGCTGTTTTCAATGTAAAGTTTAGTCTCCTTTACCAACATGGCATCTTTACCAAGTTCAATAAAGATATTCCTTTTCCAGGATGGCTAAAGAATTTCCAAAGATCAATGCATAGATTCTTTCTAAAAAAATGGCTTCACTGGATAACATTAAATGACATTTGAACAGTATCAAAGAAGTTTGCCATAATTTCATTCACCCAACTTTTCTTTCCTCTTTTTTGAGCTGTTCCCCACTGAATTTGATACCATGTGATCAGATTTGCATTATTTTTGTTATTTAATGAATGAAATTGATAAAACTTAAATTTCCAAATAAAGCTTTGAACCGTAAATATAACAACATTGTTGCTAACGTCACTGTTAGGGATCAGATATGTCAAATTTCAGGAAAGATGTTAAACTTGAAAGGGTTCAGAAAAGGTTTACAAAGATGTTGCTGTGATTGGAGGGTTTGAACTATAGGGACAGGCTGAATAAGCTGGGACTATTTTTCTTGGAACATCGGAGGCTGAGGAGTGACCTTATAGAGGTTTGTAAAGTCATGAAGAGCATGGATAGGGTGAATAGTCAAGGTCTTCTTCCCAGAATAGGCTAGTCCAAAACTAGAGGGCATAGGCTTACAGTGAGAGGGGAAACATTTAAAAGGGAACTGAGCGGCAACATTTGCACACAGAGGGTGGTCCATGTATGGAACAAACTGCCAGAGGAAGTGCTGGTGATGGGGACAACTACTACATTCAAAACAAACCTGGATAGGTGTTTAATACAAAGGACTTAGAGGGATATGGGCCAAATGCTGGCAAATGGACGAGATCATTTAGAATATCTGGTCATCATGGACGAGTTGGACCGAATGGTCTGTTTCCGTGTTGTATAACTCAAATTCCCTATGACCTTACCATTAAGTGTATAAGTCCTGCTAAGATTTGCTTTCCCAAAGTGGAGCACCTCGCATTTATCTAAATTAGACTCCATCTGCCACTTCTCAGTTCATTGGCCCATTTGATCAAAATTCCGTTGTAATCTGATATGATCTATCAGGCAATATTTCATTCCAGGTCCTCACTTGTTCAGTATTAAAATCAGCTAGGATTATAATACCAGTCACTGAATTTCATTATAACATCAGTCACTGAATTTCTTCAATCAAAACACAAACTAACTCCTGAATGTGCTGGATTCAGATCTGGAAATTTGATCAAGTAGTATTATGCAGCAAAGATTCCACTTAATGCAAACTTTTACAGAGCATGTTGACTGTTTAAAGCACAATAAACCATAGGAGTGAGACCTCTCATCTAAACAATAGACTGCCCATGACATTAATGCAACACAATAACATAGACAATCTCATACGACAGTATTTGTTTATTTTGCCTCCAATTTCAACTCCTCTGTAATTTTCACATCTTTCATTTCCAACACTTCCCTTCTTTTCCTTGACTTATCTGTCTCCGTTTCAGGGAACAGACTGTCCAATGCCATCCACTACAAGTCCACTGACTCCCATAGCTATCTACACTAAAGCGACCCTAGGTCCTGCAAAGATTCCAACCCACTCTCCCAATTCCTTCACTGTATTTGCTTACGTTATATCTGTTCAGATGATGCCACCTTCCAAAACAGCGCTGCAAAAATGGCTTCCTTAGACCATAAGACATAAGAGCAGAAATTAGGCCATTCAGCCAATCAAGTCTGCTCTGCCATCCCATCATGACTGATTTGTTTCTTAACCCCATTCTCCTGTCTTCTCCCTCTAACTCTTGATCCCCTTAACAATCAAGAACCTAACTATCTCTGTTTTAAATATACTCAATGATCTGGCCTCCACACCCTTCTGTGGCAGTGAATTCCACAGATTCACCACTCTCTGGCTGAAGACGTTTCTCTTTATCTCCATTCTAAAAGGTCTTCCCTTTACTCTAATGCTGTGGCCTCAGGTCCTGGTTTCTCCTACCAATGGCAACATTTCCCCAACATCCACTCTGTCCAGACAATTCAGTATTCTTCCAGAATTGTGGTTTCCCGCCCACTGTGGTTGATAGGGTCCTTAACTGCATCTGACCTATCACCCGTGCTTTCACCCTTGCCCATCCCCATCACTCACAACAGTGTGATCAGGTTCCCCTTGCGTTCACTTTTCACCCCACCAGCATCTGCATTCAAAAGATCAAAATTTGCCATTTCAGACAACTTTTTCAGAATACCTCCACTAAACACATCTTCCCCTTATTCCTTCTGTCTGCATTTCACAGGGATCATTCCCTCTGGGACACCCTAGTCCATTCCTCGACCACCATCACCAGCCCCTCTTCTCACGCCCCTATCCATGTAACTGCAGAAGTTGCAACCCCTGCCCCTTCATCTAGTCCCTGCTCATCATCCAAGGGCCTAAACATTCTTTCCAGTTGAAAGTTATAAACCACACAACACTTGATGAAGGAGCGGCACTCAAAAAGCTAGTGTTTCCAAATACACCTGTTGGACTATAGCCTGGTGTTGTATGATTTTTAAAAACTTTGTCCACCCCAGTCCAACACCAGCACCTCCAAGTCATGGTTTCCAGATGAAGCAGCATGTCAATCTTGTGTATTGTATTCACTGCACTCAACGTGGCTTACTCTACATTGGAGAAACTAAACGCAAATGGTGACTGCTTTGTAGAACATCTCTGGTTCATATGTAAGCATGACCCTGACCCTCCCATAGCTCGTAATTTTAACATAGTATCCCACTCTGATGAAGGGCTTTTGCCCGAAACGTTGATTTCGCTGCTCCATGGATGCTGCCTGGACTGCTGTGCTCTTCCAGCACCACTAATCCAGAATCCCATTCTCATGCTCACTTATCGAATCATAGCACAAACTGGAGGAATAACATCTCATCTTCAAACTAGGCATTTTACAACCTTGTGGGCTCAAAATTGAGTTCAATACCTTCAAATTGTGACCACATTTCTTTCCCTTTTTTTTAGCTTTGCCTTTTATATTCTGTCTCCCTCAATTCAACACCCCCCCCCCCAACCCTTGTGGACAGTCTGTTCTTTCCAGTCTGGCAGTTAGACACATCATTGTTCTGTCATTCTCACACTACAATCATTTAATCTGAACTACAACATCCTTTCTTCCCCAGCACTCCAACACCCCCTACTCCCACTGTTGTTGCCCTGTCCACAATTTGCCTTAGCTCTGATGAAGAGTCATCTAGACTTGAAACATTAGCTTGTTTTCTCTGCCTGATGCTGCCTGGCCTGCTATGATCTCCAGCAGTTTTGGTTTTCAGTTCATATTCCAGCATCTGTGGTAATTTGCTCTTACTTGCTCATCCGAGGTTCTGCTAAGCTAATGAGGGCTGAGCAGTAGACGTGATCTATATGGACCTCAGTAAGGCGTTCGACAAGGGTTTCCCATGGGAGACTGGTTAGCAAGATTAGATCTCATGGAATATAGGGAGAACCAACCATTTGGATACAGAACTGGCTCAAAGTTAGCAGACAGAGGGTGGTGGTGGAGGGTTGTTTTTCAGGTTGGAGGCCTGTGACCAATGGAGTGCCACAAGGGTCAGTGCTGAGTCCACCACTTTTTGTCATTTATATAAATAATTTGGATGCGAGCATAAGAGGTATAGTTAGTAAGTTTGCAGATGACACCAAAATTGGAGGTGTAATGGAAGAAGGTTACCTCAGATTACAATGGGATTTTAATTAGATGGACTAGTGGGCTGAGAAGTGGCAGATAGAGTTTAATTTAGGTAAATGTGAGGTGCTGCATTTTGGGAACGCAAATCTTAGCAGGACTTATACACTTAATGGTAAGGTCCTAGGGAGTGTTGCTGAACAAAGAAACCTTGGAGTGCAGGTTCACAGTTCCTTGAAAGTAGAGTCACAGGTAGATAGGATAGTGAAGAAGGCATTTGGTGTGCTTTCCTTTATTGGTCAGAATATTGACTACAGGAGTTGGGAGGTCATGTTATGGCTGTACAGGTCATTAATTAGGGCACTTTTGGAATATTGCATGCAATTCTGGTCTCCTTCCTATCGGAAGGGTGTTGTGAAAGTTGAAACAGTTCAGAAAAGATTTCTAAGGATGTTCCAAGGATTTGAGCTATAGGGTGAGGTTGTATAGCTGGGGCTGTTTTCCCTGGAGCATTGGAGGCTGAGGGGTGACCTTATAGAAGTTTGTAAAATCATGAGGAGCATGGATAGGATAAATAGAGAAACTCATTTCCCTGGGGTGGCTGAGTCCAGAACTAGAGGGCATAGGGTGAGAGGGGAAAGATATAAAAGTGACCTAGGGGCAATGTTTTCTCACAGAAGGTGGTGCTTCTATAGAATGATCTGCCAGAGGAAGTGTGGAGGCTGGTACAATTGCAACATTTAAAAGACATCTGGATGGATATATGAATAGGAAGGGTTTGGAGGGATATGGGCCAATTGCTGGACAATGGGACTAAATTAGTTTGGGATATCTGGTTGGCATGGACGAGTTGGACCGAAGGGTCTGTTTCTGTGCTGTACATCTCTACGACTCTATAATGACATTATAGAGTCTCATTTTAAATCTCACGATATAAATTAACTTCTATTAAGTCGCTAGGAGACCTTCAGTCACCTCTCTGACACATACTGGTTTCAGAAAGATAGACCTAATTAGATAGTAAACGCCTTCACAAAAATAGACCAACACTCACATGCCCCTAGTTTGAAATCCAAATGCTTAAAAGAGTCAAAGTTATACTGCGGAGGAACAAAGCTAGAATACATTTTCTGTACATGTTTTCATTATGATTAGATTAGACTAGATTCCCTGCAGTGCGGAAACAGGCCCTTTGGCCCAACCAGTCCACATCCACCCTCCGAAGAGTAACCCACCCAGACCCATTTCCCTCTGACTAGCACCTAGCACTATAGGCAATTTAGCACGGCCAATTCACCTAAACTGCACATCTTTGGACTGTGGGAAGAAACTGGAGCACCCGTAGGGAACCCACACAGACACAGGGAGAATGTGTAAACTCCACACAGACAGCTGTCTGAGGCTGGAATCGAACCTAGTGCCCTGGCGCTATGAGGCAGCAGTGCTAACCACTGAGCCACCATGCCACCCCTCTCTCCTATCCTCTCCCCAAATCTTTGACCTGATTCATCTCTTTTGAGAGGTAAATCAGTAAAGATATGGAAATTATATACAGAGGAACCTTGATTATCTGGCATTCGATTATCCGAATTTCTGATTTTCCGGCAAGATCGCAAGGCTCCAACACTCAGCTAAACTATATTATCCAGCATTCGATTAACCAAATGAAATACTCCCCTCCCATGTCCTTTGGATAATCGAGGTTCCTCTGTAGATAAAGTTGGTGATTTTGCTTGCTCTTTGTTGGCTTTCATTAAATCAGAGATTCACTCAATCTGACAGAAGGAATTTACAATGGCATAAGTGTGAGAGAATTAAGAGGTGGTTAAACTTCTTCTGCTCCATTATTAATGTTGGATACTTTTGTTAGTTTCCCAAGGAAAAAAAGAAGCGATCCATCTATACATTGTCATTCTTTATATAAAGAAGCTTATTTCTGGTTAGTTTTGACATGTTCTTCAAGGTTCTGTTCCAATACATGAATATACATATTGTGTTGGGAATGATTTGATTAATTGCTTGGTATTTTCTTTAGATTGTGGTAGATCTCTGAGAAGTGGCTCTTTTGCTACAATTAAGACTTTGTTGTTGGAAAGCTGGACTTCCTTGTGAGATTTTGGAAACTTTTGGAAATGTTTTATTTTCACAAGAATCAGCAAAATTTCTTTAGAAAAATGGTTAAAAGCTTCTGAATTCAGTTCAAAGGAAACATGGCTGAAATCAGATGTAAGGGTACTTTCTTCTGGAAAAGGAAATTGTTCAGAACTGTTAAGGAATATAGTACCTGAGAGTAAGAATCTCAGTTGTATGAGTCAAAGAGAAAGGCTTCACAGATCACAGGACCAGAACTGAAAAAAAAGCTAAACCTATAGATTTGATAGGGAAGAAAAGTTTCTTTGGAATTTGATAAACTGCAAAGTGGTCATGTTGTGAAGTAAATGGGATTTTATTTTTCCAAATGTTTTGAGAATATATATAAATGTTAGTCAACATTTGTTAAAAGGGGAAAGGTGGAAAGAGATATTATGTAAAGACTTCAGGACCCTGGACAACCTTGCAATGATCTTACAGAGCTGCATATCTCTGAACATGAACAACACAGTGTAGGTGGAGTTAGAACACGACCAGACTAGGCCATGCTATATGAGACTAGAACCTCACAGAGTCTTGTGAGCACATGGACATGAACACACAAGGACAGATTAGTCCTCACCTAATATAACTGTAGGATCAGAGGCTGGTAAATCTACAATTGCCATGTATAGCAACATTTAGTATTAATTGTAATAAATACTTTGTAATACTTTGAAACCTTAGCACAAAAACAATTTTTGAATATAGTTCCTCCCTGATCAGTCTGACTCAAACTCAAGCTCATCGTCTGGCACCGAACTGCTTGATAAAAATATTATTAAAAATTGTTATTAAAATCATTGCCCAAAACACAAGTGAAATCTTCCCAGCCTCTGAATGATGTGAGCACTTATTACAAAGTTGGGTTAATCATGTGAGATGACTAGTAAGGAGTTTCTCAACATCTAGAGTAAAATGATCCATTTTCCAGCCAGCCATTGGATAGCAAGCTGAGAATCTCATTGCTGAGAATGTGAGAGGTCTATTTACATCCATTAACAGCTCATTATTACACAATCTTACCTCGTGCAGTTTCTCCTTCTCCAGCTTGATAGATAGAAACTATAACCAAGAATTCTCAACATGAAAGTCAGAGCAGGTATCTGTGACTCCAAACATCCATCTTGAACACCAAGTACCAACATTTCAGGGCATACGCCATTGGCAGTGACTGTAGGCAACCACATCCATAGATGTTGGCATCCAATATGTACCAGCCACTTTGCACTCTTTCGGCACATCTCTGATCCACTTGGAAGATGGTTCTGCACTTTGGAGTACTGCTGCCAAAGCCACATTGTGGGCAGGAACAGGTGCCTATATCATGAATTTGATGACGTTGCATCTCAGGGATCATCGCTTGCTTTCTTTGCGCTCACTCATTTTCTACCCCCTTAGATGGCCTCAGCATTCCTGTTTTGCTTGCCTTTTTGCAATGTTGTCCCCTCACTCTCAAGGTACCTCTGTACTGAATTGCTGTTTAAGACAGACAGAGTCAGGCAGCTGGTTATACTTGGCAGCAAAGATTAGTGAAGGGGCTGGATGTATTGCCGTATGACACTCTGTGACATCAATTTCACATCTGTACCCCTCCACTTGTCCTGGCTTTTCCAACCCTACTGTGGACCCTTTTCTCCTGGAATGAGATAAACAGAGAGATTGAGAGAGATGAAAGTGTCTGACACAGTTGCTAGTGCTAGTGCAGATGGTGGAAAAGTGGCGAGGTGCCCCGAGTGAGAGTAGGAAGTGCACACAGCGTGCAGGATAAGTAGGTTTCGGGGGTGGGGGGGCATGTGTGAATGACAGCAAATGGCAAAGTTGCTACATGCAATAGTGAGAGGGATGAGCATGAGCCTTAGTGCAAAGTGGGTACAGGGAGGTGGTGAAGGTGTGGTATTGGAGAGAAGAAGGTGGCACTTGCCCCAGTGAAGGATTGACCTTCTTGCAGCACTGCTGAGAATTTCTTCAGCCTTTGGAGACAGCACTGAGTCAGGTGGAAACCTCAGACCAGGCTGGCAGGGCCTGGTACTGTGGTCTCCTCAACTGGTCATGGATGTAGGAGCCAGCCCTTGTCTGCACTGTCTGCCCACCAGGATGTTTGTAAACCAGTGAGACACGTGTGTGGCTAATAAAACAAAGCAGGCAGAGCAGTTCTGGACTGACAGCATTTCGACTAGGTGCACAATTCCCCTTCAAAGGTGGGCCTGGTAACCAGGGTCCTGGGACGTCCTGGAGTACGTCCAGCTCAGACAAGTGAAATAATATGAAAAGCAATGCACTTTAGGGGCACAGCGAATGAGGGGACTTTGGGGAAGATAAAACGATAAAACCTGTTAGGCTTCTTGGAGAAAAACCCACCAAGAAATTCACCAAAAATGACACTCAATCAATTTCTTGGAAGATTCCATTCAATAATAATGAACAAATAACATGAGAGCTACACTTCAACAGTGAAATGAGAAGGAGCAGCAAATGTGAAAGAAGTTGTAGTTTTTGAGTGAATTGTTATTGAGTGTTTTTGTCTCCTTTTTCTGGCTTTCCTCTTTTCTGCTCTACTTCGTGCCTGATGGTCACTCAAAACCCAGGAGTGTATAGTGGCGATGCCCTGGGTTTCCCCATTGACAGGTAACTGTCCCTAGCCCCCAATGTAAAGTGCCAGGCTCAAGCTCTGAAACTGTAATAGTGACACCAAATCCCTACACTACCCACACCTGTCAACACTTACCTACAGTCTCACTCACTCTGCTTGTCCTCTGCAATGATTATACCCTTTCATCTTTTATCCTCAACAAATTTCTCTTTTCCTGCTCTCACTCCATTATCCCAGTGTCAATTCTCTCCCCTCCCTGACATCAGATCAAATTAGTACTGGAATAGTGTGAGGAAATGCCATCTAGCCAGAGGTGGTGGCCTCCTACTCAATCTGGAACAAAGTAGAGAGGGTCTCAGATCAGACATAAGTTGATCTGCAATGCCAATGTACAACTCAATGCTAATGCCCAGTCTGCATGCTTCCAGTGAATGCAAATAAGGTCAAAACAAAAATGGCAATGCAGATCAGAAAAAAAACAGTTCCCCAACAAATAAATAACATTACAAGAAAATGATGCTAAGTGTGGCAGCTTAAAGTGAGGGCTTACTGTAATTAGGTGGTCAGATTGTTAAAATATCTGAGACAGCTCTTACAGAAAGGAAATAGGAAAGACTCAGCCTATTGTAAACTTCAAAGGTAAAAGTGAATCTTCATGATCTTTTCTTCCTCAGCAGATCACTTTGTCTTCCCCTCCCCCACCCCATCCCTCCAACAATCTCCCAACAGCTGTTGGCTGCTCTTTAAATGATTAGTGTAAAACTTGCCTCCTCGCAGCCCATAAAATTAGAGTGAATCATCATGGGAAGGTGGCAGTATTTTTTGATACGTCTTCTGTTCTCCCTCTGCCCCCCACTGAGCAGCTAACAATGGCAGCTTGTTTGAAGGTGAGACGTGCACTTTCAGAAAGTGCCCAGTGCCATCTAGGAGGTGGTGTCGGCTTTTACTTTAAGCTGCTTTAATGACTCTGTTAATTTTACCATTAGCTCAAAAGTGTTCAAATTAAGTTGCTCCGTGCATTGAGATTGCTTCGGCAATGATCAAAAGTAAGATTTGAAGGCATTCCTATTTTACGTAGCTTTGAAACAATCAGCATTTAAAAGGGAGTTCTACCATTCATCGCAAAAATAACTTAGTTAAAGAGTTAACGGTGTGGAATATTTGAGCTGCAGTACAATTAGAAAACAGCATCAGACAGAAGCTAGTAAGTGATGTTTGATATGCTTCTGCAGCATTCATCTTGTGGTGTTGAATGATAAGAGGATTGCACAGTGATATTTGTGATCTTTCCATAAAATCAATTGCACTATAAAATCATCCACACTGACATAAGGAAAATCGGCTGGAGTTTAAAATGAGCCTCCCCAGTGAATCTTTTCATGACTGACTGCACGCTCAGCTTCCCCAACCTGTTCTGCTGCCAAGGATTTCAGCAACTGGGTACTGTGACTCACTACAACTCTATTGTTGACCTCCTTCCACCCTCTCCAGCTCTGAACTATTTGTTGCAGTTTTTGTTATTTTCATCTGATTGTGAGCTGTGAATGACTGTCTTTCTTTTTCTCTCTGTTTTGTGACTGGTCCTGCACGTGAAGAAGATTAAACTAATATCAGCTGTCAAACAAAGCACAACTTCCTGTTATGGCAAAATATGTGGAGAGAGATTACACTTTTTGTCATTCTAATCCTGAATACGCACGTGTCTGTGTGCAGGGATTCATCTCAATCTTTTCAGGATTGCCAGGAAAATACAGACCTGTAAACAGGTTAATGTTTGCTAGCTATAGTTCCTTCAATAGACCTATGTTCTCACCTTCAGTCCAACCGCTTTTGATTTACCTCTATCAATATTAAAACAAAATCTTTGCTGTCTCTATTCAAACACAATCAGAAGGACAGTCACCACGTTGGTCAGAGGCCAACTCGAATTTTCCAGTCATCTTCTGGGAACTCAGTCACGGCTGCCTAGGGATGACCCAGCTAGCAGACTGGGTGGGCCAAGACTCCTGGATCAGTTGCATGCCTCTCCCACAGTCGCCCCAGATCTATCTATCCCCACCTGCAGCCCAGGCTACTCGGTGGAGAGATAAAGCGGGATGGGGGAGCTGTAGCCATTTTAATTTCAAATATTTCAAAAGTTTTCAGGGGGCACCTCAAGATGCAGGCTGCAATCCCTTCAGTCCAAAAGGCTTCTAATATCAAGAGCCTACCCACTGTTCCTAACTGGACTATGACTATGTCCTCTGAACACTAAATAAAGACCAAAGTAAGTGCAGATGCTGGAAATCAGAAACAAAAGAACAAATTGCTGAAAAAGCTCCTTGTTCTGAGGAAGAGTCGCTGGTCCCAAAACATTATCTCTGATTTCTCTTCATAGATGCTAGCAAATCTGCTGAGCTTTTCCAGCAATCTATGCTCCTGTGGTCACTAATTGAAACATTTTGCAAAAAAACACTTTTGTGCAGGGTTGGGACTTGCATTTGATCCAGATGAGTAGACCCTGGCACCAAACAGAAAACCCTGCCTCAAATCTCTGGCCTGTTATTCCAGACCAAACAGAAGCAGTTCTGTCACTGATAAGTGGATATGTTAAGCTCCATTGATACGGTCTAGGACTGCAGATGTCCAGGTAATTTTCCATCAGTTTAACCATAAAATGCTGTTTTTGGGAGGAAAAAGAACTCACATGAAGGGGTTAAGAAAATTTAACTTTGCAAAGTATCCAATAAAAACAACCATGTACTAAAAAGTTTCCAATTTAAGAGCTGGGCCACGTTTGATTCTATTTCAAAGAGATGGACTTTGCAAAAGAGCAAATCCAATCGAAATATGATATAAATTAGCCAGGTAGCAATTGAAATAATTTGGTGTTTATGAAACAATCACATGAAACAAGTGCATATGGAAAGCACTTCTGACTATTTGATCCAGAAGAACAGGCTAGTAACTGGATGAGGAGGCCCAGGTTCAAGACCCAGCTAATCTAGAGGCGTGTGATTGCAAATCTGAACAGGTTGATTGAATATATTTGTTTTTAAGACACAAACCTGCAGAATTCTTTCATTCTGCGCCTCCTACATGCCAGTTGAACACCTGTTCTCTTAACAAGAGCATCAATGATGTCTATAACTGAAAAATAATGACAAACTCTGTCTTTCGCTGTTTCAATTCGCTCTATATTGTAATAGTATCCAAAAAAAATGCCTTCTTTGAATTTTCAACAAATGAATGCTAGCCTTGCCTGCTGTAAATCTTCACTGCATATTTATTGGGGTGCTTCTCAGCTGTCACTGCCAAAGACTATAACTGGCCAGTGAGTAATGCCTCTTGCAGTTCTGCTGACTGCCAAGTTATGCTCTGTTTACCGACTCTCCAATATAATCTTTCTTCTGTGGGCTGAGTTGACTTTGACAGTCACTTGTGAAAAAATATTTTCAAATAACTTCATCCTCCTAGAATGCCTATGTAGTTCTACACTGCCAGCAACAACCTGAAATGGTTGTTTTTCATCTTCCCACAGATTTTCTTTTGTTTGTCTATGGGTTTTGCAAATGTATTACTTCAGCTGAGAATTCAATGTGTTAATGGTCTTTATATCTTGACTGCACAGAAGAATGACTAATGCTAGATCTCCCCCCCCCATCACAATGGGCATCTATCCCCATCCTGTGAGTTTTAAAAAGCAAGGCAAGCAATTTTTCCAGCACCTACTCACTTTAGGTGACAACAATTAATTAGCTGAAGAGGAAAAGAAGTATTAATTCTAACACTGGGTGGTGTGTCTGCTGTTGAAAAACACTGCTAACTAGAGAGCATTGGGCCTGTGGGTTTGGCACCTACCTTGGGAAACATTTGCTCAGTTTCTTCCTGCACTTTCCTTTGTTTGCTCCCAAGATAATTTATGTGCTGGAACCTGGATAATCCTGGAAGCCCAGTCTGTGGGAATATGAATGAATACAAACGGTGGTGAAAATATAGATGGGAAAGAACTTTCAGCAGTAATCGCTTACCTCCTTCAAGAGCTGCTGTGTCACAAACCACAGAATTTTATACTTTTCCCTTTGAAAGTTTTGTAAACTCACGTTCGTAAAAAAGATTTAAATAATTGTTCTATAAAAGTGAAGTAAAATAACATTATCAAAAGAAAAAAATGATAAACAGATATTATTTTGATCTTCTGGAATAAGTGTAGTTTTGATAAAGATGCAAATTCTTTATTTGTGTGGTATTAGAAGGCACTGTCTGGACTTGACATATAAAAGAGGTTGTAGATTTGATTCCTGACCAGTGCTGAGTTAACTAGAACTAACTCATTTATTTAATTAGTCTCAGTGTTTTCAAACTAATATAGAGCTCTTGTGGTATAGTGGTAGTGTCCTTACCTCTAAGCCAAAGGCCTGTATTAAGTGTCACCTGCTCCAAAAGTGTGCAGTCCCATACAGTTGAATAGCAGTTGCCATTCAATGCCCAGACACCATAATATGATGAGGGTCAAGAGGCAGGAAATTTTAAAATCCTCATGCCAAGGATTCTTGGACTGTCTTGACTAATGTTTTGGGGTGAAACTTTTGCAGCCTCTGTTTTCTACATAGAAGCATTTTACAAATGTGCACTCCTGGAAGGGTAGAAGAGGAATTTACACATGTCCCTTTCATGAATGATATTATCTACTTTCCTAGACCTGTTCAACATTAAACCCTGCTGTGTTGAATTATACACCTGTAGATTTAGCAATGGGCACTGCATGGAGTTGTCTAAAAGTGAAGATAATCTTCTCATTGTTGTCTACCTCCCAAACAAATTAAATATAGAAAACACAGGTTATTGTAATTAAACTTCCACGCACGGAAAGCAAACCTATTACCAGAGTAATTTATGCAGGCATCTGGTAATTAAAGTTACTGATGAATTTGGCGTTAAGAATAAGTAACTCTTAATGGAATGCCATTTTATAATAGATTTCCAGACACACTAGTCAAGATCAGAGAATGAATTCTATAAATCTACATTGCTGAAGGGATACTCTCACGTTCTGGCTGAGTCAAATTGAAACGTGACTCATTTGCAATTTATGCAACAGGAAAGCTCACTCCTGCTCAAGACTGCATATGCATAAATTAAGCAAGTAAATAAATATGTTTGCTTCATTTCTGTACTGCTCCTTCCTCTCTTTCTACTCTCCTCCCTCAGTCTGAGTGGCCACATTGTATGACTAGCAACCTGGAACACATTTTCACACAGTCAGAAATATTTTGAAAATGGAGGGCATGTGCTAATTCCAGACTTCTTGACCTCATTTTTTCAGTTTCCACAGGGATAGGGAGCAGGGATTCGTGATGTGGCCATAACTTGAACTTCTGACTCGCTTGCTCCATTTCAGAAATAGATATACCATCATCATCCACAATTTTCATGGGCTTGGATCGGTTTTCAAAAGGTCTCATGGTTTGTGGTACCACAAAGGTGGTGCTTTATGGCCCCCCCTTGCCAACTGTGTGCCCACTCACCCCATAAGGCACTCATGCCCAATACCAGGCTACATCCTCCACCCAGTCCTAATGACATCTCATACCCAAAATTTTAACTGATGGCATTTGCAGGCATTAGATTAGATTAGATTCCCTATAATGTGGAAACAGGCCCTTCGGCTCAACAAGTCAACACCGATCCTCCGAAGAGTAACCCACACAGACCTATTTCCCTCTGACAAATGCACCTAACACTGTGGGCAATTTAGCATAGCCAATTCACCTGACCTGCACATCTTTGGACTATGGGAGGAAACCGGAGCACCTGGAGAAAACCCACACAGACACGGGGAGAGTGTACAAACTCCACACAGACAGTTGCCTGAAGCTGGAATCGAACCTGAGTCCCTGGTGCTGAGAGGCAGCAGTGCTAACCACTGAACCACCGTGCTGCCCTATGTTTACCCATGAAAGCCTACTTGAACCAGCTAATCTTAAACTTAAATTTCTTTTACAAAAATAGTTATTCATGCATTGTTTTCAAATTACTGATGAAAAGAAATTTACAAGGATATTGCCAGGACTAGCAGTCCTGAGTTATAGGGAGAAGACTGTATTCCGTGGAATGTACGAGAATGAAGGGTGACCTTATTGAGGTGCATAAAATCATGGGAGGCATAGATAGGATGAATGAATCCCCATCCCAGGGATGGGGAATTGAAAACTGGAGGGCACAGCTTTAAGATGAGAGGGGAAAGATTTAAGAAGGATATGAGGGGCAACTTCTTCTGCAGACAGCGGTGCATACATGGAATGGACTGCCTGAGAAAGTGGCCTCACCAACCACTTCCCAAACTTTTGAAGCAGGTACAACTGCAACATTTAAAAAGAATTTGGATAGGTACATGGATGGTAAGGTTTAGAGGCATATGGATCAAATGCGGGCAATTGGAAGGAGCTGAGTGGGCATGCTGTTTTGTTACTATAGAGTCCATTACATAATAGAGTGAGTGAATAGACATGGAAGTGGTAATAGGTTGGCATGGGAGAATAAATAGTCCAGAAGATGAGGGGCATGGCTTGCCACAGATGGGGCATGAGGGGCTTGTTGTTCGGTGAGGGGAATGAGGTACCATGAAGGGTAGCTGGAAATTCCCAGGGAATGTGTAGGAAGTGGTTGGTGAGGTCTAGAGAGTCTTGCTGTTTTTATTATCTTGTATGGGTCAAAGACTGGGTCAAAGTCATACAGCTCCAAAGCAGGCCTTTTTAAACAAGTCACTTCTGTACCCAGCTCTTTTTTTGGGTTGACTAGTGAAAGGATCACATATACTTGAAAAATAAACTGGAAAAGGGAAATTTGGACTGTGATGTTTCAGATAAAGACCAGTCATACACACACACATACATAAAACATACAGCCAACGTGGAATTGAATGATGTTCATTCACTTTTTACACAAGAACATCCTTTAGAGAAACTGGATTTAACACTTTTGTAAAGCTAGCTATGATTCCAATCAGCAAAGAATTTGTCCCTGATTCTCATTGACTCCAGTATTGTCAGGCTTCTAAATACCACACTCAACCAACTACAAGGACAATCACCTTCATTCCCCCTCCACGGTTCAGCTCATTTATCCATGCCCAGAGCAAGGATGTAATGAAGTCAGCAGCAGAGTAGAGCTGGTGGAACCCAAATGTCAATGAGCAGATTATTGCTCAGAAATTGTCACTTGATAGCACTGTTGATGGCACCTTCCATCACTTCACTGATTATCGAGAATAAGTTTGGATCAGAAATTGGCTAGCTGAAAAAAGACAGAGGATGGTGGTTGATGGGAAATGTTCATCCTAGAGTTCAGTTACTAGTAGCGTACCACAAGGATCTGTTTTGGGGCCACTGCTGTTTGTCATTTTTATAAATGACCTGGATGAGGGCGCAGAAGGATGAGTTAGTAAATTTGCAGATGATGCCAAGGTCAGTAAAGTTGTGGATAGTGATGAAGGATGTTGTGGGTTATGGAGGGACATAGATAAGCTGCAGAGCTGGGCTGAGAGGTGGCAAATGGAGTTTAATGTGGAAACGTGTGAGGTGATTCACTTTGGAAGGAGCAACAGGAATGCAGAGCACTTGGCTATTGGTAAGATTCTTGGTAGTGTAGATGAATAGAGAGGTCTTGGTGTTCATGTAGAAAGATCTCTGAAAGTTACCAGCCAGGTCGTTAGGGTTGTCAAGAAGTTGTGTTAGCTTTTACTAGTAGAGGGATTTAGTTTTAGAGCCATGAGGTCATGCTGCAGCTGTACAAAACTCTGGTGTGGCCACATTTGGAGTATTGCATACAGTTCTGATCACTGCATTATTGGAAGGATGTGGAAACTTTGGAAAGGGTTCAGAGAAGATTTACTGGGATGTTGCCTGATATGGAGGATAGGTCTTACGAGGAATGGCTAAGGGACTTGAGGCTGTTTTCGTTAGAGAGGAGAAGGTTGAGAGGTGACTTAATTGAGACATACAAGATAATCAGAGGGTTAGATAAGGTGGTCAGGTAGAGCCTTTGTCCTCAGATATTGATGGCTAGCACAAGGGGACATAGCTTTAAATTGAGGGGTGATAGATATAGGACAGATGTCAGAGGTATTTCTTTACTCAGAGTAGTAGGGGTGTGGAACACACTGCCTGCGACAGTGGTAGACTTGTCAACTTTAAGGGCAATTAAATGCCCTCATTCTGTGATGAAACAAAGAGAAAACAATTTTTCCAAACTCTAGAGAATGCAGACCTTGGAACTAATCAAGTATGTTTATGGTATAGTGCTTCTCATACGTGTATATTCCTCCTTAAATATGAAGATCAAAATTGCACACAGTACTCCAGGTGTGTGGTTTCACTCGAGTACTATTCAATTGTATTATTCTTGGACTGCAATTACCTTTGTAATAAAGGCCGACATTACCTTTGTTTTCTTAATTGCTTGCTGTATCTTGCTTCTCACCTTTTCTTTTCTTTATGTGAATACACCCATCAATATTTCATGCCTTATAGAAATTATTTGGCTTTTCCAGCCTTCCAAATGAATAACCTCACACATCGCCACATTATTTTCCATCTGCACCAAAGTTGCCCACTCACTTAACCTGTCTGTATTTCCTTATAGCCACTTTGCGCTTCCTCATAGCAGACATTTTCTTACCTTTCCATCATCCTTGGATACATTTCTCTCCATCTCCTGGACTAGATATTTTTAATCAACTTGTCACGACACAGTTCTGCAGCAGGTGGGACTTGAACCCAGGTCTTTTGGTCTCTCCCCTGCTCTAAGATTGTATAGATTGTAAATAGCCAAAAGCTTCTGAACTGATCCTGTGGCACTTCACTCATCACAGTGGTAATTAATCACTTATCAAACAGATAAAGTGACATTTGAAGAACTGCTCTCACTTCCAGCAAAATATATTATTGTTAAGAGGAGGGCTGAAGATTTTCGAAACTGGATTTTACCTCAATGGTGTTCCATCTCCCCTTCTCCCAACTTACAAAAATATTGTGTCCTCCCAGACCGGGAATTTCAAATCTTCAATGTCAAATTTGAGAAGGTGCTGTTCGATGAATTGTGTGGTTGATTATGTGGTCCATAGCAAGCCTGAGGTTGTTATAGCTCACACACTAAATACTTCAGTCTAGCCACAGAGAGCATGCTGTTGGAATAGGGGCAGCAAATAGCCTTACTCTAAATGGAAAAGACTCTGCAAGTTTTCATTTTGCACTACGCCAATCCATGAATTACCATATTCAAGGAATCAATTTTACTTCAAGTTAAAGACAGATGCGCAAAATGCTTATTTAAATTATTACAAATTGCAGACATTTTGAAAACATTCAGGTAAAAAAATTCTTGAAAAGGTTCCATAATCATTGCAAACAAAACTTAGTCTATTCCCCTTTAAGAGCTCCAACCCCAATCAAATCAATTAAAAATACATATTGCTGCAACATGTTGCTATGTTTGAATCTTTTGGGCATTAATACAGTTGCAACCTTCACAGCTAGTATATATAAACACCTGCTCCTTATATTCTAGTTTTCCCATATACTGTTAAAACTAGATTTGTATTCTCATGTTATCTGTACCACACAGCTGTGAGTAAACGCTGCCCATTACCTTGTACTTAGGATCTCTTTCAGCACACATTTTTGCACCCACCAGCCAAAGTGTGCCAGCACTGGAGTGAGTAGTGTTATCGGGTGTTAGCTGCACAGCTCAAAGACTCCTCTGAAAAGTATCACATCATTAGCATGCTCTTTAGAACTTTAAAATCCAGTTCTTCACACCAAACCAGATTAAATTGGAAAAGGATCAGTCGTGATTTTAGCTAGGTGAACACAACAAAATAAGGCTACAGTTTCTATCTTGTTATGAATGTAATCTGGTCTGTGGTAACAAAGATATTCCAATCTTAATATCGCTTATACTTCATGGAATGAATTGAATTCATTTGTTCCAACTGCAAAATGATAAAGATCACACATCTAAGGGAGTTGATAGTAAAATTTTCCAAGTTGAACACAGGCTAATATTAAGTGCACAGAAGTAGTGGTAACCTGGGCTCTCATATTTTCAGTGCGAATTCCAAAATGGACAGGGTGATTGGGACACGCAGAAGAGATTGTACTGATTTACTGTATCTTAACATTAGGCAAAGTAGCATAGCAATTATTTAAATGAAGATTTTAATCCTTATATTTTTTTCCACCAGTGTAAGTTGAATGAGTTCTCCAATGGCATCTCACCTGGATCCTGCCATTTTAACCAGCTGTTCTGAGCATGCACTAAGGAACTAAAGTTAGCAGGTTTCTTAATTAACGATACAGATCAATGACTCTTTGTCGAACAAACAGACCTAGGAGTGCAGGTGCCCATTTCCTTGAAAGTAGAATCACCGGTGGATAGGTCAAAAGGTGTTTGGCACGTTTGCCTTCATTGACAGTACACTGAGTATAGGACTTGGGATGTCATGTTATGGCTGTACAGGACAGTGGTGACATTATTGGACTCTGATTCTCTGGCCTGCCTTTACTGCCTGTTGAACAGTGAGAAGGTTTATACATCATAATAAGATAAAGCTATTTCGCTTCCCTTGTGGAATCTGGAGAATCACTTATTCAAAAACTCCGCAGGTACCTTGGACCAGTATGCCATCACCGTCACAGACCTTATCAGCAAGTGTGTGGAGGATTGCATACTGAAGAAGTCAATCCGGGTGTTCCCCAACAGGAAACCCTGGATGAATCAGGATATACAGAACCTTCTAAAAAGCAGGCATGAGGCCTTCAGATCAAGAAACCCACTCAAATATAAGGAATCCAAGCATGACCTTCGCCATTAAGACAGCCATGGACCAATACCAATCCAAACCAGAGACCCAGACAGACACCCGGTGATTATGGCAAGGATTGAATGACCCCACAGGTTCCAAAAAAGAGACAGTGCAAAATAGCAGACGATGACACATCCCTCCCAGATCGTCTCAGCCCTTCTATGCTTGCTTTTTTGAGAATGCTTTGAGCAGAAGTAACACTTATTCCGACAAGTCCTGATGAACCTATCCCAACAGTCATTGCATCAGAGGTCAGATCAGTTTTCCTTTGTGTGAATCCAAAGAATGCCATGGGAGCAAACAGAATACCAGGCCGTGCACTCAGAGCATGCGCAGATCAACTAGCAGAGGTCTTCGCAGACATCTTCCCTGCAGAGGCCACTGTCCCTGCCTGTTTCAAGACGGCCAACATCATCCCTGTGCCTAAGAAGGCTCATGCAGCATGTCTCAATGACTACGTCCAGTGGCCCTAACTGCAGTGGTCATGAAATGCTTTGAAAGGCTGGTCATGGCATTAACTCCAGTTTCCCCACCACTCTTGACCCACTCCAATTTGCCTATCAGACCAACAGATCCACATCAGATGCCATATCACTTGCCCTTCGCTCCTCCCTAGAACACCTTGACACCAAGAACAGCTACGTAAGAATCCTACTCATTGATTACAGTTCAGCCTTTAACACTATTATTTCCTCAAGACCGATTACTAAATTTAGTGATCTTGGATAACCCCCACTCTCTGCAACTGGATCCTCAGTTTCCTGACCCACAGGCCACAGTCAGTGAAGATTGGGAACAATATTTCATCCTCACTAACACTCAACACTGAAATCCCCCAGGGGTGCATATTTAGCCTCCCACTGTACTCACTGTATACCCATGACTATGTCACTAAATACCAGACTAATGCCATTTACAAGTTCACTGATGACATTACCAAAACTCAGATGGCAATGAAACAGACTACAGACAGGATGTGGAAGACCTGGGAAAATGGTGCACTGAAAACAATCTAGCTCTTAATGCCAGCAAAACCAAGGAACTCATTATTGACTTTCAGCAGAATGTTACTCATGCCCCCCCACACATTAACAGCACAGAGGTGGAACGAGTGGAGAGTGTCAAGCTCCTGGGAGCAGTCATCCAGCACAAGCTTTCTTGGACCCTTCATGTGGACACACTCATTACAAAGGCCTAACAATTTCTCTTCTTCCTCAGGCATGTGGCGAATACCCTTGTCAACTTTTACTGGTGTGCCATCGAGAGCATTCTATCTGGATGTATCATTACCTGGAATGGCAACTGTACCATTCAAGACTGGAGAGGGTGACAGAGAATGGTGAACTCGGCCCGGACGTTCATAAAGGCCAATCTCCCATCTATAAAATCCACCTACCAGGCCCGCTGTCAAGGAAAGGCCACCAGCATTGTCAAAGATCCATCCCACCCTGGCAATGTTTTTCTACAATTTCTACCATCGGGGAGAAGGTGCAGAAGCCTGAACACACACACCAACCGGTTTCAAAACAGTTTCTACACTACTGTTGTTGGAATACTAAATGGACTCACAAACTCTTAACACTCACCTGTACCTGTGTTTTTGTTTTTGCCGCTATTTACCTATTATTTACTTATCTATGCTATTTAATATGTGATCTGCCTGTATTGCTCACAAGACAAAGCTTTTCACTGTGCCTCGGTTCACATGACAATAAATTCAATTCATGTGTGTAGATAAAGTTTGGACTTCAGCAAGGCATTTGGCAAGGTTCTGCATGGTAGAGTGGCTAATAAGATTAGACCACCTGAGATCTAGGGGAGCTAGCCAATTGAAACAAAATTGGCATGAAAGTAGAAGACAGAAGGTGATGGTGGAAGGTTGTTTTTTTTGGACCGGAGGCTGAGACCAGTGGAGTGTCATAAGGATCAGTGCTGACACCACCAATTTTCATCATTCATATAAATGATTTCGATGTGAACTTAGGAGGTATGGTTTGCAGATAATACTAAAATTGGTGGTGTAGTGGACAGTGAAGAAGATTATCTAACAGCACAATGGGTCATTGATCAGATGGGCCAATGGGCTGAGGACAGGCAGATGGAGATTAAGTTAGATAAATATAAGGTGTTGCTTTTTGGTAGAGCAAACCAGGGCAGGATTTATACACTTAATAGTAGGGCCCTGGGAAGTTTGCCGAACAAAGAGACCTGGGGTGCAGGTGCACAGTTCTCTGAAAGTGGAGTCATAGGTAGATAGTCATAGGTGAAGGCAGGGTTTGGCATGCTTGCCTTTATTGGTCAGTGCATTGAGTATAGAAGTTGGGATATCATGTTGTGGCTGTAAAGAACATTGGTAAGGCCAATTTTGAAATACTGCATTCAATTCTGGTCGCCTTTCTGCAGGAAGCAAGTTGTTAAACTTATGTGCAGAAAAGCTTTACAAGGATGTTACTGGGACTGGAGGTTTTCAGCCAGAGGGAAAGGCAGAATAAGTTGAATAAGAGTTGGAGACTGAGGAGTGATCTTATTGAAGTTTATAAAATAGAATGAATAACCAATGTCTTTTTCCTAGGGTAGGGCTGTCCAAAACTAGAGGGCATAGGTTTAAGGTGAGAGGGGAAAGATTTAAAAAAGACCTGAGTAAGAACCTTTACATGCAGGAGATGGTGCGTGTATTGAACGAGCTGCCAGAGGAAGTGGTGGAGGCTGGTACAATTACATTTAAAAGGCATCTGGGTGGGTAGATGAATAGGAAGGGATATGGTTCAAATGCTGGCAAATGGGACTAGATCAGATTCAGTTGCCTGGTCGGTGAAGATGAGTTGGACTGAAAAGTCTGTTCACATGCTGAATGGCTCTACAAGGTCGGGTCTCCGTATTGTGAGGCCAAGTCTGGAAGCTAATGAATAATAATATGGCCCCAACATTTGTGGGCAAGTGTGGAATGACATAAACCAAAATTGATCTGAAGCATATAGGTTTGGCATAGTTATGAACAATAGTTCCTCATCATATCTTAGAAGGGCAACTCCTGGAAGGCAGCTGGCTAACAGGCTGACAAATGAACAGGGATAGGCCAACATTGGGAGCACTAGAAGATGGGGCTGAGGGAGCAGGAAGAGATCTAAGTTGCCAACAAGAGGAATGAGAGGAAAGCTTAAAGTCAGGAGAGCTGGAGAGAACAAAGGACCTCGGAACCGAAGCAGGCCATTTGGCTTTGTGAGCATGCTCCACCAATCAATAACATAATGGCTTACCTGGTCTCAACTCCATTCTCTTGTCTGGCAACCTATAACCCTCAACTCAAAATTTGACTCTGCTTTGAGAAAATCCACTGACCGAGCCTTCACCATTATCTTCATGGTCACTTTGAATAACCTTCTGAGAGAAAAAACTTCACCTTTTTATGTTAAACTATGTCCCCTAGTTCTGGTCTCTCCCACAGGAGGAAACAGGAAGACCTATTAATAATCCTTTTAGGATCTCATATGTTTCAATAACATCATCTCTAATTCTTTGAAATTCCAATGGATATAGGTTCAACGTTTCTTCATAAGATTAGATTAGATTAGATTAGATTAGATTAGACTTACAGTGTGGAAACAGGCCCTTCGGCCCAACAAGTCCACACCGACCCGCCGAAGCGAAACCCACCCATACCCCTACATTTACCCCTTACCTAACACTACGGGCAATTTAGCATGGCCAATTCACCTGACCCGCACAAGATGAGCCTTTACTTCAGGAATGAATTGAATGAATCTTCTCTCAACTGCTAAGGTGGTTATAATTATTTTTTCAAATAAAGAAACTAAAGCTGTACATAATACTCTTGATATAATCTCACAAAAGCCACGTACTGCTACAATACAACTAAATTTCCTGCTTTATATTCAATCAACGTTTAATAAGTCTTCCAAATCATTAACCTCTCACCATCGAGTCCTGCAATCCCTCTCCAATTAAGTAGTATACTGCTTTTCCACTCTTCTTGCCACAAGGATAAGTTCATATTTTGCCATATTATACTCCATCTTTCAATTGTTTGTCCACTCAACATATCTATAATCTTTTGCAGACATTCTACCTTCTCTTGACGGAGTTGGTTAACTCAAATAGCTGGATGGATGGTATGCCATGCAGAGTAACTCCAATTGCATGGATTTAATTTCAACACCTGCATTCTTGACCTTACCTTAGAAGGGACCTCAGGGACAACCTTTTCATGTGTCTGGTGGTGCGTTTACAGAATGAGCTGCCAGAGGAAGTGGTGAAAGCTAGTACAATTACAACATTTAAAAGGCATCTGGATGGGTATTATAGATATGAAGGATTTAGAGGGATATGGGCCAAGTGCCGGCAGGTGGAATAGATTAGGTTAGGATGTCTGGTCGGCATGGATGAGTTGGACCGAAGGGTCTGCTTCCATGCTGTATATCTCGATGACTAAGTGCTGTCATATACTTTATCTCATTAAATAAAGTCAAAAGTAAAGTAATTAAGTAAAGCATCAAATAAAGGATTCTAAATCTTGTTCTTTGTCCTAGATAAAGTCATCTGTCAGGATTGACATCTAATGACATCTTTAGTTAACAGAGCTACTCCATCATCGTTTCCTAGCTAATTACCATTTCAAAACATCAAATATCCAAAGACTTTTAGGCCCCAGCCTTGGTGAACCAGCAGCCATTCTCTGTACTGGTTATCAGGTTATGCATATTTATCTCACTCTGTGCTCACAATTCTTCCCGTTTACAAATGCTCACATACCGAGCCTTTAACTTTGTCTTTATACTATTTTTGCAATCTCTGGCCTTATCTACTAGAGCATTCTTAAGTTTGTATTCTTTTCTGTCTTCCTGTCACACTTGAGTTATCATTACCCAAATCACTATCCTGCTCTATGAACTCACGAGATTCCTTCCACACACCATTTAGTGCAAAGCTTTCTACTGCCCTAATTAAATGAATCACATACTCTGTATCACAGAGTCCCTACAGTGTGGAAGCAGACTACTTAGTCCATTCAGTGCACACCGATCATCTGAATAGCATCCCTCCCAGACCCATCCCATTACCCTACCTCTGTAACCCCACATTTACCATGGCTAACCCTCCTAGCCTGCATATCCCTGGACACTATGGACATTTTAGCATGGCCAATCCACCTAAATCTGGTCCCAACACTGTACAGTTAAAGGCTGCTGCAGCAGGACAGCTCCAATTTCTCTCAGTACATGTGACAGTGCCACCTATTTATCTCACAGCAGTCTCTGAGCCACACTTCATTCCTCTAATCTCATTTGGTCATACACCATTTCACTAAGGGTATAACTCAGAGACTGAGGTTTTACTTTTCTAATTCAGCCTCCAGCTGCTCATAATCTCTAAGCAGAACTTGAATCCTGCTCCTGTCCATGTCGTTGATATCCACCTGGACCATTGCAACTGGCTTCTCTCCCTCCCACTGTAACTTCCTCTCCAACCTAGAGCAAGTGTCCCAAATTCTGGCACCAGGCAGCCTTCTGAATTCATACACTTAGCTGGAAATACATTTGTCAATGACTTTGTTCTATACTGTCTCTTATTATCACAATATTCCTATTTACTCCCCATCATTAGAATGTTACCGTGGTCAGTTATCTCATCCAAGTTGCGAGCTCTGCTCGCATCTGCACACGTTCCCAAAATCTCAAAATTGTTAGAAAATTGCAAGGGCTGATGCACCTTCACTTCTTGGTCCTCTTACCTCTCTCCCCCACAGTCACACCCTCCTGTCTCTGATCAAACTGGATGACCCAATCTAAGAGATGTGACTGTCTCTTGAAACAAAATCTCATGGTAACTTTCCTCCCTTTTCACTCTCCTTGATGCATGTCATTGTCAGTGGATTGATCTCCAGCTCTTTGAGATACAGTTCCTTGAATTGCAGACACATATGGTGCTGGGTCCATTGCTTTTCATCATTTATATAAATGATCTGGATGTGAACATAGGAGGTATAGTTAGTAAGTTTGCAAATGACACCAAAATTGGAGGGGTAGTGGACAGCGAAAGAGGTTACCTCATATTACAATGGGATCTTGATCAGATGGGCCATGGGGCTGAGGAGTGGCAGATGGAGTTTAATTTAGATAAATGCAAAGTGCTGCATTTTGGGAAAGCAAAGCAGGTGGTGGTGTTCCCGTGTACCTCCTGCTCATGTCCTTTCAGATGAAAGCGGTTGTGGATTTGGAAAAAGTTGTCTGAGGATCTTTGGTGAATTTCTGTAGTGTATCTTTTTTAGATTGGATTAGATAACCTAGAGTCTGGAAACAGGCCCTTCTGCCCAACAAGTCCACACCGACCCTCCGAAGAGTAACCTACCCAAGCTCTTTCCCTATATTTACCTTGAACACCATGAAGAATTTAGCATAATCAATTCACCTGATCTTTGGATTGTGGAAGGAAACTGGACCATCTGGAGGAAACTCACGCAGGCACAGGGAGAATGTGCAAACTCCACACAGATAGTTGCCCATGGCAGGAATCAAACCCAAATCCCTGGCACTGTGAGGCAGTAGTGATAACCACCGAGCCACTGTGCCTCCCTGTAGATGATACATACTGCTATGGAGTCTCAGGGCTGGAGGAAGTGGATACTTGTAAATGTGATAGCAGTCAAGCGGGCTGTTTTTTCCTGGATAGTATCAAGCTTCTTGAGTATTGTTGGAGATGTACCTATCCTTGCCTGTGGGGAATATTCCATCACACTCCTGACAGGCTTTGGGGAGTCAGGTGGTGAGTTACTCACTGCAGTATACCTAGCCTTTGGCCTACTCTTGTAGACACTCTGTTCAAGTGGTCGGTGTAGTTGAATTTCTGATCAATAATCCCCAGAATATTAATAGTGGGGAATTCAGTGATGGTAACACCATTGAATTTCAAGGGGCAATTTTTACAACATCTCATATCTCATTTTCTGGCATTTGTGTGATGCAAATGTTACTTGTCACTTGTCAGCTCAAACTTAGTTATTGTCCAGATCTTCAGTATCTGAGGAGTCACGAATGGTAAACATTATGTAATCATCAGCAAACATCCCCACTTCTGTCCTTATGACGGAAGGTAATTAGTGAAGCAGCTGAAGATGGTTGGCCCTAGGACACTACTCCGAGGAATTCCTGCAGAGATGTCCTGGTGCTGAGATGGCTGACCTCCAACAACAACAACGACCATCTTCTTATGTGCCAGCTGTGACTCCAGCCAGCAGAGAGTTTGGTCCCTCCAATACCCATTGATTTCAGGTTTGCTACGGCTCCTTTATGTCACAATTGATCGAATGCAGCCTTGATCTCAAGGGCTGAGACTCTCATATCACCTTTAGAGTACTGCTTTCTACTGATCATGTTGTTCCATTTAGGTGAGATTGACTGTTTTCTGCTGTTCCGGTGTTCAACACTCTGTTGAGAATGCTTAGTAACATACCTAACTACAGTCCATTCCACAGTGCTCACAGCAATTCTGGTGCTTTGTACTCATTGCTTTTTCTGACTATCAGCAAGTGCCTCAAAGAGGGCATCACATCTGAACTCGAGCCTTCGTCCAACATCCCCACACTCAAAACACACCCATATCCATACAAAACATATCCACATCCACATTGAACACATATGTACATACACAAACACACACATAAAACACATACACTCAGATATGCACAAAACACACAATGTGGGGGGGAGGGAAGTCTTGGTGGAGGAGAAAGACATCAGAATTATCAGAACAATTGGAGACAGACAAACTGACAGAATGTAATCGAACTTGTACAGGGTGCAGGATACTGAGGAAGTGTAATCAAAAAAGCTTTAGGCCTCTTTTGCCTCATACTGAATATTTGTTTATTGCCTATTTTTGTGACCCTTAATATCTGAAACTAACAGAAACTGTTTATTTTCAGGCATCAAAAGAGAACAAGCGTGAAATGAAACTGTCAAGCAGGATAGTTTTGTGGTAAGGTGAACTGATGCTGCTGAAAAGACACTGGTTTGAGGAATGATAGCTGTAATCATGGCTGGATCAGACCCAAGAATGAAATCACTTTTGAAATCCACAAGGCAGGAGTTGGAGTCGATACAGTGGTTGAAGAAGTGAGTTTTAGTAGATGCCTGAGAAGGGAAATAAATAGCAATGAAAATGACAAAGAGATAAATATAAATTTAATTGGAGAGAGGTGCAGAATTAGCCAAGGTGAACATTCCTAGAAGAGAAGTGGCAAATAACTGGACACCAGTCCAAAGGTAAAATACTCTTCTGAATCGCTGGAAATTGGAAATGAAAACAGAACATGCCTGGCAGAAACTGTGGAGAAAGAAACAGGGTTGATGTTTCAGGCCTTTCATCAGAGCTAGGAATAAACAACTCCTCAGTAGGTGAATTATGGGATAGTGAGGAAAGAACAAAACAGAAGGTCTGTAATAGGGCTGAATACAGGAGACAAATGACAAACCATTGATGGAGCAGAGCCACACAGACTAGAAATGGGACATATACTTTTTGTTGGGATTCACTAGTTAACAATTAGTAGCTGAAACCCGAACAATTTTAGCTTTAGTGCTGCACAAAACCTTACAATTAGCCGTGCTTTTTTTCTGTTTTCCTTCCTCCATTAAGCTAGGAGAATTTGCCAGGCAAAACTGAAATACACCAAGCAGACATGTTTGCCATTCAAGTGGTGAAAATTCACACAAATAAAATACTTGTCAGCACAAGTCACTGTTACTCTTCTTACCCTCTTCCTAATTTCAACTAGACAGGTACCTACTGGAGTTACATACCCTCACTAACATAATACCCAGCCCTACAAAACTGAGTTAGATACTTATTGACAAGTAGCAACTCCAACTTCATGGTTCAGAATACAGAGTTGGAGGACACGTTGAACATGGAATTTCCTGGTAACTAAAGCTATTCTTCCTTTATAAAATTGCAAGCTATGTTGCTTAGTGTGAATGGTATCGTACAGCAGTATTGCTGAGGTGTGGGATTCTAAATTGGCATAGACAGTAAAGAAACACTCCAACATTTCATTGTAAATAGTATACACAATCTGCCTTTAATACAACAGAAAACATCAACATTCTTTATTTAGAATGTTCACCAGTGGCGACAAATCAATGACTCCCTACACTAAGGGACAGCAATAATTGATTAAAACGTAATCGATTTTGTTTATAAAAAGGTATGGTGGCAACTTAAGTAAGAGCACAACCAAAGTTGAATGATTCGAGCATTTGGAGCAAAAGGATTTTGTTCCTTTTATTGGGAACGACTGCTGAACAAAGTCAATCCAACAACTTCTACATCAAAGATTTAAACACTGGACTGCATCCAATTGGCAAACTCTGCCACAGGTGACATTATTTATAACTTCCATGTTCTTTGCTTATGATTTGAAAACTTTCACATAAATGTGCAATGGGGAATAAAGGAGGAGGCAGGGTAACTGATTCAACCCGTGAGGGAGGGGGCTGCAGCTAACACTGATTGTAGGGCTTTTAAAAAGGGGAAGAATGTTGATCTCAGGTCTATGCAATGTATAGCAGACAGGCTGCCTATTCTCGTCATCCTACAGAACACACCCTGTGTGTTGCTCCTCTCTGATCAACTCTGACAGCTGTTAGCTTTTCATATGGAGGAAGACAAGCTTTAGGGATGTCACACCCCCCCCCCCCCCCCCCCCACCTGCAGGGCTTTCTCTTCCATGTTACGGGCTGTCCTGTCCTGTAATGACAGAATAGTAGGGGAAGTTAGTGAAATAGGTGCTGCTGCATATGGAAGCAAGGTGGAGAGGTATATTGAAGGATGAGGAATCAGTACAGGGGCAAATCAGGGTTGGTGGTCTGGGAGGACAGTGAGAGGTAACAGAGTAAATAGTGGAACATGAGCCTTTGTGAGAGGTAGGTGCAGGAGTAGAGACAAAGTGAAGGTGAAGTGACAGAGAGAAAAAGTGTGTCACTGTTACTTTGGTAGAGCAGAGGAGGTCATTAACTTGCTCTCTGTATTGCTGGGCATTTCATCTCACCTTGGAGATGGCACTGATTCAGGCTGGCAGCATTGGAAGTGCCGCCTTCTTTGGTGGTTCTCTGGCTAGAGGATGCCTCTCCCTTGGTTCACCCTGCCCGTCAGGACCTCCGGGCAACACTCCCGCTAATTTTGTTTTCAGTTGTATGGTCCTCTGAAGTCTGTGCACCTTCCAGGACCAGAAATCAATGCTGAAGGGGATTGGCACGCTGATCACTGTGCAGGGGTTCCCAGAATGGCTGCTCACACACATAGGTGCACAGTGTAGAGGGAACACTGCCTCCAGGTCCCTGTCGGAGAGTCACGGTGTCATCTTCCTCTACTCTGACATGTTGAGATTCAGTCTTTGAGTAAGGAGGGCAGCTTTGGAATGCCAGTGCTCATCCAGGTTGAGAACAGACTTATTAAAATGGCACGGATGCAAGGGATGCCAGTCTTTTGGAAGACATCCACTAAGTGGTGAGTTATTTGTGAGAATGGCATGTGCCTAGAAGTGTCATAGTAGGTAATTAATGAAGTGAGTGTGGTAAGATAACTTGCTACGTGATATGGTAAAAAAACTCTTTCGAAAAACTCAATGGAACTCAGATTTAGTAAATCATTCCAGAGGATATCATGTAAAATGTATTTAGCATTTATTATTATCACAAGATCATATAAAGTAGAAACAGTCCATTGAGTCTGCTCCACTGTTTAATGAGATCATAGCTGATTTGATAATCCTCCATTCCACTTTCCTGCCTTTCCTCATAAGCCTTGTTTCTCTTACTGATTAAAGTTGTCTATCTTAGCCTTGAGTGAACTTAATGAACAGCTTTAACAATTCTTAGTGGTAAAGAATTCCACACATTCACAACCCTTTAGAGAAGCAATCCTCCTCAAAGTTATCTTAAATGGGCATGTCCTTATTCTAAGATTATGCCTCTGATCCTAGACTCTCCCCTAAAGGGAAATGAACTGTCAGTATCTACTCTGCAAAGTCACCCTAGAATCTTACATGTTTCAATATAGTCACCTCTCACTCTTCAAAACTCCAATTGGTACATGTCCAACCTACCAAACCACTTCTGATGGGGCTGTATTATCATATTGCCTTATGTAAAATTGTAATAATGCGATAGCCTCTCTCTAATTGTGTTCAGTACAATTAAAGTTTCCACAAACTTTTTAAAAACATTGTCTTTGTAGCAGACCTTATCTACAAAACATATCACGACATCCAGATTGAATTATTCACCAGTGGGGGCTTGGTCTGACTGTGTTTAACAGGGTTCAAAACTAGAACATGTTACTTTAGACACAAGAATACTAACAGGCTTTGGGCTGGCACTCAGAACTCAGAAGCTGTGGGTACTCTCTGGAACCTTCTCAGGTGTACAGCAGTGAAAAAAATGTTGCCTATTTTCTTCTGTTTTTGCTTCTCCGAGGTGTGATTTCCAGCAAAATACTGGGAGCTGGGTTTTGGTGCACTTCCTCCCACAGTACCCCGAGCTCACAGTTCCACCAGACAATCTGACTATGAAGAGAACCCACCACTTAAAGCCAGCACACTGGAGTTAATATGATTTCTAAGTAGTGGGCAATAAAACTAAAAGACCAGTGCTGTGATCCCTCATGCAGCCTTAGATCTTCCAGAGCAAGGAGTCGACCTCAACTGAATGTTGCAGACTGGTCCATTCCAAGGTTCAGAACCGTGTGCTGAGGAATGTACTAAAGCTTGATTCAGGTGCTCAAAGGTGCAGTGGGGAAAGACCACCACCTAAGGTCTCTCTACCAAAGTTAAATGGGGGTCTGTTCAAATATTGTACCCTCCCGTTGCCTCAAGCATGTAAATATAGTCCTGTACAAGTAAGAAATGCCTTTGGTTTTGTATGTTGGATAGAGTCAAACGCCAATGTTGGTTTGTATGCTACTGTACAGAATCAAACTGCTTCATTGACTATGCATGTACATAAAGATATTCTTATGAATAAAGTTTCTTTTACAAAATTTTTTTAAAAATCCCTAATACAGCCTTACTGGATGCTAAAATATGGACTGTATCAGATGCAGCATGCACTCAGTTCCTGTACTGATTTCGAGAAGAATCAATGGAGGAAACAAGTCTGCCAGCAAGTCAGGGGAGAGAAACACAAAAGTACCAACATATGTGTCAGAAAGATTTACCCAACATCAAATATTAGGATATAATCTGAAGGGATTATTCAGGGTTGAAGTGTTGCCTAAATTATGAAATGTGCTTCATGCATTGTAACTGTGTCTTCCCATGATACTGTTTGAAATAGTGTAGGAACATGTTTGGCAATGCCCTAGTTCAGCACTTAGCCTTCTTGAATTGACTCTTATTGTACTGCCAAATGGTTAGTTCCATTTACCTGATCCACAGTGGCATGTTGGCTCAGTGGTTAGCACTGCTACCTCACAGTGCCAGGGACCTGGGTTTGATACCAGCTTTGGACGCTCCAGTTTCCTCCCACAGTGCAAAGATGTGCAGGTTTTGTGAATTGGCCGCGCTAAATTGTCCCGTAAAGTCTAGAATGTGCAGATTAGTTTGGTTAGCCATGGTAAATATGGGGATAGGGTGGGATGCTCTTCAGAGGGTCAGTGCAGACTTGATGGGCTCAATGACTTCTTTCCACACTGTAGGGATTCTATGATTCTACAGCTGCCTGTGTGCTAAGTGTGCACAGTGTCAGTGATGAAGTAATTGACATCTATTCTGCCATTTGCAGTAGCTTTAACTGGCAATCAGTTCCTTTGCATTGTGCAATAAAAGATGCCCAAATCTTTTTAATCCAAAGCTGAATGAAATAAAGAGAGCCCAGGTTACATTTGTTAATAAAAATAGTTAGTTTGAGTTAGTACATCTAATACTGCCTTTTAAAAGATACCACTATCAGGATCTGTTTCATCAGCTTTTTGAGTGTAATGCATAAGTTTCTCTTTTGCATTTCCTCTTTTAAACAGAAATGTTCTCATTACTGTTTTACCATGCTTCTGTGAACAATTGCTCTTGCTCAAGTCAGACCGATGATAACAAGGAATGAGTTAAGATCTATTTGTCCTGGAGCAGACAGAGTAAACAGTGGCCCATGTGGCTTACCTTAGGCAGGAGGTAGGATGAAAGACCTGCCTGGCCTCCTCACGGTTTGGTGACATTCCCAGTAATCCTCACAGCATTTGGAAGCAATTACAAAAGTCAGCTGAATGTACTCATAAGCGGTTTAATGGTCAAATTGTGTAGGACCAAACTTCTAAAGAATGCGGTGGATCACAGAGCTTTAAAATAGGATGTATACATGGATTTCCCAAAAATATTGATTGATACAATATCAGTAAGGATAGTCTCTACTTGCAACAACTGTGATGGAAATTATTCAAAATGAGTGAAATCTGAAAATGTATTTTACATGTACATTCACAACAAAAAACACACTGCCTAATGTGCGAAATTTAAATCTATTACTGCTGTGCTGCTTCATGAAATATTTTTAAAATAAATATTTATCTAATCCACAAAGATATAGGGGATTGGATTAAATCACCATTGAAAATTGCCAAGGAGGCTGTCACAATCACCCTGAATATAATGCAGGTAGCAAGACAACACTTAATATTGCTTTGAGTCAGCCTCATATCTGGCATTTATCTGTTTCACCTCAGGCCCTCACATACTTCACACTGCTCCATCTTCACACACATAGCTCACATTTGTACAAATTTCTGGCAATTAAATGCCACAGATGCAAAATATTCACTAACACACTCCTTTCTCTTTCATGCAGAATTTCTCTTTCAAGTAGAATAAGGTGATGCCTGACCAAGTACAGTAGGAGATGGGCAGAAGGAGTTAGACCCGCCTTGCTGTCCTCTCTGATGGAGAAGATGTTGACGATAATTGGGATGGCAACTGCCGAGGCTGCAGTGTCCTCATAATTAACCTGGATTCTTGCATCCCACTGCCTCCTCATCAGAAATCTTTACTTACTCACAAGATGCAAATGAGGTAGGCATGCACCTTCTATTTTATCCCCCTTCCTCTAAATAAGACGCAACCTGACCATGTAGTGAACGAACACCGAGAAGAGAGTGATAGAGGCAGAGAGTCATAGGGATGTACAGCATGGAAACAGACCCTTCAGTCCAACTCGTCCACACAGACCAGTTATCCTAACCTAATCTAGTCTCATTTGTCAGCACTCGCCCATATCCCTCTAAATTCTTCCTATTAATATGCCCATCCAGATGCCTTTTAAATGCTGCAATTGTACCAGCCTCCACTACTTCCTCTGGCATGACCCTCTATACAAAAATGTTTAGGTCCCTATTATACCTTTCCCCTCTCACCCTAAACCTATGCCCTCTAGTTCTGGACTCACCCACTCCAGGGAAAAGACTTTCTCTATTTATCCTAAAATTGCCCCTCATGATTTTACAAACCTTTATAAGGTCACCCTCGAAGAACAAAGGACCATCATTGTTGCCTCACAGAGCCAGGGACCCAGGTTCAATTCCAACCTTGGGCGAATGTCTGTATGGAATTTACACATTCTCCCAGTGTCTGCATGGGTTTCCTCCAGATACCCCAGTTTCCTCCCACAGTCCAAACTTTTGCAGGTAAGGTGAATTGACCATGCTAAATTGCCCATAGTGTTAGGTGCATTAGTCAGAGGGAAATGCGTCTGGGTGAGTTACTCTTTGGATGGTCAGTATGGACTTGTTGAGTCGAAGGGCCTGTTTCCAAACTGTTGAGAATCTAATTTAATCTAAACAAAAGTCCCCATTTGATGATGAGGCATTTAACGTTGTTTTGATTTAAAGTTGGTCTGTTAATAATGCCTATATTCTCATGTAGATTTTAAAGATATTTTCTCTTGATCTTAAGTAGGGCTGCATGACTAGATTGGTGTCAGCTGGAAGCAGCCTGCTATTCTCAAACCTACCTTCATGCTGCTGACACTCTGACCTGCAGCCTCTGTCACTCCCTGACTCACCCTCTTGCAGAACTTCCCACTCCCCAGAATTCCCACTTGATGCTTCCCTCTCCTGAACCTGCATCCCTTTCTAAGTCCCAATCCACAGCCAGATCAGATCAGAAGCTGGAGCTCCAGCATAGTGAAAATGGGGATCCTGGCAGTGGAGAAGTGCTGTCAAAATCGACATTTTTCCTTCTAGATTGCTGCTTACCTCTCCTAAGCCTTTGGTGTGAGTGATGGCTCTGGAGATGAGTGGCAGGAGGAGTAGCATTGAAGCTGTGCCAGTGTGTTCATTCACCCTGAGGATTCAGGAGAAGGAGCCTATGAGAGAGAGAGCCAGGAGCAAGAGGTTCAGTGAGTGGAGGGTCGGCGAGAGGGGAATTCCAGGAACAGTAGCAGCTGCAAGTCAGAGTGTTGGGAACAAGTACAGGTAAATGGGTTAGGGAACAGGAGATGAGAGTACACAAACCACAGGGTCTGTGGGTGGAAGGGTTCACAATGACTAGGACAGTCAAAGAACACCACTTGTTCATCTACCAGTGAAGGGATTTAGCAATGTCAACAATTTCAACTTACACGGTAAAATTTTAACATTTCTTTTCTGATTTAGAAGATCCTACAGACCCAAATTATGCTTTTATGTTGATTTTAATGGGATAATCTGATTCACTTAAAGTTGATTTTCTGGAAAGCAATTGCAACTTTAACTGAAGACTTACTGTATTGGAAGCACGCTCTGTATGTGTGCTAGATTATATACTATGTGGTTGGCAGATAGCCCTGGTCATCCAGTACCTACCCTTTGGCATGCCAAACTGATTCAAAACTACTGCAGACTGAAGTCATCATAACTGCCAGGGTATTGATTAGATCTTGATTTAATTTATTACTGTCACGTGTACAGTGAAAAGTATTGTTTCCGTGTGATCCAGACCAATCATACCTCATATAAGTATGTAAGTAGAACAGAATACAGAATATGCTGTTACAGCTACAGAAAAGGTGCAGCAAAAGGTCAACTCTAATATATCAGAGGTCCATTCATAAGTCTGATATTGGCCATTGACCTGTATGATTTACTGCCTAAGGTCATGCACTGGAGTGGAATCTCTTTCTATTCTGCTCTGGGCAGAGTTGATGTGACACTCACTTGGTGGTGTGAAGTAGTCAATGGCACACTGCCCAATGAGGAAGTCTACAAGCTTCGTAAATCCCAATGCTTGCTCTACATGCTGAGATCAGGCATGAGAGAATGATATATAGTTACACCATAGTTAGTACTCTTTGAAGAGAAGTCCTCAGTGATCTCCTTTAACTAATAATGATATTGTGAAATGTTGAAAGTATTTCCAGTTTCATCCCTGACATTCAGTGACATTATCAACACTGAATACCCCAGCATGACTTTGGACCAGAAACTGAACTGGATGAACTTGGAGCACGTGGCTAGAAAAGCAGGTCAGAGGCTGGAAATTCTACCTTGTGTAAATCACCTCCAACTTCTCCAAAAGCCTTTCTACCATCTACAAAGGCACAAGTAAAGAGTCTGAATGAACACTTAACACTTACCTGGATAAGTGTAGTGCCAACAACACTCAAAAACTCAGCACCATTAAGAACAAAGCAGTCATCTTGATAGACAGGCCTTCTTCAGAATTCATTCAGTCTTCTTTTAGTGCACCATGGCAGCAGTATGTGCCATCTATAAATATTTACTGCAGCACTCAGCACTTTCTGAGCCTCCAGCCTACCACCTAGAAAAACATGAGCAGTAGCTGCATATGAAAAACATCAACTCCTTTAAGTTCCTGTCCAACTATCACCCCCACCCGACTTAGAAGTATATCATTGCTCCTTCACTATTGCTGGGTCAAAATCCTGACATTTCCTTTCTAATAGCACTTAGAAAGGACTGCAACAATTCAAAGAAGCAGCTTATCACCACCTCCTCAATGGCAATTGACATTGGAGATGGCAATGATGTCAACATGGTAGGAATGACTGTAAAGAAAAAGAGGAGCTATACACTATGATCATGTTCACAACCAGTGGTATTGTGCCTTTGCCAACTCAGCATCCATGGCTGCAGCAAGCAATAGGTCCCACTGAGGAAGTCCTTGCTGAACAGCTAGCATCTCAGTGTTCCATTCGGAGGTTCAGGGAACATCTGGGGGGGAGGGGATGCGGCAGAGATAAAGAGATATTCAGGGAACATCTGGGGAAGAGAGAGAGAGAGAGAAAACGTTCTACTAACAATCCATTACTACCACCCCAACTGTTCATCCTTCATTACACCTCTCTCATCCAGGAGCATGGGGACTGTTCATTCTCCAAGGCCTGTTCATTTTCCATTGGAAACATCTGCTTGTTGACACCCATCAGCAAGAACACCTTCAGAAAGAACCACTAAAGAAAGAACTAAACAGTTGGAGAATCATAGCGACAGCCTGAAAAAATCAATCTGAACTGATGACAAATAATTGATAACTCCTTTCAGGTTGGAGGACCTTTATACTGATGAACTTTCGCTGAGCTATATGAGGTAAAGCAGAGTGTTAGTGGCAGCTCTGAGCTCCAAAGTAACGGTGCTGACATCAAATCAAGTTCCCCTGTGTACATGCTATGCCACCTGTACCAATATAACATTTAGTGTGACTCACTGCTTGAGTGAGTGTGCAAGCTGCAGCAAGTGATTTTAGATCCCTAAGGGCATTGTGCCCAACATGTCTAATTCCCTGCCTTTAGTTTAATAACGCATTCAGGAATTTTTAAGCCTTAGACCATTCCTTTCTCCTTAAATATATCCATTCTGCAAGATTATCTGCCATGTTTACTCATGCAGTAACAGTGATGTACTTCAAAAAATACTTTGTGGGTGTGAGGTCTTTAGGATATGCTAAAAATCAAATGAAGTATTTCCGTTCCCCTCCTAAAGGCATCAGATAGGTGGAGACAAATGTCTTCCTGCAGTCCAATATCACATTAGAACCTAGACCGGTCAGCCATATCAAGCTTTTTCACTACAGAATACATGATAATTGAACCTAATCCTTTTCTCACTGTCACTCAGATACAAACCAATTCACCATGTTTGCCAGCATTCTGGCTCCCCTTAATGCCACCCTGCTTGAAACATAATGTGAGATACATCAGGATTTAATGCAGAATCTTTCTGATCTGTGTGGTTAAATTTCACACGAACCAGCATGTTGATCAAAAAAGTCATCAGGAGAAAATCTTTCTTTGCTTTACTTCTCTACATCATTGATAAGATACATATGCTGAATATAAACATACATTTCTGAGTTTAGGGACGTCTTTAATCATAGAATCCCTAGTGGTGAAGCAGGCCATTCGGCCCATTGAGTCCATACTGACACTTTGAACAGCATCCCAACCAGATCCCCACTCTGCACTTCGTGTGCCTAACCCACCTGGCTGTAAAACCTTGGACACTATGGACAGTTTAACATGGCTAATCCACTTAACCTGCACATCTACGGACTGTGGGAGGAAATTGGAGCACCCGGAGGACATGGGGAGAATGTGCAAACTCCATACAGTCACCCGAGTCTGGAATTGAACCGTGGTCCCTAGCAATTTGAGGCAGCAGTGCTAACCATTGAGTCACCGTGCCATCCCATACTTCATCACAACTTCTAGAAATTAGATCAGAGTGGCGCTGGAAAAGCACAGGTCAGGCAGCATCCGAGGAGTAGGCAAATCGATATTTCGGGCAAAAGCCCTTCATCAGGAATCAGGATTTGCCCGAAACATCGATTTTCCTGCTCCTCGGATGCTGCCTGACTTGCTGTGCTTTTCCAACACCACTCTAATCTAAACTCTGGTTTCCAGCATCTGCAGTCCTCACTTTTGCCTACAACTTCTAGAAATGACAATTGATCTGATTGCACATTATCATGAAGCAAAAGGAAGCACATTGGCAAAGAGTTCTTCCTCAATAATTTGCTTTTACGGAAAATCTGTGGAAACCCTGGAAAAGGACCTCAATGGGCATTTTCTTGGAGTTTCACTGAAACTATGGTGAAGGATCAATAGAACTCCCATTCTAAATCCCTCACTATTTATACTAACAGCATCTAAAGTTCCTAGTTGGCAGTGTAAACCCACAGCCAACGAACACTGTGCAAAGGAAACTCAAGTTTTTAATATTGCCATAAATTCCAATTCTGCATTCATTTTACTTTATTCCTTCAACATGTCTCCCTTATTTATGCTCTCCACCCTGACTATTATGTTGGGTTTAGCAGGTTTGTACATTTATGTCAGTGTGGGTGGCTAGTTCACTGATCCCTGTGTTTTCAGCAGTATGACATTCTCAGACAATTCTCGATATAGGCTGTAACCCAATCACCAATACATTTCTCATTTCCTCAGAGCACAATGTCAAAGAATATTGAATATGGTTTAAAAAGGCCTCCAAGGTTTCACATAAATGGACATAATTCATAACTGAACCCAGAAAATTTGTCCAATTTGACCTCAGAGTGTTAATATAACTAAAGACAAAATAACCAGTGAAGATTCAGGAGAATATTTTACTGCAGCAAACTGCTATGATTTAGAATGTACTGCATGAAAGGTAATGGATCCAACAGTAATTTTCAAATTAAATTGGATGCAATACTTGAAGGGGAAAGATTTACAGGACTGTAGGAAAGCAACACAGATTGGGGCTAACTGATGGCTTCAAAGGCATGCTGTTTCATTCTGACAAACCTTTATGAAATGCAGCACATTGAAATCTGCTGGTCATCATTTCTTCACATTCTGAGAAAAAGGTAATTCGTTTTATCAGGAAAATGTAACTTATGTTGGGAGGCTCACAAATAAATATACATTTAAGTATCAATTAGAACCACACTTTTGTGGGAACTACTGTGAAATGTAATCTTCCAATTGATCTTTCCCAAGTTATTTTATGCAACAGTAAGGTGAACATTGGGTTTTTCTATAACCCAATCTTGTAAAAAAAATCAGAATACGCTGAATACAAAATATCATTGTTTCATAATGCATGATGCAGTTCTCTATCTGATGATAACGAAGTAGTCAATGTTATTGATGGAATTACAAAAGAAATCCACCAAGGATAAAATTAAAAACATGGCAGAACGTGGTGGACTACTAGCACCAAGTTTTTAAAAAAATCTTATCCAAGTAAATAAAATGTATGTAAATACTATGATTATACAATAATTATGCTTTAAAAATTGATAAAAAAAGGTAACTTTAAAAAGACAATTAAAAGTGTAAAACAAATAAAATAATTCTGAAGAAATCAAACCTCTATTCAGATAATAAATTCCAGTGAGTTAGGGTTATGTTGGTTTCTGTAATCTTATTATAGCCTCAAATTCAAAACATACTGAATTGAATTGTTTTCTATTTTATACAAAAATTGTACACCTTTTAATCATTTATTGGCTGTAATTTAGACTCATGAACCTATATTAAGTACCAACTACTTAAAATAGATGCCTTATTACAATAAATTCTTTTGTAAATGAATAGGCTGCAGGGAAAACAAACATGATGAAACAGATGAGTCTAGTGTCACAAGACGTCCACTGACTTTCTTCCAGATCATGCAGTACCCAAAGAAAGAATGTGCCCTGCAAATTAAACCTTTAACTGCCTTCAGCAATCTCTTGACAAACTGGGCTAAGAATTATTGCCACGTCTCATAGATTGGAAGGCTAACGTTCAAATCACACTGGTGTGTGAAGGGCCCGACCCACCCCAACTCATCATCCAGGACGCAGCTGTTAGTCTGTACACAAGAAAAGCAGGGCCGAGGTAAACCTGGAGTCATCCTTGACTTCGATCATTCATTCCACTTCCAGCTTCTCTTTCTAAACAAGCTTCCCTTCCCCAATCAAGTCAAGGTGGAAAAAAACTGCTGCAAAAATATAAACTACATTCATATAATTATAAAAAATGTAGAGGCATTAGTATCTCAGCCTGCATTATATACTGCAATTCAGTCTGGATACATATTCTACAGTGCTATCACGTCCTCAAATAATTCCTACTGCTCCTTTTGGAAAGGAGTTGCAGTTTTCATACAAAGAAAAATGAAAGTGCTATAAAAGTTGATTTACTTTCGTTCATCTCTATGATGAAGCTTAATTTCCCTTCATAACATGTAACCATTGGTCTCTATCATTTCAAGTGCATTTTCCATTTTGGATCTTCTATCTGCAGTAGAAAGCTTGAGTGCTAAGTTCTAATTCAAAATAAGAAACTGCAAGGGAACAGAGACATATTGTAGTGAGCACAAGCAATGTCAGGATACAAGCTGCTAATCACTTCACACTCTCATTACAGCACATATTTTTCAAAGATACTTAAAACTTCTATTTGCACAAGGAGGTCAAAGTGCCTCTATAATAAAATAAGTGATGTTTGAACCACATCTTCATCAATTCATAAGGGTGAATATTAGGGATGTTATACTGGTAGGTGTCAATACTATTTGTACAGATGCTGTTGTACTTCTAAAAGGACTATAATACTAATATCAACATCTAGAAAATACACACCAGAAATGATTAAAGCCAACAGCTATCTTAATAGTCCAAGATTTATAACTATCTTTACAATCCTGTGAAAATTAAGTATTCTCTGAAATTGGAAGTTGTACTTCTATTGAATACTTGTTCATTTCAGTTGGTACTCTCTGAACAGGCTTCAATCTTAATAAACTAGCAACCCAAGGATCATACAGCGACAATAGAAGTGGCTTGTTTAATAGCTTCATTCTATTTAGCAAATAGCTGCAACATACAAGCCCCAAAAACCCTCTACTCTAACAACAAATCCCCTGAACTTGAGAAAGAGCCAAAAAACATGACCCACGTTTCCAATCTTTACTAATATCCAATGGGGGAGAAAATTCAGCATAGGTTCCCACATCTGACCTCTATTCATCAACTCTTGCCCCCTGCTGAAAATGCGCATTGAAAAAGTGGACATTGAAGAAGTGAAGGATCAGCTGTGATTCCCTCTCACAACGAACATCCTGCTGAGAGTGAGTGTCAAAGCTCACATGTAAATAAAACCACTTGCGTACCAACAGAACTGCCAATAGAGAGAGAAGGGAAATGGAAAAATATCAGCCCCCCCCCCACCAAAACGTGGCAGGGAAAATAAAAATAGGGCATATCGAATAAATATACCATGTCGATAGTCAATTCCAGATAATCAATAAGAAAGAATTAGTCTAGTATCTAATTCAAATATTAACAAGCAAGGCAATCATTTATTACATTGATTTTAGTGAATGAAAAGCAATGTCAACAAGTAATAATGAATTGATACAGAGATAAGTTGCTTACAGCTGGGGTATGATTCTTTGTCTTTCTTGCTACACATGGATTTCTTGCTAGATCTTGTCCGAATCTCTTGTTGACATGAGGTGGTGACCTATTCACTGACAACAAAATAATACAATTACAACAAAAACATCTTGTGCATAGTGCCTTCAGTTTAGTAAACATCCCAAAGTGCAAAGCTCTTCACATTGAACAACATATGGAGAGATTAAGACAGATGACCTAAAGCTTGGTCTGGAGGTAGGTTCAAAGGTCCATCTCAATGAGATGAGAGAATGATGGAGATGCAGAAAAGTTTAAGGAAGGGAACTTCAAAAGTTAGAACCAGGCAACTGAAGGGGGAGCAATGAAACTTGGAAATGCTCAGAAGAGTTAAATTGGAAGGGGACACAGATTTCAGAGGGCTGGAAGATGTTGCAGGGAAATATAGGAGTGGTTTGAAATCATAGATACAAATTTTAAGACTGAGATGTTTCTTGACTGGGTTGGCACCAGCTGATGAGTACCTATGACTTAGTGAGAGTTTGGATCTGGACAGCATGTTTTTGGATGTGTTCCTGTTTATGTAGATGCAAGGTAGGGAGCTGGCCAGAACAGCGTTGTAGAAGTCAAGTTTCAGGGTGATCAACATGTGGATGATGAGTTCCAGCAGCAAATGACCTGATGCCGGGCAGCATCAGGTATGTTATGCAGTTGGATGGAAATGGACTTGGTGATAGAAAGGGGTTGGTGGCTCCATTGAAGATCTGGAATAGTCTCAGACAATTGTTTTGCTCTCTTCAATATTTAACTGGAGGGAAACTCTGCTCATCCATTGCTGGATATCAGACAAGCTATGTGACAAAAAGAGCCAAGTAGAGGTTGAATAAGCTAGTAATTGGTAGTTAGGGGTGTTGTCAGCATGAATGTTGCATGTAATGTTGTTTTCAAATGTTGTCATGGATGGCAAGTAATGTAGGAGGAGGACAATGATAAATCATTAGGGGACACCAGAGGCAATAGTTGAGGACCCTGGTTAAGACTGGAGCAAGGCAAGGGAAGTCCCAGCCAACTGGATGGAGGGTTAGAGCAGGATGGTTTGGTCACCACGTCAAAGTCTGTAGAGAGGTGGAGAAGGACAGGGAGAAATAATTTACTCCTGTCATAATCACAACAGACATCATTTATGACTTTGATAAGGGCTATTTTAATCTGTGGTGGAATGGAATCCTGATTGGAAGGATTCATACATGGAGTTGGAAAATCAATGGTAAGAATCGATTTGAGTAGTAACAACACATTCAAAGACTTTGGAGATGAATTAAAGGTTTGGCAAGGGTGGGAGGTTGTAAGAACAGAGTAGGGCATGGTGTAAACACCAATTTAAAAAGAAAGAGCATACAGAACGGGAGGTGAGGGAATTACACACCGATGAACATAGTGGTAGGAAGAATGTCAGTTTCTCACTTTTTGGAGGTGATGTGGATGGTGGGTTGGCAGGAAAATGCTATTTAAGGAGGCAGTTGGTGTTGGGAAGAGAATGCAGGGAGTTATTCCAGCATCCAGAGTGATTCTGGAATAGTATACAACTCTGGCAAATGAGAGCAGGACTCAGTAGTGCTCTATAATGGTCAAAACTGTTCTGGCAATAATTGGCTAAATCAGTTATTTACCATAAACACTCCACTCTGCATATCTTGGACTTAAGGTAAACAATGATTGGGACAGAATAGAGAGCAACTAGGATAGGTAAGTGTAATTGTTTTGACTGGATCAAGAACATCAATGATGAAGGTAAGAAGAAACACATAGCTGTAAAATATATTGTGGAACGTGGAGCTCAGCAGTTGTGCGTTTGCAAATACTATAATTCGCTGGGAGGAGAGGTTTCTTCCAGAGTTGGACAAAGGAGGAGAAAGATTTTGGAGCAATAAGTCCATGTAGATGGAGTATGAAACATGATGAGAGATGGCTTCATTTATGATTGCAGTAGAGAAGCTGCATGAAATGACAAGTAAACATATAAATGGGCTGAGGAGTTTTTTTTTGGAAGGAGAGATTTAGAAAGAATAACAAAGCAGTAGAGGGGGTTTCATAAACTTAGATGGAGGATGAAACCATTGACTGTGAGATGGTGCTTGATTTATAGGCTAAGGAAGGAAAGCAGTGAAAATATTTACTTGCTTGAATAGAGAATGAGGATGTTATATGAGAAGCAAGAGGGATAGTTCAAAATGAATGTTCAAAGGAGGAGATGGTGTCAAAGCAATCAGGGACAAATTGAGGCAAGATCTGGCCATATCACCATATGAAGAAGTTTGGGAGGGAAAATGGTGAAATGTATAGTCAGGCAGGGAAGTTTGGATTAGGGAAAGGTGTTGTCATACCAGATTTCTATGAAGAATGCCAAGAGAGGCACAGACAGAGATTCCAAATTTATCCAAAAAAAGTAAGCAGTAGGAGATTAGCAAGACCAAAGACTACTACAGGATTCAGGAAGGAATTAGGGAAAGTAGAATAGCCAAGAAGAGCAAAGTAAGAGGAGACATGATGACAAGGGAGGTGAATCTAGCAGGGGTAGAGAGAAAAAAAAGAGTGGAAATAGAAATGATAGACTCAGATCCAAAGTGGCAGCAAAAATAAGCTCATGAATGTATCTTGAGAAAACTCAAGATACCTCGGATTTCTTTCTAACAATGACCAAATACTTAAATTTAACCAGAATATAATTGATGGATTTGGCATGAAACATTGATGAACTGTTGTTCAAGTTCAGATACAGGTGAAGTCCAGAGCTGTTGAATAATAAGATATTTCCATGCAGAGCTCATTGAAGTCCTATATGTCAATGCATCTACCTATATAACATCAGCAGGAACAACAGCTAGTAGTTGTTTGCTGGAACTTTATGCATCTGTGAACAGGAGAGATGGTGGTGTCATGATATTGACATTGGATTGGTAATGCAAAGGTACAGGCTTGTGATCTTGTAACATGAGTTCAAACTCAACCATGAGAAGCTAATCGAATGTGCATTCAATTAATAAATCTGGAATATAAAGCTAGTAAGACACATGACCATGGCAACAAATCACTGTTGTAAAACGCCTTTTGGCTCACTAACTTTGTCAGGAAAGGAAATCTGTCATGCTTACCTAGTTTACACGAGACCCCAGATACACAGTTAACTCTTACCTGCTCTTTGATGTGATCCAGCAAGCCATTCAATTAAGAGAGATTAAAGATGGGAAACAAAAGCTAGCCATAAAATGTATGAGCTGAAGCAGGCCATTCAACCCATCAAAACCACTCTGCCATTCATTGACATCACAACTGATCTGGTAATACTCAAATCCACTTTCCTGCCTTTTCCTTATGATTCTTGATTTCGTTAATAATTGAAAATTTGTCAATCACAACCTTGAATTTACTTAATGACCCAGCTTCTTCAGCGCTCTGTGTAAAGAAGTTTAGTTTGACCTTGCCAGTCATGCCCACATCACAGGAACAAATAAAAAGGAATCCAGTGCAGCTGAATATTAATTCCAGTATGACTCACAGATGAATCTCTTCATGTAAGTCTAAGCCAAGAACTTTCGTGGCACAGTAGCATAGTCCCTACCTCTGACCCAGGAGATCTAGGTTCAGGTCTCGCCTACTCAAGAGATGTGTAATTCACCATTAATGGTATATCTACAGTATCTATATAAAACAAAGGAACTCTTTGAAGAAAGTAGCCTCTTCTCAACTTTGTTAGACGTTTAAAGTGATTTAGATGGGTAAGATAATAAACTGAACTTTTTAGCTTTATGTCCTGGAGTTTTGCTTCAAATGGTGAAGCACGTGGCGGTTGTTTTAAGAGGCGCCAGAATTCTTCATAATCTCCTTGGTTTTTCAAAATTCCATTCTTGGCCAGTTGGTCCTGCAGCTCTACAATCTGAACAAAGACAAGTTGAAGGACAGGTTTTAGCACCAAGTGACATCAAAGTTGCATGCACAAATCTCACTGATTACTCGTGTACCTCTTTGGTGGTCAATTTTCACAAACCTGTTGCAAGTATTCAAGTGCTCAGTGCCTTTTTATTAAAAAAATTGTAAACGTACTATTTCTAGTTTCGTATGTGCATTTTTCAAGTTAATATTATATTATCCCATTTTTGATTACTGACACAATGACAAAAGACAAGCCATCTCAGCCTCTATAGAGTGGCTCCCCAAGTTTAATCTGGTCATAGGTGAGGCAAATAGGCAAGTCAATTCCTGGATTCAACCCTGAGCTAAACTGAGATATACACTATTGATGTATTAAATGGTGTTTATCCCAGCTGAATCTGATGGTCTCTTCAATCCTATTTTCTGCTGGATGTATGCTCCAGCAATCTAACACATTTTGAGAGTGGGTAATCGAGGATCAATTTTGGATTGAACCTGGGGCCTCCTGGTTTTATTTGGTTTAGTACTACCCAACATTATTAGTGCTCAATAAATAATTAGAGAGCTGGAAATACAGATTTAGAATAACAATAAGAATTGAAGTACAAATTCATAATTCTGATAAAAATGCAGATTGGGAACTAAAATTGATTATTAGACTTCATTATACTTTGAAGCTGAATCCCCTGATATTTACTACTTGGTAAATTCCAAGGCCAGGGTCAGCTATTTATGTAATAACCAGATTGCTGTATTTCTAACACTAAACTATTGCTAACCCTTTTGTCATCAAATCTCAATAGTGACAGGATTTTTTTTATGTCCAGCTGTATCCCTTTAACTAAATTCCTCATATATATCTGGTAGAAAAGGAGACTCCGAAAGAGGAGGAACAAGATGACTTCCAAATTCTGTCAAAGAAATGATTTTTGGTTTCTCCTGGAATCTGTCCATTTCTGAAATTATTTAAAGAAGAATTTAAAAATTGCTTGGGTGATAACAATATTACATTAGGCTTTTGTGGCTCCACTACCAATTTAGCGTATGGCATTTGAATAGCAATTTTCTTTTAGTGAGGTGGTACAAAACAAAGTTAAAAATCACACATCATCAGGTTGTAGTCCAACAGGTTTAATTGGAAGCACTAGTTTTCGGAGAGCTGGACCTTTAATTCTGATACAAAAGACACTGAAACAAAAGATACATCATTCATACCATGTAAAAATGTGACTTTGGAATGGACTTGAGGTATTTAATTTCATGGCAGAGCTGGGCGCATTCTGACTGCTGACCAAATATCTGCCTCGAAGTATTCTAAAAAAAGACAGATTGAAGAACTTGTCAGTAGTTCTAGAAGCTGAGATACAAAGCACCGAGCAAATGACATGTAAACATTCAGCCACAGGAAGCCATTAACAACACTGGCCACCAATTAGGACCCAGCAGGTAACCTTAACACTGCCTGCTGATGCTGCTCCACCTCTCCTCCTTTGACATAACTCACTGTTTTAACTGAGGAAACAACAGGCTGCTTCATTTATCCAGCAATTTGTACTAAAAGATCCCTGCTGACAAGCCTATAAAACCGTTTGTAGTCCTTCTCTGCCTTCTTTTCATTGTATGCCATAATAAGCAGCAATTACTGGGTGCAAAACAACTCGGCTTCTTACAAGAAAAAGGGAAGCAAAGATTTGGTGATGTTGTTGGACTTTTCTTAAGTCATTTATGCAAAGTGTATGCCCCCACTATTTTAGAAAATAAAGCTATTGTTCACTTTCTGGCAACCTTCACTTCCTTATCGCTTTTAAAATTATTTTAAAACTATTGTTGAAAATACACTTATTACAGTTACATGACATGTCAGATATAATTTGAATACCTTTAAGAGTAGGCTTTAAATCTTGAGTTTTCAATAAACTTCTTAAATTGTTCACCTGCATTTACATAACACCTATAATTTCAAATCACTCAAAAAAGAATGGTACAGCGTGAGCCTCAGGAATTGCTGCTGCATTGGTTGATTTTCATATGCTGAACATTAACACAATAACAATTCTCAGACAACAGCTTTTAAATCATTAAATGTTTCAAGTTTAACATTTAGTTGTTAATCTCTCATTTTGATGGAACAGGACATTTTATATTGTTATTAGAATTCTTTAATAAAGTTGCTGGTGACATAGTGACTCTAGATAGAAGATTGGCATTCAGACACTTTTTCAAGAAAGCATGTTCCTTTTCATTCTGTAGACTGCTCCATCCATTGAACAAAGCAAATTCAGCATACAGTTTCGTAAAAGGTGTTACAATTGTGCCTTTGATTCTGGAGTTGTGTATTGTATCTCAGACGTCGTCTGCATTCTACGCGCATTTGGCCATGACAGGATGCAGTGTAGTGTCAAAAGGCTGAATTACAATGGCTTGGGAAAATAGGATTATCTACTGCCCTCCAGTGACAACGAACTGGTGGTGACTATCAGAAAAACACGGGACTTATTTATCTAATAGTAAAGCTGGCTTGTATTACTAGATTTTGGATTAGTGGTGCTGGAAGAACACAGCAGTTCAGGCAGCATCCGAGGAGCAGCAAAATCGACATTTCAGGCAAAAGTCCTTCATCAGGAATAAAGGCAGAGAGCCTGAAGCATGGTCTGCCTTTATTCCTGATGAAGGGCTTTTGCCTGAAACGTCGATTTCGCTGCTCATTGGATGCTGCCCGAACTGCTGTGCTCTTCCAGCACCACTAATCCAGAATCTGGTTTCCAGCATCTGCAGTCATTGTTGTTACCTTGTATTACTAGATTCAAAGTGCTAATGATACATGTGTCCCTCTAATCCTGTCATTTGCAATGGCACAGGACTTCCACATTTCACTATTTTACAAGGACCAATAGCATCTTCCTTTGTGATCAAACCTTGACCAGTGGAATTTAATTAACTGCCTTCAGAACACACAAGTGGTCATTACAATAAAGAATGACCGTTTTTAGCTTATAATTTCAATTTTAATTTCTTTTCCTTATTCTGCTTACAACGTCATGTCCCCAGTGATCCGGAGGACAAAGTCTCTGTCTGACTCCATGCTTTCGCAGTTCTATTTTTGTTTGGGTGAGGTGGGAGAAAACAACATAGGCGATAGTATTTAACTAATATCATCACTTCATAATTTGCAGCTCTTGATGTGAAACTCAATAGGGGAAACCTGAAAGTGCAAACTTACATCCCATCATAGAATTATCAAATATTCCATTTGACAAGTTAGCAACCATCAGAAAGTTGCTGTTCTCTCTATGTGTTACACACTGCCTGTGACAGAAAGGTATGATCAGAGCCAATGAAAACTTGGTGTCATTGATAGTACAGAAACTGCCTGAAGAGGCCTTTGCAATGGACACTTCACTGATTAAAAAGTGCTGGTAGTGCCATAGTTTTTGTTCATTGCACTTGCGTCAGGTTTGCTCTTTTAATTTTGATTTGTTAGGATTAAATACTGGACACTGTGATCAGGACAGCAAGGATCTTGGCTGGGAGAAAATGGGGAGAGTTGGCCTAAGAAGGAGCTAGAGGGGACAGGGGGCAGAGTCTAGAACTGAGAGGGTGGGGTGAAAAAGTCTAGAAGGATTTGGGGGCCTTGTAATTGAGCAAACCAGAGAACCAGAGCTTGGATGAAATGCAAAGGTTATGGAAAAAAGATTGGAGTTGTCACTTGGACTAGGGGTGACATCAGGCTGAACTTTGTTGAAGTGATTGGGGGGGGGGGGGTTCCCATGAACAGACCCGAAAGCAGAGTGGAGCAGGGGAAGTAAACTTTACTGATTTACTGAACCCATGGTCACGTTTTACAGCTGGCAGCTGGCTGGTTGGTTGCCACTCAGCAATTGTTTCAGTCAAAGCTAGTCAGCTGTCCTGAGGAGCTGTTTGGACAATTGGAGGTCCACAGTGCCACCAGCAGCAGTGGCTATTGCTGGGACTGCACCTGGAAGAGGAGGACACCAGGAATGATGATACAGTACCTTCTCATTGCCACTGGGAGTTCTTGCATAGGTCTAAAGATTCCAAGAAAGGTCCATCCACCAACATCCACCAGAATTTACATGGCAGCTTCCAAGAGCTGGTGGAATGCCAATGACAGCAGAAAGAGGCAATTAATGGCCACTTAAGCGGTTTAATTTATCTCTGGATAAGAGGTAGAATTGTCTGCCATCCTCTCCACTGCTGGCAGGATAGCAAGGAATTGAGAATTTATACTTACTGCATAAATAAGGAGTGACTACTGTGCTCTAAACCCCTTCCCATCCCAGGTTCACATCAACTATTCCTCCTTTCAATGCAGTGTAAAGTTCATCTTCATACTCACGTGACACACAATGAGGTGATGTTTCCCACTGCCATGCCCCCTCAGAGGTTTCAAAGGTGTTGGATACTTGTCCCGCATTCAACACTTTTTAAGTCATTGCCATCACAACGATGCAGAACCTAATGTCAATGTGAGATTTTCAAGCTCCAAGAACTGTGCTTTCAGGCATTCGACAATCTCAGTGGCAAATGTTAAATTCAGATGGTCCACCTCGACTTGTCAGAATAATAGCCGACTGTGATAAGGTAATCAGTTTCTGCGAGTGTAAAGCAGTCTACTCCCAGCTTCATCCATGATTTGGAGATGCCGGTGTTGGACTGGGCTGTACAAAGTTAAAAATCACACAATGCGAAAGCTAGTGTACTTCCAATTAAATCTGTTGGACTATAACCTGGTGTTGTGTGATTTTTAGCTTCATCCATGATCTCTTTGGGATGTTGTATACTCGGTACTCATTCTCAAGCACTGACATGGTCATTGGTTTCATTGCTCATGTTTACCCAGTACAGCACATCTCTTGCCTGCCCCTCAGTTTTGATTCAATTTTCTGGTGATTTGCATGGATGCACATTAACATGCCTTTCTCCACTACTTTGGGATAATGAATCAATTTCCTGTGTCCAATATGACATCTTCAGCTGTCAATCTCTGTATGACCAATATGTTTTTATAGCAACATGTGTGTCATTCATGCTCTCTGGCCATCCTTCCAACATGAGAGATCTGTATCTTGTGGGATAGTTTGTTTGACTTGAGCAAGGTCCAGGTCTATTATATTCAAAGCTCTTCTGGATTGATGATTTTTGCAGCATGCCAAGCTGCTGCTTCACATTGAATCTGGAAGATTTCCCACTCTGTCACAGCACCCTCCACATTCTTCATTTGGAATGCTGCTTGATAACATGCCTGCAATATATAACTGCTTCCCTTGCTTGTCTGTCACATCCAGATAGTATCTTGATAAGGAGTAACATTCTTTAGCTGATGCTTTGGAGAAGATAGCAATGGTTTCAGGGAAATGCTTTGAAGTAGCTGGTGGCTGGACTTGACTGTCACTTTTCTAAGCAGGTATTAATGAAAATCTTCACAAGCAAAATAATGGCCAGGCACACACTTTCTCAAGCTGGGCAAAATGTTGTTGTGTGTTAATACCCTGGATGCAAATACACTGGTTATCTTTTCTGCAGTAGGGTTGCTTAATTGTGAAGCACTGCAAGGTGACTTCAACATTTATTTCAGCACTGGTATTATCATCACTAGTTGCTTGGTTTTAATGAATGCTCCTTCTTGTTCTGTGCCCCAATACCATTGTACACCCTTGGCTGAGAGTTGGTGTTTACAAATTGGGCAAGATATTTGCCAAATTGTTGAGGAATTCACCAAATCGTTGCACTGCCTTTACACCTTCAGTTGTTGGACTTTGTGCCTCTTTAATTGTAATTTTTTTCTTGTTTAACTTTGGGCATATCTGGTGAGCTCTGTCAAGCAGTTGCATTAGATTTTAATTGTTGTCATCAATAGCTTCTTCCATTGAGTCTCAGCATCCACCTATCAGATCATCTGCTATAATTTCCACTTCTGAAGGTCACCAACTATCTTATGTCGGTTGCCTTGATATTCTTCTGGAGCCTTACAAATGCCTCACTGACAGAGTTAATACAGTGAAAACAGCTGGACTGCTCTGCTTGCCTCTACCTTCCCCTGCTCCATGTGTTATAGTAGTGGAGGTAGAATAAGGCCCTTAAGGCCTGATGCCTTACTCACCCAATATATAATATGGGAGAAAAGTCAGTAGTAAAAAGGAAGGCAGTAAGCAAGCCACTTGGTTTATCATAACAGTCCCCCTTCTTCAAAACAAGCAGTGTTCAACCCATTGTTGCTGTTTCCTCTTTGCTTCATATACGGTATGTCACTGAAAGGAACATCACTCTTTGCATGTGTGAGTTATTTATCTTGCAAGTCAATTATTTTTCTACTGAGTTCTCCCATGCTGAGATTAGACCATTGCATGCAAGAACCTCACATTTCCTTCTCCTTCAAACATTGTAGACACAGCTAATAACACAAACATCAAATTCATGGATTGAACCAATCAATAACTCCGAGTTGAACCCAAAGGTTCTTGATGTTTTAAGACCATAAGAAATAGGTCCAGATGTAGACCATTTGGCCCCTTGAGCCTGCTCCGTCATTCAGTAGGATAATGGTTAATCCAACATTAATCATGTCCACTTTCCTGCCTTTTCCCCATAACCCTGGATTCTCCGACTGATCTATCTATTTCAGCCTTAAATATACATAAGGACTTTGCCCCACTGCTCAGTGTGGCAAGGTGTTCCAAAGACCTTTAAACTTCATAGGAAATTGGTGCTCAGTTATTCTGAGAATATGCTCTCTGGTCTCGGACTGTCCCATGAGGGAAAATGGCCACACAGCATTTACCCTTCAAGCCCCTTAAGAATCCTATAAGTTTCAATGAGATCATTTTTCATTTTTCTAAACTCCAGTGAGTAGAGTTCCAACCTGTTTAATCTCTGCTCCCAAGACAATCTCTTCATAATAGAAATCATCCTATTGAACCTTCTCTGAATAGCCTCAAATGAAATGGTATCTTCCCTTAAAGAAGGGGACCAAAATTGCTCACAGTCCTCCAGATGTGGTCTCACTAGCACCATGTACAGCTGCAGTAAGATTTCCCTAGCCTTATACTCCAAATTCTTTGGAATAAGAGCCGACATTCCATGATCCTTCCTGGTACCCGCTGCACCTGCATTGCAGCTTTCTGGATTTTTTTCTCCATTTAAATAATATTCAATTGTTTTGTTCTCACTTCACAATTTTCCCACATTATATTCCATTTGCCAACTTTTTGTACACTCACTTAAGCTATTGATATCTTTTTAGCAAGATGTTTCTATTCCTCTCGCAATCTGCCTTTCCACATGTTGGAATTGAATAGAATAGAATACAATAGCCTTCATTGTCACATATATCGAATGAGTATAATGAAAAGGTTTATGCGTCAGCATTTACAGTGTTGACTCAGATACAAAAGTACCTCGGTGCAGCTTTAGTTACAAAATTTAGACAATACAGAAATAAAATGTCCAGCACTACATAAATAAAAATTCAGTAGAGCAGATCACACTGGCACCTAGTTTCCAGTCCACACTAGGCCCTGGCTCCACACTGCCCCAATGATATGCCACGCCAGGAGGCTACTGCAAAGAGTTGTAAGTTCGCCACGCCGGGACGCTGTTGCAGAAGGCTGCTGAGTCAGGCTGGGGGGTCACCGCACCACGCTGGGGAGGACCCCACAAGACAAGGCCACAGCACCAGATCAGGAGGTTGTCACAACACACCGAAAAGCCACTGCAGGAGGCCGGGAGATGCCACATCAAGCAAGGAGGCCACCACATCAGAGGAGACCGGGGATCAAAGAGGAAAAAAAAGCAAAACAAAACAGAGGAAGATAAATAGAAGAAAAGGAGAAGAAAAACAGGTGGAGCAGACAAGCTCCAGGTGGAGCATTCTTCGTTTCTATTTTGCAGCATTTGCAAATTTGGCCATAGTATATTCACGTCCTTCCTCCATGTCATTAATATATATTGTGAAAGCTGTGGTGCTAAGATTGATTCCTGTGGAATCTCAAGGATCACAAGTCGCTAATCTGAAAAACAAACTCTTATCCCCACTCTCTATTTCCTGCCTATTTGCCAATTCTGTAACCATACCAATATACTACCTCCAATATCATGGGCTCCTATCGTATAACTTAACCTCTTGTGAGATACTTTGTCGAATGTTAATATTTCCAATTTCTGGTGTCTCAACATAATTGAGAGGAAAAAAATCAACAGATCATACTGAAACAAAAACTAACATTTCTGGAGAAACTCAGCAAGTCTGATAGCATCTGAGGAGAGAAAGCAGAGTTAATGATTCAAGTTCAGTGACCATTCTCCATTCCAAAGAAGGATGAATGGACTCAAAATTCTACTTTCGCTCCACAGTTGCTGCCAGATCTGCTGAGTTTCTCCAGCAATTTTGTTTTTGTTTAGGACATCTAATTTCTCCAGTTCTTTGTTTTATAACAGGTCATGCTACTTGACAAAGCTGAACTTATTTTCTGTGCTGACGAGTATTATGTCAATCTGCTTTCAGTTTGTCCCCACTGTTAAGAGGTTTGATGAAATGGTTGAAGAATTGGACATTCTTTTAGAACACTGCATGAAGCCAGGGATGGAGAGGTCAGCTTGGGAGCTACTTATAGATGTAACATGACAGATGATCAGAAGCTTGGGGAGATATCTGGGAGCAACACAGAGGTGTTCTATAATGTAGTTTATTTCTCTTACTGTTCACTTTCCAGAATTTTCTTGGAGCAGATAAACCAGACTTTAAACAGTGGTGTTTCCAAGGATCTTTGGCCCTAATATATTCAGTGTAACTTTCGTGTCAGAACAGGCCCAACGCAAACGATCACTGCTCTACCAAAATGGATAAGCTTTCTACAGTTGCTTATTGTACTCTGGTAGAAGTACAGAATATAATTGTGTTCTGAATACAGGCCGACAATGGGCAGCCATATGTACTAGATAAGTCTAAATTTTTTTTGAGGTGAAAACTTTTGAATTTGTGGCACCGAATAGATCCAATATGATGGTTTTACATCTGTGACACAGACACTCAAAAGTTCCAAGTTTGATAAAAATGATTTACCATGAATTTTTTTTCTTATTTTGTCCCAGAATGTGGGTGCTGCTGGCTATGGCAGGATTTATTGCCAATCCTAACTGCCCTTGAGAAAGGTGATATAGTTTACTACAGAGAGATATCAGCAAAAGTAGTCTTTCAGAATAGTTAAGGTGATTCGTCTGGATCCAACGAGGCTGACAATCCGTGACTAAATTATACAGTGAACTGGAAGAAATACTAAATTACTTAAGATCTGAAGCACAGGCTTTCAGAGATCAATTAAACTAGCTTTATTGGTCATTCTTTCTTCTATTAACAGGAAGTACAGGTCAGACTTTAACTGCTGAGGTGGACTTCTTGTCCCCTAGCTGGAAATCAGGTGGCAACCCCAATGTGGCTATTTGTGTGTGCCTCATGAAGTTAAGTTCTACCTAGGACTGTTCACTGACTGCCAACAGGGTTCCCACTTCCATGGAGCAATATCCTGCCAGACTTTTCACAGGACATACACTCCGCCTCCGAGAGCTGCCAATCAATGTAACATTTCTCTTAAAGGATGTTGTGAAATTTGAAAGGGTTCAATAAAGATTTACAAGGATGTTGCCATGGTTGGAGGATTTGAGCTATAGGGATAGGTTGAATAGGCTGGGGCTGTTTTCCCTGGAGCATCGGAGGCTGAGGGGTGACCTTATAGAGGTTTATAAAATCATGAGGGGCAAGAATGGGATAAATAGACAAGGTCTTTTCACTGGAATGTGGGAGACCAGAACTAGTGGTTTAGGGTGAGAGGGGAAAGATATGCAAGGGACCTAAGGGGTAACTTTTTCACACAGAGGATGGTGCGTATGTGGAATGAGCTGCCAGAAGAAGTTATGGAGGCTGGTACAATTGCGACATTTAAAAGACATCTGGATGGATATCCGAATAGGAAGGGTTTAGAGGGATATGGGCCAAGTGCTGGCAAATGAGACTAGATTAGGTTGGGATATCTGGTCGGCATGGACGAGTTGGACTGAGGGGTCTGTTTCCGTGCTGTACATTTCTATGACTCTATGATTCTAAATGGATTTAAGAGAAGGCGATAGAGCTCACAAAGTGGGGGTAGGCTGCTGATGCTCCATGAAGGGATCACAGGACAGAGACAGTCCAGTCTGCAAGACAGTTTACTCTTGGCAGCATCCAAACAGCTTGTTCCTTGGGAAGGTCTAGTGTTAGCTCCCACTTCCCAGTGATCTGGTCCTCTGATGGGAAAGCTGAGCATATGTGACTGTTCTGAACTCCACCTGTGGCCATCCCAATTAGCTCTGTACTCATGATGATGACTGGTTTAATAGTAGCTGCCAAATTATGGAAACTTTAAGAAACAGCTGCGAGTATCATACCACTGGGCTCTGACAAGCATTCTGCCCTTTACTGTTCACTTTCTCATAGAATCAGTGAGTCCAAAAAGAGACCATTTGCCCCATCAAATCTGGACCAACCCTCTGAACAGGATCCTGCCCAAACTCAACCACCACCCCCCCGCGCCATCACTGTAATCTCACATTTCTATTGGCTAACACACCTTTCCTGCACATCCTTGAACATTATGGGACAAAATAGCATAGCCAACCCACCTAAACTACAGATCTTTGGATGTGGGAGGAAACTGGAGCACCCAGAGGAAACCAACATAGACATGGGGAGAACATGCAAGACTTCACACAGTTACACAAAGTTGGAATCAAACCGAGGTCCCTGAGGCTGCGAGGCGATGTCACCCGGTCTCTCTGAATGCCATCAGAGCTGCAATGCCTGCTTCTGTGGCTGTGCAGGTGAAGACTGACCCCTGGTGGCTTCTTAGTTAGTGACCTATTGTAGATTTCAATGAAACTGTCACGTGCTCCATTGGTACCTGCAAAAAGAATAAATTTCCTTGACAGCATTATAAATTTGAGTTCAAGAATCTTGTGGTCACTTGCAGAATATTGCTCCAAAATTCCTCTCTTCAGGAATTCTGGGTCTCATGCCCTTGGACGTCATTGGCAGCTTCTCTTCAGCTTCTACTGGGATGGCAGTCCATCTTTACCAATGCTCTCAAATTCTACAGAATTTCATTAGCGTAATTCCAGTAAGTTTCATTTAAACCATCAACAAACATATTTAGTCCCTACATCTCCATAAGGTGTTTTCCTTCTTATAGGATAGACTGAATCTTAATTTGTGTGGATAAGTCTGAGTTGTGTCAAGTTTTGGTTGAGGTTTTGTCACTAAGAGACCTCAAGGGTTCTTTCATGCTGTTTGACCAAACTTGCCTCATTAAAAATCCACCACATGCCTATGGTGTCTCTCAAGTCTGATGTCACCCATATCTTATCAAGTGCTGTACAAGGAACAACTCACCACTCAGCAAATATCCCAGACCTCACTGACATCCACTGTACTGTGCCACCTTCAAAAGTCCATTGTGACCCAGACAAGTGCTGTCAGTCCGAGCTGTTCTGTACAGTTCCTGATATTTTTCCTGGATGTGAGAACTGACATCTGTTTGGTGGGCAGCGATCTGGAGGTCATGTCGATGTGGGATTGCTTCCTCCCCCTTGACCAACCCCCATGATACCAGACTGTGCCAGCCTGATCCGAAGTGTCACCTGGTTAAAGCATCTGTAGGAATGCCCAACACTTTGGGAAGAAGGTCATTGTCTTCTGCCAGCTCCATTATTTGCTCTCCAATACTTCACACTCATACGCTCTGCCACTGTAACCACCACCCACCAAGACTCATGCTCTTTCATTCTCACTATTGCCTGGAACATCTTCCCTGACTTGCTGTCAACACCTGCCCCAAAACCCCGAATATCACCAACCCTGCATGCCCTCTGCACTGCCTACAACAGTAATAGCTGTGTCACCCACTTTCATCTCCCTAATATCTGCCTCTCTCTAACTGCAGGAGGCAAACTATCCATAATAGGGTAGACAGAGTCAAAACAAATGGTGTACTGTCTGACATTGGGCTTCTCACCCTTAAAAGGAGAAGATTCTGACTGACTACCCAAGTAGGGGCTGGACCGATATTGGATTTACTGTGCCCTTGACTTACTGAGCAGGGAATGTCTGTGTGAAGGCTCCCTCCTTTGACTTTACTGAGGACTGCTGTCAACTATGTCAAGATTCTGGATTCTGTGTCTGTGCTAAATGGCAAGACAAGACAGAAATAATATGAGCCTAGTATCTCTAGCGGAGAGGGTGAAGCACAAAAAGGCAATGCAAGGCATAGATGCTTAGAGTTAGGCTCTGAGTGAGTGAGTATAGGGAGACTGTGTGAAGAGCCAAGAGATGCGATCTGGTTCAGTCCCTGAGCACACAGACATTACACTGATCATTGCCAGGACAGCCTGGGGTGCAGCAATGAAGTGCAGAAGCAACCTGTAAGTGAATTGGTGAAGTGCCATAGGGGTTCTTAGAGACTGGCACATATCGAATGCCAATGTCCAAGGATATCAGGTTAATGGGGCTGGGGCCCATGCAGCATATCCTGAAATTTTGGCATTTAGTTTCCGACATAGAGGCTGTTTGCAGCTGAAGTGGCAAGCTGAATCTGCCAGGTACTTGTCTTGGTTCCCTCGTTGTGTATTCCTGATGTTTAATAAGTTTGATTAGAAGGGAGGCTGCATATTAGTAAGGGTAGTTGGGCTGTTAGTGAGGCGTTTAATAATCTATAATGACATCAACAGGCTTCTCACTGCTGTCCAAGCAACAGTCTTGCCACATCACAGTTTGTGAAAAGCATAAAAAATGGAACGAGACGTTCCCAACATTGATAGGGGCTGTGCTGGATGTGTTGTATAATTCTGCTCCAGATGTCATCAAAGCCCAGGTCACTTAGATCCCTATAAGATTCCATTGCACGAATACACGTGATGTGAGGCACGTACCGAATCTCGGTTTTTCCACTTGACGTTTTCTTGGGCTCGACCAGTAATGATGTTGCCTTCACAGTCCTGATTCTTCTACATACACCTCCTATCTAGCTGATGTAATGTACACAGGTGTATCTCTAGAGATTATCTTATACCCCCTTAGTAATAGAACATTACAGTGCAGTACAGGCCCTTTGGCCCTCGATATCGTGCCAAACAATGGAATCAATCTAAAACCCATCTAACCTACACTATTCCATTCTCATCCATATGCCTATCCAATAAATGCCCTTAAAGTTGGCGAGTCTACTACTGTTGCAGGCAGTGTGTTCCATGCTCTTACTACTCATTGAGTAAAGAACCTATCTCTGACATCTGTCCTATATCTATCAACCCCCAATTTAAAGCTATGTTCCCTCATGCAAGCCATCACCATCTGAGGAAAACTGCTCTCACTGTCCAACCTATCTAACCCTCTGATTATCTTATATGCCTCAATTAAGTCACCTCTTAACCTTCTTCTCTGTAACGAAAACAACCTCAAGTCCCTCAGCCTTTCCTTATAAGACCTTCCCTCCATACCAGGCAACATCCTAATAAATCTCCTCTGAACCCTTTCCAAAGCTTCCACATCCTTCCTGTAATGCAAGGACCAGAACTGTATGCAATACTCCGAGTGTGGCCGCATCAGAGTTTTGTACAGCTGCAGCATGACCTCATGGTTCTGAAACTCAGTCCCCCTACCAATAAAAGCTAATACACTGTATGCCTTCGTAACAATCCTATCAATCTGGGTTCCAACTTTCAGGGATCTTTTACATGGATACAGAGATCTCTCTGGTCATCTACACTACCAAGCATCTTATCATTAGCCCAGTACTCTGCATTCCTGTTGCTCCTTCCAAAAAGTGACTCGCCTCACACTTTTCCGCATTAAACTCCATTTGCCACCTCTCAGCCCAGCTCTGCAGCTTATCTATGTCTCTCTGTAATCTACAAACATCCTTCGTCACTATCCACAACTCCACTGACCTTACTGTCATCCGTAAACTTACTAACCCATCCTTCTATACCCTCATGCAGGTCATTTATAAAAATGAGAAACAACAGTGGACCCAAAACAGATTCTTGCGGTACACCACTAGTAACTGAACTTCAGGATGAATATTTCCCAACAACCACTTTCAGCTAGCCAATTTCTGATCCAAACTGCTAAACCACCCTCAATGCCATCACTCCATATTTTGTGCAATAGCCCATCATGGCGAGCTTCATCAAACGCCTTACTGAAATCCATATACACCACAACACCGCTTTACCCTCATCCATCTGTTTGGTTACCTTCTCAAAGAATTCAATAAGGTTTGTGAAGCACGAGCTACTCTTCACAAAACTGTGTTGAATATCCCTAATCAACTAATTCCTTTCTAGATTATTATAAATCCTATCTCTATTAATCCTTTCCAACACTTTACCCACAACTGAAGTAAGGCTCACAGGTTTATAATTTCCAGGGTTGTCTCTACACCCCTTCTTGAACAAGGGCACAACATTTGCTATCTTCCAGTCTTCTGGCACTATTCCTGTAGACAGGAATAGTCTTCCAAGTAGCCTTCCAAGATCCTCCTGCTGTCCTTTCTCTAAATATGAGACAAAGTGTCAAACTGCTCCAATATTTCCATGTTAGGCCAATCAGATTGTAGGAGGCTCACTTTGAGATCTCTCCTTCTACCTCACTCATGCCGGTAGATACACTTGTTTTTCCTTATCTTCTTCCCAACAAAAATATCTTTTCAGCGTGTAACTGATTCTTCTTTAAATGTTACCAATCCTTCTAGCTACTTTATTATGGATCAATTAATTTCAATTTCAAAGGTTTACCTTTTAATGCCAACAATAAAAATGTTTCCTCTCCCACTTGAAACACAGTCTGTTGAATGCTTATCTGCACATCCTTTGATTTTCACCCTGAGACTTTTAGATATTCCTATGCTACATGTTCTTGAGAATCGTTTTTAGAAAGATGGACAGATAACCTACCATTGAGGACTCCATTTTTTACTCAAAACTTCCCCTAATCTATTTGAACAGACTTCTAATCTCATGACCATAAACCAATTCAAATGGGCTAAATTCAATAATTCATTTGGAGAATGACTGGTACCAAATAATAAAAATCTAATCATTTGTTCCAATCTTGTGGGTATTTCTGGACAGTATATTTTAATCATGATTTTGAGAGTCTGATGGTACCTCTCCAATGGATGACACACAGTTGACTTTAACTGTTTTACTCCCAAACTGCACGTTTTCTTGGAAAACTTTAGATATCAAGTTAAACCATGGACCAGACTGTATCTCAATCAGTAGCCCATAATTAGTAAAGTAAAAACTGTGTTAACATTTCTACTACTACTCTAACTGTAAAGGTCTTTAAAGGAATAGCCTCTGGGTACTGACTTGTCACGTTCAAAATTGTAAGAATATCTTGATGTCCTGAAGCCACTCCACTAAATGGCTCTTCAGAAACTGCTATCGGTTTCAAAGGTGCTGGCCTGATGTTGAGATTTTTCTACTACTTGACTTTATAATATGTTTAACAGAACTGCACTACATCTTAATGAAGTTCCAGCCATGTAAAATACCTAATCATTGATGCCTGTACCTTTTGTATTCCTATATGCCCTACCATAGAAAACTCAATTGCTACTTGAAACTTCTCCCTATGATATCTGGGCAACAGCATTATTTGATGAATGACTGTCAATTCTTCATCATCAAGTTGAATACAATATCTCCACTTTCTCATTAAAATTCTGTTCTCACATGAAAACACTCAAACTCCATTTGCCTCATTTTCAATATCAATTAATGAAGACATGTCAAATACCTCTTTTGAACCATGTTCATTCTGAAATAGAGTTTCAGCTAACCTAATATATATTGTGGTATTACTGTGACCTCTGATGATAGACTTTGTTTAGCCATTGTTCTGGACACCACACCTGACAGAATAAAAACACCCAGAACCTGTTCCCGTTCTTCAAATGGATTTTCTGTAATTATAACCAAAGCTAAAAACATAGGAACAGCACAGGAACAGAGTTCAGCCCACCATGTCTGTGCTAACTATGATGCCAACCATTAAAAACTAATCCCATTTGATTGCATATGGCCCATATCCCTCTATTCCCTGCCCGATCACTTGTCTGTCTAAATGCCTCTTAAATATTGCTAACATAGCTGCTTCCACCATCTCCTGGGGAAGCACATTCGAGGCACCTATCACCCTCTCATATAAAAAAATCCTCACATATCTCACGTAAACTTGTCCTCTCTCATATGTTAATCTGTGCCCTCTAATATTTGACATTAACACCCTGGGAAAAAGACTCCAACTATCCACCTTTCCATGCCTCTCAATTTTATATACTTCTACCAGGTAGCCCTTCAGCCCCTCACGCTCTTGTGAAAACAATCTAAGTTTGTCCAAACTTCCCTTACAGCTAATACACTCCAATCCAGCAACATCTGGTAAATCTCTTTTGCACCTTCTCCAAAGCCTCTATATACTTATGTGGCAAACAGAACTGCACAGAATACTCCAAATGTGGGCGACAAAAAGTATTAGATAGCTGCAGCATTGCCAGTTTTTATATTCAATGCTCCGACTAATGCAGGCAAGCATGCATATGTCTTCTTTACCATCATATTCACTTGTGTTGCTACTTTCAGGGGATCATGGGCTTGGAGCCCAAGATCTGTGTGCACATCAATGCTCCTAAGGGTCTGCTATTTTCTGTACTATCAGTCCTGCCAAATCATTCTTCAGAAGTAAATCAACTCCACCTACAGAAAACTTCTGGACTACTCTCACTACCAACCACCTCGGACAACAACTCACATTCCAATTGGACCTTGTACAATGGAATGAGAATATATTCTCGCCTAGCCCATTCACCAACAGTTAGTCATTTGGTTCACTCTCTGCAGAGTAACCTAAATCTTTCTTCAATAAGAGTCTGTGTAACCAATGTATCCTTAGAATAATTATAGGTTTGGATTACCCCTTTGAAAAAAAAGTTATTTTCGGTTTAGATTAAAAAAAAACTTCATGGCTCTCGTCTACTAATGTGCTTCTTCTACATTCTCACTGGTGTCTATCTCCTGTCTCTTACCTGAAGTTAAAGCTACAATCTGATCCACGACCTTCTGTTTCTCAGTTTTCTTTTCAGACTCATTCTTATAAACTTCAGCAAGTCCGAGGGGTTTCTCAACATGTGTGTCCTGCATTGCTACAATGGAAACACCTTGGCTTTCGATTTTCACCTCCTTCCTTTCTGATCAGATCTTGGGATATTTCCAGCTATCCGTTCCTTACCTTGGCTACTTGTCTTCCATTTTCTAGCCCTTTCCAAGTTATGAAAATGATGGACCAAAGATTTAGTTAACTGAAAACGGTCAGCTATTTTTGCTCCCTTTCTAACATTTGCAAACCGTTGATCTTCAACACAAGTTATAATGGAAACTAATGAGTTTTTAAATTCCGATATGAGAATAACATCACTAAGAGCTTCATACATGGTTTCACCTTCTAATGGTCTTATTCACCTGCAAAACTAGTATGCTTAACTCTTTCAATTCAATACAGGTTTGCCCAGGCAGCTTCCTTAAATTCTGGAACCTGTGCCTATCCATGCACGTCATGATTTTGTAAATCTCTGTTAGGTCACCCCTCAGCCTCCGATGTTCCAGGGAAAACAGCCCCAGCCTATTCAACCTCTCCCTATAGCTCAAATCCTTAAACCCTGGCAACATCTTTGTAAATCTTTACTGAACCGTTTCAAGTTTCACAAAATCCTTCGGAGGCCAGAACTGCATGCAATATTCCAAAAGTGGCCTAACCAATGTCCTGTACAGCCACAACATAATCTCCCAACTCCTGTACTCACTACGCTAACCCAGAAAGGAAAGCATACCAAACTATCTTCACTATCCTATCTACCTGCGACTCTCAAGGAGCTATGAACCTGCACTTCAAGGTCTCTTTGTTCAGCAACACTCCCTAGGACCTTACCTGAAATGTCGATTCTACTGTTTCTCGGATGCTGCCTGACCGGCTGTGCTTTTCTAGCACCAAATGTTTTGGCTCATTTTCTCAAATGAGATGAAAAATGTCTCTAATCCACTTCCTCAAATTTTGGTAGGGCCTGTGCAATCTTAAACACTTTCTATCTGGATATCAAATCATGACTCAGATTCTCCCCAACAGAGCCTGCATCAGCACCTAATGTCTCCTGTTACAACTATGCCATTTTAAGCTCATATTTTCTCTTTTTCCCCTTCTGCACTTCTAATTTTCCTTTTTCCATTTCCTGTTTTCTTAATGCCTGTCTCCCTTTAAACGTTTTCTGTCATTTCTGGTTTCTTCACTCTCTGCTCATGCTCCAGTCTCTTCAACTGTATCTGAATATCAACTGTTTCTGACATTTCACCATCTGAAGTACTTGGTCCTTCTTTGAATTTCCTCTAAATCCAGGTACTGTGCTAGAACCTCAATTATCTTAGGCATTTTAGCTCTGTTAGGCAATGCTATCTCTGGGTTACCTTCAAAGATCAATCAACTTTGGTTTGGAATTTATTTTAGAAACTGCTAGTGACAACTCTGTCAAATGCAGGTAATCTTTTGCTGCTTCCCACCATGTCTTATGTGCTGCACAGAACCCGGTGTATTGTTCACCTGTATTATTTATTTACCTAACCACGCCCAAATCACACATCCATGGAGCACAGTGGCTCAGTGGTTAGCACTGCAGCCTCACAGCACTAGGGTTTTTCTAAACCAAGCACGGACATTAGTTGTTTCCTTAAATCGTAATGAGAATCCTACAACATACTCAAATGCGTTTCTCAAAGACTACAGGTTATTCTAATAAGTGGAGAAATTCTCAGTTAATGCTTATGCTTCATTCATACATACCTGCCTCTTCTGCTCGTCTGTATTACGCTGGAACAGAAGGTCTCGCTGTTTAATTACATGGCGCTGCTGTTGAACTTTCTTGTTTAGTAGGTCCATGTATTGTAAACGCATGACATTACACAACTTGTACACATTCTTGTAAACCTCCAGATGGCGCTAAAATAACAAGCAATGATCACATCATTTACAATCAGGCTTTAGCACATGAATTCTGCACATTTTTGGCAGTTAATTTGTGGCTACGAGTTTGAAATTTTAAAAAAAACTGTGTTTAATAATGTGATAAATATAGCAAAAAAGGATGATTCCACACCAAAATGGTTCATAATTCCTGGAATCATAGCAAATGAACATATAGTTAACATTCACAAACTTTCAAGGATTTGAACAGCTGGAGGCAGGTTCAAGAAAATGAATGTACACATTTTGCAACTTTTTATTTTAAAGAATATTCCATTGTGAATTGTTGGTGCTTGATTCAAAATGGCAACTGTTCCTCTTTTAAAAATCTTTGTTCAGTTTACTAAAGTACCATGAGAATGTTCTCACCAAGGCATCTTCATTGCTTTCCTCTCAGCACCTTTTCATCCAGGGTGATTTCAAGCTCCATTTCAATTCATCATGAGTTCTCTTCTCGGATTTCAAATGCCTTGTTAGCCTTCCTTAATCTCACCTCCATACAAATTCCTCAAGCCCTATCCACAGATATCTCTCATGCAGTCTTGTTGCTCTCATTGAATCCAGCCATTTCTCATCCCTCCCTTGTATCACTGCCTCCCACAGACCCTTCACACTCTCGGTCTCACTTTTTTAACCACGTCTATCCTTGGATAGGGCACTCTCCAAATTCACTTGTAATGTCACTTGCATAATCCCACACTCTCTCATATTTTGATCCTGTCAGGCATCATGAGTATTTAGACAAAATCTAAACATCTAGCAACCAACTGACTAAACCATGCCACAAGATTTCATATTCTTAAACAAAAGCAAACTAACATACATAAAGAGAAATTACATAAAACATCATTAATTTAACAAAATGAATGATAAAGACCAATGCTATAAACTTAGTTCTACGTTTTACTATACTCTAAAGGTTCCCTAATCTTACAAAATCTTGGAAGTTCATCCATTTTCCTGGATCTAACCACAAGGTATGCAACAGCTCTAACGATCTCACTTTAATTCTCCTCAGTGTTCCAGCTATCGTCTGAGATAATATGCCATCAGCATGTTTCCATGAGCTTCTTTGGTAATGCAACCCTCTGTCTTTCCTTATCGACTTCATGACTGAGGATATCTTAGTTCCTTGTTTGGGTTGCCAGCAGAAACTCAATTATTTTCCCACTTTCCAGGCTAACACTGCCAATTGCTGTCTATGACAATGCTCTGTGAGAATCCAGTGGAACTCTTCCACTACCTGTCAACTACAACAAATTGTCCAACTACCTTTCCCTCATGAAAACCATCTGAAATAATGACCAGTCCACCTAATGTGCGGTGATCACTAAATTTAGTATTCCCCTGCCTGAAATATAGACCTAACAAATGGCTCTCCCAATTTTGTGAACTGAAATCTAAATCTAGACCAAAACTTCAACTGTCTTCGGGTGTTTCCAATGTGAAATATTTGTTTCCGTCAGAAAAGACACACTGATAAATTAAACAGACGTAAGCTGTAAGCCAGACCTTCACCCTGAATTGCTAACTATATGACAAAGTAGAAAATGTGTTGCTGGAAAAGCGCAGCAGGTCAGGCAGCATCCAAGGAACAGGAGATTCGACGTTTCGGGCATAAGCCCTTCTTTAGGAATGAGGAAAGTGTGTCCAGCAGGCTAAGATAAAAGGTAGGGAGGAGGGACTTGGGGGAGGGGCGATGGAGATGCGATAGGTGAAAGGAGGTCAAGGTGAGGGTGATAGGCCGGAGTGGTGTGGGGACAGAGAGGTCAGGAAGAAGATTGCAGGTTAGGAAGGCAGTGCTGACTTCGAGGGATTTGACTGAGACAAGGTGGGGGGAGGGGAAATGAGGAAACTGGAGAAATCTGAGTTCATCCCTTGTGGTTGAAGGGTTCCCAGGCGGAAGATGAGGCGCTCTTCGTCCAACCGTCGTGTTGTTATGGTCTGGCGATGGAGGAGTCCAAGGACCTGCATGTCCTTGGTGGAGTGGGAAGGGGAGTTAAAGTGTTGAGCCATGGGGTGGTTGGGTTGGTTGGTCCGGGTGTCCCAGAGGTGTTCTCTGAAACGTTCTGCAAGTAGGTGGCCTGTCTCCCTAATGTAGAGGAGGCCACATTGGGTGCAGTGGATGCAATAGATGATGTGTGTGGAGGTGCAGGTGAATTTGTGGTGGATATGGAAGGATCCCTTGAGGCCTTGGAGAGAAGTAAGGGAGGAGGTGTGGGCGCAAGTTTTGCACACCCTCCTTCGACTGACCTTCCACTGACACCCTCCTTCAACTGTCTGAACTGGTCCTCACCCTGAACAACTTCTCTTTCCAATCCTCCCACTTCCTCCAACCTTCTTCCTGACCTCTCTGCCCCCACCCCACTCCGTCATATCACCCTCACCTTGACCTCCTTCCATCTATCGCATCTCCATCGCCCCTCCCCCAAGTCCCTCCTCCCTACCTTTTATCTTAGCCTGCTGGACACACGTTCCTCATTCCTGAAGAAGGGCCTATGCCCGAAACATCGAATCTCCTGCTCCTTGGATGCTGCTTGACCTGCTGCGCTTTTCCAGCAACACATTTTCAGTCATATGTTTTTGGATGATTCAGAGACACAAACAATTACACTACTTTCAAGCCAGCTCTTTAATTCTGTAAACCATTTTTCTAATCTTTAATAGAGTTTTAGGATGCTCATTCTTAGAAATGCTTGCTTTTGTTTTCCATAGAGATAGCGATAGTCATTCCACCTCTGCCGGGGACATCTAAAAATGGCTCCGTTTCACACTCCTTAGTCTGACTTTGTAGATAAATATAGATTAGCGTTTCATTGTAATTAACTCCAAGTTTGTTTGAATTGCATTTACCTCAGGGTTACACATTAGTTTCTCAATCAAATCCTTCAATTTATCTCGAGTTTAAAGTTTACTTCCAAAAACTGAAAGGTTGCATTTGAAAGCAAATGAATTATGAAGTAGAGTTTTCTGCAACATTAGTATTAACCTTCCATACATCATAACCTTTCTGCAGCTATTATCTCACCTTCACCTTGGATATCCAAGACTCTATTAAAACCATTACTCTCTCACCCTGGCCATTTCCCCAGTACAACCCTTACCTCTGTTTAAGTCCAAAGGGACATGGATTTAAACAGAATTTTTTTTATAATTATAAAGTTGATAAGGTTCTGCTCATTTTTAACTGAAATTATGTTGAGCAATAGAAATTTACTAGACTTCACTATTCAAAACATATAAGATCTGAAATAGTCCTGATATGTTTAAGGATTGGTTGGTGTCATGACCAAAGTCATAGAGGTCTATAAGTACAGAAAAAGGTTGCTCATTTCTGTGCCAGTCAAAATCACCCACCTAACTCCTCTAATCCCACTTTTCAGCACTTTGCCCATAGGCTTTTTTTGCCTTGGCATCGCAAGTGCACATTTAAATACTTATTAAATGTTATGCAGGTTTCTGCCTTTACCATCCTTATAGACAGTGGTTCTGGATTCCCATCACCCTCTGGGTGAAATCCTTTTTCCTCACATCACCACTAAACTGCTGTGCTTATTGTAAATGTATGACCTTGGTTATTAATTCTTCTGTAAAGGGAAGTATTCCTTCTATTTATGCAACTCATAATATTTTACTATATAATCAATACCCCTTCTTGTATATTTGTTTGAAGTCAGATGAAACTGACTTTCATCTTTGTTAGATATTTTCTCCAAATCTATTTTTAATATTTGCATCTGTACAGCTGAAAAAAAAGACATTTGTTGAAGCTTTTTGTCTTGCACTGATCAGGATATTTTTGATACCCGGGATTTTGGAGGCTGTGGTTTTGAGGTAATGTCACCCGTCTAATAATTTTGTCACAGCCTAATGTTCTGTGTCCATGAGTTTGAATCTCACCATGGCTGATGATGAAGTTTATGTTCAAATAAATCTCAGGAAGTAAAAGCTAGTCTAACAGTGACCACATAAGTACAGTTGATTGTTGTAAACATGCAGCTTGTTCAAGAAATATCCTTTAGGGAAGGAAATCTGCCATCCTTCCCTGGTCTGACCTGCAAGTAAGTCCAGACCAAAAAAATGTGAATGACTCTGAACTACATGAAATGGCCTGGTCGGTCATTCTGTTCAAGAGCAAAAATCCTGGCCCAAACAGTGATGCCTACATTCCAGAAAAGAAAAAATGTGTATAAATTTTAAGCCATTGAAAAGCTTGGTTGTTAACTGTCAATCATATTAATGGGTGCATTCTCCATGGCAATTCCTCTTCCCAAGCAAAGTTTACTTGCCAATTAATCAGCACTTTATCATCAAGCAGTATAAATGATTGTTTTCCTCATGATTTGATATTCTTGCAAAATGTCCCGATTGAGTGTAAGACAGAAAGCTTCAACAAAATGTGTCTTTTCTCAACAATGCTCAAGATCTATACCACCAAAGGACTCTATTATATCTGATAACTATGTGATATATTTTAAGTATTGTCATGATACTGTATAGGCTGACAGCACTGAATTATACTATTGGCTGCATATCAAGTAAAATGGTGGTCCGATCATGCTAAGGGTACTAGTAATAGACCATTTCCATATATATTTTGTTGACTGGACACCTAACCTGCTAAGAGTCTGCCAACATCTTCAATTTTGTTGGGGACAGATTTTCATCTTTGAGTGTTACACCTTAGCAAGACATTTAAATATTTTAGCACGCTTCAGCTGTTCACAAGTTGAACAGGAAAATATAGTATTTTGTTATATGAGAAAGTAATTACTTTCTATGCACCCGCTCCAGTGCAATTCTGGTTGATCACATTGAACAATATCAAACTTTATATGTTTAAAAAGCAAATTAATGAATATAACATTATTCCACATGGTCAAACAAGTAACTTTCTTTAATGTCAATACCTGTTCCTGCAGGGCCTTCTTCATTGCTTTTATTTTCAGCTCTTCTTCATCCTCATTCAATGAGTCACGTTTTTCAAGCTTACCTGGCTTGCCAGCCTTTTGAAGTCTGCTCTTTTCACCTCTGCCATACTGCACAAAACCAGAATTCCCAGCATGAAATGAGCAGGATGTAGATTTTTCAAATAATGTTCTGTTCATGTTATCAAATAACAAAGGCAAATTTATAAATAATTCAGATATGGCTTTAATAAAATGTTAAGGTTGTCATCCATTACTGTTGGTACTACTCATTTTGGCTGTAAACTACAGTAACTTCTAACATTTTCACCACAAGTATGTTATTATTTATTATGAAATTTGGATTTTCAAATTAAAGGTAGATGGGTTTTAGTTTCAGTTCTAAGAAGATCTTCTTTTTAAAAAAATAGGTCAAACAAAAATTTGGAACAGTGAACTAAACATATCCTTTCCAAGAAAGCATGTGATTCAGTCAAGTACCGAACAGATTACCTGTTGTGTTAATTGATACAATGCCTATCCTGCCGGGTTTATGACAAATAGAGAAAGCAAACTATTTTAGTTTGGTTTTTGGCTTCTGTTCAGAACACAGATTTTCAGTTCAGGAGAGAGTTTTCTCCCCAGCAGAAGAGTGCTGCATTTTGGGAAAGCAAATCTTAGCAGGACTTATACACTTAATGGTAAGGTCCTAGGGAGTGTTGCTGAACAAAGAGACCTTGGAGTGCAGGTTCATAGCTCCTTGAAAGTGGGGTTGCAGGTAAATTGATTGTGAAGAAGGCGTTTGGTATGCTTTCCTTTATTGGTCAGAATATTGAGTACAGGAGTTGGGAGGTCATGTTGCAGCTGTACAGGACATTGGTTAGGCCACTGTTGGAATATTGCATGCAATTCTGGTCTCCTTCCTAATGGAAAGATGTTGTAAAACTTGAAAGGGTTCAGAAAAGATTTACAAGGATGTTGCCAGGGTTGGAGGATTTGAGCTACAGGGAGAGGCTGAGCAGGTTGGGGTTGTTTTCCCTGGAGCGTCAGAGGCTGAGGGGTGACTTTATAGAGGTTTACAAAATGAGAGGCATGGATAGGATAAATAGACAAAGTCTTTTCTCTGGGGTCCGGGAGTCCAGAACTAGAGGACATAGGTTTAGGGTGAGAGGGGAAAGATATAAAAGAGACCTAAGGGGCAACATTTTCACGCAGAAGGTGGTACGTGTATGGAACGAGCTGCCAGAGGAGGTGGTGAAGGCTGGTACAATTGCAACATTTAAGAGGCATTTGGATGGGTATATGAATAGGAAGGGTTTGGAGGGATATGGGCCGGGTGCTGGCAGGTGGGACTAGATTGGGTTGAGATATCTGGTTGGCATGGACAGGTTGGACTGAAGGGTCTGTTTCCATGCTGTACATCTCTATGACTCTATAAGTCTTCAAGCTGTGAGAATTTGTATCAAAGTTTCATGTTGTCAGAACTAAAAAAAGATTTAGCACAGCAGTCTAAAAGGGAGAACTAAACATAGGTCATTCAACTGTCTCAGCAGTCCCAGGAAAGCTAGACGGTCATATTTGTAAGAAATTAAAGAGTTAAAACAGGAGTGGTATTTCTCTGGCATTTGAGTATATATAATGGAAAATGTAGGGAAACAAGTAGAAGCTTTGTTTTACATTTATATTAATCTTTTTCTATAGTATATATCTTTAGATTTTCTACAGTGTGGAAACAGGCCCTTTGGCCCAACAAGTCCACACCGACCCTCCGAAGAGCAACCAACCCAGACCCATTTCCCTCTGACTAATGTATCTAACACTATGGGCAATTTAGCATGGCTAATTCACCTGACCTGCACATCTTTGGACTGAGGGAGGAAACCGGAGCACCCAGAGGAAACCCACGCAGACATGGGAAGAATGTGCAAACTCCACACAGACAGTCGTCAGAGGCTGGAATCGAACCTGGGACTCTGGTGCTGTGTGGCAGCAGTGCTAACCACTGAGCCACCGTGCCGCCTACCTTGATATGAAACTGCACAATACAAGAACTTATCACCGCCATATAGCTTTTCAAATAGATAGCTTTATTTATTTCTTTTTCCTGCTGTACCCTAATCCTGTTAGTTTGTTAATGAACCTTTGCAGCTTTGTGCGATTATGTTTCAGTTACTAACCACAATGGAAACCATTTGCAAAAGTTAAACTTATGATCCATCAAGTCAAGTTTCACTCGCAAATCGGACTGTTTGGTATGACAATCAGGTGGATTCAGAGCAAAATGAGAGCTTTTGGCAGGATAGGGGGCAGTGAATATAAGAGGGATCTGTACCTTTCCAAAAGCAATGACTATTTATAGATATTGGAAAACAGGTCTATTTGGTGAAATTTGCTATGTGGATTAGAATTTCAAAATGGATTGGCCTGAGATGTTTCTGGGAGTAGAAGATATAACAGTAGATTAATAGAAATGTTAACCAAGGATAAAGTGAGAACAAGCAGATAATAAATTAAAGCAAAATTTCGCAAGGATGGCTTACTGAAGGAGTGAAAGGGACTGAACAATTCAGAAGATTAGAATCAAAAAAGTCTAAACGTCAGAGAGAGAAACAAAAGCTTTGCCCAAAGAAAATGTAGAATAAAGAAAGAAAAAAGTGATAGTAGTTCACAGGACAATTCGAATTGTAGTGTGTACACTACAAAATCCCATGCAAGGACTGCACAAAACACTACATAGGACAAACAGGAAGACAGCTAACAACCCGCATCCATGAACACCAACTGGCCACGAAACTACACGACCAGCTATCCCTAGTAGCCATACACTCAGATGACAAACAACACGAATTCGATTGGGACGACACCACTATTATAGGGCATGCCAAACAGAGAACTTCCAGGGAATTCCTAGAAGCATGGCACTCATCCACGGATTCTATCAACAGACACATCGAACTAGACCCAATATACCGACCACTGCAGCGGACAGCAACTGACAACCGGAAGCGGCAGATTCAAACCAGTATAAATGCCGGAGGAATCAGCACAGAAGCACTTCACAGGAGGCTCCCAAGCACTGAGGATGTCAACTAGAAAGGAGACGAAACGTTTGCAACAAAAACTCCCAGCTCGGCGAACAGAACTACAACATACCACATTCTGAGATGTAACTTGCCCATTATTACCTTCAGCTGGGATAATAACAGTAAAGATGAGGCTGTCAGCTCTTACACTGTTTTAAGCAGCCAATACTCAAAAGGCACAGCTTGGTCACAGAAAAACCTGGGGCACATTACTGTTTCCCCATCCCAATTTCCTTTTTCCATCCCTGCTGCAAATATCCAGTCCAAGATATGTAATTGGAAATATTTGACCAAAAGGCAGATTAGGATATGTGGGTCAATTACACTGTAAGACCTTTTTTAAAATATAAACACACAGAGTATAACAATTAAACTGAATAAGTCATAGGCACAAATTCAACTTGCTGAACGTAACATGGTAATCATTGCTGAGACATAGCTGCACGATGGTCAGGACTGGCAACAGAAAGTTGGCAGAAAGGGAGCTAATTGGAGAAATAACCCTAGTAAATAACATTCGTGAAATATATGATGGAAGAGAATATAACAAGAGATAAGCAGGCAATTAGGATTTCAAGCTTAGAATTGAGATGGAAAAAGATTTAGGATTTTAATTTATATTTTGTTGTATATGTTGTACATATTTTATATTGGAAATGCAAACTAGTAACTCGCCAAATGTTCATTGTAGGAGGAGGGTGGGGGAGGGGGTGGTCAACATTTTTCAAAGTACGTAATAATTTACAGAATCAGTAGGGACCAATACTGCAATCTGGACCAAAGCCTCTTCCTACAAGCATGCAAGAATTAAAGACGTTCTCATTTCTTCAAACTTGCAACGTGAATATTCAAACATCACAGAATGAGAGATGATCTCATTCAGACTTACAAAATGTTTAAAAGGCAGAGGTAGGATTTATGCAAGTGAGATGTTTCCCCGACATGGGGAATCTAAACTGGAGGCTTAATTTAAAAATTAGGGATTTGTCACTTAACTCTGAGATGAGGGAAAATTATTTTAATTGGAGGGTTATGAACCACCACAGAAGCTTAGTCTTTCAGTATAGTTAAAGTTGAAATTGATAGATTCCTGATTATCAGTGGTGCAGAAAGTTATAGGAATGAAGTGAGTAATAGGCATTGAAGTGTGTGATCAGTCATATTGAATGATGATCGGTCATATTGAATGCCATATTATGTTTAGTTAATGGCTTAGCTGTGCATGAACATTTATTTAATCAGTAAAAATGATAAATCCCTTACAAAACTGGAATCAATGGATAACAGGAGGCAAACTCTCTAGGGGTTGGAGTCACACCTGGCACATAAGAACATGAGCTGCAAATGTGTTGCTGGAAAAGCGTAGCAGGTCAGGCAGCATCCAAGGAACAGAAGTGTCAACGTTTTGGGCATGAGCCCTTCTTCAGGAATGTGGAAAGTGTGTCCAGCAGGCTAAGATAAAAGGTAGGGAGGAGGGACTTGGGGGAGGGGCGTTGGAAATGCGATAGGTGGAAGGAGGTCAAGGTGTGGGTGATAGGCTGGAGTGGGGTGGGGGCTGAGAGGTCAGGAAGAAGATTGCAGGTTAGGAAGGCGGTGCTGAGTTCAAGGGATTTGATTGAGACAAGGTGGGGGGGAGGGGAAATGAGGAAACTGGAGAAATCTAGGTTCATCCCTTGAGGTTGGAGGGTTCCTAGGCGGAAGATGAGGCGCTCTTCGTTCAGCCGTCGTGTTGCTATGGTCTGGCGATGGAGGAGTCCAAGGACCTTCATGTCCTTGGTGGAGTGGGAGGGGGAGTTAAAGTGTTGAGCCACGGGGTGGTTGGTTGGTTGGTCCGGGTGTCCCAGAGGTGTTCCCTGAAACGTTCTGCAAGTAGGTGGCCTGTCTCCCCAATATAGAGGAGGCCACATCGGGTGCAGCGGATGCAGTAAATGATGTGTGTGGAGGTGCAGGTGAATTTGTGGTGGATGTGGAAAGATCCCTTGGGGCCTTGGAGGGAAGTAAGGAGGGAGGTGTGGGAGCAAGTTTTGCATTTCTTGCGGTTGCAGTAGAAGGTGCCGGGAGTAGAGGTTGGGTTGGTGGGGGATGTGGACCTGACAAGGGAATCACGGAGGGAGTGGTCTTTTCAGAACACTGATAGGAGTGGGGAGGGAAATATATCTCTGGTGGTGTGGTCCGTTTGGAGGTGGACTCTCCTGCTCCTTGGACACTTTTCCAGCAACACATTTTCAGCTCTGATCTCTAGCACCTGCAGTCCTCACTTTCTCCCACATAAGAACATGATCATGGTTTTTGGAGGTCAGTCATCTCAGCTCCAAGATATCCTCAATGGGGTTTCTCAGGGTAGAGTCCAAGGCCCACATGTTTTTAACTGCTTCATCAATGACCTTCCTTCCATCATAATGTCAGAAGTAGGGATGTTTGCCGATGTACAATGTTCAGCACTGTTCACAATTCCTCAGATACCAAAGCAGTCCACATTCAAATGCAACAAGATCTGGACAATATCCAGCTTGAGCTGATAAATGGCAACTAACAATCATGCCAAATAAGTGCCAAGCACTGATCATCTACTCACTGCACCATAACATTCAATGGTGTTACTATCACTGAATCGCCCAGTATTAATGTCCTAGAAGATACCATTGACCATAAACTCAGCTGGATTAGCCACATAAACACAATGGCTAATAGAGCAGGTCAGACGCTACAGCGAGAAATTCACCTGCTGACCCCCCCAAATTCTATCCACCACCTGAAAGGAGACATGAAGCAAATGTCAGGTATAGACAGCAGGGATTGAGTGAATCCCTAGGAGAGTATAAAGGCAGTATGAAGTATCCTTAAGAGGAAAAGCAGAAGGGCAAAAAGGAGACATGAGATAGCTTTGGCAACTAGGGTTAAGGAAAATCCAAAGGGATTCTACAAATACATGAAAGACAAAAGAGTAAAAAAGGAGAGAATAGTGCCCCTTAAAAGATCAGTAAGGTCGCCTATGTGTGGAACTGCAGGAGATTGGGGAGATGCTAAAATGAGTGTTTTGCATCAGTGTTTACTGTGGAGAAGGATATGGAAGATAGAGAATGTGGGGAAATAAATAGTAATATCTTGAAACATGTCTGTATTACAGAGGATGAGGTGCTGGACATCCTAAACCGCATACAGGTGGATAAATCTCCAGGATCTGATCAGGTGTACCTTATTGTTATAAAGGTGGAGGTTGACCCTCCTCTGATAACGGAAACAGAAACACCTAGAGACGCTCACCTCGCCCTATAATCTGTCAAAAAGTGTGTGAAAAGTGGTATAACCTGCCTCTCACCTGCAAGCTATTCTGAAGGAGTGGTTAAATGAAATGAACTCCTTTTCACTCACTCTATAAATCAATAAGTAACAGTTTACTTATCTAACCCTAACAGTGAACAAATTAACTGAACCATTAACAAACCAAACAATTCCCCTTAACTACTAACTATTTCCGACTAAAACAAAATTCTAATGGTATGCCATTCCAATAAATACAAGTCACATTTATATAAACCAAAATAAATTTTAAAAATTAGAACCAAGTCCTCACAATTGCACCTTGGATACGTCTTTGGAATGTTCTGTGCCTTCTTTTCTGATCTTCAGTCAGGAACGCCTTTCTCCATCAAATTTGTGTGCCAGGAATATTAGCTAAGAATGCCACTGTACCTTTAGTTAGATGATGGTTACTCAGAGCTTAATGAATTCTGAGAGAGCCAGTACCTTTCTCTTTAGAGCTGTTGGTTGGTAATTCTATCAGATGGCAGTTGCTCTCCCCAATTTTCCAAAATACCCTCATCTTTTATACCCTTGATGACCTATCAATATTATTACAATCGGATTGGTCCTAGATTGTCAAAACCATCAGCTTAAAATTTAATAGGTTTTTGGTAGCTAAGGGTCTGAATTAAATTAAGGGTCTGGCTAATTTTAAAAAGCCTGTTGTCTTGATAAAACTGTGCTTGGCCTTTCGATACAAAATTCGGGTTCTCCCTGTGCCTGCAAACTTTAAAGCAGCTCACAGACTTCCATTTTAAATCTAAGCACCAAAACCCTCTCCCCTCCCATCTTTTAAAGGAACCACACAATGTTTTCCCCATTTTACAAATTGTGCACACCAACTTTGCAACACTTACAACTCTGTGGGAAGCTAGGGAAGTGATTGCTGGGCCCCTGGCTGAGATATTTGTATCATTAGTAACTGCAGGTGAGGTGCCAGAAGACTGGAGATTGGCCAACGTGGTGCCACTATTTAAAAAGTGGTGGTAAAGAAAAGCCAGGGAACTATAGACCAGTGAGCCTGATATCAATGGTGGCCACGTTGTTAGAGGGAATCCCGAGGGACAAGATTTACATTTAATTGAAAGTCAACATAGCTTTATGCATGGGACATTATGCCTCTCTAACTTGATTGAGTTTTTGGAAGAATTAATAGAGAGGATTGATGAGAACAGAGCAGTGGACATAATCTTTATGGACTTCAGTAAGGTGCTCGACAAGGTTCCTCATGGTAGACTGGTTAGCAAGGTTAGATTATATGGAATACAGGGAGAACTAACCATTTAGATATTGAAATGGCTCGAAGGTAGAAGACAAAGGGCGATGGAAGATTAATGTAGACTTGAAATGTTAGCTTATTCTCTTTCCATGGAAGTTGTCCAATTCACTCTGATCTCCAGTATTTGTTGTTTTCAGTACAGATTCCAGCATCTGCAGTAATTTGTTTCTCTATAGAGAGTGGTGTTGGAGCGTTGCTTTTCAGACTGGTGGCCTGTGACCAGCAGTGTGCCATAAGGATCATGCTGAGTCTACTTCTTTTCATCATTTATAATAAATGACTTGCATGTGAATGTAGGAGGTATGGTTACTAAGTTTGCAGATGACACCAAAATTGGAGGTGCACTGGACAGCGAAGAAGGTTAAGTCAGAGTACAACTGGATCTTGATCAGATGGGTCAATGAGCCGAGGTGTAGCTGATGGAGTTCAGTTTAGATAACTGTGAGGTGCTGCATTTTGGAAAGACAAATCAATGTAGTATTTATACACTTAATTATAAGGTCCTGGGGAGTGTGGCTGAAGAATTAACAAAAACCTTGGAGTGTAGGTTCATAGTTGCTTGAAAGTCGAGTCCCAAATAGATAGGAGAATGAAAAAGGCTTTTGGTTTTCTTGACATTATTGGTCAGAGTATTGAGTTTAGGAGTTGGGAGGTCATGTTGCAGCTGTACAGGACATTGGTTGGGCCACTTTTGGATTACTGTGTGTAATTCTGGTCTCCTTCCTATCGGAAGGATGTTGTGGAACTTGAAAGGGTTCAGAAAAGATTTACAAGGATGTTGCCAAGGTTGGAGGATTTGAGCTATAGGGAAAGAGTGAAGAGGCTGGGGCTAATTTCTCAGAGTGACAAAGGCTAAGGGGTGACCTTGTAGAGGTTTATAAAGACCTCCTCATGGGTCTGAGCTATGCCTGCCTCTTCGTAGGGTATGTGGAACAGCCCTCTTCTGCAGCCACACAGGCACCAAACCCCACCTTTTCCTCCAATACATTGATGCATGTTGGCGCCCCCACTATTGGCACCCCCTCATGCTTTCATGAGGAGCTCAAATAGTTCGTCCACTTCAGTCACCCCTTCCACCCTGACCTTAAATTCACCTGGACCATCTCTGATACCTCCCTCCCCTTCCTGGACCTCTCCATCTTCATCTCCGGTAACTGACTTAGCACTGATATCCACTTCAAATCCACTGACTCCCACAGCTACCTTGACTACATCTCTCATTGCCCTCCTGCAAAAATGTGATCCAATAGTCCCAATTCCTCCACCTCCGCCATATCTGCTCCCAGATGAGGAATTCCACTCCAGAACTTCCCAGATGTCCTCCTACTTCAAATATCATAATTTCCCCTGTCCTGTGTTTAATAATGCCCTCAACCACATCTCCATTTCCCACTCTCTGTCCTCAAGCTCCCTACCCCCAACCACAATAAGGATAGAGTCCTCACATACCAGCCCACCAATATCTAAATCCAATGCATCATCCTCTAACATTTTCACCACCTCCAATTAGACTCCACCACCAAAAAAAATTTCCTTCCTCACCCCTATCTGCTTTCCATAGGGACCGTTCACCCATGACTCCTTCGTCAGTATCATATTCCCCACCAATCTCTCCTCCACACCTGGTACCTTTCCCACCAACTGCAGGAAGTGCAAGACCTGCCCCTACATCTCCTCTCTCACCTCTATCCAAGGCCCCAAACAACCATTCCAAATCCAGCAGATATTCACCTGCACTACTGCTGATCTTGTCTCTTGCATCCGTTGTTCCCAATGTCTCTCCACTTATAGAGGAGACCACAAAGTGCACACTCGAGGTCGGGTTCACAGAGCATCTGCACACTGCACACTCAATTCACCAGCAGCTCTGGTTGCCAGCCATTTCAACTCCCCCTCCCACTCCCTTGGCAATATGACCATCCTTGGCTTCCTCCACTGTCAAAATGAAGCCACCGCAAACTGGAGAAACAACACCTTATATTCCACCTCTGAGCTTACAGCCTAATGGCCTCAACATAGAGTTTACCAGCTACAAAATCTCTTCATCCCCAACCACATCATACGTCCAACCCTCTTCTCCTCCCACCTCCTGGACCTGACCTAACCTGTCTGTCTTCCACATGTTCCATTGAACAATCACAATCACCTCCTACCTGCATCCACTTATCACCATCCCACCTACCTATCCTTCAGCCCCACCCCCACTCCCTCTATTGATTTCTGAATTCCCTTCCCCCTCCCCAGTCCTGATGAGGTGCCCTGACCCAAAACGTCAACTTTGCTCTTCCTCTAATTCTGCCTGACTTGCTGTGTCTTTCCATTAACATTTTATTGACTCTGACTTCCAGCATCTGCAGTCCTTACTATCACAAAGTGAGCTAAGGTTGACCAAAATCATCACATATAGACCTCATACAACCAGTGCACAAAGGAGGTCCATTTCATCCCGTTTGAATACACTTGATTCAAACTCAGTGAGCTAATCTATCAGTCCCCTTTTACATATTTTTTTTAAGCAGGGGCATCCATTTTACAGAATGTAGTTAACACCTTTAAATTGATTGAGTCTTTTGAAGAGGTGACCAAGAAGAATGATGAAGGCAGAGTGTTAGAGGTTGTCTGCATAAACTTTAGCAAGGCCTTTGACAAGGTTCTGCATGGTAGACTGTTTAGCAGGTTAGATCTAAAGGGGGAGATCTAGCCATTTGGACAGAAAATTGGCTTGATGGTAGGAGACAGTGGGTGGTGTTTGAGGTTGTTGTTCAGCCTTGCTGAGCCCACTATTGTTTGTCTCTTATATAAACAATTTGGATGAGAATATAGGAGGCGTGGTTAGTAAGTTTGCAGATGATACAAAAAGTGGTGGTATAGTAGACAGTGAAAAAGGATAACTGACAATACCACAGGATCTTGATCAACTGGGCCAATGGGCTGATGGAGTTTAATTCAGATGTTGCATTTTGGCAAGGCAAACCAGGGCAGGACTTACAGAATTAATTGTAGGGCTTTGGGGAGTGTTCTCGAACAAGACATGTGGAGTTACAGGTACACGGGGTGGTAAAGGTGGTGTTTGGCACATTTACATTCAAATCAGTCATAACGTGAGTACAGGAGTTGGGGTGTCATGTTACAACTGTACAAGAAATTGATAAGGTCACACTTGGACTACTGCTTACAAGTAGCTCCTTGTTAGTATGGTGATTAGTATCCCTGCCTGTTACACAGGAGACTGGGGTTCAATTCCCTGATAGACAGTGTGAACTAAGCAGTGCACAAGTAAGGGTATGTTCTGACAACACCAAACTTAGTGATGTAGTGAATGGTGAAGAAGGTTCTCAGAGTATGATGAGCCAAAGAGTGGCAGGTGAAATTAAATTTAGATAAATGTAAGGTATTGCATTTTGGTAAGGCAAATCAAGGCAGGATTTATACACTTAATGGTAAGATCCTGGGGAGTGCTGCTGAACATAGAGACCTTGAGGTGCAGGTTCATAGTTCCTTGAAGGTGGAGCAACAGGTAGACAGGGTAATGAAGGCGGTATTTGGTATGCTTGCCTTTATTGGCAAGTGCATTGAGTATAGGAGTTGGGATGTCATGTTGCGGTTATATAGGACATTGGTTAGGATATTTGGGCATAGTGTGTTTAATTCTTGCCTCCTTCCTACAGGAAAGATGTTGTTAAACTTGAAAAGGTGCAGAAAAGATTTACAAGGATGTTGCAGGGTTGGAGTGTTTGAGCTAGAGGGAGAGGCTGAAGATGTAGGGGCTGTTTTCCCTGGAGCGTCAGGGGCTGAGGGGTGACCTTACAGAGGTTTATAAAATCATGAGCGGCATGGATAGGTGAATTTCCAAAGTCATTTTCCCAGCCTGGAGGAGTCCAGAACTAGAGGACATAGGTCTAAGGTGAGAGAGAAAAGATTTAAAAGGGATCCAAGGGGCAACCCTTTCATGCAGAGGGTGGTACGTGTATGGAATGAACTGCCAGAGGAAGTGGTGGAGGCTGGTGCATTAACAACATTTAAAAGTGGCACGGTGGCATAGTGGTTAGCCCCTGGTTCAATTCCCGCCTCAGGCAACTGTCTGTGTGGATTTTGCACATTCTCCCCATGTCTGTGTGGGTTTCCTCCGGGCGCTCCGGTTTCCTCCCACAGTCCAAAAATGTGCAGGTTAGGTGAATTGGCCATGCTAAATTGCCCGTAGTGTTTGGTGAAGGGGTAAGCATAGGGGAATGGGTCGGTGGGTTGCTCTTCGGAGGGTCGTGTGGACTTGTTGGGCAGAAGGGCCTGTTTCCATGCTGTAAGTAATCTAATCTAATGTAAAAAGGGATCTGGATGGGTACATGAATAGGAAGGGTTTAGAGTGATTTGAGCCAAATGCTAGCAAATGAGACTAGATTAATTTAGGATATCTGTGAGCATAGGTGGGTTTGACCGAAGGGTCTATTCCCATGCTGTACAAAACTATGACTCTATAATTCTGGTCACCTGCTATGGGAAGGATGGTATTAAATTGGAAAGGGTGCAAAACGATTTTTAAGGATGTTACCAAATCTAGAAGGTTTGAGTTATAAGGAGAGGTTGGTTAGGCTGGGACTTTTTTTTCCCACAGCATGAGAGGCTAAGGAGTGACCTTATAAAGTCATGAGGGACATGGGATAAGGTGAAGAGCCAAGGTCTTTTCCCCGGGTAAGGAAGTCTATAATGAGAGGTATAGGTTTAACAGTGAGAGAGGTAAGATTTAAAAGGGACCCAAGGGACACCTTTTTCACACAGGGTGGTGCATGTATGGAATGAGCTGCCAGAGGAAATGGTAAAGGCTGATACAATTACAAAATTTAAAAGTCATTTGGATAAGCACATGGATAGGAAAAGTTTGGAGGGATGTGGGACAAATGCAAGCAAATGGGACTTGTTAAGTTTAGTATACCTGGTAGGCATGGACTAGTTGGGCCAAAGGGCCTGTTTCCCTGCTGTTCGACTCTGACTTTATATAACTTATCAAAGTCAAAGAATCATGTGTTGCTTTGAATTTAATGAAATTATAGATTTTAAAAGTTAAAGATGTAGTTACAAAACTTTTGGTTAGCTTCAATCATAATACCAAGTCACATGAAAATGTGGGGAATATCAAACTCCAATCTGATGAGGCTTGAGTGACTGGGAAACCAGCTTTCACATGACTGGAGAGGTCTGATCAGCAATACCTTTCCCACAAAGTGCTGTCTAAAGTATAGGAATCATTAAAGTCAATGCTTGTTTATATTTTTCTCTCTAATTTCTTCAAAGGGGTAATGCAGAGACCTACGCAATCTTGTTCCTCCACCTTTCCCCATCAATTCACAGCACTCTTGCAAATTCAGACTTTTCCAGCAGATGGCAACCTGTGCAATTCCTCATACAATTGGGATGCTTCTGAGGTCCAAGCTTCGCATCATTCAATCTGATTTAACATCCTGCCCCATTCTTTTTAGTGGTAAGTAGAAAAACTGTTACTTTTATTAAGTAGTATAAACAATTAAATTTTAATAGGTTACACAGAACTTCACAAGATGGTTTAGCAAGTTTATCCAGTGAACAGCAAAGTCACACAATCCAAGAAGACCCATATTTGATTGCTAGATTTGTACGGAGTTAGATGGCTGGGGTCATTGTTTAATGCTGCAATGAGTTTGTGGCCTTCAACTGAGAGGGGATGCATTTGGAGTTACATACATACTAAATAAAATGGCTGGAGTTTGTACTTCTGACTGAAATCATGAAAAGTCTGGCTTCAGCTTTGCAACTCACAACATCACATAGATTGTCAAAACTCACTGCCTAAAAGAATAATGAGCTGTTCACTAGATCACACACTCAGACTGATGCTCACATCAGGGAGGGGAGAAAAGTGACAAAGAAATAAATAGTAAAGCAAATAGAAACAGTGTATCTCCTGCCAACTCATTTGACCGAGAGGCTGATGCTGTTGACATCTATCTCCCACCCTGCCCCCTGTAAAAACGCCATCCCATATTCCCAATTCCTTCGTCTCCGCCGCATCTGCTCCCAGGAGGACCAATTCCAACACCGCACAACCCAGATGGCCTCCTTCTTCAAGGACCGCAGATTCCCCCCAGACGTGATCGACGATGCCCTCCACCGCATCTCCTCCACTTCCCGCTCCTCCGCCCTTGAGCCCCGCTCCTCCAACCGCCACCAAGACAGAACCCCACTGGTTCTCACCTACCACCCCACCAACCTGCGCATACAACGTATTATCCGCCGCCATTTCCGCCACCTCCAAACGGACCCCACCACCAAGGATATATTTCCCTCCCCTCCCCTATCAGCGTTCCGCAAGGACCACTCCCTTCGTGACTCCCTTGTCAGATCCACACCCCACACCAACCCAACCTCCACCCCCGGCACCTTCCCCTGCAACCGCAGGAAATGTAAAACTTGCGCCCACACCTCCACACTCACTTCCCTCCAAGGCCCCAAGGGATCCTTCCATATCCGCCACAAGTTCACCTGTACCTCCACACACATCATCTATTGCATCCGCTGCACCCGATGTGGCCTCCTCTATATTGGTGAGACAGGCCGCTTACTTGCGGAACGCTTCAGAGAACACCTCTGGGCCGCCCGAACCAACCAACCCAATCACCTCGTGGCTCAACACTTTAACTCCCCCTCCCACTCCACCGAGGACATGCAGGTCCTTGGACTCCTCCACCGGCAGAACACAACTACACGACGGCTGGAGGAGGAGCGCCTCATCTTCCGCCTGGGAACCCTCCAACCACAAGGTATGAATTCAGATTTCTCCAGCTTCCTCATTTCCCCTCCCCCCACCTTGTCTCAGTCGGTTCCCTCAACTCAGCACCGCCCTCCTAACCTGCAATCCTCTTCCTGACCTCTCCGCCCCCACCCCACTCCGGCCTATCACCCTCACCTTGACCTCCTTCCACCTATCCCACCTCCATCGCCCCTCCCCCTAGTCCCTCCTCCCTACCTTTTATCTCAGCCTGCTTGGCTCTCTCTCTCTTATTCCTGATGAAGGGCTTATGCTCGAAACGTCGAATTCTCTATTCCTGAGATGCTGCCTAACCTGCTGTGCTTTGACCAGCAACACATTTGCAGCTGTGATCTCCAGCATCTGCAGACCTCATTTTTTACTCTATCATTGTGGACCCACATCATACTTGAACCAGAACCAGAAATAGTGCCCCTGTTGTTCTAGATAAATAGGAACAGGAGTAGGCCATTCAGCCTTTTGAGCCCACTCCACCATTCAATATTATCAGGACTGAGCAACCTTCTCAGTATCCTGTTCCCAATTTTGCCCCATACTCTTTGATCTCTTTAGCCACAAGAACTATATTGTCTCCTTTTGAAAGCATTCAATGTTTTGGCTTCAACTATTTTCTGTGGCAAGAGAATTCCACAGGTTCACCAGAATAAGTGAAGAAAGTTTTTCTCATCTTAGTGCTGAATGGTCTATCCTATTTTCTTAAATGGTGACCCCTGCTTCTGGACTTCCGTGTCGTTAGGAATATCCTTCCTGTGATTATCCTGTCTAGTCCTGGTAAAATTTTATAAGTTTCAATGAGAACCCCCTCGTTCTTGTAAACTCCGGTGAATGTAGTCCTAACTGAGTAAAACAAGATGGAAAATGGGAAAACATTATGGCTATAAGAGATGCCCCTGTTTGAAGTGTTTTCAGCATTGGAGATTATTTCCTTGAAGTTTTGGAACAGTAATAACTGTGGCATTGTTTTGGAACTTAGGAAAAAAAGATCAAAACAACAGCACTTTTAAAAAAAGGAGGGAGAGAGAGCAAGCAGGAGCCATGTAGGACGTGACACCAGTAGGGAAGCAAACCTGCACAGCTGTGATATCGAGCAGTGAATCTGTACAGCTGACTGCCTCTGCCGTGTAGTATCAAGTATCTCTGGACATCAGAGTTCATTCTAAGTAAAATAAACAAACAGTGAAATTCACAACTAACACTGGGGAAACCTGTGAGGGGGAACTCACAGAAGGGGAGCACCTAAGTGGCTTTTTAAAAGTGTAACTTTCTTGTCTTTTTTTTTGTAAATCTACAATAGTGACTGGAGTGGTGTTTTACTGAAATCTGTCTCTTGACTAAAGTTTAAAAATATAAACATAGGTGCTACATTATCAAAGAGTAGTAATACTGCTGGCTCTGTAGATTGTTAAGGTGCAAAGATGGCATTTGATAGAGTGAAGTGCTCTTTCTTTCGGATGTGGGAGATTAGGGAGAGTTTCCATGTTACTGATGATTATGTCTACAGGGAGTGTCTTTGGTTGCGAATCCTATCAGATTGCATGAACTGGTTGGAGCAGTAGTTACAGGCAATGAGGAATTTCCAGGAGCTGGGGCTGTGGTGGATGGCTGTTATAGGAAGGGAGAAAATTCTCAGATACAGTTGTGTAGATGGGTTACCGCCAGGAAGGTAGGAGGGGAAGACAGGTCGGGCAGGAGTCTCCTGTGGCTAACCCCATCTCAAACAAGTATGCTGTTTTGAAAAAAATGTAGGAGGTGTGATGGATTCTCAGGGAAATGCAACACCAGCGAAGTTTCTGTCTGCACTGAGTCTGGCTCTAATGTAACGAGGGCTATGTCAGCTTCCAAGTAAGCAATTGTGATAAGGGATTTTCTAGTCAGAGGCACAGACAGACTTTTCTATGGCTGATAACAAGATATCAGAATATTCTCAAAAGGGGAGAGGGAACAGCAGGAGTTTGTTGTACACATTGGAATTAAGGACACAGGAAGAGTAAAGGACAAGGTCCTTAGGAGAGAATATAGGAAATTGGACAGGAAGTTTAAAAGTTGGCCCTCAAGGGCAATAATGTCTGGATTACTCCCAGTGTCACGAGGTAGTGAGGGTAGGAAGAGAAGGATAGGGTAGATGAATGTAGGGCTGAGGAGCTGTGTGTGGGAGAAGGATTCACATTTTTGGATTATTGGAATCTCTTCTAAGGTAGAAGTGACCTGTACAAGAAGGATGGATTGCACCGGAATCGGAAGGGAACTAATATATTAGTGGGGAGATTTGCTAAAGCAGCTCGGGAAGACTTAAAGCAGTGAGGTTGGGGGGTGGGGAGTGGAGGCAAGGGTGGTGGTGATGGATAGTGAGGAGTGGATAAATGAGACAGGGACATAGTGAAGTAAAAGATCAGTCTGACACTGGTGCAGTTGGGAAAAGGAGCAAGTTAAAACAGTCAAGGCAGGCAGGAACAAAACGGAGAATGAGGGAGGACTGATAAATTAAACTGCATTTATTTCAATGTGAGAGGCCCAATAGGTAAAGCAGATGAACTCAGGGCATAGTTGGGAACATGGCTCTGTGACATCATAGTAATTACAGAAATGTGGAACAGGACTGGCAGCTTGACTTTCCAGGGCATTGATGCCACAGCAAGGATAGAAAGGGAGGGGAGTAGCAAGAGGGGAGGGGGAATGATGTTTTTGATTAGGGATAACATTACACCTGTACTTGGGGAGGATATTCCTGGGACTACATCCAGGGAAGTTATTTTGGTGGAATTGAGAAAAATAAAAGGATGATCAACTTATTGGGAGTAGACTATAGATCCTCCACCAGGTAGCAGGAAATTGAGAAGTGAATTTGTAAGCAGATCGGAGTTCTCTAAGTATAATAGGATGCTTATGCTAGGACATCCTTCTGCAGATAAGGAGAGTAAAACTGCACATAATAGTCCAGGTATGGTCTCACTAAGGCCCTATACAATTGTAGCACAACATCCCTGCTCCTGTACTCAAATCCTCTCGCTATGAAGGCTATCATACAATTTGTGTTCTTCACTGCCCGCTGTGTTTGCATGCTTTCTTCCAGCAACTGGTATAGAAGGACACTCAGATCTTGTTGCACCTCCCCCTTTCCCCATCTATTACCACTCAGATAATGATCGATTTTCTGATTTTGCTGACAAAGTGGATCCACATAGTACTTCACTAGCCATGCACTTGCTCAAATCACATTGAACCATCCCTGCATCCTCCACATACCTCATTCTCTCACCAGCTTTATGTCATCTGCAAACTTAGAGATGTGTTGTGGTCTTTTCCTTGCTGCTTTCCTAGTCATCTCACTGATCATCCCCCGACCCTCACTGCTTTTCCCTTGTCGGCTAGCTTCCAGACAGGGAACCTGTTTAAATATTGCATGCACCCTCTGGAGTTAAACTTCAGGGGAAGACTAAACTTATGAACTTCCAGAATCCTTCCCCTGACCTGGAATTCTACCCCAGTAAATATCAGGCTTTATGTTAGTGGGGAAACAGTTGAATCTTTGCAGTTTGACTCAGTATTACAGGATTAGAACAATAAATAATCTCAGGTGTTCACTTCTGAATGCTTTAGAGTGACTTGTGCTAGAAAATATGTGGGCTCAAAAGGTTTTGGCTTGGTATTGAAGCTGGTCATGGACTTATTTCTCAGTAAGTCCGTGTCTCCAGAAGAGAGAAGTGGACATTTTGAAGAGATTTATTGAAATTATGCACATTTTTATATATTTCCTTTAACACAAAAATTTGTGTTTTCCCTATGCTGTTTGCAGTTTTAAATTTACAAAGTAACACTCTCTCCATTGTTTTATGAGTCGATACCCGAACAAGGCACAATCCCATGACTAATTACACATACATATTGAGTTAGCTGATTTCAAACAGAGACATTACAACTCATCTCATAAGATGCTCTCAATCCTAATGAAGGTGCACATGTGGACGTTATGTAATGGTGAGATCAGCTTCAGTTATAATGATCTGTATAGCTGTTAAAATGCCTGCTAGCATTCATGGGTGAGACTCACATGGAGAGAATGAAAACTTTGACAAGTGAAAGAGGATTGATAGGGAATAAAACCCGAATACTAATTGAGTGTCCATGGAACAGAGGAGGAATGAAAATGAGGACAGGGAGGTGAAGAGATGAAGAAACAAAGAGGTCAGATTATATATGTATGAACTGGTCATTTATAAATTCAACATTTTGGCATTTAAAATTACACAACACATTACATAATGGGTACATTCATTGTTGATGATTGCAAGTGTTGAAAACATTCTTCCTCGGACCAATTTCAAATAATGGACTCTGCCATTCCTCTGCCTTTTAACACTTCAGCAACACTAAACAGTGTTTACTGGGCACTCCACAGAATCAACCTTCTTCCAAACAAATGGAACACTGCCAACACATATAAAATGGTGTCCCACAGATTAATACAGAATATAACCATCACAACAGCAGAAAATGGTGCCTTCATCACAACAATCATTTTGATTCACAGACAAGAAAATAATACAACAAAGCTCTTTCAAGAAACATTACTCTAATTGATGGATAATTGAATAGGGAACTAAGTAGAACGCATTACCCCATAGCATATAGACTTCCAATATTCCATCATATATTTATCAAGAGCTGAAATTATACAGCATTGATTTTAAAAAGTACAGTATCAAATAAAGTACATTCACAAACAGAAATCCAGTAACAACATATGAATACTGATGTACCACCCTGCCCCTATCTGAAGCCAAAGGTGACCTAATATACAAAGCAAAAATATAAAAATACAACGTACATCATTAATGTTTAGTAGGAAATGGCAGAAACTGCTTGCTATTAAGTCACAAAAGCATCTGATTTAGATAATAAACGAAACTAGAGTACTAACCAATACACACAATTGCTAGGATCAATCATATCCTGAGCACATATGCCAATTGTCTTTGCTGGAGATGGGCATTCAGTGTCTAATCTACTTTTCCAGATTGGGAACCAGGCTCCCCACATATCCACCAAAGTCTCTGACCTGGAAGCCAGCCTCCTGTTATTGCTTCTGCTCCATGTGACTTGAGTGATGCTGTAACACTATAGGTAGGAGCCTCCTATCATCAGGAGCTGCAGCGGGTAACAGCCCGAGAGTGACATTTGGATACAGCATTGCTGAAGGAAGTGCTGTGCAGGATGGTGCAGAAGATCTCTAGTACGAGCTGAACTGATGATAGACAGAATTGACGTCCATTGTGGCAGAAAATAGAGTGAAGGAGAGGGCCAGGATAACTGAGTGGAGGAGATGAAGATTTCTAGCTTAACTTAAGGTAAGGGCAGCATGAACTCGTTTAGGGGAGAGAAGTAGCCAAAGTGACTGGCACCAAAATATGGATAGCAGGAATGAACTACTCAGCATGAAAAAGGCTGTTGTGTCAGACAAGCTGCTAACGAAACAAAGACTGTCATTATGAATGAGGAGTGGGCAATATATATATATGTTTACAATCAAAATTCTGGGTAATCTTACATAAAGATTCTGAACAAACAGCACCCAGGATCCACTGAGCAGACCAAGAAAGGCACTGCATTGGGATAGCATGGGTTTTAATTTTTATATTTGCAAACCACTTCATGAGATGCTCGTAGGCCCAAATGAATTAATTTACTCCATGGAATTTGCTATTAGTAGATCTTCGATTAAACAAAACATTTCGCTTCTCAAGAACCGATGATTTGCTGCTGATAAAAAAAATTCAATAAATAAGGTTATTGCCAAAATGCCATATATTGCACAGTTTTTAAAAGAAAGTAAAATTTTCAATGAAGATTAATGCCACCCCCATGTTCACTATAAATTTCAAAGTTTTGGCAATTGCAAATAAACCATCAAAAAATGAACACTCTCTGGATGGAGGAGGTAAAGGAAGCTGACAGTAAAACCTTCCACTGCTCCCTAGCTTAGTAGTAAAACAATCCTATCCATTCATCACATTCCAAGCTATCACGTGTACGGGTTTCCTCCTGTCCAATAGGAGTGATGACATGTTAAGTATAATTGCAACTTCCTATATTTCACCATCCTTTCAGATGAGTTACATTTTCATGTTATTGGCTTTCAAAATATCAGTTTCCTTCTGCAGCTTGCAGTTGTTAGTCAGCCTTTGCTGATATGGATTGCAAAAGCTGCATATATATCAATGGCTTTATCTTATAATTTTAGCCAAATGTTGTTACTTGCACATTGTGATACCAATCTGGAGTATCTGAGGCTGCACATACACTGTCCTTCTGGCTGCTGCTTCTTATCTTTAAGTAAGGCTCGTCAATTCCTTACACACTATAACACACCCTTACTGACATCTGCACAAAATAAGTTCTTAACAGCTCCCCCATGTAGTGCCAAGATCTCATTCTTCACAAGCTCATTCTAGATCAGTTTCTCCTCTTTACTGATTTCAGAATCATGTAATCAGAGACAGTATCATTACTTCTGTGAATCTCATTATGCCATATTGCTTGTACCACGTAGACGTTAAGATTTTTTTAATTTCAAAAATATACTTTATTCATAAAATAATTTGATAGTCTGTACAGTTGGTCATGCCATACATATGTAAACATTTACATACAGAGATCAGAATTTATCATTTTTATACAGGTCTGTACATTTTTCAGTCATATGCCCATATAATTAGCTGAGGCGTCAGCAGACCCCAAATGACTGCATGGGCCCCCTGTTCTTCTTTAGACAGGCAGATGTTAAACGGTGGTCTTTCCCCACCGCGCCTTGGCAGCAGCTGCCCCAAGCTTCAGCGCGTCCCTCAACACGTAGTCCTGGACCTTGGAATGTGCCAGTCTGCAACACTCAGTCGGGGTCAACTCCTTCAGCTGGAAGATCAACAGGTTTCGGACCACCCAGAGAACGTCCTTCACCGAGTTGATGACCCTCCAGGCGCAGTTGATGTTCGTCTCGGTGTGCGTCCCGGGGAACAGGCCGTAGAGCACGGAGTCCCGCGTCACAGCGCTGCTCGGGACGAACCTCGACAAATACCACTGCATTCCTCTCCAGACTTCCTCTGCGTAGGCACATTCCAGAAGGAGGTGTGTGACAGTCTCGTCCCCCCCGCAGCCACTTCGAGGGCAGCGTGCGGTGCGGCTGAGAGTCCGGGCGTGCATAAATGATCTCACAGGTAGAGCCCTTCTCACTACCAGCCAAGCCATGTCTTGGTGCTTGTTGGAAATTCTGGCGATGAGGCATTCTGCCAAATTGCTTTGACAGTCTGCTCAGGGAACCACTCGACAGGATCCGCCCTCTCCTTTTCCCGAAGGGTCTCAAGGATGCTACGTGCTGACCACTTCCTGATGGACTTGTGGTCAAAGGTGTTTTTCTTCAAAAATTTCTCCACGAAGGACAGGTGATACGGAACGGTCCAACTACTCGGAGCGTTCCGCGGCAGCGAGGCCAGGCCCATCCTTCGCAACACCGGGGACAGGTAGAACCTCAGTACGTAGTGACACTTGGTGTTTGCGTACCACGCACATCTTGATGCAGCCATACACAAAGGTGGCCATCAGGGTGAGGGTGGCATTGGGTGTATTTTTACCCCCGTTGCCCAGATCTTAGTATAGTGACTCCCTTCTGACCCGATCCATCTTTGAACTCCATATAAACTGGAAGATGGCCCGGGTGACTGCAGCAGCGCAGTTTCTGGGAATGGCCAGACCTGTGCCACATACAATCACAGTGCCTCACACCTGATGACCAGGTTTTTTCCCGTGTTGGAGAGCGACCGTAGCCTCCATCTGCCCAGTTTCTGCCTCACTTTACTGAAACGCTCCTCCCAAGACTTGGCGCACGCCCCAGCCCCCCCGAACCAAATACCCACCACCTTCAGGTGGTCGGTCCTGACGGTGAAGGTGATCAAGGATTGGTCGGCCCAGTTCCCAAAGAGCATGGCCTCGCTCTTGCCTCGGTTTACCTTGGCCCCCGAGGCCCGTTCGAACTGGTCACAAATGCACATGAGTCTGCGCACGGACAGCGGATCCGAGCAGAAAACGGCGACATCATCCATGTACAGGGAGGCCTTAACCTGCAGACCCCCGCTGCCAGGAATAGTCACCCCTCTCAGGCTCGCATCCTTCCTGATGGACTCGGCAAATGGCTCTGTGCAGCACACAAACAAGGCAGGAGAGAGAGGGCAGCCCTGCCTGACTCCAGATCTGACTGGGAAGCTATCTGATTCCCACCCATTGATTGAGACTACACTGACGATGTTGGTGTAGAGCAGTCTGATCCAATTGCAGATTCCCTCCCCAAAGCCCATTTTGGAGAGAACATCTCTCATATACCTGTGTGATATCCTGTCAAAGGCTTTCTCCTGGTCCAGGCTGATCAGGCAGGCGTCCAACCCTCTGTCCTGCACGTAGGCGGTCGTATCCCTGAGGAGTGCGAGACTCTCAGCGATCTTCCTGCCCGGTACCGCACAGGTTTGGTCAGGGTGAATCACCAACCCCAGAGCAGACCTGACCTGGTTGGCGATTACCTTTGACAGGATTTTGTAATCTGCATTCAACAGTGTGATCGGTCTCCAATTATTGAGTTCAGTCTCTCACGTGTTCTGTCGTCTAAGACCTCCGTGATAGACGACAGGAACGACTGGGATGCCGCGCTGTCGGTCGGCTTCGCGTCATACAGACTGGTGTAGAAGGATTTACTGATCCTCATGACGTCAGCCTGAGATGACGTTACCGAGCCGTCTTCTTCCTTCAGGCTGCTGAGCACAGAGCTCTCTTTGTGTACCTTCTGGAAGAAGAAACGTGAGCACGTCTCGTCCTGCTCCACCGAGCGGACCCTGGACCGGAAGATTATCTTGGAGGCCTCCGAGGCAAAGAGTGAGGCTTGCTGGCCCTTCACCTCCTTGAGGTCCTCCGTGACATCGACCCCCATCGTCTGCAGCAGGAGCAGGTTCTGCATACTTTTCTGGAGCTGGGACAGTTTTCCCCGCCTCTCTCTCGCCTCCTGAAACCTTTGAGGATGAAGAACCTCTTGATGTTCCCTTTTACTGTTTCCCACCAGTCTGCTGGAGACTCAAAGAGGGGCTTCACGGTTCTCCAACCTGCATAATCCCTCTTGAGCTCCTCGATGTTTTCCGGGGTCAACAGCTTAGTGTTCAGCTTCCATGTTCCTAGATTAGATTAGACTTACAGTGTGGAAACAGGCCCTTCGGCCCAACAAGTCCACACCGACCCGCCGAAGCGCAACCCACCCATACCCCTACATTTACCCCTTACCTAACACTACGGGCAATTTAGCTTGGCCAATTCACCTGACCCGCACATCTTTGTGACTGTGGGAGGAAACCGGAGCACCCGGAGGAAACCCACGCAGACACGGGGAGAACGTGCAAACTCCACACAGTCAGTCGCCTGAGTCGGGAATTGAACCCGGGTCTACAGGCGCTGTGAGGCAGCAGTGCTAACCACTGTGCCACCGTGCCGTCCTGTAGGTGACAGTTGGCCAGCAGGAGGCAGTGGTCAGAGAAGAACACCGGCTTGACGTAAGATACCATCACAAAACCTCCACACAGAAATGCAACTTCATGAAAATAACAAACAAGAACGATAGAATCCCTACAGCCATTTGGCCCATTAAAGTCACACTGACCTTCCAAAGAACATCCTACCCAGACCCACACCATCCCTGTAAACCTGCATTCCCCATGGCTAATCCACCTAGCCTGCACACTCTGGATGCAATGGGCAATGTAGCATGGCCAATTCATCTAACCTGCACATCTTTGAACTGTGGGGGAAACCAAAGCATCATGGGAACCCAAACAGACATGGGGAGAATGTGGAAACTCCACACAGACTGTCGCCCAAGCCTGGAATTGAATCCTGGTCCCCGGCATTGCGAGGCGAAATACTGAGCCACCATGCCACCCCAGGAGTACTTAGAAATTCAAAACAGACACATTGTGCATTTCATGATGTTTTTTCTTCTACTCTCTCCTAACAAAGCAGAGAGTAGATGATGATCAAAAAGACCAATCCAATCAGGATCCTGTGCTTTAAAGAAAAGGTAGGGAGAAAGTCTTGAAAGTGAGTTTTTCCCATGTTGAGGGACATTGTTGAGAGTTTCAAAGAGGAATGTGTACTTGTATCGCTAACTGATCTGTTCTCTCTACAAATGTTGCCTAGCTAGTGAAACTGTTCTATTTGTGTTTTATTTCTCACATTGAGTATTTTGCACTTTTTTGCCTCATGACATGTCATCTTTTACTTAAATAATCTAACTTTGGGATTGCGAAAATGTATTTTATCAATCTGGGATTCAACAAAAAAGTCATCTGAATGGGTATGTGAATTGGAAGGGTTGAGAGGGGTATGGGCCAAATACTGGCAAATGGGACTAGATTATGATTTGGATTAGTATAGGATATCTGGTCAGCATGGATGAGTTGGACCGAAGGATCTGTTTCTGTGCTGTACATCTCTATGACTCTAAGCTCAGTTAATGATTTTGCATACTGAAGTGCCGCTTAACTATTGTAACATCAGTTTAAACTAGAAACTGTCAGAAACTCCTTCCTTAATACATCTTTTTTTGATTTAGTCGTGGCGTGTGGAGATGACTAACTGGGAGAGCACTTATTGCCCATTCCTAGTTGCCCTTCAGAAGATGATGGCAAGCTGCCTTCTTGCATTGCTGCAGTCAAGAGCTAATTCGTTTATTCTATCTAAAACAACATTTTGCTGCAATTTATGGACTACAAATTCTGTGCAGATGTGGCTGAAGAAGCTTTAATTGCAGCCCCCAGGCACACATTAGGTGAAAAGAGACCTTCTTCCTGACTTGACACAGCCTATCAGTGTCCTATAAGGTCTATCAGTTTTCAGATAATCAAGTCATCAATGTGTCTTATTCCTCTCTTCACTTAAGGACGGACTGGTTTTGTCCTTTCATTCCACTGCCCGAGAGGTAAGGTGAGATTTACGTCCTTGTTGCTCTGGCAACACTGAACACCATGGAGGCCAGCAAATAATGCTTCTCTCCTTCAGGCAGAAATTACCTTGTCATTTTCAGGGTGCACATTGTTGGGCCTTTTAATAAAACTGAGAAGTATACAAGCGTCTATTTTACAAACGTGTGACATATTATCAAATATAGATGTTCTGAGCTATTTAAAATACAGCAGATAAACTAAGTTTAGTTCCCTAGGAAGGTTGTTTCTCTCATGTTTTCCCCTTTCAGGCTCTCTACAGAGTTAATCTGTTTTACTTCCATTGAGGAAAGAACAATGTGCAGTGGCTTTCACCAGTTTAAAAACAAAGGCAAGAGCTGAATAAGAAGGAAGTGTTGTCATGAGTTTCCATGACAAAGTACTTAACAATGTTCCTTTGTTTTTTTGAAGAATAACTGTTGTAACATAGTGCAGTAACATTATACCTGAGAGATGAAAATCTTGTACTAGAAAGGCCAACACACACTTAGCAACAATAGGACCTCAAAGGTCTGACATTGTACAGCACCGATATCTAAACATGGGAAGATTTAGTTTACAGTGTGGATATTAAAACAAAAGTTGGTAATCTGTCTCATAAAATACATGCAAATTGGACTGGGGAGAAAAAATCCTTCATTAACATTAGATTCATTCTCATAAGAAAAAAAAATCAAAACCGCAAATGCTGAAAATTAAATAGAAACATAAGATACTAAGATGCATGGAAGAATTTAATTTATTTTAGCCTTTAAAGTAGTATTATAAAAATAGAATGGTGGGAAATGCAAATCTATCAGATCCTGCAAGAATGAACGGATGTGACCCCTTTGGCACGTGTAAATTTAATAATTTCTGTTTAAGATGGTAACAATAGCACTTGAAATATTTTCAGTGCTAATTTTAGATTAGTGTCTTTCAGACATTCTTGAATTTCTGGATAGTAATTCCAAAACGCTGGGCCCCTTTGTGCCCCTTTTAAGATCCAATTTCCATCCTGCTTTATTATTCTAAACTATTGCATTTATAGCTTTCTTTTTCCTTCTTTCACTGCTTTTATCTGCATTCTCACATCCTTTCTCTCCACAGATGATGGCATAATTACTGAACATTTCCAACATTTAGTGCTTTTATTTCAGATTTCCAGCATTGGTAGTATTTTGATTTTGTGCTGCTAAAGTTCTGCTCTGTTGTACTTTAGTATGGATGAGCACATTCAAGAGAGAGGCAAGAAAGGGGCACCAAGAAAAGAAAAGCTTGTATTTATATATAGAACCTTTAATATAGAAAAATCTCTCAAACTACTGAAGCATAATCAAGCAAAAATCAACAAATCAACAAGGAACATAAGGAGAAAGTGGGGACTGCAGAAGCTGGAGATCAGAGTCAAAAAGTGTGGCTCTGGAAAAGCACAGCTGGTCAGGCAGCATCCAAGGAACAGAGGAGTCGATGGTTTGAGCATAATCTCTTCATCAGCAATGCTGAGTGACTGAAAACTCGGAATGGGCTGTGATTTAAGGACAGCCTTAAAAGGAAAAAAAAGGAAGTTCAGAAATGGGCCATGAAGTGAGAAAATTAGAGAGCTTGGAGGCTTAACAACTGCAGATATAGACACCAAGAAGCAAAGGGATCTCTAGATGCACAAAGTGTCAGTTGGAGGATTTAAGCACTTGAGAAGGTTACAGACATAGATGGATTTGAGTGTGGTGATGAGATTGTCAAATCTGAAGTGTTGGAGATTGAGAACCAGTAACAAGAAAACAGTGGGGTAATGTGTAAATAGCATTTTGTGCAGCTTAAGATATTATCAGCAGAGTTTAAAATAGCGAGTTTTGAGAAGATTTGTAGCTCAGGTTGAAGTTCTGGGTGTAGATTTGCTTGCTGAGCTGGAAGGTCAGCGAGCAAACCTACAACCATGAAAATGAACCTTCGAGCTCAGCGAGCAGTCCAAAGTTTAAAATGAGCTCAAGCCGATGGAGGACATTGGAATAGTGATTTTCTTTTAGGTAACAAGGCAAGAAATAGGATTTTAGCAGTGCAGCAGCGGAAAAGCCAAGGCAGATCAAAGAAGAGTGATATTAAGAAGGTGATTCTTGTAATGGGGATTGCACAGGGTCAGAAAGCCAGTTTAGGATGAAATGGGACAATGAGCTTGTGAATTGTCTTATTCAACTCAACTCTGTCCAGGCAGGGGCTGGATGTCACACAGAAAACAAAGAGGAAAATTGTGTTCGGGTGGGAAAGAGAGTGATTGGGTTGGAATGTGGGTAAGGGGTAGATGGAAATTTCAAGACTTTCTTGGGGGAAAGTGTATCCTCTCCCATTCCAGCTGGAAAAGCTATGCAGCTTGTGGAGCCTGCAGTTCTCATCTTCCTGACAACACTGAAAAGCACAGGGTTAGTTAGTATCTTTAATTAAGCATAGAGTGACTGACCACCGAGAAATATTCAGCTAATCAGAAGCAAAATAAATTTGTGAAGAGTAGGTGATGCCTGATGAATCTGACTGAACTCTATAAAGGGGTAACTGATGCAGTGGGGACCAGGAAAAGTCTATATCTGTTATTTAGGTGAACTTTCAGAAAGTATTTGATGAGGTCCATCATAAGAGACTTTAGACATAGTCGACACTCATGGAGATGAGAGGGAGGTGAGAAGGGTCAGACACAGGAAAGGGATTAGCTTTCAGAGGACACATTCCTGCCTGCCATCCATGTATCTGACTGCTAGAAGATTGGGACTATGGATGAGCTACCTCACAATCTTGCCATGGTTTCTAAGTGGGGAAACTAGTCATTGTTTTTGCCTGCTAGGGAGCCAAATAATCAGTGAGATAGTGAGTTGATGCCCATAAAGGGCCATTAATTGATTACTTAAAGTCCTTAATTTCTGGCATTCTCGTGCCCACTAGACCATCTCACCCAGCACTTTTGCTTAGGGGGAGAAAAGGAAGTGAGTTTCTCTCCAGGGCTGACTCACCCAATTACTTTCCCTTCTCATGACTCAGTTGCCATCTCCAGGTCCACTGCCTCCTGCACCCTGCACTCACATCTACCCGTAACCTCCATCCAAGGCCCTAAAGGAACATTTCAAATCCAGCAATGATTTTTCTGCACATTCTCCCACCTCATTTACTGCATCTGTTGCTCTTGATGTGGTCTCCTCTACACTGAGGAGACCAGAGGTCAACTCGCAGAGTGTTTCAGGGAACACCTTTGATCCACACAGACCAAACAACCCTACCGTCCTGTGACCAACAACTTCAACTCCCCCTCACTCATCCCCAAGGAAATACAAATCCTGGCCCTCCTCCACTGCCAAATTAATGCCACCTGCTGACTGGAGGAAGAATGCTTCATCTTCCGACTCAGGACTCTACACCGTGGGCGGCACGGTGGCACAGTGGTTAGCACTGCTGCCTCACAGCGCCTGTAGACCCGGGTTCAATTCCCGACTCAGGCGACTGACTGTGTGGAGTTTGCACGTTCTCCCCGTGTCTGCGTGGGTTTCCTCCGGGTGCTCCGGTTTCCTCCCACAGTCCAAAGATGTGCGGGTTAGGTGAATTGGCCAAGCTAAATTGCCCGTAGTGTTAGGTAAGGGGTAAATGTAGGGGTATGGGTGGGTTGCGCTTCGGCGGGTCGGTGTGGACTTGTTGGGCCGAAGGGCCTGTTTCCACACTGTAAGTCTAATCTAAAAAAAAAACCAAGCAGCATGAACACTGACTTCACCAATTTCCAAATCTCCCACCTCCTCCTAGATCCAACCCTCTTGACCTGTCCATCTTCCTGCCCACCTATCCACTCATCCTTCCCACTGACCTATCAATCACCTCCTATCTGCATCCATCCATTGCTTTCCCACGTACCTTTACCCCAGCCCGAGCCCCACCCCTACTTACCCCTCAGCCCCCTTCCCTCTCCACATTCCTGATAAAGGGCTTATGCTTGAAAGGTTGACTCTCCTTCTCCTCAGATGCTGACTGACCCGCTGTGCTTTTTCCATCTTCAGAGGGGGAAAAATATGCCCAAAGTCTCACATTGCTGGTATTGTACTATGTGAGGACCACACTGTTGGGGCAATGCAGCAGGACATCTACTGACTAGCTGGTTTGTGCCGAAATAAGAGAGCTCACTGTTAGTATATAGCACCAAAATAAAGGGGGAAAAGTCAATTTGCCTATATAAAGGTTGATGCACTTCAAAGTTTTCTGTTAAGAAAATACTTTGAGATACATCTGTAAAATACTAGTGTTTCTAGCTTTTCACTTCTCACTCAAATCTGGCTTCCTTTACCTGAATGAATACCCAATACTTGTACTATAAGGAAAGCTTTAAATACTGATCACTTTATTTCCACTATATTTCCATACTGACATCCTGGCCGGAAATATGCTGCTGGATTGCAAAAGACCAATAGTCATTACTTGGAAGGTTTATCACATAATTGAGGTGATGGGTTTTACCTGTTTCTTGTGTTGAGGTGGAAGATATGCATCCAAGAGAGAAGGAAAGGTGCTTTTTTTATGAGTAGACATTTGTAGGTGGGGAGAAACCAGGACAGCTGTAATGAAATAAATATTAGATAAGTATAAACTGCAGGATTAGAGTGGGTATTAGGAAAATGGGAAACAATCAGCTGGAACACATGGCTCCTCTTAGCAGCCATGTTTTCATGCATTTCAACTTTTCTCTAATTCTTCTGTATATGATTTTCATTTTTTGCTGTATCCAAACAATCATTCATGGCATGTATGCCATTGGAAAAGTCAGTATTCATCCAGGCAAGTGAAGAATATTTCAGAGAATATGTACAGAATGCCATCTTTGACCTCCTTCTAGAGCCATTATATCTATATGGATGATCTAGTTCAGTTTCTAGTCAATGGTAGCCCCCAGAATATTGATGGGGATGTGGATGGTTCTCTTTCCCTTCTGTTTTTCTTTCTCTATCCACTTCTTTAGTTGAGAGTTCGTGCACGGCACGGTGTGATACGGTATAGTGATGTGGCATAGCATGGAATACATTATCTTGTGTATCATGACATATTGTATTTGGGTGTGCTGTGGCTGGCAGGGAAAGGAAGAATTACCATCTGCATTAGAAGTCTGATTTATGAGGAATTAGTGGCTCTTGGCAGAGTTTAACTTGAGAACGTCCAAGCCAAACTAGCCAGCAGTGCCTCATAACAAATGTTTTGTTAAGTGCATATTAAGATGTTGGATTCAATTACACAATAGCCACCAATTTCAGATGTACATTTGAGGAAAACCTATTTAGACAAAGTTAATTTTTATTGAGCATCAAATCATATTTGGAAATAATCGGCTCGATATGCAATATGCTTCTTATTTGATATTATAAAGATAAAAGACAAACTGTACCTCAGATGTTGTGTCCACTGTCGCCATATCAGAAAGACTGTAAATGAGGGGGGAACGTGTAATGGGTGAAAGGGGAGTAAAAATAAAACTCAGGGATAACATCCAAACATTCCGCCAAACAAAGAGAAAATAACCAAAACAACCCAATATATAGCATTTCGGTGCCTCATTCAGTACTTACCCAAAGAAGATCGGAACAGCTAACTTCTGTGACTGTTGTTGCTCTGGGTGACTGGAGACGCTGTGCTGAGGATCTCACCCTCCGCCCAGAAAACGCCGTGACTAGTTCCACTTTTGGTTTTAAAGCGAATGGTGTTAGTAGTTCTGCAGCAGGTAATAGGTGGGTCCCGAGCACTTCAGCTCCCAGCCGCTGCTGTCTATAGATGAGACATAATATTCGCATTCCGGTTTGTGCTGGGGAATTATTTGGAATCCTACCAGAAACGCTTCATGTTGCCCTGTATTTTCCTGTTTGAGCCTTTCACAATTACGTTCGGGGGACTCGCCACCCTCATTGTAAGCGTTATTCTACAGGACTGTATATTCCAGTCTCTCTTTTACTTAACCATCCACGACAAATTTTAAGACGAAAAATGTCCCTGTGAAAATGGCTGCTGAAACAAAATCCTGAAGACGGTAATATTACACAAGGTTAGATGCGCTTCTTTCAACTTAAAAATCTACACAAAACTCTGCTCGATAATGGACAGGTCAAGTACAGGTTGGGTGACCACCCGAGAGGACACACTCTCGGTGTCAGCATAACTGCCAGCTACCAGGCACCTGTTACTTTAATTTTCAACCTTGTTCTCACATTGACCTCTCTGGCCTTAGCTTTCTGCAGTTTCTTAATGAAGTTCAATCCACGTTCCGGGAACAGCACATCACAGCCATTTTAGAATATGGCCCTTACAGTTTGTGCTATCTCTCTGCAAATCAATCTAGGCAGCCTCATTGCCCCACACTATCGCATTGGTTCTGTAAGTTTAGTTCCCTCAAGCATTCATCCTGTTCTTTTTGAAATCATTTTTCATCTATTTTCCACCACCCTTACAGGCAGCTAGTTCCAGCTCATTACCACTCTGTGCATAAATATGTTCTTCACACATCTCCACTTTAAAACATTGTCCCCTTGTTTTTTGTATAGCTGTTCCTTACCTACTATATCCAAGTCTGTCGTTATCATAAACCCTTCATCAACCTTTACCCCTAAGAGAAAGCCCAATTTCTCCAACCTAAACTTGGACCAAAACCCCTCACAGCTGAATTAATTCTGGGAAATCTACTCTGAACTGCAATACACAAGTTGTGGCCTAATCAGATCCTTATAAAAGTTCAACATAATACCAAAATGTGCGTTTGCAAAGATGGTTGAGACATTTCCAAGTCATGATGGTTTTGCAATCATAGTTTACAAAAGGGAAAAAAATGGGATTTTTCCAATTCAGAGGTAAAGGATTAGAAGTTATTTTGGGACCATTACATCAAGCAAAATGACTAAGGCTCTGCCACAAAAAGTGCACTGATAAATGTTGCGAATGGGTTTTTGAACCCTGGAGTAATATTATGATGATATCACAGAGCTGCTCCTCAATGGGGAGAAATAGCAACTCTGGGCAGAGTCAGAAAAACAGAGAAGCACATGGAGTAGACTAACAATAGAATTCACGGAATTTTCTTGCAATGATGGAGCTGTTAAATTAGAGCCTGATAAATCTTTGATTAGCAGGTATTGTAGTATTTAGTCTTAAGCCTAATAAACTGTTTATAAAAAAGCCTAATCCTGAAGACAGTTCTTGATCTTGCCTTCTCCTCAATCTGTCTGTCTTGAACCCAAACTTATGGATGTGAGCATAACAACATGGTGGCACAGTGGTTAGCACTGCTGCCTCACAGCGCCTGAGACCCGGGTTCAATTCCGACTCAGGCGACTGACTGTGTGGAGTTTGCATGTTCTCCCCGTGTCTGCGTGGGTTTCCTCCGGGTGCTCTGGTTTCCTCCCACAGTCCAAGGATGTGTGGGTCAGGTGAATTGGCCATGCTAAATTGCCCATAGTGTTAGGTAAGGGGAAAATGTAGGGGTATGGGTGGGTTGCGCTTCGGCGGGTCGGTGTGGACTTGTTGGGCCGAAGGACCTGTTTCCACACTGTAAGTAATCTAATCTAAATCGATGAGATTAACTTTGTCGCAAATCTAATCTAATCTAATCTAAATCGATAAGATTAACAAACAAAAGAAAGAACAACAGATTTCATGCCCAATTAAATATCATAAAGTAGTTGTCTACTGACACACTCAACATGAATCAAATGAGACAACTGGCCGAAATTGCATGTAACTTAGGCAATTAGCAAGGAACTGCGTCTTTGATAACATTGAACTTTGGGAAGTCAAAACAAAACACAAATAATTGAAGGCTCTCTCTCCAGTCAGAAGCACCTGACAATGACAGAAGGCTGTCAGAGCTGTTATAGAGTCAGAGTTAACAGAAAAAAAACAGATCATTCGGTCCAACTTGTCCGCTCAGACTAGATATTCTAAACTGATTTGCCAGCATTTGGCCCATATCCCTCGAAACCCTCCCTATTCATGGACATCCGACTCTACATTGGCCTCCACAACCTCCTCTGGTATATACGCAGCAACCTCTGCATAAAAAAGTTGCCCCTCAGGCCCTTTTTAAATCTTGCCCCTCACCCAGGGAACAGATCTTGATTATTAACCCCTCAGCCTCCGACACTGCAGGGAAAAAAAGCCCAGATTACCCCACAGCCCAAACCCTCTAATCACAGCAACATCCTTGTAGATCTTTTCTGAACCCTTTCAAGTTTAAAAACATTTTTCCTACAACAGGAAGACCAGAATTGAATACAGTATTCTAAAACTGGCCTCACCAATGTCCTGTACAGTTGCAACATGACGTCCCAACTCCTATACTCAATATATTAACCAATGAAGGCAAGCCTGCCAAATGTCTTCTTCACCAACCTGTTACCTGCAACTCCATTTTCAAGGAACTATGCACCTGCACCCCTTGGCCAGAGATAACAAGATCACTATCACTTTCAATGTCTAGAGTTACTGAAGTTGAGACAGTCAACAGTAACTAACACACAGCAAATTCAACTCCTGTGAACACTGTCCATTGCTTAAATGCCAGGAAATGCACAGCAACATCAGCAATCTCAGAATTGAGCGTTTGGCAAGGAATGTTTCCACTGTTGCAATGCTGACCCATATAATATAGTGTCCTACTCCTGGTGAACAGTGTAACATTTGTGGGAAACTGAACCACTTTTCTCATCAGCAAAAGCAACTTCTAAGATTAATACCAAGAGAAGGGCATCATATATGCATGCCATATCAAAAGGATGAGAGAATATCGCCAATGTAGAATCAGATGACTCTGAATATACCTTTGTGCTCTCTTTCAGATGCAGAACAGGTGTGATAATCATTGTTGGCTACGAGGAAGTGAGTACTCCATAGGGACAGGAGCACTTGTCAATGTCACAGGGCACAAATGTACAACAAACTTCAGAAGTGCCCTATTCTCTGCAAAGCTGGGCATATGAAAATTTTCCACTGCAATCATGACAAATCACTGAATGTTTTCAGGACTTTTGAAACACGAGTCTCTTAGAAAGCCAATACAACAAACACTGTATCCAACATTATTATGTCTTACTGGAAGAATGACTTGCTTATCAGTTTCCACACAGCAACAGATCTGACAGCATAACATACATGATCCTTATATGTGGCAATCATATTCTTGAATGCTGTACTGGCTGTTTGACTGATATCAGCAAGTCTAAGGTGTTAAAATAAAAGATCTACATTAATAGCCAGCTGCCACATCAAGCCAGAAAGACTAAACAAAGTTTCCGAAGAGCCACATTAACTCTTGTTTCTCTCTCCACCGGTGCTGCCAGATGTGATTTTCTCCAGTTCTTTCTGTTTTGATCCAAATCTCCAGCATCCTCAGTTCTTTGTTTTCTTAAAGGGCAATTATCAACTGTTTCATAACCAAAGGCTGTTTCCCGACAGAGTAGGCAGGATTCAATGTAAGCTTGCATGCTGCTCTTGGTATATATCAATGATTTAGATATAACTATAGGGTGCCTGATTAAGAAATTTCCAGATGATACAAAAATTCTTGCTATCCATTTAAGAGAACAAATTTACAAAATGTGTTAAAATCAGAGGTTTGCATTCATAGAATATACAGTATTGCAGGATGTGTCATCAAAAAGTCAGTACAGATTCTAAATGTTGGCCTCTGCTTGTTGATTTCTTCCAAGGTCTCAGCATCTGGAATTTCTTTTATGGTCTTCTCATAAAGAAATCAGAGCTGCAACAAACAACCTTGTTCCTCTGAGAATCATGCCTTCCCAGACTGAGGGTTGGGACCCAAGATGGGTTCATGGCCTCTGAGGCAGCAATGGCCACCATGGAGGTCTCAACAAGTTCTAACAGTCATGCTCCCTTTCTAAAAGGTCCCTCCTCTCAGTTTTCACTGCAAGGTTGCGCCCGTTTTCAGGCCTCAAAATGAGGTCACAGTGGGTAAATGTTTGGGAAGCACTGTCATAGTAATGTATAACACAGGAGACTGCCATTCAGCCTATTAGGAGAAAGTGAGGACTGCAGATACTGGAGATCAGAGCTGAAAATGTGTTGCTGGAAAAGCGCAGCAGGTCAGGCAGCATCCAAGGAGCAGGAGAATCGACATTTCGGGCATGAGCCCTTCTTCAGGAATGAGGAAAGTGTGCCAAGCAAGCTAAGATAAATGGTAGGGAGGAGGGACTTGGGGGAGGGGCCCTCCTCTAAGTCCCTCCTCCCTACCTTTTGTCTTAGCCTGCTTGGCACACTTTCCTCATTCCTGAAGAAGGGCTCATGCCCGAAATGTCGATTCAACCTATTAAGCTGTGCAAAGTCTTTGAAAATACAGTCAAGCCTGGCACACGCCTCTGCCTTTTGCCTAGCATTTACTGTTTGTCAAATATACCAGTACCATAGATGGATGGATTCAATATTGGGAATATGCGATCTTGTCTGCTTATGCACTTATTCTCACCATTCTCATTTGGATCTGGGTCCCATGAATTCCACAGTCTGCAGGGAGAATAAGCAAACTGTACTGTGGCACAGAGAGCCATTCAAGTGGGGGGGGGGGGGGAATAAAGAGAAATGTTATAGTGCATAGTTAGAGGAATGGATCTGTTCTCTGTAGCAAAAACAGTCCCAAAGACTGTTTCCCACTTAGTGTCAGAGGTATGAAGAAGAAAATGGGAAAATAAAATAAGGGGGAAGGTCAGTAGATGAGCAGCAGCAGACATTTAAGCAGATATCTCCTCAGCAAAAGTGTACTCTAGTCATTCTAGTCAGAAAGGACATGATGAAAACAATGAAAGTCTCATTGTTAACAAAGGAGGTCAAATAGTGTATCCAATCAAAATCTAATGCAAACAAAGTGGTGGAAATTAAAGGTAATCAGAGGATTTTTTTTTAGGAACCAGCAGCAGATGACTAAAAAGTGGTAATAGGGAGAAAATTGATTATGAAAGTTAATTGACAAGAAATACAAAAACAAGCAGCAGGAGCTTTTATCAGTTTATAGAAAGACTAAACTAAGTGTAGCACTCTTCTGGGATGGGACTGGGGAGTTGATAAGAAGGAACAGGGAAATGGCTAATAATTTGAAACCAATGTTTTGCATTTGTCTTCATGGTGAAGGGCACTATAAACATCCCAAAGATATCACAGAAGGAAGGGTAATAATGGGAGTAAAAATCTTGTTACAAGGTCATGTAACAGGCTCTATCACAAGGCAGAACACATCGGTAACTAATGGGCCTGAAGCCAGACAGATAGACAGGACACAACAGCCAGCATCCAAGGATTTTAAAGGAAGTGGCTGCAGGGCGAGTGAAAGAACTGTTTGAAATATTTATGGACTCACTGGATTCCTGCAGGGTTCCAATAAATTGGGAAAACTGTGAATGTGACAGCCCTGCTCAATAAGAGAGCAGGAAACAGGAAAATATAAGCCAGCTGGCCAACAGCTGTTATTGGAAAATACTATGGTTCATTATTAAGGAAGAAATTGCAAGATATTTCAAAAATCTGAAGACAATTAGAGTCAACATAGCTTTTGAAAGGGTAATAATGGTTGGCAAATTTGCTGGAGTTCTTTGAAGATATAACAAGCAGAGTTGAAGATAGAACTTGTCAGTTTGTCCTAGTGTATTTGGATCTCCAGAAGGAATTTAGTAAAGGTTATTTTACAAGCTAGCAGATCATGCTACTGTGATAATGTACTAAAATGGATCAAAATCGGTTAGCACACAGGAGAGACAGCATCAGGATTAATGCATCTTTTTCAGATTGGAAAGACGCAACCAGCTAGGTGTCACAAGGACCAGACTTAAGGTCTCAATTACTTACTATCTATATTAACGCCTTGGAGGAGGGTGCAGAGTGTAATGTTTGAAAATTTGCTGATGATAAAAAAAGAGTGGGAGAGTATGTTGTGATGAGGACAGAAGTACCAATAAGCCAATAACTACTTCAGGTTTCTATAAGGAATCTGCATGGGAATAGGTTGGGAATGAGCAAAGACTTTGGAGATGGAATACAATGTAATTTCTTGGGAAGAATCAAATGGCAGACTATTGTTTAAATGAAGAGCAACTTCACAAAAAGTGAAGTTTTTTGGTTCTTGTGCACGAAACACAAAACATTAGCATACAGACGCAGCAGATAATTAAGGCGGCAAATGGAACTTTGGTCTCGATTGATAGGGTTTGAAGTAGGGAAGACTTGTTACAACTGTACATGATATTGGTGAGGCCATAGCTGGAGTGCTGTATACAGTTTTGGTCCCATATTTAAGGATATGCTGGCATTGGAGGCTGTTCAAATGGGATTCACTCAGCTGATTCTTGGGATGAAGGGATCACTTATCAAGAACGGCTACTGTGTTCAATTCTGGTCTCCCTACTACCGTAAAGATGTTGTTAAACTTGAAAGATTTCAGAAAAGATGTACAAAGATGTTGCTAGGGTTGGAGGGGTTGAGCTATAGGGACAGGCTGAATAGGCTGGAGCTATTTTCCCTGGAGCATCAGAGGCCAAGGGGTGACCTTATAGAAGTTTATAAAATCACAAGAGGCATTGATAGGATGAATAGCCAAGGTCTTTTTTTTCCTCAGGGTAGGAGAGTCCAAAACTAGGGGGGCATAGGTTTAGGGTGAGAGGGGTACAATTTAAAATGGATCTAAGGGACAACCTTTTCACAGAGAGTTGTGCATATATGGAACGAGCTGCCAGAAGTGATGTCTGGATTGGAAGGATTTGGAGAGATATGGGCCAAATGCTGGCAGGGCTAGATTAATTTAGGATATCTGGTCAGTGTGGACGAGTTAGACCTTAGGGTCTGTTTCCATGCTGTACATCTCTGAGTCCATGAAGCTATGGTCAGGCCTTTGTCCATTAGTTTAAAAGAATGAATAAAATAAAAACATACAGGATTCTGTATAGATTTGACAGGGTAGATGTTAAGATGGCATTTCCACTAGTGGGGGAATCTCAAATTAAAGGCCATAGCTATAAAATTGAGATGTGAAGGAACGTTTTTCTCAGAGGGTAGTAAATGTTTGGAATTCTCTACCTCAATTGCGGAGGCGAAGTCACTGAAAGTATTTAAGAGACTTTTGATGTGTATGAGGTGCAGGCATGAAAGAGGAATTGAAGCCAGTGGCACATAACTATGATATTACAGTCTGACAGGATAGGCTTTGGGTGCTGAATGCCCACTCTTGCTCCAATTTCCAATGTTCTTATTCTCTTTGCTTTATTGTATTTATGTTTTCCAATAGACTTTTTTTTTGCACTTTGCTGCACATACAAGGATTACATTTATGAATGCATTATTATAGCTGCTATATGCTATTAGGTGTTCCAATGATTTAAGAACCTACTGTAACAAACTAGTGCTTTGGATCCTGTACTGATTAGCATTATTTCACAAACTCTTGTGCTGGATCCATACTCAGATAGCACCAAAGCAGTTTTTAATCTTCCAATAATTGCATGAGCCATTGTGACCATTTTTGAACCCTTTACCCATTTCAATCAATAGGGCTAACCCCACCATCATAACCACAAAATCCAGAAACATTTTCCAGATTGCTGATTGGATTAGACCAAATACATTAATTGAGAGTGACAATTTCCAAAGGATACGAAGATCTGTCCAATTGTACTTGAGAGAAAAAGGAAAAAAATAAATAAAAATTGTTGGGGTTAGTTATTGGGGGAGTTAAATAATCAAAGGCACAGCTTCCTTATGCTCAACCAGGTTCTGCACCACTGCTTCCAGTTTCAGGTTGCTTAAAATTTGGCTGCTATAGGCAAGCTGCTGATTCTTTAGATTTATTTATTTTGTGTCATGCAGTGGATTTGCCAGCACAGTAAACCACCAAACAGATCAGATATGGGATGACAGTTTATGGAAATTCCAATTTTCAATTCATTTCCCAACTGAGAAATTTTCACAATTGGCTGTGATTATTTGGGTCAGAAAGAGGCCATTTGCCCTTACAATAATTTGACTTTAATCATAGTGGATTCCCAACCCTTTCCTAAATGATCACTTGTCCCACTCAAGTGTGCAATTCTGTTCAAAATCAAGCTGGAGAACAAAAACCAGAAATCTTTGTTGAGAAAGCCACATCCATGTCAAGCAGCTCATATTCATCTAGACACTAAATATTTGCACCTTACTTAGATTTAGTACCAACACTAAACAACTTCCAACTATTCACACTTATTTCACCTCGTTGCACAGAAATATCGCCTACTTTCCTATGAGTACCATAAATTCAGTTCCTAATCTTGTAAAGCACCCTGGAAAATAGCAACCCAAAGGCCTGTGTACTTGAGCAATTCATTCAAAACAGAGCTGCCTATATTCTGTCTTAGACACTTAGTTAACCTGTCATCACTGACCTAAATTTTCCTTAGTCCAATTCAAACTCATCATTTTCATCTCCAAAGTTCTCCATGATCTTGTACATTTGCAATCTTCTCTAGTCTTGTATCACAGCATTCTTCCATCCTCAGACATTTTCGATTTCTTCTTCCCAGGCTGGTTTCTAGCCATGGCACTTAAAACTGTAATTCATCAAATGCAGGAAAGCTATCTACCTTAAAAATGCAGTTATGGAGCATTTTGTAATGTCAGCCTGCAGTAAAGCAATTTCCACTGGTTAGCAGTCGACAAGGCCAGTGACCCCTACATCCCATGCATGGATTTACACACACACAAACTCTATACACTCACCTGTACCTGTGTTTTATTTTTGCGGCTGTTTATCTATTATTTACTTATCAATGCTACTTAACTATGTGATCTGCCTGTATTGCTCACAAGACAAAGCTTTTCACTGTGTCACACGTGACAATAAATTCAATTAAAAAAGTCACAGAATAACTGATTTTGGATTTTAGCAGTCTAAGTAACAGAAAACACAAGAATCCTGGATAAAGCAGTGCCACAGAATACAAACACAGGAGAACTTCAATAATGTTAAACTTGATTTAAAAAGTATGCTCAGGTGGTTCACCTGGGAACAATTTAAAAAGTCCAAACGCCTTCTTCACCAGCTGGTCTACCTGTGGCTCTACTTTCAGGTCCCTTTGTTGGCAACACTCCCCAGAATCCTATCATAAATTGTATAGGTCCCTGTCCTGTTTTGCCTCACCAAAATGCAACACTTCACATTTATCTAAATTAACCTCTCATCTGCCCCTCTAATCAAGGCCCTGTTGTACTCTGAGGAAACCTTTTCCACTGTCCACTATGTCACCCTATTTTAGTATCATCTACAAATTTCCAACCATATCTCCTATATCACATCCAAATCATGTATATAAGTGACAAAAAACAGTGGACCCAGCATGAATCCTTACATCACCCCACCAGTCACAGGCCTGGAGTTCAAACAACATTCTATCACCACCTGCTACGAGCTTCAAGTCAATTTTGTATCCAATTGGCTAGCTCCCCCGGATTCCATCTGTTCTAACCTTACTAACCAGTCTATCATAGAGTCATAAGAGATGTACAGCATGGAAACAGACCCTTCAGTCCAACTCGTCCATGCCGACCAGATATCCCAACCCAATCTAGTCCCACCTGCCAGCACCCATGCCATATCCATCCAAACACTTCCTATTCATATACCCATCCAAATGCCTCTTAAATGTTGCAATTGTACCAGCCTCCACCACTTCCTCTGGCAGCTCATTCCGTACATGTACCACCCTCTGTGTGAAAAAGTTGCCCCGTAGGTCTCTTTTATATCTTTCCCCTCTTACCCTAAACCTATGCCCTCTAGTTCTGGAATCCTTAACCACAGGGAAAAGACTTTGCCAACTTACCCTATCCATGCCCCTCATAATTTTGCAAATCTCTATAAGGTCACCCCTCAGCCTCTGACACTCCATCCTTGTAAATCTTTTCTAAACCCTTTCATATTTCACAACATCTTTCCAATAGGAAGGAGACCAGAATTGCACACAATATTCCAACAGTGGCCTAACCACTGTCCTATACAGCCGCAACATGACCTCCCAACTCCTGTACTCAATACTCTGACCAATAAAAGAAAGCATACCAAACGCCTTTTTCACTATCCTACCTGCGACTCCACTTTCAAGGAGCTATGAACCTGCCAAGGTCTCTTTGTTCAGCAACACTCCCTAGAACCTTACCATTAAGTGTATAAGTCCTGCTAAGAGTTGCTTTCCCAAAATGCTGCACGTCTCATTTATCTGAATTAAACTCCATCTGCCACTTCTCAGCCCATTGGCCCATCTGGTCCAGATCCTGTTGTAATCTGAGGTAACCCTCTTCGCCATCCACTACACCTCCAACTTTGGTGTCATCTGCAAACTTACTAACTATACCTCTTATGCTCGCATCCAAATCATTTATGTAAATGACAAAAGGTAGAGAACCCAGCACTGATCCTTGTGGCACTCCACTGGTCACAGCCTCCAGTCTGAAAAACAACCCTCCACCACCACCCTGTCTTCTACCTTTGAGATAGTTCTGTATCCAAATGGCTAATTCCCCCTGTATTCCATGAGGTCTAACCTTACTAATCAGTCTCCCATGGGGAACCTTGTTGAATGTCTTCCTGAATTCCTTATAAACATCTACCACTCTGCCTTCAATCTTCTTTGTCACTTCTTCAAAAAACTCAGTCAAGTTAGAACTGCTGTGCTCTTCCAGCACCACTAATCCAGAATCTAGTTTCCAGTGTCTGCAGTCATTGTTTTTACCTAGAAGCTGCCAGTCCTGCCCCTCCTTGAGCCACATTTCTGTAATAGCTATGATATCCCAGTCTCATGTTCACAACTATGCCGAGTTCATCTGCTTTTCCTGTCAGACCTTTGGCATTGAAATAAATGCAATTTATTAGCCTTACCTTATTTTCTACCTTGCTATTACCTGCCTTGACTATTTAACTTGCTGTTCTCTACTGTATCCGCCTTAGACTGAGTAATATTGACACCAACTCCCAGGAACAGAGCATTCTTCAAATGTTTAAGCTTGTACAAAGGATGGATTGCTCTTCACCCAACACACTGATAGGTGGTTTGTGGGCAATATGGGTTCAAATCAATCTAAATTGAATGCACCCAGAAGTTAACAAAACAAACTCTCCAATCATATGTCAGAGAAAAAAGTCCCAAAAGTTGGGTAGGACAGTTTTAAGTATCCATGAAAAACATCTGCAAAACATATAAAGGAACAGGCAACTTGGAAATTGAAAATAAATTACTACAAGATTGATCATGTAAGTGTATTAATTTCAGAGGCCTGAATAGGCTGAAATGTATCTCTCCCTGAAATCACTGATTTCTTATAAAACTTCTTTCATAGGTTATTCCTCATTATGTACTTGTATCAACTGAATCACAATTTTAAATGTCAATTCTTGATATTCCAGTCACTTACGTTCATTTTTAAAAGCCATTTCAAAATTAACAGGAAAAGATCATTATTTAATCTACGTCTAAGTAATTTAAGTATAAGATCTGCATTGTATGCAGCAATGCTTTAATGACAATTTGTTAAACATTCAAAATAAACCAGTTTATTTTTTAAGATTTATTGTACACTTTGCACATTCAGTTGTCCACATCACGAGCAGATAGCAGGTATAAATGTAAAGTCTTGCTCTCGTAGTCGTCTCATTAGTCCATTCCTCATTTATCATTTAAGGTCATATCCATTTCTTGCCAGTGATATCATATTCACTCAGAGTCATAGAGATGTACAGCACAGAAACAGACCTTCCAGTCCAACTTGTCCATGCCAACCAGATATCCTAACCTAATCTAATCCCATTAGCCAGCACTTGACCCATACTCCTCAAAACTCTTCCCATATATCCATCTAATGCATTTAAATGTTGTAATTGTACCAGCCTCCACCACTTCCTCTGGCACCTCATTCCACACATGCACCACCACACACGTGAAAAAAAGGTGCCCCTTAGGTCCCTGTCAAATTTTTCCCCCTCACCCTAGACCTATGCCTTATAGTTCTAGACTCCCCAACCCAGGGAAAACATCTTGTCTATTTATCCAATCCATGCCCCTCATGATTTATAAACCTCTATAAGGTCATCCCTCAGCCTCCAATGCTCCAGGGAGAATAGCCACAGCCTATTCAGCCTCTCCCTATAACTCAAACCCTCCAACCCCGGCAACATCCTTGTAAATCTGAACCCTTTCAAGTTTCACAACATCCTTCCAATAGGAGGGAGACCAGGACTGCACACAATATTTAGATTTTCTTTGACAAGCCAGAACAATTTCACTTTTAATGAAACATATTTGGTAGATCATATCTGTCACGCAGCTCCAAACTAGACAGAGCACAAAATGTACCCAAACATTGTGAAGTATATTCCTGAGAATAGTTCCTTTCTTGCACATTACACCTTTTTTTTTCACTTTACTGTAACATAAGCATCAACCCCCTCTCCCACTCAATAATGAACTTCATTTAATTCTTTAACTGGCACTGTTCTGTGGATCCTGGGTAAACCTTAACTTAAAACTTCAATTTCTTTTATTTCAAAAATATACTTTATTCGTAAAATAATCATAAAATAATTTGATGGTCTGTACATTTGGTCATGCCATACATATGTCAACACAGATCAGAAATTATCATTGTTATATACAGGTCTGTGCATTTCTTAATCCTATGCCCATATATTTAGCTGAGGCGTCAGCAGAGCCCAAACGACTGTATGGGCCCCCTGTTGTACAGTCTGCAGGAACAATGAAGATTTCAAACAAAATGCAAACAGCCAGAGTAATGTTGATGGTGAATTTGCAGTTGTCACTCAGACAGGGAAGCAGTGTGGAGATTGCTGAAATCGATGGGGTGTGTGGGCGGGATGCCCATCTTGCCTCCCATTCACTCACACCCTGACCCCGTGTAGCTGGGGGTGGGGGAACCAGCCTGGCCTCAGCTTCCCCCCCCCCCCCCCCTCCCCGACTCTGTCCGGTCCCGGGGCCGGGTGGCCGCCTCCTGTACCCCGTGCAGCCAGTCCAGGCACCTCTGGTGCAGCGCCGGGTCACCTGTGCCCCCTTCCTCCTCCTCATACTCCACATCGTCGTATTTGTGTTGGTTGTTGAGCAGCGAGATCTTCACCAGGCCCCGGATACCGGCGGCTGCGGCCCACTGCGGGCCTTGCCTCCTGCTCCTCCCGGCTCCCAGCGGCTGGAGCTCCAGGCTGCGCCTCTGGATCAGCAACACGGCCTCGGAGGTCAGGCTGAGGGAGAAGTCCCCTTCTCCAGTGCTGTCCACCAGCCCGCTCCGGGGTGAGGTATCACTGCTCCCCCACCCCCACCCCGGCTCCTCTCCCTCCCCCTGGCCTGAGGCTGTCTCCTCCTCTCAAGGGGGATATGTTTGGGTAATAAATGCTGCTATTCACATCAACATCCACATCCCAAAAATTATGAAGTATATAACAAATGTTGTCTCACTTGTAAAGTTACAATAATTTGATTTAATTGTCATTGAACTGTTTTTGAGATTTATCTCAACACATAGATTATATCACAAACAACACCAGGGATTCAAACTTATCCAACTTGTTGTAAGTTGCTATAGCCTTACCAGGCAAGAAGGGTACTCTCTCATTAGAGACCGTGAGATGAATGGTTATGGTTTAACCTGAGGGTCACACGCCTCAGGTGAGGGGGAAAAGAGATTGAGAGAGAAAGTCATTAGTAGTAATTGCAGCTGGTGCAAGGATTGAACTCACGCTGTTGCATCACTCTGCATTGCAGACCAACATCCAGCCACCTGAGAGTGTGAAAGGAGCCTAGGTAAGTTTCAGAATTCAAAAGTGTTCTGAGCTAATCTTAAAGAATCAACTTTTTCAATCTGAATAATGAAATATGAAATTAAGAACACACATTCTGGGAAAAAAAGTCTCAGGCCAGGCAACAGAATTAACATCTCACATTAATGACGTTTCAATAGAACTTGGTATAATAGCTAATATCGAGTTTTGAATAGATTTGTAGCATAAGTTGAGGTTCTGGATATGGGTTTTCTCGCTGAGCTGGAAGATTTGTTTTCAGATGTGTTTAGGTTTCCTTCACCAACCTAAGTAAACATAAATGGGAAGCGGACCATGCCACCAGTGCTTCATCCGAAGGCTCACTGATGATGTTACTTAGTACGGTGAAGAAATGTCTGAAAACGAACCTTCCAGCTCAGCGAGCAAACCTACATCTAGTAATAGCTAATTAATATAAACAAAGAACTCTGGATGCTGAATATCTGAAACAAACAAAAACAGAAATTTCTGGAGAAATTCAGCAAGTGTTTAAAGTTTTTGTGAAGATCTGTAGCTAGTGAGCTGTTTGCATTCGTTATTAGGTCTGTTTAAGCTAGTAGGTTTGTTTGCAGACGTTTTGTCCCCTTTCCTGCATGTCTGGTAGCACATGTGGAGGGAAATCAGTAAACGCTTTTGAGTTATAGAGTCATAGAGATGTACAGCATGGAAACAGACCCGTCGGTCCAACTCATCCATGCCAACCAGATATCCCAACCCAATCTAGTCCCACCTGCCAGCACCCAGCCCATATCCCTCCAAATCTTTCCTATTCATATACCCATCCAAATGCCTCTTAAATGTTGCAATTGTACCAGCCTCCACCAGTTCAGTGACCCTTCTTCAGAAATGTATTATTAGTTTTTAACATACTGTTAATCATATAGGCCACACCATGTAAAGATGGAAGGTTTCATTCTCTAAATATACATTAGTGAATCAGATGAGTTTCCACAACAAAGATAGCTACGAACTTCTACTATTACTAGCTTTTAATTACAGACATTTAAAATTAATTTAAATTCCACCGACTCCCATGGTGGGATTTGAACCCAAGTCTATACAGCATTAGCTTGGATTCTGAATTATAAATCCAATAATATTGCCACTATTTTCAGCATCTTCTAATACAATTGATTCTTATATATGGGCTTTCCAATTGGCTTGCGACAGTTGAGCACTATGCTCCATACAGTCAATTGGTCTGTTGTATATTTATGGATTGTTGCTGGAATATATTCTTTGTGATTGTGGCCAGTAATATAATTGCAACAAATTCATTGCAAATCCCTTCAGGAAAATCTGAGTCCATTGCAGCTGATGGGTCTATGCCTGAGAAAAAAAGACATTGGCACAGATTATGGAGTGTTTGAAGGAACTTATTTACTTTGTCTCAAAATTCAGTTCAAAGTCTGGATCCAATCATCACAAGATTAAATCACTGGCTCAGGTGGTGTCATGCATCTAATTACTATATTAGTGAATATTCATTACATAAAATAGGTGAAGGAAGTTTACAAAACCTTCAAACAGCAGTTGTTCTGAGATGTGCATGACTTAATTTTGATGAAAACCTTTGCCTATTAATAATCAAGAAAGAAAATAGGAAATGGATCAAGATGACAAAACTGAGAAATTTTTTTTTAAACAGATAAAAACACTGATTTTACAAATTTCATAATTTATTACCCAGGAAACAGTGGTGATGAGCTAACTCCTTGACAGCTGAAGTCCTTGAGGGGTAGGGACACTCTCAGTGCTGTTAGAAAGCTTCAGGATTTCGATGCAGCAACGATGAAGGAACATGCTGCCTTATCCTTCTGGTGGTAAAGATTGCAGATTTAGAAGATGTTATCAAAACATTCACAACTTTGATGCTGTTGACATGTTGGTATTTTCTTTTTTTGCTTAAAACCAAAGCAGTGTGGGGTTTTTCATTGGTACCTGTACATTTTGATCAATAGGAACTCTGTCTTGTTACACGTGAATATTTACTTCTATTTCTCACTAGGAAATAGATGTGGGATTAGGACTTTTACATTATTTCAATCAAATTGCAGAATGACTGCAGCATAACAACAATGGATCTTCACAGTCTCAACTTGGCTTTGCTGCATGATAACTAGAAATTTGGTATTATATACATTAGGATTGACATTTAATGTTTTTGATTTGGTGTATACAATGAGCCTATAAAATAGGAACTTTGATTTTTGTCACTATCTTGTTACAATCTTTGCGGTGGAATAGTAAACCAAAATAATTGTATCTACTGACTGACCCACAAGAGAAATTAGTCGTAGCACTTTTTTCAGCTTTTACTGTAAAACACAAATCAGAAGCAATGCAAATTAAAATTAATGAACAGTCACATATTTCAACTAAAGGCAAATTTTAGCTGAAGCAGCTGACAACAAAAATGTCTTACCCACAAGTTTTGTACTATTCCTGAAATGGTAGCACTGCACAAGTTACACCATTTGCTGTTCTTTATTCATGTAGGGTAGGTCAATAGTGCTCTTTGATAATAGCCACCACCGTCAAGTTTCCTAGCTATGATTGTCATCAGTAAGGCACATTTCTACAATTGCTTCCTTTTCTGTGGATCAACAATCTTGATTTGTTTTCCTTTTCAACCAACACCACTGTTCACTTTGGCAGCTTATGGGTAATCACATAGTTCTAAACTATCCCTGAGCTATTCAGGTTTTAGACCTACTGAGCCAGCTTGCATAGTGCCTCCTATTTTATTTTTGTCAAAAAAGACCACTTCCTGAAAGCATTTATTTAAATATTGTATGTTCCTTTTTCCTTAAGTCTGTTTTCTTTCTCTGTAACATAACTGTATCTGTACACAGATTGCCTACACCATCCAGCTCTTCAGCTGCAACACTTATATCTGTTATACACACTGCCGTTTTCTCTAATTTTCTGTTGTGACTACTTCCAGATCAAGGTCACGCGCACCAAACTAATGGATTCCTTTTATAATCAATGCAAGTTTTGAAAAATCCTTCTCAAACATTTTTCACAGGAATTGCAGATTTCAGTCTTCTGAAGAAATTACACATTTTCCTTACTGCAGTGTTTCTGGATCAAAGATCAATCACAACCTCTTTCAGATAAATTATAAGCAGTGGCAATCACTTTGTCTAGTTACCAGTGACCATCTGATCAACAAATTGTTCACTCAGCAAGGAATTTGTAAGAATGCATCTGATCAGTTCTTGCACTGGTTTTATTCTCGACAGAACTGAAATCTACTCAGAGGTGACATAGACCAGAAGCTGATATTCTGCGTTTTTTTGTTAGAATTTAATCTTAATTCCAGGAAATTCACAGAAAAATACCTACAATGCTAATTTAGAAACTTGGTGAGTAGGTAAACCATATGGAAAAGGAAAACGCCAAGGCAAGTTTGATTTCTGGTTAGCAAAATTGATTATCAACGGAAATGTGATGAACCAGGTAGTTAGAGGAACACTGACCCACATTTCTGGTTAGTGTTCAGTATTCCCTGTTGGATGTACACACATGCAGATGCCTGTTGAAAATAGGATCAGATGGGTCAGAGATGACCATGGTGAGTGACAAATTGTTCAACCACATCACTATTCATGGGTAAAGCCCATCACAAGTTGTGTAGTATCAGTGGTGAAATCTCAACACATCAAGGAGCAAGTGTTTTAACGAGGGGAAGGTAGAAAATTGGTTAAAAAAAGCCACATATTTACAAAAATGTGATAAACCACTTTCATGCATTTTACAAACAGATAATGCAATGTTAAGGCATAACTAATGTGAAATAGTGTTAAAAATTCATGTTGGAGAAATATTTGAGTATTTCATGAACTCCTCTGAGTCACAGTCATTGAAATATACAGCATGGAAACAGACCCTTCATCCAATGAGTCCATGCTGACCAGATATCCTAAATTAATCTCGTCTCATCTGCCAGCATTTAGTCAATACCCCTCTAACCCCTTTGTATTCACATAGCCATCAAGATGCCTTTTAAATGTTGTAATTGTACCAGTTTCCAGCACCACCACACACATGAAAAATTGCCTCTTAGTTTCCTTTTAAAGCTTTCCCCTTGCACCCTAAACCTATGCCCTCCAGCTCTGGACTCTGCATCCCCATGGAAAAAACCTTGTCTATTTATCCTATTCTTGCCCCTCATGATTTTATAAATCTCTATAAGGTCGCCCCTCAGCCTCCAATGCTCTAGGGAAAGCAGCTCCAGTCTATTCAACTTCTCCCAAAAGCTCAAATTGTCCAACTCTGGCAACATCCTTGTAGTCTTTGCAAAGATTACAAGAAATATATAGTGTGAAAGAATAGACTGATTGATCAGATGTCAAGAATTCGAAAAGTTGACTAATTTAGTGCATTTAGTTGTTCAGAGTATGTAATTTATTTGGATTTTCAGAAGCTCCACTTCAGGCTTTTAAAGACGACTGAAGTTCATGGAAATTAGCTGCATGGACTGAAAACATATTTCCTCGGTATAATGACAGGTAAGTCAGCCAAACGGATTTAGGTTTGGAATAGATCTGCCTGTATAATTTTTTTTAAAAGAAATCTTTTGTCTTAAAAAGTCTTTTATCTTGATCTCTTCAATGTGTTTATCTGAAGTACAGGTTTTACATAGAAATAATCCATAATACAGAATTTGCTAAAACCAAGCAAAATGGCTGGAGGAGAGGCAAGACAACAATCATAACTCAACAAAACTGGACCGCATGCTGACAGTATAGTCACTCCACACAAGGTGCTAAATGGACTTCAAAACAGGATTGCTCAAATGGTTTTCTTCACAAATCTACAAAGGAGCAAACCAGTGGTAAGCATTCACATAAGATGTATTCATAGATAAAACTGCTTTATAAAAAGCATGTTTTTATTCTTTGGAGGACTGTATTTAATTTTAGGTACGGCACTTCAGGTTGGATGTGTGATCTGGCGGGAATGCAGATTCACCAGAATGATACTTGGGAGTTAGTATTAAATAAGAGTGTGACAGGTCACACAAACACGGTTAGTATTCCCTTAAATTTGTATGACTGAGGGATGTTCTAATCAAAATGTATTTACAATTATAAAAGGATTCAAATAGAGTCAATGAAGAGAACCTATTTTCTCTGACAGGGAAATCTAAAACAATATGGCATAATTTAAAAATGTCTGTCATGCTATTTAAAATCAGGAAATCAAGTGGCACTGCTTCACATAAAGGATCGTAGAAACATGAAACAATTATCTTCAAAATGGCAAATGATCAGATCAATTGAAATTATCATAACAAAGATCACGACATTTTTAGGTAAAGGTATCAAAGACAGTTGAATAATGCTCATGGATAAGTTTATGGAGGTTTATAAAATCATGAGGGGCATGGATGGGGTGAATAGCCAAGGTGTTTTCCCCAGGATGGGGGAGTCCAAAACTAGATGGCAAGGTGAGAGGGGCAAAATTTAAAAGGAACTTAAAGGGTACCTTTTTCACACAGAGGGTACTGCTTGTATGGAATAAGCTGCCAGAAGATGTAGAGGAGGCTGGTACAATTACAACATTTAAAAGGCATCTGGATGGGTATATGAATAGGAAGAGTTTAGAAGGATATGGGCCAAATGAGACTGGATTAATTTAGGATATCTAGTCAGCATGGACAAGTTGGACCAAAGGATCTGTTTCTGTGCTCTACATCTCTATGATCATTCATAGCCTAATTAAATAAAGAAATAGGCCCAAGAAGTGGCATAGCCTATTCCTGTTCCTATGTTTTTCAAGGACATCTTAAAGTACATAACATTAATTACTTTCTTTTTAGTGCAGAAATTGTAGATAAACGCTGCAACCAATATGTGCAAAGCAAAACATTAAATGAGATTAAGTGCTAAGCAAATAAAAACGCAGTAACTTTTATCTAAAGAGAGTTATTATTTGAGTGGTTCAATTTTATATACAAGCTCCCTTTATAGTATAAGCAATAATCACTTTAAAGTAGCACACAGATTCGGTCTTTGCTAAATAAATGCTGCTTACAATTATTAGCTTTCCACTTTGAAATTCATAAGCAAAATTCATTTGCTCAGCAATGCAAATAAAACACAGGTAATATAAGCACATGGAATGGTGTTAAATATGAAACAATTATATAAAAGATGAAAAATCCTTAACTAAGGACAAAAGCTTGATTCTTTGGAACAGCATATAATCAGTAACATGTGCAACAGACATTTTTAAAACAAATTTATATTACATCATTTTCTATGTAATAATCCAATGAATAGTATTTAGGAGTCATCCAAGAAACAAAATGTACAGTAGGCAGTCCTTCCCCCGGCTATAAGCAACCTTCTGGAAATATCCGATTCTGGTCTATTTTTCCATCTTCCAGATTTATCCGAGGCAGGAAGTGCAACACTTTATGACAGCATCCCTTTTTAAAAATAACAAAAATGAATTAGGAAAGCAAGAACTTGCATTTATACGGAGGTCTGAGAGAGAGAAAATATCAACTCAGCATTTATCCTCGAGTAAAAAGTGAGGTCTGCAGATGCTGGAGATCAGAGCTGAAAATGTGTTGCTGGTTAAAGCACAGCAGGTTAGGCAGCATCCAAGGAACAGGAAATTCGACGTTTCTGGCCAGAGCTCTTCATCCTGATGAAGGGCTCTGGCCCGAAACGTCGAATTTCCTGTTCCTTGGATGCTGCCTAACCTGCTGTGCTTTAACCAGCAACACATTTTCAGCTCAGCATTTATCCTGTCAAGCTCCTTAAGAATCCTGTATATTTAAATGGAATCACCTCCCGTTCTTCTAAATCCAGTGCAGAGTCCCAAATTTTTTAGCCTTTGCTTGTAAAACATTCCTCCATACCAGGATCATCCGAGTGAACCTTCTCTGATCGGCCTGTAATGATCACACAACACCAGGTTATAGTCCAATAGATTTATCTGAAAGTACAAGCTTTTGCATCTCTGCTTCTTTGTCAGGTAGTTAGTGGGGCAGGTACTTAGGAGACAGAATTTATAAGTAAAAGATCAAAGTGTCATACAACTGATGCAATGTATTAGACAAACCTAGAAGGCTGTTAAGTCTTTAATAATTCAGAATGGGGGTGCAAGTTTTGATTAATTACAGACAGACTTTAATGCATTGTCTGAGCTGAGCTGTCACTTTTTTTTATTCCACGAGTAAGTTAAGGTTTTATCTCAGGGCTGTGACTTTGAAAAATTCTGGGATTTACATATTAATCACTCAAAACCTGCATCCCCATTCTAAGTGAGTAAAGACCGAACACCATCTAGGTTTGTCTAATAGAAACATCACTTGTAAGACACTTTGATCTTTTACTTGTAATTTCTGTATCCTATCCTGCCCCACTAACTGCCTGATGAAGGAGCAGCACACCAAAAGCTTGTACTTACAAATAAAGCTGTTGGACTATCATCTGGTGTTGCATGATTTTTAAACTTTGTCCACCACAGTTTAACACTGGTATCTCCACATCATGCCTCTAAGAAACAGTATATTTTAGTTGAAAAAGGGACCAAAGCTGCTCTCAGTACTCCAGATGTGGTGTCACCAATACAATGCACAGTTACAGTAAGACTTTGTTACTCTCGTACTCCAACCCGCTTGAAATAATGGCCAACATTCCAATAGTTTCCCCGATTACCTGCTGCACCTGCCTGTTAGCTTTGTGCTCGAAACACAAGTACCACTAAGTCCTTTTGAATTGCAGATTCCTGCAGTTTTCCTCCATTTATATAATATTCCATTCTTTTGTTCTCTCTTTCAAAATGAGCAACTTCACATTTTCCCACATTAAACTCCACTTGCTAACATTTTTGCCCATTCACATCTTATTAATATCTCTGTAAACTGTTTGTATCCACCTCAAGTTGCCTTTCCACCTATTTTTGTGTCATGTGCAGATCTGGCTATAGTACATTCACTTCCTTCCTCCAAGTCATTAGTATATATTATAAACAGTTGCAGTCCCAGCACTGATCCCCATGAAATCCCACTGGTTACAGGTTGCCAACTTGACAAAGAATCCTTATTCACACGTTTTCCTGTCTATTTGGGCAGCACGGTGGCACAGTGGTTAGCACTGCTGCCTCACAACGCCAGAGACCCAGGTTCAATTCCTGCTTCAGGCAACTATGTGTGGAGTTTGCACTTTCTCCCCATTTTGCGTGGGTTTCCTCCGGGTGCTCCGGTTTCCTCCCACAGTCCAAAGAAGTGTGTAGGTTAGGTGAATCGGCCATGCTAAATTGCCCGTAATGTTAGGTGAAGGGGTAAATGTAGGGGGATGGGTCTGGATGGATTGCTCTTCAGAGGGTCGGTGTGGACTTGTTGGGCTGAAGGGCCTGTTTCCACACTGTAAGTAATCTAATCTAATCTAATTTAATCTAATCTAATCTATTTTCCAATGCGCTTTGCATTCCTATACACTATCTCCAAAACAGTTGGTACTTATGACCTATCCTTTTATGAGGTGTCTTGTCGAACACCTTTTAAAAAGTCTAAACACAACATATCTACTCACTCCTCTTTATCCACTCTGGCTGAGATTTCCTTGAAAAATTCTAACAAATTATTCAACATGATTTCCCTTTCACGAAGCCATGCTGACTCTGCTTGATTATATTATGGTTTTCCAAGCATGCTGCTGTTGCTTTCTCAATTGATCCCAGTACATTTACAACAATAGATGTTAGGATAAGCAGTCTATAGTTGCCAAATTTTTCTCTCCCTCCCTTTTGACAGTTTGCCAATCCAACGATTTTTGGAAAATTTCAACTCATGCATCCAGTCTCTGTAGCTACCTCTTTAGTGAGAATGATGGTACTTAATTCTTTATTTAGTACCTATGGAATACTTGAAATAGCTTTCACCAGAAAATCTGACACAAAATAACTGTGTACTCCTCTGCCATTTCCTTGTTCCCCAAAACTGTCTCCCCAGATTAATTTTTTAACCATTGTATAATCTGTGACATTAACTTAGATAAAGGAATGTGTGGTTTTTTCAGTTTTTGCAGTTATATATAAATTCATTCAGCAGCAATAATAGTAGAATCCATTATTAAAACACTTCAGTATTATAAATGATAAAAAATGACGAGTTCGGAACAGGAATTCTATATCAACTTTTTGTCTGAAAAGTTTAGTCGGCTAGATATCATCTTTCCTCTGAGAAGTGTGACTTTTCAAAACAGAGGTAGATTCTGACCTCATTTTCAGTGTGGTGGAATATGCTAACCCAGCCTGAGCACTCAATGTAAATAGTCAAGGACAAAGATTCCCTAAACTTAGGGCGGGAGGATGGTAAAATACCCGAAGCATAGAAAGCTGTTCTGTCCCGGTGGGTGATGACACTTCTACCAGGACACCCTGTTTCGATGATTTATAGGGAATAATTTGCAGCTTTGTCTGGATAAATTAAAATATTCTAACACAACTAATGAAAAAAGCACAACAGAATATAAAAAGTTTGACCCCGAACCCAAGATCAGCTCATGATAACTTGAATTTTGCATGTGCAGTGAGATATTTTCCTTTCTCACACAAGGATATGCCTATCTGCAGTTTGCAGATTTTGCATGAAGATGTTTAGAGGAGCATACAGAGGAGACTTCCTAATTACAAACTCACATCCCAGAAGCACAATGTGGTAACATAATTTATATTCTTTTCCCCTTCTTCAATAAATGCAATTTTTGTGCATGATATTATTGTACCCATTAACTTGATTGTACAAAGCCATTTCAAAAACAAGGACACTAGTTTGTACCACACGACTTACAGGAACTGATTTCCTGGGAGAGAGAATTTAGACTAGGATCCCAGGAGAAGGTATTGCCCGTTTAGGATTCGGATAATGAGAAAAGTTTTTATTCAAGGGGCTGAATGTCTTTGGAATTCTCTACAGTCAAGGATATGGATGTTCACTTGATGAGTACATTCAAAATTAAGATGCTTGCATTCCAAAGAACCCAAAACTAAGTCAAGGAGTATGGGGATTGGGACATATGGAGTTGATATAGAAAGTCACACAAGATCCTAATAAATGCTTTTGTAAGCTCAAGGTGGTGTATGCCTACTCTTATTTCTTACTTTCTTAAAATTAAATGCTACAATAAAACAAGCACATTCTGAGTAAACTGTTATCATGCGCAAACTTGTATATCTAACATAAAATGGCTTTTTTTTTCAAAATCTCACCTTGCATAGGGAATGTATGACAGACTATACCTGAAAAATAAATTGGAGAAAGTTATAAATCTCATCAAGGTTTGAATAAAATCCACATTAGGTTGTCAGAAAGTAGGAAAGGTTGCAGCATCTTGATGAAAAATATCTCCATTGCAGGAAAAGTCAAACAAAAATTAACTACTGGAGAAAATACCTACTGTGCCTCATTAAGGCTTAATGCTTCAGAATAGTTCTGTAAATTTGATTTGCAAAGGAAATGCACTATTGCGACTATGGTATGTTTTGTTTAAGAGTAATTTTGTATTAACTCATTAAAAATGTGCACCTCCATGATATCTGGCTTCATTAACCACAATAAAATAACTATGGAAGGAATTCAACTAGATCTATACCTTTTGATTTTGTCTGCACTTGCACTCTATGATGCATTGCAACATATCACTTAATACCCTGTGTAAAGAATGGTGACTTACTAGATGACAAAAGGGAAAAGAAAATTCCTCATTAAAGAACAATAGATTAGTGAAACAGTTGAATAACCAGGTCAGAGTATGGAATTGTTTCAGGTACGTCAACCAGTTAAGTTTAATTAACCTGTTCAAGTGTGTTATGATGTAACTGCAAGGCAGGAGGCACTTGAACCCAGAGTCCTGGCTCAGAGAAAAGGACACTTTCACTGTGCCACATGACCCTATCAACCAGTTTGTATCATCATAAAAATGTTCAGCTAACAACTTAATATAAAACTATCAAATCGACAACCACGGTTCTCACAACAATGCAAATTAATTTTGGTAATGCCTCGGAATACACCAAAAATATGCTAAGATTTTTTTTTACTGACATCCTTAAGCCTTTAAAGTTTGCTTTGTAAAAGACATTAGCATCAAGACAGTTTGAAATTTATGTTACTATATGATGGTAAATTGCTAATAAACATGGAACAATGGCTCAAGTTCATTATGCTATTTGGGCATTTAAAAGACATTTGACAAAGTTCCACATGAAAAAGATACTAGTAGAGTAAGGACATAAGAATCATAGAATCCCTACAGTGTAGAAAGAGTTTGGCCCATAAAGTCTGCACCCACTCTGATGTGTATCCCACCAAGACCCAGCACCCTACTCTACCCCCAAAGCCCCACACTTACCATGGCTAATCCACTGAGGCAATACATCCCTTGACACTATGGAGCAATTTAGCATGGCCAATTCACTTAACTTGCACATTTTTAGACTGTGGGAGGAAATCCATGCAGATATAGGGAGAACTACTAAGAATAAATCTGTGCTGGAACCAATGCAGGCACCATTGAGTGAATGGTCTTTGTGATTTGTGACACAGCTAACAGAAGAGGGTGGAGAACAATGGGGTTTGCTAAGGTAATGGCATTGGCGTCTGATGGAGAAATAACTGTTCCAAGGTCAATATGGAGACTAGTATGCTGTACAATTTACATCAGGGACTTGGGTTTCAGAAAACAAACAGAAATTTGCAGATGGTATCAAATTAGTGGAACTTCAGTCAGGCATTCGATAAGGTTCCCCATGGGAGACTGGTTAGCAAAGTTAGACCTCATGGAATACAGACAGAACTAGTCATTTGGATACAGAACTGGCTCAAAGGTAGAAGTCAGAGAGTACTGGTGAAGGGTTAGATGACACCAAAACTGGAGGTGAGGTGGACAGCGAAGAAGGCTACCTCAGATTACAGCAGGATCTTGATGAAATAGGTCAATGGCAGTGACAGATGGAAGCTAATTTATATAAATGGGAGGTGCTGCATTTAGGGAAAGCAAATCTTAGCAGGACTTATACACTTAATGGTAAGGTTCCAATGAAGTGTTGTTGAACAAAGAGACCTTGGAATGCAGGTTCACAGCTCCTTGAAAGTGGAGTCACAGGTAGATAGGATAGTGAAGGCGGCATTTGGTATGCTTTCCTTTATTGGTCAGAGTACTGAGTACAGGAGTTGGAAGGTCATGTTGCGGCTGTACTAGATATCACTGTTGGAATATTGCGTGCAATTCTGATCTCCTTCCTATCGGAAAGATGTTGTGAAACCTGAAAGGGTTCAGAAAAGATTTACAAGGATGTTGCCAGAGTTGAAGGATTTGAGCAATAGGGAAAGGTTGAATAGGCTGGGGCTGTTTTCACTGGAGCATGGGAGGCTGAGGGGTGACCTTATAGAGGCTTATAAAATCATGAGGGGCATAGATAGGATAAATAGATGAAGTTTCTTCCCTGGGGTGGGGAAGTCCAGAACTAGAGGGCATAGGTTTATGGTGAGAGAAGAAAGATATAAAAGAGACCGAAGGGGCAACCTTTTCACGCAGTGGGTGGTACATTTATGGAATGAGCTGCCAAAGGAAGTGGTGGAGGCCGGTACAATTGCAGCATTTAAAAGGCATTTGGATGGGTATATGAATAGGAAGGGTTGGAGGGATATGGGCCAGGTGCTGGCAGGTGGGTCTAGATTGGGTTAGGATATCAGGTTGGCATGGATGAGTTGGACCGAAGGATCTGTTTCCATACATTTCTATAACTCTAGTAATTGCAGTAGTGAGAAGAGGCAGATTAGAAAATAATGATTGGATAAAATCAATTAAGTTAACAAAGAAATAATAGATGAAATTTGTAAACAAAATACAACAAATGATATAGGGACAACACAAAAGTGCGATGATATTGAAACAGCAAAAAAAGGACAGAATTATATTCATATATGCTCTTCCGTAACTTTCAGGTATTTTAATCATGCAACTGATTACTTTTGTCAAGTATTTTGCAGGCTTGGTTAGCAAGCTGCAAATTAGATAAATTAATGGCTGTTACAAGTGACTGAGAGACATGGAATACAAAAACATGTAATGTCCTATTTAATTTCTATTTAGTTAGTAACACTGCCTTTGCATTCAAAATATTAGATGACACTTTACTAGTCCATGTTCTCCACCTTAATAGTAAACATTAATTTGTTGCTATTTCTCAATTTCCTTTCAAAGTAAATAATTGTGAAATTAATCTATTGGTGCACCAATACTTATGGATGCAGTGTACTGCCAACTATATCAGTTCAAATCAAATGCAAGTTCACTTTATCACCAAACCATTGTTATGCAGTAAGGCTCTTGTCACAGGCATTCCTTCTGTTAAAAGATTAGAATGATTATCTGCTTGTGGAATCTTATAACATGCTCCTCTTGCTGGTGGCTCCAGCTTTTGCAATGGTACTGTTTGCTGCATTGTAGCAAAAGAAAAACAAGGTGGACACTGCTTATCAAGCTGTGAGTAGTCATTAGTGGTAAAGAAATTCTGTTAACAATGAATGCAGAGACAAAAAACTCAAGTTTAAAACGTGAAGGGGCTATCTAACTGAATCTTTTAATACTAAATATGTCAATTTACTTTATTTAGCAAATGAAAAACCTGGAGCCCAGCAGTATCCTCCTTATTTGTTGATCAATGTGGTTAATTTACCACTTACTCTGTACATTTCCCTGGTAAAATGCAATATTGTGTCTTTCCACAGACACGTAATAGAGGTTGGCTGCATAGGGCCTTCAACTTGTTCTGAAACTGTTTTCAAAGACGACTGTCACCCTGATGCAGCAAATCCTCAGTATCTGGGAAATCAAAATTTGGCCTATCTGCGCCAAAAAAATAACAACAGAAATCAATATCCATGGGTAAAACTTGTACGGCAATTTTTAGACTTATTTTGAAACAAGCTCTGCACTTGCAAATTTCATTGGTTCACAGGGGTTCTCAAACTCGCGGATACGGAGGAATGACTGTAGTTCAAAGCCTACAATTGACAGATGGGATTTCTTACAAGGACCTTGCTAGCAACTTCTGTAATTCCCATTCCTGAATTCCAAGGAGGTCTGATCATATGATGGGCAGTAGGTGGATTGAACAGGTCATAGACACATAGAAGGTAGGAGGAGGAGTAGGCCAGTTGACCCCCTGAGCCTGCTCTGCCATTCATTATGATCACGGCTAATCATCAAGCTAAATATCCTAATCCCAAACCCTTCAATATCCCTTGATCCCTTTAGCTACTTCTTTAAAAACAATGTTTGGCCTCAACCACTTTGCAATAATGCATTCCAGAGGCTCATCACTCTTTATGTGATGAATATTCTCATCTCAGTCTCAAAAGGTGTATCCCTTATCCTTTAACCATGACCCCAGATTATAGACCCCTGCACCTCTCTCTCTCCCCACCCATCAAGAACATCCTTCCTGCATCTAACCTGTGTACTCCTGTTAGAGGTTTCTTTAAGATTTACCTTTTTACAAGTTTCTATAAAATTTACTCTCCCCACCCATTCTTCTGAACTCCAAAGAATACAATCCTAACCAACTCAAACTCTCCTCATATGTTTGGCATTAGTTTGGTAAACCTTTGCTTGCACTCCCTCTATACCTCTATAGCAAGAACTTCCTTTCTCAGAAAAGGAGACTAAAACTGCACACGATATTTCAAATGTGGCCTCATCGATGCACTAAGATATCCTTCTTGTGCCTGTCCCCAAATCCTCTCGCTATGAAGGCCAACAGTTTGCCTTCTTTAGTGCCTGCTGCACCTGCATGCTTACTTTCAATGACTGACGCAAAAAGACACCCAAGTCTCATTGAACGTTCCCCTCTCTAAATTTACAGCCATTCAAATAATAACCTGGCTTCCTGTTTTGGCTACCAAAATGTATAACCTCACATTTTATTCATATTACACTGCATTTGCCAACTTACTGAGCTGTCCAAATCAAACAGCAACACCTCTGTATCCTCCTCCCAGCTCAGGCTCCCACCCAGCTTTGTGTCACAGTAGTTGAAGATCAAGATGAATGGTTTCAATCAGTTTGTGAGATTTGTCACTCAATAGACTGTGTGGGGCAAGGATGTTTGAGAGGACAGGAAGCCAGGGGAGGGATGTTGAGTGGAAGATTCAAGCACTGATACACTTTGTTGCATTCAATTGAATGTCAGCAAGATATGCCTGTGATAATGTATTCTTCTAGTCTGGCAGAGTTCACAGATATTTTGAGCTTCAACGGAATGCAAAGTACATCATAACTGGAATCTGCTACTCATGCACATTGCTGTACTCAATTGAATGTTAACACGATGAGTCTGTTGCAGAGTTTGATAGGGCAAGGACTGAGCTCCTGAGTGTCTTAGAGGCAGCACCCTATGTAGATCCAACAGATTTAGTTAATATGTTGCTCTTTGAGCTTTGCTGCTGTCTTCTTTAGATATTCTCAGAAGCTCCAAGTTCTATTGAGAGTCATTTCTAAGTGTGTAGTTGGAATCATATTTTAGAGTCTAACAATCCATGCAGTTATACAATTCTTTTTTGGCATTGGCATCCTGAAGGGAGAATACACTGGGTATGATTTTGAAGAATTCAATGCGACACACCATGTGCTACTTCCTGTTTGGTTTAAGAACTTTGAGTGTCTTATCCTGCAACATATCTCCAGAAGTGGAGACTACTCTTAATGTTATTGAAGCTGGCTTCCATTATGGGGACAGCATGCGAGATCAATTTCTAGTACTCTCCACCCATGCTGGGAACAGCTTCCAAAAGAACATGAAACAGCACTGTGCCACCATACCTCTCAGCCACCTACTCTACAGTGTGGCACTACAGCCTGTTCCTAAAGCAGACTGGAGTACTTTTAATCTGGATCAGGACAGTTGTTGAAACAGTCCTTCACAACAGATGATATTGGACAAGGGAGAAGTGCATGGACTGACCAACTGACTACCACAGGGTCAAGTGCTAACCCTAAGGCTGTTTAACATTTTTCCAAATTACCTGCCAATAACGGGTTGCAAGTTAATTTAATCTTTTTAAAAAATATTTGTTCATAAGATGTGGGCTTCACTGGCCAGGCTAGCATTTATCTCCTATCACAAAACACTGTGAAGAAGGTGGTGGTGAACTGTTGTCTTGAATTATTTTAGTTTTTGGAGTATTGGGAGACCCAAATTATTGTTATGGATGGAGGTCCAGAATCATGACCCAGCACAATGAGAGAACAGCAACATCACTCTAAGTCAGGAAGATGTATCGCTTCTAGGGGAATTCCGAGATTGTGGCCATCCTAAGCATCTGCGGTCCTTGCAGATCACAGGTTTGGAAGGTGCTGTAGGAGGTGGTGGTTTGGGGAGTTTATTAAAAGGCACAATAAAAATGCAATATGTTGTCATTGCTTATATCTTCTGGGTTAAATTAGAGTTCAATAGTTGGCAAGATAAAACAAACAATAAACTTGAATTTTTATTTTCTATTGCAATGAGTACATTGCAATTTATAAACCGGCTGTGAAACAAAACTATACTGCTACCTTGTCTTCCTTCATTATTATTCAATAGAGCTGCTTCGATAGATAAGTTAAAATAGGGTCCAGTGTTATTCTGTAGCTTTGTGAAGAGAGGATCTGATGGAAGCAGAAGTAATTTGCTTGTTTTGGGAGCAGGCTTTGAAATTTGTATGCTAAGTAGAAATAATTTCTGGAATGAGAGATCTTGGTTGCACCCAAATAACTAATCTGAAATACTGAAATCAAGCATACCTATAAAACTTAAAATGGCTAAAAACAATGTAAAGTTTGATTAGTACAAATTAAATAAAGAAACAAGCCCCCTGGGTTTAAAAGGCACACATTTGAAAATTTGTAGTTTTCCAATATGTGACTATGCTAAAATGAAGATTACAACCTTAACAGTAACAATAATTAAGTGATAGCAGAGGTAAATACAAGACCACATTTGTTCTCATCTTTTTTTAAAGTAGCATTCTGTGATGGGTCTTACCTACCAAGTTATTGCCAGGAACTGCAATATACAGAAGATAAGGGCTAGTCCTTTTTTGTGCCACTGGAAGAAAAGAAAAGCTGTTTGATTGTCCGGTCTTTATCAACAGGTTAATAATATCCAACATATAATTAACCAGCTGACAGCCACAACAGGAAAGTATACCAACATTTTATTTTCCACTGTGGTTTATATTAAACCTAGTGAAAATCATGAAGTATGACATTCGTGTTACAGAATAATAACATATAAAAATGGAATAAAACCAGACAAAATGTAAGTGATCTAAAAAGTAAACCAGACTAATCGGCAATACCAACTAAATGCTGTGATCTTGTGTTCTAATCAACCAATGCCAAGCAATACACTGTGCTCCACACATATTTGCTAACACACATTCCAACAGCATTATTTAACTTTGCCAATTCCCAATATTAGCCACACTAATTATATTAAGCAAATCTAAACAATGATATGTTTTTTCTGAATTTCATCAATACAGATATAAACAATCTTTGTTAAAATTAAATATCACAACAACAGGCTAGAGTCCAACAGGTTTATATGGAAATGCAAGCTTGCAAAGCGTTGCTTCTTAGTCAGGTAGGTAGTCACCTGTTGGACTATAACCTGGTGTTTTGTGATTGTTAAACTTTGTCCACTCCAATACAGCACCGCCATATCAAAATTAGATACAACTCTGTAAGGAGCAGTCTCAAAAAGAGCATTTCTGTAAAACTGGAGTTGAGCAACTAAGGAGAAATAACAAAAAGCCCTTAACTCAAGGTAGTAAAAATCTGGAACAAACTCCCCCAACCACTTACTGATTGAAAATTCAATTGAAATTTTGGTCAATATAAAATTTATAAATAGAGAATGCCAAATGCTATATGAGTACTTGGTGTTAAGTAGTTTGGTTAGCTCAGTTGGTCCTGAGGCTAAGGTGTGGTTCAGAATAATGCCATCAAAAAGAGGTTCATTTCCTGTCCTGACTGAATTAGATCTGGGATGTCCCTCATCATCTTATGAGAATACAAGGCAACCACCCATTTGCAAAAGCTGCCAAGAAAACAAAACAGCTCAGATAACAATGAGTCAAGAACTTGCCTTTACCTGTGAACAGAGCAATCATGGATGACATGAAGATGGGTTAAGATGCAGGTGAACCATGATCAAACTGTACTGATGTGCTTGCTTGAGGGACAGAGTAGCCTACTGTTGCATTCTTTATGTTTGATATGTAAGATTTATTAACAATGCAGACAATGCCACAAATGAAAAAGGCCCCACCTTGATTACCAAAAAATAAGTAAGTCATCAGTGTACAGTTACTGCAATATCAAATCTGGAAATAAGTTACAAGTACACACTTCAAATTTTACAGGGCTTCAGTTCCACGCACATGGTATTCCTCGCAGAAGATTTTGTTTCTCATTTGGAAGCTTGACGAATTAACTCTGGAAAGCCTGTTCCTATTCATATTTACTTTCCAGCAATTTCCATGAGAGAGAGGATCATTAAGTTAGACTGTGACCATTTTACCCAAGGAGCATTAAATCAACATGCATCATCCTAGCTGAAGTCAGCAAACTTAGCACAATCTAAGGTTGCATTAAAGAGGGATCTTTTGACCTGCACAGCTCAATGGAGGACCATCTCAAAGTTTTACTCAGAATGCTAATTAACAATAGATTTCATACTTAACAAAGGGGTAACATATATGCTACCTACCCAAAAGACTGCACATAGCGTTAAGGCGAAGCATAACTAGAGAATAAAAGAGAAAAATGTTAATATTTTTAAAAACGGTGTCCAATTATTTCAGCAACTCAAATGCAAACAAGCCATTATTACACTTATTTAGAATAGTAACTTTTGGATGAATTACTTGCAACTGTTCAATTTGCAAGATACTGCCTATTGAAAGTATATGTTATCGAATGATTTCTTCTCTTCTAATACCTCAAGGCTTCACATAAATTACTTGTGGCGACTAAGATAACCGCTTCCCAGCATAACAAATTTCAGGCTAGAACTGCAGCCTAATATATTGCAACAAATCACAGTAGGAAGTATATTAGAGAAGAAAACAGTAAACAGCACAGACACAAATCAATTTTAATCTTTAGATTTAGATTTCCTACAGTGTGGAAACAGGCCCCTTGGCCCAACAAGTCCACACCGACCCTCCGAAGAGCAACCAACCCAGACCCATTTCCCTCTGACTAATGTACCTAACACTATGGGCAATTTAGTATGGCTAATTCACCTGACCTGCACATCTTTGGACTGTGGGAGGAAACCCACGCATACATGGGAAGAATGTGCAAACTCCACACAGGCAGTCGCCAGAGGCTGGAATCGAACCTGGGACTCTGGTGCTGTGTGGCAGCAGTGCTAACCACTGAGCCACCGTGCCGCCCACCTTGATCTGAAACTGCACAATATAAGAACTTATCACCTGCATATTGTGACCACTATATTATAAGGAGGTGAAAAACAGGATACAACTTATGAATGGAGTTCTGATAGTACTTTCCAAATTAATGCAACAACAGTTTTTAAAGAAGATATGTAAGAAAGAAGAGTGGTATGCACTCGGGGAAGCTTTCGTCTGCAAGCTCTGCAGCAACATAAAGAACTGTACACAATAAGGATCAGAAGAATGTTTCTTTTACAGAGGGTAAAAAGATTTTGGTCAGCAGCGTTGACATGAGTAAACCATTTAAACTAATTTAAACCAGACAGACAGAAAAGCCTATCTCACATCGTAATCCGTTAAAGTAAGAGACAGAGAATTACCCAAATTTCCACTATTTAAAAGAAAAAAAATAACAATTTATTCTTTAACTCCAAAAGCGAACATTAAACAACAATTATCTACACTGTAAGTTTCCTTTGTCTTAACAATTTATTTACCTCCCACTCTACAACAATATACTGATCTGATAAAGCCCCTATTAAATTTACAGCAAATCAAGTTTCAAAACCAGCTGATCTTCCTCTAGATTTTCCCTGGGCCGTCTTTGGCCTTTTGCTGCAAAGATCTTTCATATGAAAAGGTATTGTTTAGAGAGAATGGGTTTGAACAGCAGCTGTTGGTTTGATGTTGTCAAAACAGTAAAATTCAAATTCAATTGGATTTCAGTATCTTGGCGTGCAATTTTAACCCATTGGTTGAATTCGAGTGGCTGTGAAAATAACTCATTACCTGAGCTACATCTCAAATGTTACATCTTTAAATTATCAAGCACATTTTGTGCCTGCACTCAGTCACATGACAGGTGCTTGCCAGCTTTTTAACTTTCATTCTCTCTTAAAGGCACAATGCACGCTTTCAACTCCACAACAGCAGCTTGTGTTCAATACCTGGCAATCCCCTGATCATGAATATAATTTTTCTGACTTTTTTTTATTCACTAGAAATGCCTGATGTTGATAGACTGAAACACTTCAACTCCACGGCATCAATGTGGACTTCAACAGTTTCCTCATTTCCTCTTCCCCCACCTCACCCCAGCTCCAATCTTCCAGCTCAGCACTGTCCCCATGACCTGTCCTACCTGCTATCTTCCTTTCCATCTATCTACTCCACCCTCCTCTCTGACCTATCACCTTTATCCCCACCCCCATTCACCTATTGTACTCTATGCTACTTTCTCCCTATCCCTACCCCCCCCCCCCTCATTTATCTCTACACTCTGCAGACACCCTGCAGAGTGTAGAATAGAGATTCTTAATGAAGGGCTTTTGCCTGAAACGTGATTTTTCTGCTTCTTGGATGCCGACTGATCTGCTGTGCTTTTCCAGTACTACTCTAATCTAGACTCTGGTTTCCAGCATCTACAGTCATTGTTTTACCTACCTGACAGACTGAAAGCCTAATGCTGTTTATTGATATTTTGGATGTAGAAGGATGTGAGGTATTATGTTATGGGTTATCTTTATTAATTCACTCACCAGCTTGCTTTATTCTGTAATGAACATTAATAAATGTTCATCCATTCATAACCTTTAACTAACCAGTTATTTACTGTAACACCGTTTCATTCATTCATCCATAAGACTGCGGGTCTGTAGTACATTTTACTGTTACAAGATAGACCAAACTAAAACAACCCTTTCAACCATAACTGCTTTTTCACACCTTGAATTTTTACCAGTCCTTGCTACAAGCAGTGTTTAGGCCTATATACCATGAATAAATATCATAGACTACTGTATGATTCAGAACAATATCTTCCCCACCATCATGTCTCCATGATCTACCCAAAGCTATGGAAAGATAATAATATTAAGCCCTTACCAACCATCTCTCAGACTTGAACAGATTACAGAACACCAAACATTTTCATCAATTCGTACATATTTGATAATACCTTTCAACTGGGCCATTATCCCTTTAAGAAACTAACAGTCAAAACAGTGCTTTAGTGAAATTGCACGAAGGAATGAAACTCATACTAACAAATAGTAAATAAAGCTAGCTGCAGTAATCAGTTTAATATCCTTTATTCTTTTATTAAGCACAGGTACAATTGCTAACTTATTTAGAGCTTATAGGCCTACTATATTTTATTAACCTTTATTAACTTAAAAGACAAAAAGACTAACACCTCTTACTTATACAAGCAGACCAGACAGACACACTTAATCCTATCGGGAGTAGCAGCCAGCACTTAGCACATGTTTTAACACATCTCCTGTCTCCCAGAACAGAAGCCCCTCAAACCTTTGTATACTATAGATAAAACAATGTAACACCATAGTAATGGAATTTTAATATACACAAGAACTATGTATAAAAGGGACTCTTGTAAGAACTGTATTCCAGGACTCTATTGCTACCTCGAATTTGTGCTACTGCAGTTGCTGAGAAGGCTATTTTCGCCACTCAGCTATTTCAGTCATTACTTGAACACAATCCCACGAGGACAAACATTTACATTCTGTCTAAAAGCAAACAGCAGCTCTCAAGCAAAAGAAAATAAAAGAATGCATAGCTTGGGGAGATACTAAAGCTGCTTCACAAGATAGCTCTCAAACGGAACTTGACACTCAGATGAAGATATTACATCCAAAGAGAGCAGCTCAGTCAGAGAGGTAGGTTTTAAGGTCTGCTTCAAAGGAGGACAGTGAAGAATAGGGCATTAGGAAAGAATTCCAAAACTTGAGGCCTTGTCACCTGAAAGTATGGCTGCCAATGGTGATTTCAGATGGTCAAAATTGGAGAAATGGTCAAAATGGTACTACCCAGTGTGGTCTGTGACTTAAACGGCCTGAGCACAGCCAACAGTTTTATCCAGCTGTGTAAACCTCTGAGGTGTGTGCAACAGTGCCTTTTGAAAGCAGAAGCTAATGTGTCAGCATAGTGATCAGCATGCATGGAACAGTCCGACAACTGTGCAGCTTGGCAGGAATGTTGGCCTCCACTTTCATCAAAATAATTAGAACAAAGAGAGTAGTGAAGCAAAATCCATGAGGAATCACATGACCCAATAGTTAGTGAAAAATTAAGTAGCTTCCACAAACTATAAACAAGCAAAACTCAAGAGTTGAAGAGAATTTTTTTGACATACAGGGCCAAATTCAAAGAAGTGAATCTGGTTACATAATATTAACAGAGGAGAAGAACTACAGCCCATGATTTTCTTTCCACATGACATGGTCAACACTTCCCTTCTTCCACCCAAATAAACTAATAAGTGTATTAAACAATTTGTTTTTAACAACTATGTGCTTGTTTTCCTTAAATTAATCTAGACTCTTAATTTTCTCCCAGTTTATCACTCCTACAAATTTTTAAAAACTTATCAAGATCAACTGCCTGGCTTGTTTTTGCTCAGCTTATCATTTTACTTGCTCTTGTTCAAGGGTAAAACATTTGCATTTCTTCAGTCTTCTGACACCACTGTTGTATCTAATGCAGATGGGATAATTTGGCTAGGGTCTCTGCAATTTCCATTCTCGATCCTTTAGTACTCCTTGGGTGCACCCCATCTAGTCCTTGTGAAATCTCAAATTTAAGTGCAACTAGCCCTTTTCATATCTTCTCTGTATCAACTTTTAACTCTTCCAGTGTCTAAACTGTTTTCTCCTCTACTATGACATCAGCAACACCTTCCTTGGCAAAGACAAATATTAAGTTCAGAACCTCAGCATTTCCTCTGCTTCCTTGCACGGATCCCTCATTGTCCCCTAATCAGCTCCCCCTCTCCAACAATACCTTCACTAAATGCCTTAACAAGATTTCTGGAGTCTCTTTCATGTTAGCAGCCACTCTGTTCTCACATTCTCTCATTCTTTCCCATTTTCCTTTTTGTTCCTTTGAACTTCATAGTGTTAGTTTAATCTACTTAAGTTTGACAAACAGGGCGATCCCTGTATCCACAGGTCCAGTTTCCACAGTTCCAGTTACCCGTGGTTTACTCCGGCCTGAACATATTATAGGGAACGTTCCAGAACCGAACCAGGAGGCTGGTGGGAAGGTACGTTTCCCATTTAAATGAATAGGTTCACAGCTATCCATGGTTTTGGGCTTCTGCAGGTAATCTTGGAATGTATCCCCCATGGTCAGTTGGGGGTGAGGGGGGAACTACTGTACCTTATTCAACATAAACTATCAATAAAAGAGGTGTGTCATATACAGTGTATGATGGGGCAATGAGTCAGAAATTAGGGATAGATGAAGTTCAGCGTTACATCGAGGAATGTTGGAGAAAGCTTGGCCCAATGGGCTAAGGGAAGGGAAGGAACCAAGAGAGGGAGGTAAATGGATCTCCTATTTAATTACAAATATGTCCATGGGCTTCTGACACCTAATGTTGAAAGTGAGGGTCAGGAGTCTAATTGTCAGTTTCCCACAGGATATAGTTGGGGGCTACCTTTGCATTACATGATACTTCTGGAATAATAAGCAGCTCTGGCAGGCAGGCAGGCAGATAGGAATTGGATTAGTTAATGCTTTATATTTTGAGGCACCTCAAATCTGTGACCCATGGTTTAAAAGAACATAAAATAGATGCAGATGACATAATGAATCAATGCTGTAAAGTTAACCATGTTCCTGATTATTTGGAAGCCAGTGTTGGTAGGCATTTATAAATGTACATCTTAAACAAACATTTGGATTCAGAACATGAACTGTTGAAATGCGTTTAAAAAAAAAAGTAATACCATGAATGAATGTCAGAGACTCTTGGCTTAACAGTCAGAATAAATAACTGAAAATTCCAACAGGTTAATTATTAAGCAATGTGAACAGTTGGGGCTTGAATCAAACAGCAAAGAAGAAGAACATTTCAAGTAATAGAAATCGCTTTCACATTAACATTTTGCTTTCAACAGAAATTAATCAACTTCATTTGTAAACGCTCTGTCAAAGCCACACTTGGGAAGAATTTGCTGTCTCTGACTACAAAACTGTGTTAATGCAATAGAGTTACCTCAAATAATATTCTTACTGTTCGAAGCAGGTCTGCAACACTTGCATAAATGCAAACAAGTCAACACGCTCCACTTCTTTTTCAAACAAAGAAGGAAACAGAGGGGAAATAAAGGAGCCAGGAATAAGGTCCATGAGCATTGTATGGAGTTCTTGATCTATTTTGTGATGTTTTGAGCAAATTCTTGAAAAATAACTCATATACTGTGTCATATTAATCCTCAATTTCCCAAATACTTAATATAAACTTGGTCTGCTATAGATACAATGGTCTAAGTTGTTTTTGTAAATAGTCTGACAATCTTATTTTTGAGAAAGTTGACTCGTTGCCATATAGCTACACAGCAAAGATAGACTGAACGATAGGACTCCTCTCACATGGACTAGATAGCAGTACTAATTCCACATGTATTGTCAATCTGCCCAATGACAAATCATGTTTGCAGTGCAAAAGGCAATACCTGGTTTAAAACAAATGTTTTTCTTTCAACAGCAAGTTAAAATGTGCAAAGGAAGGCTTATAGCATTTAAACTCAGGACTTTTTGATTCAATCTAAGTTCACTATATCACATATTGGCTTCTAGATAAAAGATGGTTGCAACCTGACCCAGAACCTACAACTGGTTTCACATTTCTATTTCTTGCTTTGTTCAGATGATGAATTATTCAGCTTCTCTGGCTATGTGTAGCAAGAAATTGTCCAGTCATCTGGAATCAGGTACTTAGAAAAATTAACCTTCAGGTAGGTTAAGTTTAGTTTTTGCTTAATGGAACAATCAATGTTGATAGCAGGAGATTCAGCCATGATAATGCCACTGAGTGTGAGGGAGAGATAACTAGATTCTATCTTGTTGGATATGTTTTTGCTGTGGAACTTTTATGGCGCTAATATTACTTGTGACTTATTAGCCCATACTGGGAACAAGAAAATTGTTGAGTGATATTTGGTATTTGGCATACTTTGGTTACTGTCAGAGCTGATATTCTAAAGACAGGACACAAACAAAAGACGTAGTGAGCTGTTTCAGGGCAGTACGGTGGCACAGTGGTTAGCACTGATGCCTCATAGCGCCTGAGACCCGGGTTCAATTCCCGATTCAGGCGACTGACTGTGTGGAGTTTGCACATTCTCCCCGTGTCTGCGTGGTTTCCTCCGGGTGCTCCGGTCTCCTCCCACAGTCACAAAGATGTGCAGGTCAGGTGAATTGGCCATGTCAAATTGCCTGTAGTGTTAGGTAAAGGGGTTAATGTAGGGGTATGGGTGGGTTGTGCTTCGGCGGGTCGGTGTGGACTTGTTGAGCACTTAACCTAACCATGCTCACTTCTTCATTGGAGCTGGCAATAGCCAATTGTTTTGTGAAGAGCTGGAGTTTCAGATCTTGGTATCAATTTCTTCTTTTAAAAGAAAAGGACTAAGATGTGGCTAGGTTACATTTATTGGCCATTCCCAATTGCCCTTGTGTTGGTGGTGAACTGTCTTCTTGAACAGCTATAGTTCATTTAGAAAAGGTACAATAGCAATGCTGAAAGTGACAGCGTTCCAGGGGTTTGATCCTGCAACACTAAAGCAACTAGAATATATTTCCAACTTAGGATGAGTGGTGGTTTGGAGGGATAGTTGCAGGTGATGGTATTTCTATTCATCTGCTGTTGTCCTGGTGTTTCTAATTGGTAGTGTTCATGGGTTTGGAAAGTGGTATAAGAAGCCTTGGCGAATTTCTGTAGCGCATCTTGTAGATGGCGCATACTGCTGATAGTGTTTGTTGGGGTGAAGAACATGAATATCGAAGGTAGTAGATAGGTGTCAATCGAGATTATTGCTTTGTACTGGATACTGTCAAGCTTTAAATGCTGTTGGCACTGCACTTATTCAAGAAAGTGGAGAATATCTCATTACACTCCTAACTTATGCCCTGTAGACACTGGACAGGCTTTGGGAAACTCAGGTGGTGGGCTGGATTCCTATCCTCTGACCAGCTATTGTAGCCAGAATACTTGTATGGTTAGTGCAATTTTGTTTCTCGTCAATAGGAACCCTCAGGATGGTATTGATAGGGTATTCAGAATTAGTAATGCCACTGTATTTCAAGAAACAATGGTTAGATTCTCTTTTGTTGGAGATGGTCATTGCTGGAACTTGTTTGGTGTTAATGTTACTTGCCTCTTGTCAGCCTGGCTGTTGACAAGGTCGTATGCATTTTGGTAGACTACTTCAGTATCTGAGGAGCCAAAAATAGTCTTGAACACCAAAATTACTGGCAAGCATTCCCACTTCTGTTGTTCGCACACAGAATATCACACTGAGGAGATCTTGCAGTGATGTCCTGGAGTTGAAATTTTAACCTCCAAAAATCACAACCATTTTCCATTGCGCTAGGCTCGACTCCAAACAACTGACTTGAGTTTTGTTAGGACTCCTTGATGCCACATAGTTGAATGCGATTTTGATGTCAAGGGTGATCATTCTCACCTCACCAATCAAGTTAATCATAGAATCCCTACAATGTGGAAACAGGCCCTTCAGCTCAACAAGTCCCCACTGATCCTCCGAAGAGTAACTCACCCAGATCCATTCCTCTACTACTCTACGTTTACCCCAGACTAATACACCTAACATACACATCCCTGAACACTATGGGGAATTTAGCATGGCCAATTCACCTTACCTGCACATCGTTGGACTGTGGGAGGAAACCCACACAGACACTGGGAGAATGTGCAAACTCCACAAAGACAGTCGCCCAAAGCAGGAATCAAACCCAGGTCCCTGGTGCTGTGAGGCAACAGTGCTAACCACTGGGTAAAAACAAGGGCTGCAAATGCTGGAAACCAGATTCTAGACTAGAGTGGTGCTGAAAAAGCACAGCAGTTCAAGCAGCATCCAAGGAACAGGAAAACTGACGTTTTGGGCAAAAGCCCTTCATCAGGAATATTCCTGATGGAGGCCTTTTGCCCGAAACATTGATCTTCCTGTTCCTCGCTGCCTGAACTGCTGTGCTTTTCCAGCACCACTCTAGTCTAGAAAGTTCTAACCACACAGCCACCCATATGGTTCAAATGACCATACTGAACACAGTGTGTCAAGCAATTAACAGGCATGATACGATTAAGAATGATTTATCAACAGAACTGGGGTATTTGCAAGAAAGGTTATACAGTAGTTAACACACAACTTAAAGTTTTGAGCTATATTGACAAAGGACTGCAATGCAGAAAAGGATTGTTTCAAAGCTGCCAAAATTCTGAGGTAACATTGGTAAAATACAAAAAAAATGAACAAATTTATGCAAGCCACCGAAAGAATTGAGTTTATTTAAAGATTTATCATATTTAGATCAATATAAAAGTTGTACTTGATTATTTTTCGGTGGGAAAGATTGCAGCCATTGATAGTACAGTCCACAGAGTGAGTTCTTGTACTGCAAGTTAGATAGAAATCATATATGACTGATCAAGGTGCCATTCTCTGGAGGGGCAAAATTCCTTTTGACAGGAAAATTGTACTTGAAGGTCGCACAAACAAGTAATTTCACACACATTCTTTGACGTTTAACAGTCTGTCACTAGCATGTAAAACACGTTGATGGATCAACAATTCTACAAATATTCCTATTTTAACTTAGTAATATATGAAATAGACAATGAAAATGACACACAACACTACAATAAGACAAAATGTAATCTTTCAGGTGATTATTTCTATTTCTGTCCAATTTAAAATATGTTACCTAAGCTTGACTTTTATAAGTATTTATAAGTATTTTATATGTACTTATAAGCATGATAAAGGTTTACTTATGATTGAGACCCTCCATCGCCAAATGTAAAGGCACTTTGAATATTACAAAACAGGATGACAATTTGTGCAACTGAAATGTTGGAATTTCAAAAAATCTTTTTAGTCACATCAATAAAATCACATTCAAAGCCCCCACCACAGATAGGGAGCTAATGAAAGGATCCAATGTTTCAGCAAGCTCCAGTAATTCACTTATTGCCTGTGGTTTAAATTAGGACAAACAAATGCAACTTCAAAGCCAGATAGTGCTGAGCTATTTGCCAAAAATTAGTGATATTAATGATCATTGGTTGGAGAGAAAGGATGATGAACAAAGAGCTAACATAAATAATGTGCAGTAATGACAACTTGGAAATTTGAAAATTTTAGAATAGAATTGGCTTGCACTTTTTAAATTAATTCAGAACAATTTCTGGGAAAATTGCATTTTCAAATCATACAACCATACAAATTAGGAACAATAGGCCATTTAGCTCCTTGAACCTGTGACTTAATTTTCCAATTGATCAGAGTATGGCATCAACTTTACTTTCATGCCTATTCCTTAGTCCCTGTAAATAATCCTCTTTTATGATACAGTGCTTTAGTAAGTTTGTTAAACTTATAGAAAGGACACATACAAAAAAATTACAATTATAGAATTAGAAGAAAACTTGGTGTAGTAAAGTTCTAATTACCAACATAATGATAGTGGCAAACAAACGGTTCGGATCAACCATCTTCTTCAGTTGCTTCAATGGTCCCATGAGAAAGCAGGTGCTGGAATTAAGACAGAAAACAAATTTAAGTTTTCAGAAACTAGATTTTGTAAAGAAGGTGAGCAGATTCAGGAGGAAAAAAAGATAAAGCAGTCTTATAGTTGTCAATTATTAGGCAGCAAATTATGAATCTCAATCAGAATCAACCTTTCACTTCATGGAGCCAAAAGATTTTTTTTTTAAAACCTGTGTAGCTTTTCATACCACACAATAACATTGATATCAAAGTGAAACTTGTGTTAGGAAATGTAGTCACACTGCCATCCCATCTTCACTTTGCATTCAATATTAATTTAAAGCATTCATTGAACTAAACAGCACTGATGGCAGTTACCAATAGGCTTTCTCCAAAGTCTTCATTCAACAACCTGACTGCATCTCTTACAAAATGCAGTTTTTTTCAAAAAACTGGATAACACAAGGTATCCAGAATACTTGCCAATCTGAAAATGGCACAAATTTAAAGAAAATAATTTACAAATTTCAGATGATACAGAGGAAAAATAAGGAAATATATACTGAATACCAGGAAATTATTTTACAAAAGGAAACAGTCTTCACAACTTTCTTTAAAATGCTGTTTTCAATTTTTAAAAATTTCTTGGAACAAAAACCTCTTTGAATAAATCAGATTTGTTTCTTTCTCGATAGCATAAAGTCTCAAAACATTTTTTTCGGTTTTACAACTACAGTCCCATTTATAAAGCAACTTTAATAGATGGCAATGTCCTAAAGACATTACAGAGGCAATATGATTAAAAGCATGGTCTCTAACAGTGGCGTGAAAGAAGTGGTGGATGTGAAAGAATTCATAGTTGGAGCAACAATGCTTCTAGAGAACCAAGGGGGGCTTTTAACCAAAGGATGAGCTGGCTAAAATTGAGGCATAGTGCACTGGTAGCCAATATAGGCAGGCAAAGTCAATGATGGCTAATGGAGTGGCGTTTGGTTTAGGCTATGGATTGGATGAGCAGGTTTATGGAAGGTGAAGTGACTGGCAGGAAGAGCACTGAAATAGAGCTGACAAAGACATGGACGAGGATTCAACAGCAGATAAGTTGAAGCAGGCTGGAGATGGGTAATTTGATATAATCAAGAAACCCTACAGTGTGGGATTTGGCCCTTTGAGTGCCCCCATAGAGAACCTCACCCAGACCCACAACTCATACTCTATTTCCGTGACCCCATGTTTCCAATGGCTAATGTACATAGCCTGCACATCCTTGGACACAATTGGAAATTTTAGCATGTCTAATCCATCTAACCTGCATATCTTTGGACTGTGGGAGGAAAGCAGAGCATCTAGAGGAACCCACACAGGCACAGGGAGAACGTGCAAACTCCACACAGACAGTCACCTAAGGTTGGAATTGAACCTGGATGCCTGGTGCTGTGAGGCAACAGTGCTATCCACTGAGCCACTGTGCCACCCCAGAGATGGAAGTAGTCATGCCAGAATAGTAATGCTGTGAAAGATAATGCCAATGCAATTTTTTTGGCAATGACTCCAAAGCCAAGTGGAATCAGGTGAGGTCTGTCTACTAGTGTTGGACAACATACAAGACATTGAAAGAAAATGAGTGGTCCCATGTCAAAGATTGCAGAGGTGTCAGAAAGGATGAGGATGGGCTGTGCATCATGGTCACTGACACAGAAGCTGAAATTTATTACCCAGGACTATTTTGGGATTATGGGTATGCAAAACTTTGACCGGAGAGATTTAAGTACAGAGTTTTGGAAAAAGGTACAGATTTTGAGAGATAACATGCTCAATTTTTGATTTACATGCAATTGATGAGCATAACATTCAAATGAGCTTAGTTGTCACTGGTAATCATTTATGCTTTAATGCAAAGCTATTTCATTGAGAAAGTCAAAGAGATTTACAGTTAATTTTCTTTTCAACTTATAAACTATATTTTCAATAAAAGACAATTTGGCAGGGTATACATAATTACTGTTTTACCAAAACAGGTTCATTTATTCACTAATTTAGAGTCAACAATACAATCTAACTCTTGGAGATGGTGTGACTAAATGAGCCTCCTTCTCAAGGCTATGTTCTATAAACTATACAAAAGTCACACAAACTCTTATTTTTGGCAACAGTGAAGATAACTTTCAGCTTCAAAGTTTTACAATTATTAAAAAAAGACATAAATAATAAAAGGTTGAGAATCAACCACAATTAGTACCGAGAATAGATTTCAAGTTTAATTATCTTCAGAAAAAAGTAGGAAGTAAAATAAATTTTGGTCAAAGGAAACAAAGTTGTTTAATATTTTGTCTGTGCAAACTATTCTTCGGCAATGCACTGTAATTCACAATGAGTCATTTTCCATGAGCTCTATGGCTTCAAAATGCTTATTGTTTTTTCTGCTTTCATGATGTAGGAATAATTGTTTTATAACTATGCAAGCACCAAGACTGATGAAAGCAAATACGTAAAAAAGCAACACAGATTGACGTTTCGTTCTCAGCTGCTATTTAGACAGCATCATTTAAATCCACACAAATATTTCATTTTATACTAGTTTATTCAATCCGTCTAATAGTGTTGGATATATATATATTTTAACATGAAATAATTTCTCAATATGTTGCCATCACAATGCCTTGTAGATTACAAACTGCCAAATAACTAAAATGCTCATTTGGCATTAATAACTGCTAATTAAGGCCAAACTTGGTTTGCTTTGAACAGATTACAGTGATTATATTGCAATTTACTGGTTTAAAGAATGCATTGACTACAATGAAAAATATCTAGAAATCAAATATTGTGGTAATTGTACTAAGTCACTAATAAAAGCAACATAATACAAACAGCACACTTTCAAAGAGGCACAGCATAACTTGTATTTTTCCTTGCACTCCTCGAGGTCTATGCTTTGCTTTTCATAGCTACTTTTTGATTCTCGCTAACAACTTTATGAGCTACACTTGTACAGTAACAATACATTCTGTAAATTTAAAGGTGCAACATGGAAAGAAAGCATCGATATCCCACACATCATTGAATTTGAATAGGTGTAATATATCAGACATCAGCCAGCAAGCTTTTATCCCCAAATAACTGGCAAGCTTCTACAAAGCAAAAGCCAAAACACATCTTCCAGATTGGTAAGGTTACAGTTAATGTATTTCCATTGTATATTCAAGATAGGCAGTTATTACTCTCTCTATTCCCTTGCAAATCTCAGATTCAAATTTAAACATTGACTATGTTTGCATTAATAACATCCGTAATGTTTTCTGCAGCTAGGTCCTCAGCAAATGTAACCTTAAGCTATTTTCTCTTGCAAGTAATAAATTACTTTGGTGATTCCAATTTATCCTCACTCCTAGTTAACTGTGATCCCCTCTTTTCCCCTCAGGATTCTGCATATTTCAGGAAGACCATCACACCATAAGATGTAGCAGCAGAAGCAGACCATTCAGCCTGAGTCTACACGACCTGATGACTGGTCTGATAATTCTCAACTTCATTACCCTTGGTTCCCTTACTAATTAAAATTGGTCTACATGAACAGGCGAACAAGAACAAGATTAGGCCATTCAGCCCTTTGGACTGAATTTAACTTCAACTCTACATTCCTGCATACCTCTGACCATATTCATCTGCTTGGTAAGAATCTGCCTTAAAAATAGTTTACAATTCCACATCCACTGCCCCTTTTATTCCATCACGTTCAACTTTGCTGACAAGCCTGTTATATAGCAAAAGGTTTCAAGAAGTTCATGTGCACCACAATCAATCATTACATCATTAAGACATTCATATTAGCTAAATAAGAACTACTTCAACAAATCCACATTGACTTCCTTATTATCTGTTTAGCCAAATAACTGTTAATTTTATCCTGAGTTATTGTTTCTAAACACAAGCACGAGGGTTAAAACTCATCGGTCCTTGGTTGCTAGCCTTTCCCTTAAGAGTTTTCTGAACAATGGTGTCAATATTTGTAATTCGTGTGTTCTCTGGCATCGCGTCCATATTGAGAGAGAAAATTATGGCCAGTATCTCCCAATGTTCACCTATATGTTTGAGGTCACTCCCCTCACTAGAAACGGAAATATTCAATTAGTTTTCCTAGATGCCAATGAACCTTTTGTAATTCATGCACTAGAGCACCCAGATCCCTCTGCACCTTAAAGTTCTGTAATCTCTGTTTAAATATGCTTTTACAAAGGTTCTTCCTGCCAAACTGAACAATTACAATTTTTCCTACATTCTCACCTATTTGTCAGACCTTGCATGGTTTCCTAACCTGTCTATAACCCTTCCCAATCTCTAGTCTTCCTCATAACTTTCTTTCCCATGTATTTTTGTCATCAGCAGATTTAGCAACCTTACCTTTGATCTCTTTAGTCATTTATATAAAATGTAAAAAGCTGATGCACCAACACTGATCTCTGGCATATCAGTCTTTACATCTTGCAACAATAAAAATGATCTATTAGAGTTTGATTCCTGTCTAAATGCATCAAGACTGGGACAATATCTGGGTAAGGGCTAAAGAGTACAAGGAATATTCTCACCACCTAAGTGCTGGGCAATGACTTTCGCCAACAAGAGAAATTGTGACCATGACCCCATGACATTCAATTATGTTACCATCATCGAATTTTTCACTATCAGTATCCTAGGCATGTTACTATTGACCTGAAACTGAATTGGACTAGCCATACAAACACTGTGGCTACATGAGATGGTCAGAGGCTAGGAAACCTGTAATGAGTAATTCACATCCTGACTCCTTAATGCCTGTACACCATTTACAAGGCACAAGTCAGCAGTGTAATGGAATATTCTCCACTTGCCTAGTTAAGCTCAGTTCCAACAATACTCAAGAAGCTTGACACCACTGAGGACAAAGCAGCTCATTTGATTGGGACTATGTCTACTACCTTCACCATGCATGCTCAGTAGCAACAGTATGTAAATAAAAACACTGGCAGAACTTTACCAAGGCTTTTTAGACAGCGCCTTTCAAACCCACAATTAATTCCATCTCAAAGGACAAAGACAGCGGATGCAAGGATACATCATCACCTGCGATTGATAGCCATGGATGAGGTGCCGGAAGATATCCTTATTTAGGAAAAGTGGTGAGGAAAGCCAGGGAATGATGGAACAGTGAGCCTGATGCCAATGGTGGGTAAGTTGTTGGAGGTGATTCTGAGGGGCAGGATTTACATGCATTTTGACAGGCAAGGCCTGATTATAGATAGTCAACATGACTTTGTGCATGGGAAATAATGTCTCACTAAGTTGATTGAGTTACCTCTTTTTGAAGAGGTAATAAAGAAGATTGATGAAAGCACAGCAGTGGACGTTGTCTATATGGACTTCAATCAGATCCTGCATGTACGACTGATGAGCAAGGTTAGATCACAAGGAATCTATGGGGAGCTAGCCAGTTGGATACAAACGTGGCTCGAATGTAGGAGACAGAGGATGGTGATACGGGGTTATTTTTCGGTCTAGAGGCCAGTGGTGTGCCACAAGGATTGGTGCTGGGTCCATGGCTTTTCATCATTTACATAAATGATCTGGATGTGAATACAGGAGATATGGTTAGTAAGTTTGCAGATGACGCCAAAATTAGTGGTCTAATGGACAGTGAAAGTTATTTCTAAGTACAATGGGACCTTGATCAAATGGGCCAATGGGTCAAGGAGCTTAATTTAGGCAAACGTGAAGTGTTGCATTTTGGTATGGCAACCCTGTGCAGGAATTGTACAGTGAATAGAAGGACCCTTGGGAGTGCTGCTGAACAAAGATACCTAGCAGTGCAGGTGCACAGTTCCTTGAAAGTGGAGTCGCAGGTAGATGGGATGGTAATGATGTTTAGTATGCTTGCCTTCATTTGGGTCAGTGCATTGAATATAGGAATGAGGATGTCATGTTGTGGCTGTATAGGACATTACAATCATTAGAAAGTGTGGAAGCAAGCCATTCTGGCTATCAAGACCACGCGGACCCTTCAAAGAGCAGCTCACCCATACCCATCCCCTACCCTATCCCTGTAATCCTGCATTTTCCCATGGCTAATGCATCTAGCCTGCATTTCCCTGGACATTGTGGGCTACTTAGCATAGCCAGTTCACCTAACCCGCACATCTTTGGAGTGGAAACTGGAACACTCAGAGGAAATGCACACAGATGTGGAGAGAACGTGCAACCTCCACACAGACAGTCACCAGAGACTGGAATCGAAACCAGGTTCCTGGCACTGAGGCAGCAGTGCTAAGCACTGAGCCACCATGCCACCTCCAACATTGGTGAGGCCAGTTTTAATTCTGGTGTGCCTGTCAAAGTTAAAATGTTGTTAAATTTGAGATAATTCAGGAAAGATTTCCAAAGATTTTGTAGAGTTTGACCTACAGGGAGCTTTTGTTTTTACCTGGAGCAGTGGAGGCTGAGGGGTGACCTTACAGGGTTTATAAACTTATGAGTTACATGGACTGGGGGGAATAGCCAGGACAGTAGAGTCCAAAACTGGACAGTATCGGTTTAAGGTGAGAGGGGAAAAGATATAGAAGGAACCTAAGGGGCAACTTTTTCACACGCGTGAATGGAATGAGTGGCCAGAGGAAGCAGTGGTGACAGGTACAATTACAACTTTTAAAAGGCATCTGATGGGTACATGAGTAGCAAGGATTTAGAGGGATATGTACCTTATTGGTGATAAATGGAACAATATCAGATTAGGACATCTGTTTGGAGTTGGCCCACAGGGTCTGTTTCCAGCTGTATAACTCTCTGACCCCCCCCAATCTACTCATCATCCAGACTTGCAAATATATCACCATTCCTTTCAGTGTGACTGGATTGAAATCCTAGAATACCTTTAAGGAGGGAATTCCAAGTCTTCCTACAGAACATGGGCTTCAGCAGTTCAAAGCAGAAGCTGGCCATAACCTTCTCAAAGGCAAATACAGCATGACAGTAAATGCCGGTCCAGCTACTGATGCCCTCATCTCTCAAGTGAATGATGTTTAAAAAACAAGTTGACGGCCAAGCTGATTCCTGTGAAGTTTCACATATCACATCTTGTCAACCTGAAAATTATCCATTTTTGCCTTGTCTTGTAGTAGCTATAAATTTTTTCTCTACAAGGTCCGTCAGTTAGCTTGCTGAACTATAAGGTTTGTTTATCAGACATTTTGTCACCATGGCTGGGTAACATCATCAGTTAGAGTCTCCAGTGAAGTACTAGTGGTATGCCCTGCCTCTCCATTTATAGGTCTGGGTTTCTGAAGGTGGGTAATGTCATTTCCGGCTCTTTTTTTTCCACCCCAAGGGAAGCAAAACTAATGTAATTTACAAGATACTATGCAAGAACTGTAAAAAACACTACATCAGATAAACTAGCAGGAAACTTGCCACCAGGATACATGAACACAAAGTGGACACCAAAAGACATGACCACTCTCACTAGTTTCTATACAAACAGACCAAGATGGACACCACACTGACATGACAACACACACATCCTAGGACAGGCAAGACAAAGACACAAACAAGAATTCTTAGAGGCATGGCATTCTAACCAGAACTCCATCAATAAACACATCGATTTAGATCCTATATACCTTCCCTCGAGAAAAAAAAAACTGGAAATGACATCACCCTGATGAAAAAAAGAAATCAAGACCTATAAAGAGAGAGCCTGGACATACCTCCAGTGCTTCACTGGAGACTCTCACTGATGTTGTTACCTAGTACAGTGACGAAACATCTGAAAACAAACCTCCAGCTCAGCCAGCTAACTTATAGACTTACCATCAACCTGAGCTACAAATCTTTTCAAAAAATGCTTTCTCCATGTTAATACATTACCTTTTACAACGAACTTTAATTTTGCAGTAAACTTTGTTCAATCACGTTGTCAAATGTCTTCTAGAGATCCAAGCACTGTATATCCACAGATTCTCCTTTATCCAAGCTCTGTACTTTCTCAAAGAATTCCAAGCCTTCATCAAACTGGATTTCCCTTGCACAAAACCAAGTTGACTCTGCCTGATTGCCTGAGACTTTAAGTACCTTGCAATAATCTTAACAGATTCCAGCAATTTCCCGATGACAGAGATTAGTTGGCATTGCATCTGGTGTCTCCATTCCTTTTTTGAACACAGGAGACCTTCTGTGACGATATCTTTCCAGAATCTTGGGAATTTTGGAAAATTAAAAACCAATTCATTAATCTTAGCAGCCACTTTTTATTTTAAAGATGCTAGGGTGAAATCCTTAAGGACCTGGTGACTTAGTCAGTTTTCAATTTCAAGAATTTTCCCTGGCAATTATAATTTTTAAAAGTTCTTCCTCCCTTTCACCTCCTAATTCATAATTAATTTCCAGACGTTATTTGTATCCTCCACAGTGAATTCAGACAGAAAATAGCTGTTTAATTACTTCGCTATTTCTTTATTTTCTATTAACTCCATAGTCTTTCTCAAGGACCAGCATTATATTACTCATTCTTTAGCCTTTCAATGTTTGCAGAAATTCATGTCTTATATTTCTACTTAGCTCCCTCTGGTCCTTCACTTGTCCATCAATTTAATAATTCTTTGCTGTTCATATTTTGATCTGCTATTCATCCTTTGGCAATGATATTTTCTTTCAATTTGATACTATCTTTAATTGCTTTAATTAGTCATGGGTGGTGCAACCTTCCTTTAAGTCTTTCAAGTATGCTGAAAATGTATCCTGAAATATCAGTAGAGATGCAGTGGCAGACCCATCCCTTAATTTCCCACTTCATTCAAATCAGTTCTGCTTTCATTTCTGCACGACTACTGTTATTTAAATTTAATACACTAATTAGATATTAGATAAGAGTAGTTTTTTTTAGATTAGATTACTTACAGTGTGGTAACAGGCCCTTCGGCCTAACAAGTCCACAGCGACTCTCCGAAGAGCAACCCACCCAGACCCATTCCCCCACACCTACCCCTATGGGCAATTTAGCATGGCCAATTCACCTAACCTGCACATTTTTGGATTGCGGGAGGAAACCGGAGCACCCGGAGGAAATCCACGCAGACATGGGGAGAATGTGCAACCTCCACACAGACAGTTGCCCGAGTCGGAATTGAACCTGGGTCTTTGGTGCTGTGAGGCAGCAGTGCTAACCACTGTGCCACCATGCCACCCAAATCTTAGAGTTGCTTCCCTCCCTCAAACTGAATATGAAATTCTGTCATATTTTGATCATTGCTATTGAGATGTTTTCATTGAGATTAATTAATCCTATCTCATAATTTACCAGATCTAGTATACCCTTTCCTTTGGTTCGGTCTAGAACATATTGTCCCAAGAACCTGTCTCAAAAAACACTCCTATTAACTCATTAACCAGGCTACTCTTGTCAATCTGATTCATCCAATCTATATGCAGATAAAAATCTCCCGTGATTGTTGACACACTTTTTACGAAATGACCCATTATTTCCTCCGGCAAGCCTAGTGTGATTACAGTCAGGATTAGCAACACCATTGCCACAAGTGACTTCTGACCACTACTAATTTTGTATCTCACCCAATCTGATTCTATATCCTGATGTTCAGAACTAAGGGCATTGCTATGGTACCAACATCAACTTCAACTCATAGTTATCCCTCCACCTTTTCCAAGCTTTCTCCACTTATGAAATGTTTTGCACCCTCAAACATGAATTATTGTCACATCATACATTTTTTTTCTATTTGTACCATCTATTCATCTATTATAAGTGACAGATGCCTTCTGGTAGACTTTGTACACTGTCCCCTTCCAAACATAATCATCATTTCCCTTGTCTTCTTTAATTAGCTTATCACATCTTCCCAAATTTGATTCCTTGCCCAAAGTTTAAAATATCCTCTCTACCATTCTAATTATAATGCTCACCATGATTTTATCACACTTTAGGAGAAGACCATCACAACAGTACAGCTTTTAAATAAAACTTTTGATGATATACAATTTTTAACATCATCAAAAGGGCTCAGTGCTGGACTACAACACTTTGCAGTATACATTATTGACTTGGAAGAGAGAAGTCAATGTACTAACTTTGCAAATGACAAAACAATAGGAGGTGGATTGTGGTAATGATGATGATGATGCTGCTGCTGCTGCAGCAGGGAGTCTGACGGAAAATGGACTGGTTGGATAGGTGGGTGAACGAAAACTTGGTGGATGGGGAGTATAATGTGGGAAAATGTGAGGTTAAGCACTTTGAAAGAAAGAACGGAAGAACGGAGGAAGAATTTCTTCTCTCAGAAGATAGTCAATCTATGTAATTCTTTCCTGTAGAGGGCTGTCAAGTTTGGGTTGTTATATATATCCAAGGCCAAGATGGACAGTATTTAATCAATAAGGAGATCAAGGTTATGGGGAAAAGGCAGAAAAGTGGATTTGACGATTATTAGATTAGACCCAATCTTACTGACTGGCAGAGCAGACGCAACAGCCGAATAGTTTATTTCTGTTAGAGTCTGCACCACTAAAAGATCATAGCTGATCTGACTGCAGCCTCAAATTCGTGTGCCTGTTTACCCTTATAACCTTTGTTTATCAAGAATCTATCTACTCTGTCTTAAAAACATACAAAGACTCTACTTCCACTGCCTTTTCCAGATAAGTTCCCAAGCTGCTTGACACAGCAAAAAATTGCTTCATGCCTGTTTTCAATGGGTGACCCATTATATTTTTAACTGTGATTCCTAATTTGAGAGATTCTCCCAAGAGAAAACATTTGCTTCACAGCTCTGTCAAGACCGTTCAGGATTTTGTGTTTCGAACATGTCACCTCTTACTCTTCCAAACACCAATGGTTATAAGCCCAGCCTGTCCAACTTTTCCTCACAAGGCCATATAACGATTCCAGGTGTTTGTCTGGTAAATCTATTCCGACCTGCTTCCTGAAATATGATAGCTGTATCCAGTGTTGAAAGTGAAGCCCGTACCAAGATACAAAACTTTGCCTTGAACAGAGTTAATTTACTTGTTCATAATTATTTCTTCAAACTAAAAACAGAACCATAAACCCACAACAACCCCCTTACCCCTCTGGAGCTAATAACCAAATTAACCAGAGACAAAAACACATGATTGTCACTTGAAGGGACACCATGACAAATCAAAACTTCAATGAAGCTTAATGCTGGTTACATTTCTTTGCAAAACTTACTTAATTGTTTAATAATTTCACTTGTCACTAACCCCATATAGACTTGACTTAATTCACTCACAACTTAAAATGCTAAAAGTGAAGTGGGCAACTCAAGCTTTAGGCAGGAAAAGCAGTGAGGATAAAGTAAACTAATTACAGAAGGTCTGCACTAGCTGCAGCTGCATTACAACTTACTACTCACATTTACAACTGAAGAATGAACCCAAACTTAGTTTCTTTCAGAAACCTGGGACATCCCAAAGCACTTTGCAGCAAATGAGAGCTTTGAAGAGTACATGCTGTTGTAACTCAGAAAAAGAATTAACCAATTAACTTGCACAAACAATTAGATCAGTGAGCAGCTCAGTAGTTTTAGATGTTAGCAGAAGGCCTAGTCACTGGGAAAATCCATGCTCAGCATCAATGTAGGTTCTTTTACATCCATCTGAGGGAGCAATACCGCACCTAGTCCAATACAATGTGGTATTCTTAGTTCATACGTTTTGAAGTTTTTTGACTTTAATTTGCAAAGCTGCCGGAGCCTAACAATCAGTTGAACGTGCAGTTATAAGTTATATAAAGCAAACGGTTGGTGGGAACTTCTTCATGTGAAAGACAGAGAAATCAGCATGATATGCAGTTGAAGAGCTGCTGGTAGCAGAGTGAATCCTATGAATGCATCAAGCTTGTGGTGAATTGAAGTTTGTCAATGATTCTACTCCATTTCTATTTATTATCAGAGATGTAATCATTGAGGTCTAGTGCACTTAAAAAGGCCCTTTGGCCCATTGAGTGTGCCGGTCAAAAACAAATAACTAGCTATTTCAAAACTGGCCCATAGCCTAGCATGCCTTGGCATCACAAGTTGATATCTAAATACTTCATAAATGTCATGAGGGTTTCAGCCTCCACCACCCTAATAAACTGAGTGTTCCAGATTCCCACCACCTTCTAGCGTTTTTCCTCAGATCCCCTCTCCTGCCTCTCACTATGCCTCCTTGGTCATTGGTAACTCCATCAAGAGGGAAGGTTTCTTCCTGTTTACTCTATTTATACCCTCAATTTTACATCTCCATAAGAACTAGGAGCAGGAGTAGTTCATCTGGCTCTTCGATCCTGCTCTGCCATTCAGTAAGATCACGACTGATCGTTTAATGGAGTCAGCTTCACTTACCCACGCTCTCACCGTATCCCTTAATTCCTTTATTTTTCAAAAAAAATCTACCTTAGCTTTGAAAGCGTTTACTGAAGAAGCGTCAACAACTTCATGGGCAAGGAATTCCATAGCTTAACAACCCTCTGGGTGCAAAAGTTCCTTCTCAATTCAGTCCTAAATCTGCTCCCTCTAATCTTGAAGCTATCCCCTTTTGTCCTAACTTCACTGCCATTCCCTTTATAATTTTATGTTAGGGCGGCACGGTGGCACAGTGGTTAGCACTGCTGCCTCACAGCGCCAGGGACCTGGGTTCAATTCCCGCCTCAGGTGACTGACTGTGTGGAGTTTGCATGTTCTCCCCGTGTCTGTGTGGGTTTCCTCCGGGTGCTCCAGTTTCCTCCCACAGTCACAAAGATGTGCGGGTCAGGTGAATTGGCCATGCTAAATTGCCCATAGTGTTAGGTAAGGGGTATGGGTGGGTTGCGGGTCGGTGTGGACTTGTTGGGCCGAAGGGCCTGTTTCCACACTGTAAGTAATCTAATAAGACTCCCCCCCCCCCCCCCCCCCAACTTCTTCTGAATTCCAATTAATATAATCCCAGTCTACTCAGTCTCTCCTCGTAAGCAAGCCCCTCAGCTCCGGAATCAACCTAGTGAACCTCCTCTGCACTCCCTCTAGTGCCAGTACATCCTTCCTCAAGTAAGGTGGCCTCACCACCATCTTGTACAGCTGCAACATTACCCCTCTGCTTTTAAACTCAATCCCTTCAGCAATGAAGGACAAAATTCCATTTGCCTTCCTAATTACTTTTTGTACCTACAGACCAACCTTCTGCAATTCATACAAAAAGACATTCAGGTCCATTTGATAGCAGCATGCTGCAACTTTTTACCATTCAAGTAAAATCTTTTTTACTGTTACTCTTACCAAAATGTATGACTGCACATTTATTAACATTGTATTCCATCTGCCAGACCTTTGCCTATTCACTCAATTTATCTCTGTTCCTCTGCAAAGTTTCACAGTCCTCTGCACATTTTGCTCTGCCATTCCTCTTAGTGTCATCTGCAAACTTTGACATCATACTCCCCAACTCCAAATCATCGATATAAATTGTAAATAATTGCAGTATCAACACCAATCCCTGGGGCACACCACTAGTCACTGATTGCCAGCAGAATAGCACTCATTTATCCCCACACTTTGCTTCCTGTTAGTCAACCAATTTTCTATCCATGCTAATACTCTATCCCCAATGCCATGCATCTTTACCTTATGTAGCAGCTTCTTGTACGGCACCCTGTCAAAGGCCTTTTGGAAATCTAGGTACACCACAACTACTGGGTCCCCATTGTCCATCTTGCTCATAATGTCTTCATAGAATTCCAAAAGATTGGTCGAGCATGATCTGCCCTTCATGAACCTTACCTGCATTTGTCCAACGGAACAATTCCTTTCGAGATGCCCTATTTCTTCCTTGATAATACACTCAAGCATCTTCCCCATTACAGTGGTTAAGCTAATTGGTCTATAATTCCCCATCTTTGGTCTACCTCCCTTTTTAAACAGTGGTGTCACATTTGCTGTTTTCCAATCTACTCGGATTGCCCAGTGTCCAGCGAACTTTGGAAAATTACCACCAGCGCACCTACTATTTCTCCTGCCATCTCTTTTGGTACTCTGGGATGCATTCCATCAGGGCCAGGAGACTTATCTATCCTTTGCTCCATTAGCTTGTCCAACACTACCTCTTCTGCGATAATGATTGTTTCCAGGTCCTCATCTACCTTTGTCTCTTTGTCAATTACTGGCATGTTATTAGTGTCCTCCACTGTGAAGACTGTTACAAAATACCTATCCAACGCCTCAGCCATTTCATCATATCCCATAACTAAATGTCCCTTCTCATCCTCTAAAGGACTAATGTTTTCTTTAGCCACTCTTTTTCGTTTTATATATTTATAGACACTTTTGCTCTGTCTTTATATTCTGTGCTAGTTTTTTCTTATTTTCTATTTTACCTTTCTTTAAGCTCTTTTTGTGGCTTTCTGTTGTCCTTTAAAAGGTTTCCTAATCTTTTGGTTTCATGCTGTTTTTGGCCACTTGGTATGCCTTGCCTTTCAATTTGATGGATTCCCTTATTTCCTTAGACACTCATGGCAGATTACTCCTTTTCTTACAGTCCTTCCTTTTCACCGGAATATACTTTTGCTGAGTACTTTGAAAAATTGTTTTGGAAGTCCTCCACTGCTCGTCAACTGTCCGACCATAAAATCTTTGTTTCCAGTCTACATTGGCCAGGTCCTCTCTCATAGGCCCCCGGTATTGGATTTTACGTTCACACTCTCCATCTGTATTCTAAATTCAACCATAAAATGAAATTTCCTTTTAATATCTCAATTACGTGCCCTTCAGTTTTCTCTTCTCCAAGGAAAACACCACTAATCGGACCAATTCATAACTAAAATTCTCTAGCCCAGGCAAAATGCTGCTAAATCTCCCCTGCTACAGACTAATGACATTCCTCCTATAATATGGATTCCAGAAACGCACACAATACTCTAGTTGCGGTCTAACCAACATTTTATACAGTATCAGCATCATCTCCCTGCTCTTAAACTCAGTGCCTCGGCTAAAAAAGGTGAGTATTTCATATCCCTTCTTAACCATGTTATCTATTTGTACCTCAAAAGGGACCAATGGACATGTACACAGATGTCCTTGTGGTTCTCAGAGCACAACCATTTATCATGATCTAAAAGTTACCATCAACTTGTCCAAAGTAGTTTTATCACTCAAGTCAGTATTTAAGCCAGTTGAAGGATTGGGGCAGACAATCACACTTTAATCTATTTATATTTTACTATTGCGAAAGTGACTATGTAATGAAACAACTGTCATATTTTGTCTTACAGAATTTACACACCTTGCTTAAATTTTGTTTTTAAAAGTTATTTTGTGGTATGATTTGCTGGTGACTGCAAACTATGTAGTAAATGACAATAATTTTTTTTTAATTTGCGAAAAAAAAAGTTAGGGCTCAATAATGAGGTTCAAGATCTAATCAATAACATCAGTTGATAGAATGTAAGTGGCTGTAATGTCACTAGAAATGGATATCAGGGCAGTTCAGTATTTGATTGGTGGACTGACTTGGAAAGCATAACATCTCCATTTGTGTTGTCCTCATGTTCCACTTGTGGAGCAAAGGGTTACATCTCCCCCAGAATGAACAGCATTTAATGTACCAAAAAATTAGAAAGGTTAAACAATGATAGATTTTACTGATAAATATTAGGTCTTGCACATTGAGATAGGAAACAAAAGACTCACAATTAACAAAAGGAGAAAAAACACACAGACTGAGGGGTATAGCAGGTGATCAATCATAGCAGGAGTCACTCCTCAACAAACCTAATCAAGTACAGGTAAAAGTGAAAGTAGAGGTTTACAAAATTATGAGGGGCATGGATAGGATAAATAGGCAAAGTCTTTTCCCTGACGTCAGGGAGTCCAGAACTAGAGGGCTTAGGTTTAGGGTGAGAGGGGAAAGATATAAAAGAGACCTAAGGGACAACTTTTTCACGCAGAGGGTGGTACGTATATGGAATGAGCTGCCGGAGGATGTGGTGGAGGCTGGTACAATTGCGACATTTAAGAGGTATTTGGATGGGTATATGAATAGGAAGGGTTTGGAGGGATATGGGCTGGGTGCTGTCAGGTGGGACTAGATTGGGTTGGGATATCTGGTCGGCATCACAGGTTGGACCGAAGGGTCTGTTTCCATGCTGTACATCTCTAGGACTCTATACATTATCTAGACAGTTATGTTCACTCATCCTTTGCTGAAAATATGTTGCTGGAAAAGCGCAGCAGGTCAGACAGCATCCAAGGAACAGGAAATTCGACGTTTCAGGCATAAGCCCTTCATCAGGAATTTTTTGGTACATTAAATACTGATGAAGGGCTTATGCCCGAAACGTCGAATTTCCTGTTCCTTTGATGCTGCCTGACCTGCTGCGCTTTTCCAGCAACACATTTTCAGCTCTGATCTCCAGCATCTGCAGACCTCACTTTCTCCTCACTCATCCTTTATACAGCTTGAATAAGGAACCAATATAACACTCATTGGAACTTACCACTGCTGTATTTAGCACATACTACTAATACTTTAATTCAATATATAAGGTTAGAAAATATATATTTTTGATTTAAATTATTTTGAAAGCATTTCTAAGTCACAATTCACTTGTATCTTTTAAACCAAACAATTTCTATTATAAGTACTGTCAGAAATAATTGAGACTGAAAGATGACAGAAACTGATGAAAACTTGAAACATTAAGGAGAAACAGATCTCTCAAGCATAGAACAAAAAGCAGCTGAACAGTACTGTTGTTAAGATGGTAAACACTTACCTGGCAAGAGCAGCAATATTTCCTAATGTATAAAACACTGCAAATAATTTGAGTCCACCTGGAAGCCACAGCAAAACTGTTCCCTGAATGAATAACAAAAAACAAAAGAATAACTTCTACCATTTTATCAGAAATTATTAGAGCTGCAGTATACCCTTGGTGCATGTCTGAAATTCACTAATACTATCACAAAAGGACTTTCAATATCCATTTGAGAAAGTAAAATTATATATTTTTAAAAGAATCATTTTTATTCTTTGCCTTTGATTTTATTTTTACATTCCTATGCATCTGGTTTCTATCCAACAACAAACATTAAGACATTTGGTTGAAAAAATAATGGCTACTGAATAATACATACCATTACTAATTTGCAATTTATTAGCAACTTATAGAGGCTTCGAGTTATACAGCACGGAAACATATCCTTCGGTCCACTCATCCATGCCAACGGATCTAGTTCCATTTGACAATGTTTGGCCCGCATCTGTCTAAACCCTTCCTGTTCATGTACTCATCCAGATGCCTTTTAAATGGTGTAATTGTTCTTACCTCCACCACTTCCCCTGGCAGCTCCCTCAATATAGGCACTACCCCCTGTGTTTAAAAACTTGTCCTTTAGGACCCTTCTAATTTTTTTTCCTGCTCTCCTTAAACCTATGTTATATAGTTCTGGATTCCCCCACTCTGGGGAAAAGACCATGGCTAATCACCCTATCCATGCCCCTCATGATTTGATAAACCTCCGTAAGTTCCTACGTCCTTTTAATGGCAACACTCCAGGGGGCCCTATCATTAACTGTGTAAGTCCTGCCCAGATTTACCTTCCCAAAATGCAACACCTTGCATTTATCTAAATGAAACAGCCACTCCTCAGCCCATCTGATCAAGGCCCATTTGTACTCCACTGTTCTTCACGGTTCACTACACCACCAATTTTACTGACCATACCTCCTACGTTCACATCCAAATCATTTATACAAAGGACAAAAAACAGTGGAATCAGCACCAATCCTTGTGGCACACTGTTGGTCACAGGTCTCTAGTCCAAAAAAAACCCTCCTCAACCACCATCCTCTGTCTCCTACCTTAGAGCCAATTTTGTACCTAATTGGCTGGCTGCCCCTGTAATCCATGTGTTTTAACATTACTAACTCATTCCTGGATGCATAATTCAAAATATAAATTCCATTTTCAATTCGGTTCCAGCCTGTGACTTACTCCCAGATATCCTTGATTCTATATGGGGCCCTCTTGTGGCAGTGGTAATGTCCCTACCCCATGGACCAGGAGGCCTGGGTTCAATTCTCATCTGTTCCACAGGTGTGTAACAACATCTCTGAACAGGTCGATTGGAAAAATAAAAATAAATGCATAAGAAACAAAACATACACAATGTGATGAAGATTAATGTGCAGCCAGAGGATTGAGACACCTTTAACAGCCAGCAGAGAATAACTAAAAAAACCAATGGGGGCGGGGAAGATGAAATAGGAAGGTAAGCTAGCTTGTAATGTAAAAGAAGAATGCATTTTTTTTCTGAAAGGAAAGCGAGAAATGCAAAAGTGAACATTGGACAACTGAAAAATGAGGCTGGTAAAATCGTATCGGGGAACGAAGAACTGGCGAAGTAACTGTAGAGGTACTTTGGTGGAAGACACCAATAGCATATCAGAAGTTCAAGAGAATCAGGGGACAGTGACAAGTGTCATGGCCATCACCAAGGAGGTGATGTTGGGGAAGCTGAATGGTTTGAAGGTGGATAAATCACCGAGACCAAATGGACTATACCCCAGAGTTGGAAGGACATATTAGAGGCATTGCTGCTGATCTTTAAAAATCAGCGGAGCCAGGGATGGCCCCAGAGGAGTGGAAAATGGCTAATGCAACACTTGTATTTAAGGGCAGGAGGCAGAAGACAAAAAATTATAGGCTGGTTAGCCTGACCTCAGTTGTTGGTGAGATTTTAAGAATCCATTGAGATTGCAGAGTACTTGGAGGTGCATGGTAAAGTAGGCTCAACTTCATCAATGGGAGATCATATTTGACAAATCTGTCAGAATTCTTTGAGGAGGTAACTAGCAAGTTAGACAATGGGAATCTATATATGGATTTGACAAGATGCTGCACAGGAGGTTGCCAAGATAAGAGCCTAGTGAGTTTTGAGAAGATTTGTAGCTCAGGTTGAGGTTCTGGATGTAGGTTTGCTCGCTGAGCTGCAAGGTTCATTTTGAAGCTTTTCATTGCCATACTAGGTAACATCTTCAACGAGTCTTCGGGCGAAGCACTGCTGATGATTCCTGCTTTCTATTTATATGTTTGGGTTCCTTTGGGCTGGTGATGACATTTCCTGTGGTGATGTCATTTCCTGTTCTTCTTCTCAGGGGGCAATAAATGGGGTCCTATCTAATAGATAAGAGCCTAGTAGTTAGGAAGGAAAATGCAATGTTAGCATTCATTTTGAGATAATTAGTATACAAGAGACATATGTACTGCTGAAGCTACATAAGGCTCTGGTCAGCTTGCATGTGGAATACTGCGAGCAGTTTTGGACCCCATATCTAAGGAAGGATGTGCTGGCATTCGAGGGGTTCCAGAGGAGGTCTACAAGAATGATCCTGGGGATAAAAAGCTTGTCCTATGAAAAGTGCATGAGGACTCTGGGTCGTACTGTATTGAATTTGAAATATCAGGGGGTATCTCATTGACACTTACAGAACAATACAGTTTGATTAGAGTGGATGTGGACAAGATGCTTCCAACAATAGGAGAAACCTGGATCCAAGGGCACAGCCTCAGAGTGGTGACAGATCCTTTAGAAATGAGATAAGGAGGAACTTTTCTGCCAGAGGGTTGTGAATCTGTGGAACTCATTGCTGCAGAAGGCCTTGGAGCCCAAGTCATTGAGTATTAAGACAAAGATAGAGAGGTTCGTGATTAGTAAAGGGATCAAAGCTTACAAGGCAGGGGAATGAGGTTGAGAAATATATCAGCTATAATTGAATGGTGGAGCTAACAAGATGGACCAAATGGCCTAATTTCGCTCCTATACCTTATGGACTTACTGTTTTTGGGCAGGACACCATCTGTTTTGGAGCCAACATTATATCCTCTTAAGTCTTTATCCTCCTATTATGGCACAATATGTTAATTGGCATTCTGGTACCACAAAGTACTTTTGAAACATGGAAGATTTCATATTTGAATAAATAAAACCATTATTTTGTAAATTGTCACTGTTTATATTTCAGGTGTATATTTTAATCAAGCACACATGCTGTTCCAACATCATTTCATAACACAGAAAATTCTGAAATTCAAAAATAGCTAGGTTCCAAATATTCTGGCTAGACAGGCTACAGTGAAATCAAATCCTCACACAGCCTTGCATCTGCAAGCATCTTAATCTGAAACCGAGGCATCAACCAACTCCTCTGCTTCACAGATAACCATGAGTTTTGCCTTTAACTATTAACCTATTGATAATGTAAAAATCTACTACGTGTGACAGCCTGTCAATTCATTCCAATATAAGCTCATACTAAAATTGTCTCGGTTGTAATCTCAGTATACTGGGTTTGCATCCAGCAGATTGTGGAGATATGTCAGCACCATCAGAACATCAAGCGTAATCACAACATGACAATTTTGCCTAGTTAATATTCCCATTTGTAATGGAAACTGAAAGAACAGAATTACTCATGCGAAAGGAAGGTTTTTCCTGAATTCCCTATTGATACCTTGGAAACAATCTTACATAGTGTGATGGCTTCTAGTTTTAATCTATCTGGTGAATGGAAAAAATCTTTGTACAACGTAGCAAAACCATTTCAAACAATTATTCGATCACTACTAAGCTTTTTTTTTACAAAAAGAGAACAGAGCCCAGTGTATTCAGCCCTTCCCTGATAGGTGTAACCTCATTTCTGGTGTCATATTTGCAAGTCTTTTCTACTACGTCTCCACTATATTTATATCCATCTTGCATTTGGCAAATGGAAGAGTACATAGTGTTGTTAAGTGTGGTCTAATCAAGGTCTGATAAAACTTCAGCAGAACTTCGTCCTTTTAAGATCTAGTTCTGTAGAAATTAAACCCTCCTGCGTGGTTTACTTTTCTTTGTTCTTATGAACCTTCATCACTGCTGTAATTGATTTGTGCGATTGTACTCCAAGACTATTTTGCTCTGCTAGCCAGTTTAGATTCTTATTTTGCCAAATATTCCTGACATTTGTACCATATCCTATTATGTATCTTATGTCTTGCATTGTTCCTGTAACTACCACGGACACTTGTGTTAAAGGTCACTAATAAAGTATAATTCATGCTTAATAATTTGGGCATTCACAAACTTTTCTGCTGAGGAAAAACTCAAATTGAGTGCATTCAAAACATAGTGGATCATTTGAAATTTTCATAAGAATGTTTTGGTTCAAATGCCCTAAGACAGCACTTGACATAATAATATATACATCCTAACAAATTATATGAAATTTTACTGTACAAGTCATTTCCAATAATCTCCTCAAACCCATTCTCACAACAAAGCCGTGAAAAAAAACGTCATTTGGCAAAGGGGCCAGAGAATAACTAGTGGACTACCAAAACCAGATCCTATGATGACCTAACATGAACACAAATACACTTCGCTGCATAGTCAGGAGCAAGAATTTTTTAAAAAGGATTTTTTCCCAGTGATTCTGAGGCTAATTGAACTCAAAGTTAGAATCTTCATAATTTTCATGGAGGTCCTCAACATAATAGTTAGTTAGGGGAACTAGGGGAATACCAGATATTGCTAATACTGTGACATTTTCTTTCAAAAGAAAGAAAAATGTTTCTTTCACTTTTGTGTTAGAAGTTTGCAGATTACAACAAAATTAGAGGTGCAATGGACAGTGAAGGTTACCTCAGTGTACAATGGGACCTTGATCAGATGGGCCAATGAGTGGCAGATGGAGTTTAATTTAGATAAATTTCAGGTATTGCATTTTAGAAAGGCAAATCAGGGCAGGACTTTATACGTAGTCATAGAGATGTACAGCAGAAACAGACCCTTCGGTCCAACATGTCCATGCCGATCAGATATCCTAACCTAATCTGGTCCCATTTGCCAGCACCTGGCCCATATCCCTGTAAACCCTTCCTGCTCATATACCCATCCAGATGCCTTTTAAAAGCTGCAATTGTCCCAGCCTCCACCACTTCCCCTGGCAGCTCATTCCATACGCACATCACCCTCTGTGTAAAAAAAGTTGCCCTTTCAGTCCCTTTTACCTTTCTCCTCTCACCCTAAACCTATGCCCTCTAGTTCTGGACTCCCCCTCACCCCAGGGAAAAGACTTTTGTCTATTTGTCCTATCCCTCATGATTTTATAAACCTCTCAAGAAGTCACCTCCGATGCTCCAAGGAAAATAGCTCCAACTTATTAAGCCTCTCCCTATAGCTCAAATCCTCCAACCCTGGCACCACCCTTGTAAATCTTATCTGAACCCTTTCAAGTTTCCCACCATCCTTTCAATAGGAAGAAGACCAGAATTGCATACAATATTCCAAAAGTAGCCAAACCAATGTCCTGTACAGCCGCAACATGACCTCTCAACCCCTATACTCTAATGCTCTGACCAATGAAAGAAAGCATACCAAAACACCGCTTTCACTATCCTGTGACTGTACTTTCAAGGAACTATGAACCTGCACTCCAAGGTCTCTTTGTTCAGCAAATCTCCCCAGGACCTATTTGCTTTTCCAAAATGCAGCACCTTGCATTTAGCTAAATTTAACTACATCTGCCACTCTTCAGCCCATTCGCCCGTGATCAAGATCCTGTTGTACTCCGAGGTCCAGCAATCACTTCCTCAGCTTCCCATAGAGTGCTAGGGTACACCTGATCAGGGCCTGCAAATTTATCCACCTTTATGCATTTCAAGACATCCAGCACCACCTCTTCTGTATTATGGACATTTTTCAAGATGTCACCATCTATTTCCCCACATTCTATGCCCTACTTAATGGTAAGTAGGGAATGTTGCCCAACGAAGAGACCATGGAATGGAGGTTCATAGTTCCTTGATAGTGGAGTTACAGGTAGACAGAATAGTGAAGGCGGCGTTTAGAATGCTTGCCTTTATTGGTCAGTGCATTGGGTATTGGAGTTGGACGGTCATGTTGTGGCTATTCAGGACATTGGTTAGGCCACTTTTGGAATACTGAATACAATTCTCCCTGCTACAGGAAGAATGTTGTCATAGGTTCAGAAAAACTTTACAAGGATGTTTCCAGGGTTAGTAGGTTTGAGCTATAGGGAGAGGCTGAATAGGCTGGGACTATTTTCCCTGGACCATCAGAGGCTGAGATTTATAATATCATGACGGGCCTGAATAGGGCGTACAGCCAAGGTCTTTTCCCCAGGATGGTGGAGTCCAAAACTAGAGGGCATAGGTTTAAGGTGAGAGGGGAAAGATTTAAAAGGACCTAATGGGCAACTTTTTCACACATGGGGTAGTGCGTGTTTGGAATGAGCTGCCAGAGGAAGTATGGAGGAGAGTATACTTACAATATTTAATAGACGCCTGGATGGGTGCATGAGTAGGACGTGTTTAGAGGGATATGTGCAAATTGCTGGCAAATGGACCAGATTAATTTAGGATATCGGGTTGGAATGGACAAGTTGGACCGTAGGGTCTGTTTCCATGCTGTACAGCTCTATGACTCTAAAAATATAAGAGAAAAGCTTCTACTTACAAGAATTGAAAAGCAAACTCCAACGACAAAGCAAATTGCAAACCACTTCACCCTTGTCCCAAAGCTGAGTGATGTTGAATCGAGGACCTTGAAATAAAATCACAAATTTATGACAGTTTTTGACTGCACATGGAAGAAACCTATACATAATACCTTTAAAAACAAAATTAAATCTAGTACTTGGGCACTAGAGATATCCAAAAAGTTTGAAGCTTGAGAGTTGAATATATTTGGAGTCAGAAGATTAGAATAAAAGAGAGGGGCACACAAACACTTATTAGGAACCCAGAATAGGAAATACACAAACAGTTTAAAAAGCAGCTCTATTAGAATGTTTTTGAAATTATATCAGATATAAAATGCTAATTAACTTGGGAAAACATTTAGTGTTCACCTCAGATCACCAATATGTTTGAGGGGACAGGAATGTTAACCCAGAAAATTAAGACTGAATCTCACTTTTTTGTTTTTATTAATGCATAAACTCTGAACTGTTTTTTGCGCTACCAATGAAGAAACACAATAGTAACATTCACAAGCACAACAAGGTAAAAATATCAAACTTTTATACCCTTGCAAGTACAAAACAAATAAAATTTACTAAACTTATTCTAGCACTACTGAAGAAAATTCCAGGTGAAATTTGTACAACCTACATTAGTCTCATATGTACACTGCAAATTGAAGGCACTTCCACTTCAGGTGTTACAAATAAAAGAAACAAGGTACCTACAAATAAAATTTCAAGTGTGAACACAGCCAGTCATGTGAATTAAACCAGTATTTATTGTTGCTGTCACAAGTAAATTTGGCGAGCTCCTTGTTTAATTAAAATATTTTACGTAGAAGCAAAATACGTTCGCCCATTCTTTGCAAACGTACTCTTTGAAATGAAGGCAAGATCAGCTAGATTTATTTTTGTGCAGAACACTCACTCAGCATGGTACCCAAGTGAAAGTTGCGGATTTGAATGGATAGTAAAAAGGAAGATAAACTTTCCCAAACTTTACTCCAAATATATTGGAAATTTGGATTTATAATCAAGTTTTGTTTTTACTTTCAGTACTTCAAAAACAAATAACAGCATGGTTACAGAATCAGCAAACTGGAATGTCAATTATTAAACGGAGGAATACCAAGGGAGCCAGTTTAACTAAATAGAACAGATTTTCAAACATTCCTTCTCTTATGATCTTGTTTCGAGAGATGGCTCTCATTCAGATTGGTGTCTTTTTTACAGAATCCAAGAACTGTATTTCGCAAAGGGAACACAATGGTCACTATTGCCTTTAAACATGTAGGTTGCCTTAAACAGCCAACTGTTTTAAGGATCTTGGTAGTCACACAATGAGGAGGTGCAACACAAATGCATTTGTTAGAGTTGCTTTTGGTGCAACAGCAAATCAATTATTATATACCACATGCAGCTGATTTTGTAAAGTAGGGCTGTAAAGCCTATTTGCAGCAGAGTTTCAAACATCAAAACATTTTAATTTTTGTTACTTAACCATGGGATGTCAGGCATTGCATGCTCATCACTAGTTGCTCTCAAGAAGGGGGTGGTGTACTGTCCTCTTGAACCAATAAAATCTATTTGGGTGCAGGTAGATCTACAATGCAGTTAAGAAAGGAGTTCCAGGATTTTGACCCATAATCATCGAAATAACATTGAGTCAGGACGTTCATTGTCTTGGAGGGACACTTGCAGGCAGTGGTATCCTCATGATCTAATGTCCCTGTTATTCTGAAAGCGGTTGTAGGTTTGGAAGTGCTGTTTGTGGACCTTTAGTGAATTTCTGCAATGTATCTTACAGATGTTAGATACTGCTGCTACTGAGCATTGAAGTTGGAGGGAGTGAATGTTTGTCGATGTGGTGTCAATGTGGTACCAAGTGGGCTGCTTTATTTTGAATGGTGTTAAGGAGTCTTCTGTGCTGCTTATCCAGACAAGTTAAAGTGGTACTGTGGCCACTCCATAATAACCTTTCAATTGCAGCTTTCATTCCCATCAAACTTGACCTCTTTGTAACAATGTGAAATTTAAATTGTCATCTTAAAACTGTTATAACAGCATAATGCACATTGTTGCATTACTTACCTGATCGGCTCCTGATATTTATCCTAAGGCAGCGTGAAAAAAAGCAAATTGAAGTGATTTATGATTATCCTTTATTATTCATTTAATCATTGTACTTGCTTGTTGAGGTCAGAAATTGTGATTTATCTTTTTAGAAACTTTAAAAAGGCATTTGTGTAGGCAATTTACACATTGACAAGTTTCCATTTTTCACAAAAAAGAAAATTCATACTAATTATATAAAACACAGCTGAAAAATGTTATTCAAATTTATTTCACAGTACTAAACTTATAGAATCTAATTTTCTAATTTATTTTTAAACTTGAATGCACCAATTTATTCAGAATAGCAATCCTCCAGTGTGATACCCAAATTATCACCATTCTAATATATGCCCAGAAATCAAATGGCAATAAGCATTTGGATTGTACATTATAAGTCTAACATAATCCTCCATACATCGGATAGCCAAATGTACAACAGTAGTGATTGGTAGGCAATCAGGAGGGGCAACTTGGAATAATGTGCCTCTTCCTTATCTAGGTGAACCAAGACCAACTGATGTTCCAATCAAGACCAGGAAGCACACACTGCAAGTCAAACTTGGTCTGTATGGAACAGTCTCCCGCCACTTGATGCATTACCCCATCAGGTCATCCCAGAAGCCCTTGATGACAATTCTATAACTAGCAATCATTAACTCCCACATTTGCATTGATACAGTGTACCTTCCTGGTTTGAAGTTTTTATAGCATGCATAGTACAGATTCAAATTACTATTAATACTTAAAGCCAAAGTCACTGAGCACATGCAATCAAAAGCTTCAGACCTTTAAGAATTTAAACTAGAAAACTGCAGTTACAATTTCTGCACATGAAAGAAGGAAGGTACTCATCAATCATGACACTAAGCCTTGTAAACATCAATGACTTTCAGTTATTTCCATTGTATTTTATTTGCTGAACTGCCTGAAAACCATTTTCTGGATTCCACTGTGGATACTGCCTTTTCTCAATGATAGTATAATGCAACACAGCAGGGACTCAATCAACAGGCATTACAATTTCTGCATAATGCTGGATTTAGTTTCGCTAATTGCAAATGGTGATCAAAGCACAATGACAAAAAATACATTAGCTAATAACTGTGTATATGTCTACAAAATTGAAACCTGCATCCAAGGTTACTAAAGTGCTTTCAAGCCACATTTTCGATAAGACTTCTTCCTTGGTTGTACTTTTTAATTTGCAAGGAACCACATTTTGGGTACAAACTGGAAAACGGAAATTGACCACTGATATGTGACTAAAAGTATCAGGACAGATTTTGCAACTTGAAAGTCAAGTTGAATTGTGCTGCACACTTTTCGCAATATTGTACCATCTGATGGAGCAGGGGTAGGTACTATACAGGACATTAGGAATCTTTAAGGCAAGGAGAAACTGCCGTATGCATCTGCTTCTTAATTTGCAGTTTCAGAGGCCTGTAGGACAGTTTATTCAGAGGCTTCCAGGAGCCTGCATGTAGAAAAAGTCTCTCAGTAAGAGTGAAAAAAAAGTCAACATTCAGGAGCTCTAAAAGTAAATTATTCTAAAACAAGACATGGACCTACAGAATGGCTGAGTCTAAAACTGACCATTGTTCTGTGGACAACATTGAGTCACCATCATTATAATGTACCACTCTTGTAGTGTGGACTTGAACCAGAGAATTTGTTTACCATCTCCTTATTTCTTCACTCAATTTTACGTCAAACTCTATTTGTGTTTGTCTTGTTTGTGAATGAATGAGCTTAATTCGGATTTTAAAGGGGTATAGCTTGTGTTGCTCAACAGTAAGTTAGGCATTTGCATCCATTTCTGACACTTGTTAAAGAATATGATTAATTACAATAAATGGAATGACTTCCCTGTTAATGATGAAGCCTGTTGTGAATTACTTCGGTCCTAAAAAACAACCCATTGGACAAATTGATTACCTTGGTTTAATTGAGTAGTTACAAATTTGTGACAAATAAAGGAACAGTGTGACTTGATTATTAGGGCACACTTTCCAGATGGGTTGTGACACATTCAAGATGAAAACAATCAAGCAGCATTGGAAAACAGAACTATCTTGTAACTGGTCTGGAAGGACTTTATGAGTGCTGTCAGATGCCACAAACTCCTGACTGATCCAGTCTAGTGCTCATCAGACACTGACATGTAAATCAGATTAATCTAGTTTGGTGTTTGGTTGTTGTTATAGACATAAAGGCTAAAAGGCTTGTTTCTATGCTGTATGACTAGGACTGTCTTTGCAATTGCAGCAGGAACACTGAATAGCTATCAGGAGAAAGAACTTTAGACAATTTTTCACTTCCCTATCAGGTCAGCTGTGTCAAACCTACCAAACCAGTGTAAACCAAGCATCCAGCCCTGAGATCTTTCAACCACTCAGGCTAAATTGCTTCATCATTGGTTTAGCTACTATACAATTTCTATCAACGATCAGAACGCGTTAGTTATCCAATGATAAAGATCTAATTTAAAAGACATGTTACAGCCTGCACAAATTTAAATAAAAATTGCAGCATATTTTAGATGTGGCTCAATTAAAAGCATGCCTATATTTGGCTTCAAGTTCCAATCTAAGCATTGAACAAAAGTCAAAGCAAAGATTCCATTGACGCATGAAAGATTGCTCAATTGTTAGTGTGCCAACTTTCAGATGCATCACCGAATTGAATTTCCCTTGCTGTCTCAGGTGGAGGGTCTCACTGGTGCCCTATCATATTGAATAATTAGGGCTTTAAACTAATTAGATTGCAGGTAGATTTGGAAAAGGGGAAATGTAGGCCGACAAAGCAAGAGGATATGGTAGCATGCCAGGGCAGCTATTGGATATTGATACTCAGAGGGACAGGAAGGAACACACAGAGAGACTATTTTACAGAGACACAATTATAAGGAGATCAAAACTGTGAACTAAACATTCATATCATAAGACACAGCAACAGGAATTAGGCTATTCAGCCAACTGAGTCTGCACTGCCATTCAATCATGGCTGGTAAGTTTCTCAACCCCATTTTCCCACATTCACCCTGTAACCTTTGATCCCCCTGACAATCAAGAACCTATCTCTAATCTTAAATACAAAATGAGCTGGACTGCACAGCCTTATGTGGCAATTAAATCCATAGATCCTTCACCACTCTCTGCCTGAAGAAGTTTCTCCTCATTGCCATTCTAAAGGGTCTTCCTTTTGGTTTAAGGCTGTGTTCTCAAGTCCAAGTCTCTCCTGCTAATGGAAACATCTTCCCAATATCCCCTCTGTCCAGGCCGTTCAATATTCTGCAAGTTTGAACTAGATTACCCCTTCATCCTTCTAAACTCCATTGAGTATAAACGCAGAGTCCTCAAACATTCCTCATATGGTAAGCCTTTTATTCCTGGGATTATTCTCGTGAACCTCTGGACCCACTCCAGGGCCCAAAATTACTCACAATATTCTAAATGTGGTCTGACCAGAGCCTTATAAAGTACCAGAAGTACATCCCTGCTTTTATATTCTCGTCCTCAAAATAAATACCAACACTATATTTGCCTTCCTAAATACTGACTCAACCTGCAAGTTTACCTGAACAGAATTCTGGACTTGGACTCCAAAGTCTCTTTGCACTTCAGATTTCTGAATGTTCTCCTCATTTAGAAAATAATCTATGCCTCTATTCAGGGAAATGAGGCTTTTTGAAAGTGCAAACAAGAAGGAAAGAGTGGTGGGGTGGTACTGTTGTTATGGGATGAAATAGGTACGATAGCAAGAAAGGATCTTGAAGTGGAAGATGTAGAATCCAAATGGATGGAGGTAAAAACCCAAAAGAAGCTAAGTCGGCACTGGTAGGAATAGTCTATAGGGTAAAAAATGAGGTCTGCAGATGCTGGAGATCACAGTTGAAAATGTGTTGCTGGTTAAAGCACAGCAGGTCAGGCAGCATCCAAGGAATAGGAAATTCGACGTTTCATTCCTGATGAAGGGCTTATGCCCGAAACGTCAAATTTCCTATTCCTTGGATGCTGCCTGACCTGCTGTGCTTTAACCAGCAACACATTTTCAATAGTCTATAGGGTCCCTAACAGGAGCTATACGGTGAGACAAAGAATAGATCAGGAGATATTGAGGGCACATTCCCAAGGTAGTACCCTAACTATGGGTGACTTTAATCTTAGTGTAAACTAGGATAATCAAATTGTCAGAGGAGTCCATGAGGAATATATTAGGGACAGTTTCCTAGAAAAATGTGTGGTGAATCCAATCAGTGATCACGCTATTTTGGATCTGTTGATGTTTAATGAGGCAAATTTCATCCATGATTCAAGATAAAAGATGCCCTTGGAAACAGTGACCACAACATGGCAGAATTTAGTATTCAGTTCAAGAAGATGGAACTTGGGTCAGAAAAAACTGTGCTGAGCATGAAGGGTAATTTCAAAGGAATGATGGTAGAGTTGGCTAGAATAGACTGGGAAAGGGGTTTAGCAGCAAAGACAGTTGAGGAACAATTGCAAAAAACTTAAGAAAATAGTTCATGGCTCACAGCAAACGCACATTCCAGTAAGGAAGGAAAACTTTAGGAAGGGGAGATCCAATTATTGTTAGCCAGGGAAATTAAGGATAGCATAAGATTGAAAGGAAAAAAAAACATACTATTTGATAAAGAATAGTGGTAAGGTAGAGGATTAGAGAAGTTTTAAAAATCACAAGAGCTTGTTTAAATATATGAAAGGGGAAAGAGAAGCCAAAGTCCCTTAGTGAATGAGGCCGGGGAAACAATAATGAGGAGCCAAGAAATGGCAGAGGAGTTGAATCAATAGCTTGCATCAGCCTTCGCAGTAGAAGGCACTAACAGCATCCAAAAAATACTAAATATTCACAGGACAAAAGAATGAGAGGAACTAAATATAATAATCTCTACAAAAAAGTAGCCCCATTAGTCTCTTTAGCAAAAGACCAATAAATCGCTGAATCTGATGGGATGCATCCTAGAACATTGAAGGAAGTAGCTACAGGGATAGTGGATGCACTGGTAGTAATTTTCCTGGAATTCTTACATCCTGCAATTGTCAGAGAATTGGAAAATTGCTAGAGTAATACTTGTATTAAAAAGGAAAGGAAACAAAATCATGTCAGGTAAAAGCCAATTATCTTAATATTCATCACTGGGGGAAAATGTTATGGTCTACAATAAAGGATATAACACTACAGCATTTAGAAATATGCAATATGATCAAATAGAATCAACATGGTTTCATTAAGGGGAATTAATGCCTGCCAAATTTACCAGAATTTGTTGAAGAGGTAACAAACAGGATAGATAAAAGGTGAAGCAGTGAATATAATATATTTGGATTTTCAGAAGGCACTTGATAAGGTATCATGCATTAGGCTATTTAGAAAATAAGAGCCCATGGTACTGGAGGTTATACATTAGAATGTATAGAGAATTGGCTACAAGGCAGAGAACTAGAATAAGGAGGGGGCATTTTCAGGATGGCAACCTGTAACTGGTGCTGGTCCATAATTACTTGTAATATACATAAATGACTTGAGTGAGGAAAAATGAATGTACTATCGCCAACTTTGCAGTTGACACAAAAACAGGTGGGAAGGCAAGGGATGAAGATGACAGAGCCTACACAGGGATTCAGACTGGACAAGTGAGTAGGCAAAAACTTGGTAGATGGAATATAATATGAGAAAATGTGAGGTTATGCACTTTGGCAGGAAGAATATTTGGGGTGAATGTTATTTAAATGGACAAAGACTGCAGAACACAGGGATCTGGGAGTCCTCATCCATAAATCACATTGCTAGCATGCAATGTCAAGAGTTGAACAGCAGTCAATGGCGACATCAACGGGTGGTAAGTACAAGGAGTATAGATTTTTCCGCCGAGTGAGGGGTCAACTTTTACTTGAGAAAGTATGTCAATTAATACAGCAAAGAAAAAGTTTTAGAAATCTTTGAGGGAGAAAATTTTGGCAAATTCCAGGATCCAATGATCTACACCCTATTGTTCTAAAAGATAAAGATCTTATCATCTCTGCAGCCATGATTTTTTATAATTATTTAGGTACAGAAAGAGTTCCATAGATTGGCAAATCTGACGGTGCCTTTCAAGAAAGGAGGGAGAGAGAAAACAGAAAACTAAGGGTCAGTTATCCTAACGTCTGATGTTATTAAAATGCTGGAATTCATCATTAAGGAAGTCTTCACAATGCACTTGAAGTATAGTTTGATTAGAATGCACAAGCATGGTTTTACAAAAGCCTATTTGACAAATGTATTAGTTTGAGGATGAAACTTGTAGTGTGAAGAAAGGGGAATAGCATATCTAGTCTCCTTGCTATCGGAAAGATGTTGTGAAGCTTGAAAGGGTTCAGAAAAGATTTGAGCTATAGGGAGAGGCTGAAAGGCTGGGGCTGTTTTCCCTGGAGCGTCGGAGGCTGAGAGGTGACCTTATAGAGGTTTTGCAAAATTATGAGGGGCATGGACACGATAAATAGACAAAGTCTTTTCCCTGGGGTCAGGGAGTCCAGAACCAGAGGGCATAGGTTTAGGGCGAGAGGGGAAAGATATAAGAGAAACCTAAGGGGCAACTTTTTCACACAGAGAGTGGTACGTGTTTGGAATGAGCTGCCAGAGGAAGTGGTGGAGGTTGGTACAATTGCAACATTTAAGAGGCATTTGGATCGGTATATAAGTAGGAAGGGTTTGGAGGGATATGGGCTGGGTGCTGGCAGGTGGGACTAGATTGGGTAGGGATATCTGTTCGGCATGGACAGGTTGAACCGAAGGATCTGTTTCCATGCTGTACATCTCTATGACTCTATGTACCATGCTTGGAATTCCAAAAGGGATTTAGTAAGGTGCCATACAAAAGGTAACAAACACAGGAAGAAGCCATGTAACCCATTGAGCCATTCCCACCATGCAATATGATCTTGGCCGTCTGAACAATTCACTTCATTCTAATAAAGCAACTGGTAATCAGAAATCTATCAATCCCTACCTCAAACATAGTCAAAGACTGAACCTTAAAGCCCTCAGTGGTACAAAATTGCAAACATTCATAAATCTGAATAGGGGGTGATACAGTGGTCCAGGTAGGAAGCCTTTTGGAGGGTCAGTGCAGACTTGATGCCAAAATGGCCTCCAGCTGTAATACAGGGATTTTATGAAAATAATCTTAAACTTCTAAGTGGCATCCTCTGCAACTGCCATTTCTTTAATTATATTTTCCCAATCTACCTCAACCAATTTGTGCTTCACACCTACATATTTTTTCTCATTCAATGTATACTTAACACTCTTAATTTAGATTGAACTACTTCACTTTCAACCATAATGTAAAATTCTATGACAAGATGGAAATGTTTGACACAAGAAATCAGTTGTGGGAATTATGTACAGGCTGCTAACAATAGAGAGTGGAGCATATAGGAAAAAGTGATGAATACCTGTCAGAAAGACATGATAATAATCATGGGAGGTTTTAATATTGATTGGAAAGTCAGTTAGCCAAAGTTAGCTGAGATGGGTTTGTGGAATGTAGTAGCATTGTTTCTTAGAATGTCCTGTTCTGGAGCTGACCAGTGAGCCGGTTATATAGACCAGTCCTGAAGTGGTGGAGGCTGGTAGAATGACAACATTTAAAAGTCATCTGGATGGGGATATGAATAGGAAGGATTTATAGGGATGTGGGCCAAGTGCTGCCAAATGGGACTAGATTAGGTTGGGATATCTGGTCGGTGTGGACGAGTTGGACCTAAGGATCTGTTTCTGTGCTATACACCTCTATGATTCTAATTGTGATGACTCATTCCTAACAGTTCTTTTACAATGATGTCCTTTTACAAAAATTATTAATCATTCCTTTGCATTACTGATGTTAGAATGCAAGAGAGTGAGAGCACATGCGAGAGGTAATGTAGCAGGCTTTGATTCCCATAGAACTTTTAACAATGGGCAAAACAGATATGAATTCTCCACTTTTATCTTCGAGATAAGATCGTTAAGCCAGATTTTGCTGTCCAAATAACAATGAACCTAGTACCAGCCATTAGTCTCTATCCGCAATGATTCAACTTCAGTGAGAGCAGATGCCACGTTACAAGTGAAAAGTTGCTAGTTGATTTGTATTTTATAAAAGTGTCAGAGAAACATAGATCTGGCACATCTGTGGACAGAGAGAAACAATGTTAACATTAAGTCCATTATGCCTTTGCTTCTCTGCATTCCAAAGAGTCATACTTCATACAAAACATTAACTGTTTCTTGTTGGTCTTGCTGAGATGCTCTCCAACATCTGCAGTTTTTCGCTTTTGCTGATCTCCATTGTTAGGTGTGAAAAAGTCATCTTCCTCTATCTCTCACTTATGAATGCAACAAAAGTGTGTATTTCCATGGTATAATTACAGTAAACTCACAAGAGAAAGTTAAGTTTTCTAATTAAAGGTTAGTAGGCGTTTAATGAAATGAAAAATATTCATTACTGATGGTCAAACCTCTAATAAAATTGTGTGTGAAATTTAAGTTTCTATCTGGAGATTTAAGAAATTTTTGAATTAAAATATAAAGAGAAAAACTTTAGTTCTGTACCAGATTTGCAAATTAATTTGCTTCCTATATACACAGTCATAGAGATGTATAGCATGGAAACAGACCCTTCAATTCAACCCGTCCATGCCGACCAGATATCTGAACCCAATCTAATCCCACCTGCCAGCAGCCAGCCCATATCCCTCCAAACCCTTCCTATTCATATACCCATCCAGATGCCTCTTAAATGTTGTAATTGTATCAGCCTTCACCACATCCTCCGGCAGTTCATTTCACACACGTACCACTTTCTGCGTGAAAATGTTTCCCCTTAGGTCCCTTTTATATCTTTCCCCTCTCACCCTAAACCTATGCCCTCTAGTTCTGGATTTCCCCCTACCCAGGGAAAAGACTGTTTATTTATCCTATCCATGCCCCTGATAATTTTGTAAACTTCCATAAAGGTCACCCCGCAGCCTCCGCACTCCAAGGAAAACAGCCCCAGCCTGTTCAACCTCTCCCGATAGCTCAAATCCTTCAACCCTGACAACATCCTTGTAAATCTTTTCTGAACTCTTTCAAGTTTCACAACATCTTTCCGATAGGAAAGAGACCAGAAGTGCACACAATATTCCAATACTGGCCTAACCGATATCCTGTACAGCTGCACCATGACCTCCCAACTCCTGTACTCAATACTCTGAACAATAAAGGAAAGCATACCAAACGCCTTCTTCACTGTCAAGATGTCACCATCTATTTCCCTACATTCTAGATCTTCCATGTCCTTTTCCACGGTAAATACTGATGCAAAATACTTGTTAAGTATCTTCCCCATCTCCTGCGGCTCCTCTCAAAGGCTGCTTTGCTGATCTTTTGAGGGCCCCTATTCTCTCCCTAGTTACCCATTCGTCCTTAATGTATTTGCAAAAATCCTTTGGATTCTCCTTAATGGTATTTGCCAAAGCTACGTGATGTCCCCTTTTTGCTCTCCTGATTTTTCTCTTAAGTATTCTCCTATTGCCTTTATACTCTAAGGATTCACAAGATCTAACCGTCAACACCTGACATATGCTTCCTTCTTTTTCTTAACCAAAATTTCAATTTCTTTAGTAATCCAGCATTCCCTATACCTACCAGCCTTTCTTACCACCCTAACAGGAACATATTTTCTCGGGACTCTCGTGATCTCATTTCTGAAGGCTTCCCAATTTCTAGCCGTCCCTTCACCTGCAAACAGTTGCACCCAATCAGCTTTTGAAAATTCTTGCGTTATAACGTCAAAATTGGCCTTTCTCCAATTTAGATATGTTTACCCTTTTCCATCACTATTTTAAAACTAATAGAATTATGGTCGCTAGTCCCAAAGTACTTCCCCACTGTCACCTAAGTCACCTGCCCTACCTTATTTCCCAAGAGTAAGTCAAGTTTAAGGTTTGTGAGAAGATTTGTAGCTCGGGTACTCGTTGCTTTGGTTCTGTTTGCTGAGCTGGGAGTTTTTGTTGCAAACGTTTTGTCCCCTTTCTAGGTGACATCCTCAGTGCTTGGGAGCCTCCTGTGAAGCACTTCTCTGCCGATTCCTCCGGCATTTATAGTGGTTTGTCTCTTCCGCTTCTGGTTGTCAGTTGCTGTCCGAGTAGGTCAAGTTTTGCACCTTCTCTAGTGGGTACATCCACATATTAAATCAGAAAATTTTCTTGTACACACTTAAATTCCTCTCCATCCAAATCCTTAACACTATGGCAGTCCCAGTCTATGTTTGGAAAGTTAAAACCCCCTACCATAACCATCTTATTATTCTTACAGATAACTGAGATCTCCATATAAATTTGCTTCTCAATTTCCATCTGATTATTAGGGTGTCTATAATACAATCCCAATAAGGTGATCATCCATTTTTTATTTCTCAGTTCCACCCAAACAACTTCCCTAGATGTATTTCCAGGAATATCCTCCCTCAGTACAGCTGTAATGCTATCCCTTATCAAAAACACCACTCCCCCTCCTCTCTTGCCTCCCTTTCTGTCCTTCCTGTAGCATTTGTATCCTGGAACATTAAGCTGCCAGTCCTGCCCATCCCTGAGCCATATTTACTTGTTTAAATCCTCCTGAGTAGCTCTAGCAACTGAACATTCTTGCTTCTCAGTTAGATTAAATTGACAATTCAATCTGATTAGTTGAGGAGACTATAACTGCTTGAGCCCTCACTCTCAGGTCGCCTTACAGCTTTATTAATTCACACTTGCAGCAGCATGCCAAACAGAAAATGTTAAAATATAAAATATATGAACTAGTCTTAATGAGCAGAAGATGCTGTTACATACTATTAGACAGTAAAATCTGGTCCAATATCTGTGACAATGCAGCATTACTTCAATGCCAAACAAACTTTTTGGTCAAGCCATTGGCCTAGAGCCAAGCATGCTACAGCATGTTATTTAAATATAAAGGGGAACGACTTAATTGAGGATTTAGAAAACTAAAATTGAAATCATCCTTGAAAGTTGCCACCCAGATTGATAGGGTTGTTAAGAAGGCATATGGTGTGTTAGTTTTTAATTGGTAGAGGGCTTGAGTTTCAGAGCCATGAAGTCATATTGCAGCTATACAAAAGTCCAGTGCAGGTGCACCTGAAGTATTGCGTACAGTTCTGGTCACAGCATTATAGGAGGGATGTGGAAGTTTTGGAAAGGATTGAGAAGAGATTTATTAGGATGTTGCCTGGTATGGGGACAAGGTCTTATGAGGAAAGGCTGAGGGACTCAAAGCTGTTATCATTAGAGAGAAGGAAGTTGAAAGGTGACTTAATCGAAACATATAAGATAATCAGAGCAGGAGTTGGGTGAATTGCGGATCATTCGGGAGGCAGAGGTGGTCATAGATCAGAGCTTTAGGGAAGAAGTTATAGAGAGATGGGTGACAGTGAGGGGGAGTGGGAGGAAGCAGCCAGTGCAGGGACCCCCTGCGGTCATTCTCCTCAAGAACAAGTATACCGTTTTGGATACTTGTGGCGGGGGGGGTGACTTACCAGGGGTAAGCAACGAGGTTCAGGCCTCTGGCGCGGAGCCTGTCCCCGTTGCTCAGAAGGGAAGGATGGAGAAAGGTAGAGCGATAGTTATTGTGGACTCAATAGTGAGGGGCACAGATAGGCGGTTTTGCAGGGGCGACAGAGACTCATGATTGGTATGTTGCCTCCCAGGTACAAGGGTACGTGATGTCTCTGATCGTGTTTTCCGGGTCCTTAAGGGAGAGGGGGAGCAGCCCCAGATCGTGGTCCATGTTGGCACCAACGACATAGGTAGGAAGAGGGGTGAGGATGTTAGGCAGGCTTTCAGGGAGCTAGGTTGGAAGCTCAGGGCTAGAACGAACAGAGTTGTTGTCTCTGGTTTGTTACCCGTGCCATGTGATAGAGAGTCGAGGAATAGGGAGAGAGAACAGTTAAATGCGTGGCTACAGGGATGGTGCAGGAGGGAGGGATTCCGGTTTCTGGACAACTGGGGTTCTTTCTGGGGAAGGTGGGACCTCTATAAACAGGATGGTCTACACCTGAACCTGAGGGGCACCAGTATGCTTTGGGGGAGGTTCGCTAGTGCTCTTTGGGAGGGTTTAAACTAACTCTGCAGGGGCATGGGAACCTGGACTGTAGCTTTAGTGTACAGGACCTTGAGTGTAGGGAGGTTAGGAACATGACATCGATCTCTAAGGAGGGTGCCTGTAAACAGGAAGGCGGCTTGAAGTGTATATACTTCAATGCCAGAAGTATAAGAAATAAGGTAGGTGAACTTGCAGCGTGGGTTGGTACCTGGGACTTCGATGTTGTGGCCATTACAGAGACGTGGGTAGATCAGGGACAGGATGGCTGTTGCAGGTTCCAGGGTTTAAATGTTTTAGCAGGGTCAGAGATGGGGGTAAAAGAGGGGGAGGTGTGGCATTGCTTGTCAAGGATAGTATCACAGCGGTGGAAAGGACGATGGAGGAAGACTTGCCATCTGAGGTAGTTTGGGCTGAGGTTAGAAATAGGAAAGGTGAGGTCACCCTGTTAGGAGTTTTCTACAGGCCTCCTAATAGTCCGAGAGAAGTAGAGGAAAGTATTGCGAGGATGATTCAGGAGAAGAGTGAAAGTAGCAGGGTGGTTGTTATGGGGGACTTTAACTTCCCAGATATTGACTGGGAAAGCTATAGCTCGAGTTCGTTAGATGGGTCGGTGTTTGTCCAATGTGTGCAGGAGGGTTTCCAGACACAATATGAAGACAGGCCAACAAGAGGGGAGGCTATACTGGATTTGGTTCTAGGTAATGAACCAGGCCAGGTGTTAGACTTGGAGGTAGGTGAGCACTTCGGGGACAGTGACCACAACCCGGTGACTTTTACTCTAGTGATGGAGAGGGATAAGTGTGCACTGCAGGGCAAGAGTTATAGCTGGGGGCAGGGAAATTATGATGCGGTGAGGCATGACTTAGGATGTGTGGATTGGAAAAATAGGCTTCAAGGGAAGAACACAAATGATATGTGGAGATTGTTCAAGGAACAGCTAATGGGTGTCCTTGATAAGTATGTACCAGTCAGGCAGGGAGTAAAGGGTCTTGTGAGGGAGCCGTGGTTTAATAAGGAATTGGAATCCCTTGTGAAAGGGAAGAGGGCGGCCCATGTAAAGATGAGGCGTGAAGGTTCAGTTGGGGCGATTGAGAGTTATAAGGTAGCCAGGAAGGATCTAAAGAGAGAGCTAAGAGCAGCGAGAAGGGGACATGAAAAGTCCTTAATTGGTAGGATTAGGGAAAACCCAAAGGCTTTCTATAGGTATGTAAGGAATAAAAGGATGACTAGGGTAGGTATCGGTCCAGTCAAGGATAGTAGTGGGAAGTTGTGCGTGGAGGCGGAGGAGATTGGAGAGACACTAAATCAATACTTTTTGTCAGTATTCACTCAGGAACAGGACACTGTTGCTGATGTGAATATTGAGTCACAAGTGATTAGAATGGATGGCCTTGAGGTATATAGGGAAGAGGTCTGGGGAATACTGGAAAGGATGAAAATAGATAAGTCCCGTGGGCCTGATGGCATTTATCCTAGGATCCTCTGGGAAGCTAGGGAGGAGATAGCAGAGCCATTGGCCTTGATTTTTATGTCGTCGTTGTCTACGGGAATAGTGCTAGAAGACTGGAGGATAGCGAATGTGGTCCCCTTGTTCAAGAAGGGGAGTAGGGATAGCCCTAGTAACCATAGGCCAGTGAGTCTCACTTCTGTTGTGGGCAGAGTCTTAGAGAGAATTGTAAGGGATAGGATTTATGAACATCAGGATAAGAATAATATGATCAAGGATAGTCAGCATGGTTTTGTGAAGGGCAGGTCGTGCCTCACAAACCTTATTGAGTTCTTTGAGAAGGTGACCAAGGAAGTGGACGAGGGTAAAGCAGTAGATGTGGTGTATATGGATTTTAGCAAGGCGTTCAATAAGGTACCCCATGGCAGACTAATGCAAAAACTACTGAGGTATGACATTGAGGGTGCATTAGAGGTTTGGATTAGGAATTGGCTGGCTGGAAGGAGACAGAGGGTAGTAGTTGATGGTATAGGTTCATCTTGGAGTGCAGTTACTAGCGGTGTTCCACAAGGATCTGTTTTGGGACCATTTCTGTTTGTCATTTTTATAAATGACCTAGAGGAGGGGCTTGAAGGCTGGGTGAGCAAGTTTGCGGATGACACGAAAGTTGGTGGAGTTGTGGGCAGCGAAGAAGGATGTGGCAGGTTACAGCGGGATATAGATAAGTTGCAGAGCTGGACAGAAAGGTGACAAATGGAGTTCAATGTAGCTAAGTGTGAAGTCATTCACTTTGGTAGGAGTAACAAGAAGATGGATTACTGGGCTAATGGTAGGCTACTTGGTAGTGTGGATGAGCAGAGGGATCTTGGTGTCCATGTACACAGATCTCTGAAAGTTGCCACCCAGGTAAATAGTGCTGTGAAGAAGGCATATGGTGTACTGGGCTTTATTGGTAGAGGAATTGAGTTCCGGAGTCCTGAGGTCATGTTGCAGTTGTATAAGACTCTGGTGCGGCCTCATCTGGAGTATTGGGTGCAGTTTTGGTTGCCATACTATAGGAAGGATGTGGAGGCATTGGACTGAGTGCAGAGGAGGTTTACCAGGATGTTGCCTGGCATGGTAGGAAGATCGTATGAGGAAAGGCTGAGGCACTTGGGGCTGTTCTCATTGGAGAAAAGAAGGTTTAGGGGAGATTTGATAGAGGTGTACAAGATGATTAGGGGTTTAGATAGGGTTGACAGTGAGAACCTTTTTCCGCTAATGGAGTCAGCTGTTACTAGGGGACACAGCTTTAAATTAAGGGGTGGTAGGTATAGGACAGATGTTAGGGGTAGATTCTTTACTCAGCGGGTTGAGAGTTCATGGAATGCCCTGCCAGTAGCAGTGGTGGACTCTCCCTCTTTATGGTCATTTAAGCAGGCATTGGATAAGCATATGGAGGTTATTGGGCTAGTGTAGGTTAGGTAGGCTTCAGTCGGCGCAACATCGAGGGCTGAAGGGCCTGTACTGCGCTGTATTTTTCTATGTTCTATGATTAGATAGGGTGGACAGTGAGAGCCTTTTTCCTCAGATGGAGATTGCTAGCACGAGGGGACATAGCTTTAAATTGAGGGGTGATAGATATAGGACAGATGTCAGAGGTAGTTTCTTTACTCAAAGTGTTGCAGAGGCGTGGAACACACTGCCTGCAACAGTAGCAGACTCACCAACTTTAAGGGGATTTAAGTGGTTATTGGATAAACGTATGGATGAAAATGGAATAGTATAGGATAGATAGGCTTCAGATTGTTTCGACGTGTCAATGCAACCGATGGCCAAAAGGCCTGTACTGCGCTGTAATGTTCTATGCTCTATGTAAAATAAGTTGCATCCATGCAGTACATTCATTGTTGCAAAATATTCCAAATTGTTTCATGAGAATGTTATCAAACTTACGTGACACCAAGTCACTTATGGAGATATTAATATGTGATACAAAAAAAACGCATATTCAAAAAGATAGATTTTGAGTACACCTTAAAGGAAGAGAAGTGCAGAGGCTTAGTGAATACAGTGTACTTTTTAGGGCAAAGATAGCTGAAGACTTGGCCATTAATGCAATGGCACAAAAATTCAGGGATGCACAAGAGGCTAGATTTGGAATGGCAGAGGTCTTGGAGGGATGTGGGGCTCGACGGAGTTATAGAAATTGGGAGGGGCAAGAGTTTGAAGGAATCTGAAAACAATGATTAGAATTTTAAATCAAGGCACTGCCAGACTGTACTGAAGTAAATTTGCAAACATTCCTGTATTGATCCAAAACACCATAAGCTAGGAATCATCAAATTTACTCCTTCCTGGCTTTTTTTCCTGCATTCTCTACAATATTCAAGTGCAGCATTTGGCTTGCTCTTAGCTCTACTAGCTCATCATGCCCAGCTTCACAATACTTTATGAAAATATAGAACAATTGCCATGATCTCACAGCAGCCAACCTTCTAGGATGATACATTACTGATTCCAGCCTCCTGTGTAACTGCATCTTGTTTTGCTCTATCATGGGTGGTTGTATTGGATCATCTCAGTTTTAGTATTTCAAATTCCTTCCGTAAATCCTCTTAACCTTCATGAGGTTCTCTTGTTTTGTTAACAATTGTAAGTTCGTTCTGAAACACAACGCTTTCAAATTTTTGCTTTTATGTAAGTTCTGTGCTTTTGCAAAAACGTAGGCAAGGCAAGGCAAGGCAATGATAATAGCTGTACTAGACAGGATTTGGACAACCTAGGTAGAACACAAACAAAAGTGTTCAATGCTTATTAGTTAAGCGTATAAAATTCTAAAACGTATTTTTCAGTAACAAACTTAATTTAAGGTGATTGTTTTTAACAGAAAAATCATACAAATACTTTATATTTATGTGATATCCTTGTGTAGCACTGAACTTAAAGGTCTGAGGTTTTCATTGCAATTGAGAAACCCATTTTCTGCTCATTATTTTTATTAAAATGCAACACTAAGATTGTAGTAATATCATTTGAGATAGATACGCTGTAACACTCTGAACAACTGTTAGCATTTTTGAAATTTCAAGTATCAGTTTGAAAGGAAAATGAAAACAAAAGCTTTCTCTTCCTGGAGTTTAGTTAGTGTCCTTTGTGCTCTCCAGCATTGCTGCCCGAGCAAATAAAAGGTACTAATTACACCACCGGGAAAAACTAAAACTGCTCCCTTCGGTCCGGCTGAGAGGTTAATACAGACTATTCACAACTACATCAGTCCACCTTGAACTTTCAAAGGAAAAAAATGAAGTAGTGATAGCACGTGAGACAGGAAACAATGCTGAATAGTTAGTTTTTTGATTTGGAAATAGAGTAACGGCGAGGTTCCCCAGGGCTTGCAACTGGGATCACAGCTTATTGTAATATAAATTATTGGTTCAGACTTCAGGTGGGATCTTGGGTTTTCAAACAGAGATTACAATGAGACAGTTGTGATGAACCTTTATAAAACATAGGTTTGGACTCAACTGGAGCACCGTGTGTGATTATAGACAATGCACTTTCGGAAAGATATGACAGCATTAGCAAACATGCAAAAATGGCTTATGAAAACATCCCAAGAATAAAGGACTGAAGTTCCATGACTGGAGAAGCTGGGGTCATTCTTCTTTAAGTGAAAAGAAGGGGAGATGTCAGAACAGCATGAAAAATCATGAGGGACTGAGAAAACAGAGAGAAACTATTTCTTTTGGCAGAAGGAACAGGAACCAGAGGACACTAGATAATGGTATTTTTTTTAAAAAAAGCCAATAGCAACATGCAGAAAAACCTTTTTATTGCAGCGAATAGTTTGGACCTGGAATACACAGCCCAACATTGTAATGGAGACATATTCAGTTGAGGCTCTCAAAAGGAAGTTGGATAAGCACCTGAAAAGCAAAGACCTGGAGAGCTTTAAGGTGGCTAAGTTCGACTCCCTGAGTTGTTTTTATGACGTGCAGAAAATGAAGCCTGAACTGCAATCAATCATTCTATGTTCCTATGACCTCATATCCACCTTCACAAAAGGAAGTCCTCTTTTCCTGTCTGGCTAAAGAAACAGTCTCAGTGCATCGACTCAGTGTGTTACTGACCACAACCAAGCCCACTCAAAATATATTAAGATAGTCTAGACCCTAACTTCTTCTTATTTTTAATGTAAGGCGTTGTGTTCTAGATCCAATTCCATCGCTCAAACTACCGGACTTGAAACAAAGTACACTTTATTCATACATTAAAATACAGAAAATAAAAATAAAAATAACAATTATCCAATTGTCAAATACAATAAAACACAAACTTGTGCAAAAACAATGATATTTGACCATGCCAAACCAGCATTCCTTTTGTTTCACTCACTCAAGTATAAAACCATTCCCAATTTCAAGACAATGCACATTGCACAATTAAATTCACTCACTTTAGACTCTGTATGCTGCAAAGAACAATGCTCAAGATCCCAACTGGGTAGTACTTTCAGATAAAGTTGCTTTGTAGTTAAACTTGTAGATAACAGATTCTAACTGGCTGGGGCAGCCCATGGCCAGAGGTGGTACAAGATGGCTGCCTGTGGATTTTTAGTTAGTATATGTTGCCCAGTTTGGAGGATTTGCGCTATAGCTAGAGGCTGAACAGGCTGGGGCTGTTTTCCCTGAAGCGTCAGAGGCTGAGGGGTGACCTTATAGAGGTTTATAAAATCATGAGGGCATGGATAGGATAAATAGACAAAGTCTTTTCCCTGGGCTGGGGGAGTCCAGAACTAGAGGGCATAGGTTTAGGTTGAGAGGGAAAAGATATAAAAGAGACCTAAGGGGCAACTTTTTCACACAGAGGGCAGTACGTGTATGGAATGAGCTGCCAGAGGATGTGGTGGAAGCTGGTACAATTGCAACATTTAAAAGGTATTTGGATGGGTATATGACTAGGGAGGGTTTGGAGGGATATGGGCCAGGTGCTGGCAGGTGGGACTAGATTGGGTTGAGATATCTGGTCGGCATGAACGAGTTGGACCGAAGGGTCTGTTTCCATGCTGTATGACTCTATATGGCAGAAAAGAATTTTAGCAGTAGTAACAGAATTAGCTTGCTGAGTTCAGAATTAATGTGACATCATAAGTTAGGATAATGATAGCTTTGAGAATAAGAAAAACTCAAAGTAACAGGGTCCAGGCAGAACAAAGAATCTTACAAATTAATATAGACAGTTCTGTATGAACCCACAGCTGCAGATGTCTGTAAGAGGCAGTCTGATAAGACATATCTGGGAACAAACAGCCTGAAGTTTGTAGTTTAGCAAGAATTAAAAGAAAAGTATGATCAATGATAACAGACAAATGGTAAGGTAAAAGGATAACAAGATTATACCTTGCAAAACCTTTAGGATTTCAGACAAGCTTGCTAAACAGTGAAAGTGAGTGAGTTCACACTTATTAATGGAATTTGAATAGATGCTATCGTATTAAGTAAAAATGAGTGTGGAACTATTTAAGTCGGGCTAGGAAATTTAATCTTAGAAGCAACCCTCTTAAAACACATTGACAGTATGTGAATAGAAGGAGTTATCGTTATCGTTGCATCTGCAATATAGAGGGGCATCATTTACCTGACCTTCCAAGGTCAGGTGGGACAGAAACTGCTCACAACTTGTTAGAATTCTTTAGCCAACATTAGGTGTAACTGTGTAACTTTATACATAATTAACTTTACATTACAAATTATATAGCAATTAGTAGGAATCCCCTGTGATTGGGATAGTAGGAAATAGAAGATGAGCAACAGAATTTGATCAGGATAGCAATGAATAACAGAATTCAAACAGTCCTTAGAGATGAGCAAGTCTGGAAATGGCTGCAATAGGGTATAGCTGTTAATAGTGGAATGCAAATTAATAGAATACATTGTTATCATCAGTCCTTGAGATCTTACAATGTCTAGTAAACATCAAAGATAGAGAGTTTTGAAAACATTTGTAGCTCAGGTGGAGGTTCCGGATGGGAGTTTGCTCGCTGAGCTGGAAGGTTCGGTTTCAGATGTTTCATCACCATACTAGGTAACATCATCAATGAGCCCCCGGTGAAGCACTGGTGTTATGTCCCACTTTCTATTTATGTGTTTAGGTTACTTTGGTTTAGTGATGTCATCTCCAGTTCTTTTTTTCAGTGGGTGGTAAATGGGATCCAAGTCAATGTATTTATTGATGGAGCTCCAGTTGGAATGCCATGCTTCTAGGAATTTTCATGCATGTCTGTTTGGCTTGTCCTAGGATGGATGTGTTATCCCAGTCAAAGTGGTGTCCTTACTCGTCAGTATGTAAGGATACTAATGATAATGGGTCACGTCTTTTGTGGCTAGTTGATGTTCATGTATCCTGGTGGCTAGTTTTCTGCCTGTCCAATGTACTGTTTGTTACAGTCCTTGCAAGATATTTTGTAAATGACGTTCATTTTGCTTGTTGTCTGTATTGGGTCGTTTAAGTTCATTAGCTGTTGTTTTAGTGTGTTGGTGGGTTTGTGGGCTACCATGATGCCAAGAGGTCTGAGTAATCTAGCAGACGTTTCAGAGATGTCTGTGATATAGGTGAGAATGGCTAAGGTTTCTGGGTGCGTAAACACACAAGTAGAAAGCAGAGCATAACACCAGCACTTCACCAGAGGTTCAGTTATGATGGTACCTAGTATGGTGATGAATCTTCTAAAACTGAACCTTCTAGCTCAGTGAGCAAACTCATACCCAAAGCATCAAAGATCATGGAGGGCCTAGGGCTGTCCGTCACTGATCAGGTGTTTTATAGGATTCGATGCATTGATGTTATTGTTCTATCCCCCAATCAATGTTGCACATAATTATTGTCATAAAATTGTCCAAAAATACCACATTCAGATGGAGAAAGCAGAATGAGGGCAACTGGGCTCCATGTGTGGAGCAGTCTTTGGCCTCTTCCACACGTGTGGTAAAACTCAAAGTAAAGGTCACTTGTACCGCTGAACTCCGAACTGGACATTCTCTGATATCTCTCCCCAACACAACAGAAATAAAAACAAAATGGAAAGTCCAACAGATTTGCTGGCATCTGTTTCTCTCTCCATAGATGCTGCAAGAAACCTGATGATTTCTCCAGCAGTCTGATTTTACTTTATTTTGGCATCTGCAAGATTTTGCTTTTAATTTGAAATTATAACTGATCCTGTTAGAGTATCATTGACCAATATATTAGCCATATGTTGTAAATAGGGTTTCCAAATGTAGTAAAATTTTACCATTTGCAGAGCAGGGGTGGACAAAGTTAAAAATTACACAACACCAATCTATAGTCCAACAGGTTTATTTGGAGACACTACCTTGCGAAGTGCAGCTTCTTCATCAAGTTGTTGTAGAGCAGAATCTTAAGACACAGGATTTATAGCAACAGGATTGCAATGTCATGGAATATACATTTTACCTCCCCTCCCCCACATCTCTTCCCACATCCAATCCTCCATCCCATCCCCAAGGAGAAAGTGAGGTCTGCAGATGCTGGAGTATCAGAGCTGAAAATGTGTTGCTGGAAAAGTGCAGGTCAGGCAGCATCCAAGGAACAGGAAATTCGATGTTTCGGGCATAAGCCCTTCATCGAATTTCCTGTTCCTTGGATGCTGCCTGACCTGCTGCGCTTTTCCAGCAACACATTTTCAGCTCCATCCCATCCCCAGTCCACCACCCTCCCACAACTACTTTCCCCACTGCATCATGTCCAACCCTTACCCACTGCGTGCTACACCCCCTTCCCCCATCTCCTCCTTTAATCTCAAGAGCCTGCTAAAACCCCAATTGAACCTTGCTGCATATTCACTTTCATCCAACCTTCAATTCTGAGGCAGAATGGTCTGTCCTCCATAAAGGGTTCACATTTGTGCCCCTCTGCCCCCATCTCAAGTTCCATGCCTGCCACGATGTGGAGGTCTTCTTCCACCACCTCCGTGCCCATTTTCTTTGGTAAAGACTCTCAACCAGCCTCTGAGGACCCCTTCTCCCACCTGTAACTGTTCCCTTCCTCTTAGACACCCGTCCCAGCCTTTTACCCACCCTAGACCTCGCTATTGCTGACTGACAACAAGAGACCAATCACCTCAATTTGCCATCCACCTCACCCACTCCAAACATGCAGTGCTCCATTCTCTCCACAACAATGCCCATTTCACCATCAAACCCACTAACAAAGGCAGGGCAGTGACAATCTGGAAGATGGACCTCTATGTCGTTGAGGCCGAACGCCAATTCTTCAACACCACATCCTACCTCCTGCTTGACCATGACCCCACTATGGCCCATCAGGCCAAAGTCATTCACACTATCCATGACCTCATCATCTCCGATGATCTCCACTCCACCGCTTCTACCTCATAGTCCCCCAGCTCCGCACTGCCTGGTTCTATTTGCTCCCCAAGATCCACAAGATCAATGGTCCTGGCCAACCCATCGTCTCTGCATGCTCCTGCCCAACCGAACTCATTCCCTCCTATCTCGACTCCATTCTCTCCCCCTCATTCCAAGCACTTCCCACCTACATCTGGGACATAAACCACACCCTCCATCTCCTCGGAAACTTCTAGTTCCCTGGCGCCCAGCACTTCATCTTCACTATGGTGTGCACTCCTTAAATCCCTTCATATCCCACAATGACAGCCTGCAGGCCCTCGGCTTTTTCCTTTCCAATTTACCCCCCACCAATACTCTCTGCCTCGCCGAATTAGTCCTCACCCTCAACGTTTTCCATCAATTCTTCCCATTTTCTCCAAATTCAGGGAGTAGCCATGGGTACTCGCATATGTCCTAGCTACGCCTGCCTCTTTGTCGGTCATGTTGAACAGTTCCACTTCAGTACATACACCTGTCTGTTCCCCTACTCTTCTGCTGTTACATCGACAAATATATCAGTGCTGCATCCTACACCCAGGCTGAACTGCAACAGTTTATCGACTTTGCTAACAAGCTCTCTCCTGCTCTCAAATCCATTTGGTCCATCTCGGACACCTCCCTCCCCTTTCTTGACCTCTCTATTTCCAGTTTATGAACTGACATTTACTATAAACCAACACTCTCAGTTATCTGGAGTTACCTCCTCCCATCTTTTATTCTGCAAAATTTCCTCCATCTCCTTTGCATCTGTTCTGACAAGGAGACATTCCACGCCCAAGCATCTCAGACGTCCTATTTCCAACGACAATTTTCCCCCTGCAGACAGCCCTCCAACGCACCTCCTCCATTCCCCGTTCCACTGCTCTAAACCCCCTTCCTGCTCCAAACATACTAAAGATAGGGTCTCTCTTGTCCTCACTTTTCACCCCACCAGCCTCCACATCCAACGTATCATCCTCAAACACTTTTACCATCTTGAATTAGGCCCAAGGACCCAGAACATCTTCCCCTCTCCACCTCTCCCTGCCTTCCACAAGGACGGTTTACTTCGCCACTCCGTGGTTTGCACCACACACCCCACCAACCCTTCCAACTCCCCCCGGCACCTTTCCCTGTAACCAAAAAAGATACACCTGCCCTTCCATCACCTCCGTCCAGGACCCCAAACAGTCCTTCCAGGTGAAACACAGGTTCACCTGCATCGCCTCCAACCTAGCCTACTGCATCAGGAGCACTGGAGGTAGTCTTCTCTACATCGGTGAGACCAAACGTAGGCTTGGTGACCTTTCCACTGAGCATCGGTAGCGGGCCCTGAACAGCCAGCCTGATCTCCCGGTCACTGGCCATTTCAACTTCCTCTCTGATATGTCCACCCTCGGCTTCCTCCATTGCCACAGTGAGTCAGGCTGCAAATTGGAGGAACATCACCTCACCTTCCACTTGGGCAGTCTATAGCCCAGAGGACTCAACACTGAAATTGAGGAACTCAAATAACCTTTCCACCCATTCCCCAGCTTCCTTTCCAGTCCTGGCTCCTCCCTTTCATTCCACCTCCCATGCTTCACTACTCTCCACACCCAACCTTATGCCATATCAAACCTTTACTCTCCTCCCCACCTCCTTGACCAGACCATAGCTGTCCATCTTCCTTCCCACCTATCCGCTCCACCCTTCCTACTAACCTATCACAATAACTCCCTACCTGCATCCACTTATCGCTATCCCACCTACCTTTCCCATAGACCCACTCCCTTCTCTCTATTTCTGAGCTCCCTTCCCCCTCCCCAATCCTGATCAAGGGTCTTGACCCGAAATATCAACTGCTCCATGTCCTGATGCTGCCTGGCTTGCTATGTTCTTCCAACTTCTTGTTTGTCTATTCTGGATTCCAGAACCTGCAGGGTTTTTTTGTCTCTGTTCAGCTTATTCAGCTGCTTTTAAAATCTCAAAGCAAATCAGATTCATATGAGCGTCCTCACCCTCATAAATTTCTCCTTCGAATTCTCCCACTTCCATCAGACCAGAGGGGTAGCCACAGGCAACTGCATGGACCCCAGCTATGCCTTCCTCTTCGTAGGGCACATGGGACAGTCCATCTTCCGGAGTTACACAGGCACTGTTCTCCAACTTTACCTCCGCTACATCGATGACTGTATCAGCGCCACCTCGTGTTTCCATGAGGAGGCTGAACAGTTCATCAACTTCACCAACACATTCCACTCTGACCTCAAGTTCACATGGACCATCTCCGGCAATCCCTCACCTTTCTGGACATCCCTGTCTCCATCTCTGGCGACTGAGTCAGCACTGACATCTGTTTCAAACCCACTGACTTCCAGAGCTACCTTAACTACACCTCCTCTTTGCTGTAAAAACACAATCCCTTACTCCCAATTCCTCTGCTGTATCTGCTCCCTGAAGGAGCAATTACACTCCAAAACATCCCATAAGCCCGCCTATTTCAAGGACTGCAATTTCCTCTCCCTCATGATCAACAATACCCTCCACTTCCCGCACCCCTCCAACCGCAACAAGGATAGAATTCTCGGTCCTTACCTTCCACCTCACTATTCTTTGAATACAGCGTATTATCCACCATCATTTCCACCACCTACACTCAGATTCCACCACCACCCCTATTTGCGCTCCGCAGAGACCATTCCCTCCACAACTTCCTTGTTAGGTCAATGCCCCCACCAACCCACCCTCCACACCCTGTACCTTCCCCTGCTGCCACGACATGTAAAACCTGCGCCCACATGTCTCCCTTCACCTCCATCCAAGGCCCCAAAGGATCTTTTCACATCCAGCAGAGATTTTCCTGCACATCCACCCACATCATCTACTGCGTCCTTCACTCTCAAAATGGTTTCATCTCTGGGACACATGCACCAAACAACCCCCCAGTCCTGTGGCTGACCACTTCAACCCCGCCTCCCAATCCAAAGACATGCAAGTTATGGACCTCGTCCACCGCCAAATCAAAGCCAACCGGAGGAAGAACACCTCATCTTACACCTCAGGACACTTTGACCACACAACATCGACTTCACTAGTTTCCAAATCTCCCCTCTCTCCACCTCATTCCAGATCCAACCCTTCAACTCGGCACTGCCTTTTTGATCTGCCCGACCTGTCCATCTACCTTCCCACTAATATTCAGCCCCACCCATCATCCAATTTGCATCCAAGGTCTATTTGTTCAGAAACACTCCCCAGGATGTTACCATTAAATGTACCAGTTCTGCCCTGATACGCCTTTCCAAAATGCAGCACCTTGCATTCATTTAAAGTCCACCTGCCATTCCTCAGCCCATTGACTCATTTGATCAAGATCCCGTTGTAATCGGAGGTAATCTTCACAGCTGTCCCCTACACCGCCAATTTTGGTGTCATCTGCAAACTTACTAACTATACCTCCTTATGTTCATATCCAAATCATTTATATAAATGATGAAAAGCCATGGAGCCAGCACCAATCCTTGTAGCATACCATTAATCACAGGCCTCTGATCTGAAAATCAATTCCTCCATCACCACGCTGTCTTCTGCCTTTGAGCTGGTTCTGTATATAAATAGTTAACTCTTCCTGCATTCCATTTGATCTAACGTTGCTGACCAGTCTACCTTGAGGAACCTTGTTGAATGCCTTACTGAAGTCCATATTGATCACATCCACTGCTCTTCCCTCATCAATCCTCTTCATTAATTCTTCAAAAAACTCAATCAAGTTAACGAGGCATGATTTCCCACACACAAAGCATTGTTGACTATCCCTATCATTCCTTGCCTTTCCAAATACATGTAAATCCTGTTCCTCAGGATTCCCTCCAATAACTTGCTCAGTACCAATGTCAGGCTCACTGGTCTATAGCTCCCTGGCTTTTGCTCACTACCCTTCTTAAATAGTGGCACATTAGCAGAACTCCAGTCTTCCAGCACCTCACCTGTGACTATCGATGATACAAATATGTCAGCAAGGGTCCCAGCAATCACTTCCCTAGCTTTTCAGATTTCTAGGGTATACCTGATCAGGTCCTGGGGAATTTATCCACCTTTATGCATTTTAAGACATCCAGCACCTGTAATATCGACATTTTTCAAAATGTCACCATCTACTTCCCCACATTCTACATCTTCAATGTCTTTCTCCACAGCAAACATTGATGCATAATACCCATTTAGTATCACCCCCATCTCCAGCAGTTTCACAAATAGGGCTGTCTTGCTGATCTTTGAGGGGCACTATTCTCTCCCCAGTTATCTTAACATATTTATAAAATCCCTTCAGATTCTCCTTAACACTATTTGACCAAAGCTATTTCATATCCCCTTTTTTGCCCTCCTGACTGCCTTTATACCCTAAGCATTCACTCCATCTCAGCCGTGTACACCAGGCATATACTTCCTTCCTTTTCTTGACCAAAACCTCAATTTCTCTAGTCATCCAACACTCCCTGCACCTACCAACCTCACGTTTCACCCTAACAGGAACATACTGTCTCTGGACTCTCGTTATCTCATTTTTGAAGGTATCCCATTTTCCAGCCGTCCCTTTACCTGCACACATCCATCCCCAATCAATATTGAAGGTTCTTGCCTAATACCTTCAAAATTGGCCTTCCTCCAATTTAGAAGTTTAAGTTTTTGATCACTACTTTAAAATTAATAGAATTAGGAATGGTCTGCCACTCACACCTCAGTCACTTGGCCTGCCTTATTTCTCAAGATCAGGTCAAGTTTTGCATCTTTTCTAGGAGGTACATCCACATACTGAATCAGAAAATTTCTTGTACACACTTAAATTCCTCCTCATCTAAAACCTTAACACTATGGCAGTCCCAATCTATGTTTGGAAAGTTAAAATTCCCTACCACAACCACCCTATCATTCTTACAGATAACAAGATATCCTTACAAATGTGTTTCTCAATTTCCTGATTATTGGGTCATAGCAGAATCCAATAAGGTGATCATCCCTTTCTAATTTTTCACTTCCACCCAAATGACTTTCTTGGACATATTCCCAGGAATATCCTCGCTAAGTACACCCTTAATGTTATGCCTTATCAAAAGCATCATTTCCCCTTGTCTCTTGCCTCGCCCCCCCCTTTCTATCCTTGCTAATGAACTTGTATCCTGTAACATTAAGCTGCTAGTCCTGCCCATCCCTGAGCCACATCTCTAATTGTTAGGATATCTCAGTCCCATGTTCCTAAACATGCCTAGAGTTCATCTGCCTTCCCCATTAGGCTTCTTGCATTGAAGTAAGTGTAGTTCAATTTATCTGTCCTACCTCATTCTCTGCTTTGTTCTCATCTGCCCTGACTGTTTAACTTGCCCCTCTTCCCAACTGTACCAGTCTCAGATTCATCTCTCTCTTTGGGTCTCACACCCCCACCTTATTAGTTTAAATCCTCCTGAGCAGCTGTAGCAAATCTCCCTGCCACTACATTAGTCCTTTTCCAATTGAAGTGCAATCTGTCCTTGTAACACAAGTCACTTCTACCTTAGGAGAGATTCCACTGATCCAATAATGTGAATCTTTCTCCCCTGCACCAGCTCCTCACCCACATTTATCCGCTGAATCCTCCTATTCCCACCCTCACTAGTTCATAGAGAAATCCAGATATTACTACCCTCGAGGACCTCCTTTTTAAAATTCTGCCTAACTCCCTGTACTCTCCCTTCAGTATCTCATCAATTTCCCGATGTTGTTAGCTCCACTGTTTGCGTTTCCTTGCAACTAATTCAATAGCAGAAGTTTCAAAGCGTGTTACTTGCTTCCTTAGACACAATTTGCAGCTTATTGAGCAACCCAGACCGAGTGTTAAAAGAGGAAAGGAATTGATTTCATAAGGCTCCTGGATGTAAGAAACATTATAGTCAAACTAATTATTTTTTACTCCAGTTTGGGAATTTGTCAAGGACAGTATATTTGAGTCATAATGGGGGAGAAGGGGATGAAAGAGGGTAAGCAGAGGAGGTTAAGGGTTGCAGGTTGGAATGTATTAAAGGGGAGAGCGGTGGGGCTGAGGGAGCCACTGCTCCTGTTCGTGCAGCTGCTGCGACATGAGTTCCCGCGCGGGCCGGGGCCGGGGCCGCCGCAGCTGAGGGTTTACCTGCGCCGTCAGACCTTGCTCCTCATCGTCCTGGCCGCTCAGAACTCTCCGCAGCTTCTCCATCGATTTTCACCGGAGGAAAAACACCAAGAAATGAAACTTCACCAAAGTGCTTACACCACAACAACCGCAGCGATCGCCGGAAAACAGCAGAGTCACTATTAAAACTATTCCCCCCAAGCTGCCGTCTTTCACAGCCCGGACAGGTTAAAATGTAACACAGGAAGTTGGGTGAACTGGTTACTATGGAAACCGAAGAACCAGAGTCAGAATCCAGAATGATATGATGGTATTTGAAGCACACACACACACTTTCTCAGACTCACAACCCCCACCCCAGACAGACAGACAAAGACCCACATGCACGCACATATTTTGTGTGGTGAATTTGTATTGCACAATTACATTGCACGTTGCTCAAAAACTGCATACATTCATGTAGAACTCTGAGCTCAAAAACTGCAGGAATTTATGTAAAACACTGTTATCTCACTTATTAGATTAGAATCAATTTAAACATCAGGTCATAGACAGAGAACACAGGGGGCTAACACCTTCAATATATTGTCTAGCTATCACCATTGTTAGCAGCTAACCCTAGAATGCAACTTTAAAAAGAAGGGTTTTGTGATATACACATGAAAGAAGTGAAACTGTATTCTAACAGATGAAAGGCTTAACAGACAATCAATTTTTCAATGTATAACTTCAGTTACATCACACTGCAAATTTTTGCTATAAATTCTGTGTTACGATCGAGCCCTCCACAATCACCTGATGAAGGAGTGTTGCTCCGAAAGCTAGTGTGCTTCCAATTAAACCTGTTGGACTATAACCTGGTGTTGTGTGATTTTTAAATGAGAAATATAGATTGCAATATTGAAGGCCAATTGGCCCTGAACCTGCTCAGCTCTTCAACACCATCAAGGCTGAAACGTTTTCAAGTGTACTTTTCGACACAAATATCTAAATATCTGTTAAATATCTAAATAACGTTGTGAGATTTAGATTTGCTTTATTATGCAACAAGAAGCTATTAAGATGTGCATGGTACCCTAGACATTTAATATACAACCAAACTAAATATGTGGTATGTCTTGCTACTTTATTTTATATATACTGGCTGTTTTATTTTAAGGAAATGTTAACGTTTGGGCTAATTTACGTAAGGATTGATCTTCTAACGATCAGTATTGCAATGTAAGCAATTAGTAAGAAAAACAAGCTAGCTGGGGGCAAGGGGTCAGCTTTGAAAAATAACGAAACCTTGAGCGAGACAATACTTCTGCTAATATGGTGCAAAAACATCCAGATAAGAGTACAAGGTGCGAGACGGTTGCTAAGTTCAAGGGCTGAAAATATCATTAGACAGGGAAGTGGGTTATGCGGCTGGAGTTCGAGACAATGAGGACATGATCATATGCTTTCTCTGTAAGAAATGAGATCATTGTAAAGCAATGACCCTCGTGACCTCTAGGGGCCATAGGGGAGGCTCTAAATTGCTATATAAGAAAGATCGCTGTAATGCTTGGGTACGCTTTTCTTTGGGAAGGCGTCCAATTCTGCAGAATTTGTTAATAAAATCTTTGTTCTCTTGAGTTTGTCCAGAGCGATTATTTAGAAGTGAATTTTCATTTCTAACAACTTGGGGGCTCGTCCGGCTCCACACTCCGGCTGCGGTGGGCTCGAGGAAGGACATCGGAGACGGTGCACCCTACCGAGTTCGGTAGTCCCCGATTCCTTACTCGCCGTCCCGCTTCGCGGCTTGAGCGAGTGGTATCCGGGAGGCTCAGGAGAACAAAGAGGGAGGAGACTGGCCAGTCATAAAGGGAAAAACGGGCAGGGGATCGAGTAATTTTGGTGCACTGAAGCCAGGTAGGCACAGATTTCTTCTGTTGCGTTCGGACAGGTTTGGTCTCTGATTGATGCGCGAAACTCAAGGACACCTTGTCTTGTCAGGTGTTGTTTATGTACCGGAGTCTCTGCGCTCAATCAGTTACCAGGGTTTGGTCTCTGACTGATGCGAAACTCAAGGACACCTTGCCTTGTTTGGTGTTGTTTACGTACCGGAGACTCTGCGTTCAGTCAGTTACCAAGGGTTGATTACCTGTTGCCGCTACCCGGTCGATCATAAGGAAATCCGGTGAGTGTGGGATATTCTTGTTTCTCGCACGGGCAGTTTATTTGCTTGTACTTATCTTCGGTATGGGAAACGGGGGCACAAGAGTGCCTGAACCGTTGCCTGATGAAGAATACAAGGGGGTGCCGGATGATAGCCCGTTAGGACGAATGTTACGTAACTGGGGTCATGGAAAAAGAAAGGGGAAGTCTAGATGAAAAATGGTTAAATTTTGCGAAAAATGGTCACAACAACCTATTCAAGGGGGTTCTGTTTGGTGGCCCAAATTTGGATCGGACGAGGATTGGGTTTGTCAAATTTTAAATGATCATTTAAAGAATAAATATAATCCAAGACTAAAACAGAGAGAAACAGAGAGAGAGAGAGAGAGAGACATGAGGAGAAAAGGGGATAAAGAAGTAGTGAGACTGTCCCCGCACGAGAGGTCCCGGTTGGGGAACGGACCACAGGATTTGTTGTAGCCCCATTAAACTCAAATGATATAAGACAACTGAAGTTTTTTTTTACCAGCAGTTTGCAGTAAGACCGACAGAGAGAGAGAGAGAGAGAACTGCTTGCAAAACATTTAACTCTCTGTGATTCGGGTTGAATGCACATTTGTTTGTTGGTGATTGAATGAGGAAGTTTTATTCACTGGAACTTGAGTTCCAGGATTGTTTTAAATGTGATTTTTATGAAAACTTAACATGATTTATTTTCACTATGTGAAGGACAGTTGTAGTTAGGACTTCCATAGTTATTATCTGAGACCTTGGATTCGGCTATTAGAATTTTTTTTAAACTTGAAATGACAAATTATTGTAAGACAGTTATGATTATTTTATGACCTAAAGTATTGTAATTGAGAAATAGTTAGGAGTACACAAGAAAACTAATTTTGGATCTAAATTAGGATACTAAATTTGGGTGATTACAGTGGGTTTTAAAATTTGGGAACTGTATGTATTTTATATTTTAAATATTAAATACTAAATAAATGGATATATATATATGTTTACAGTTTAGGAACAGGCTTTAAAGTTAGTCAAGCATGAATTATTAAATTGGTGTTTGAGGATATGAGAAGTTTGGAACATTACAATATTTCTTAAAAAGTGCCGATAGGGGACAAGGAAATTGGGTTTGTGTGTGAACCCCTCACCAGTGGGGAGGTCGGAACATTTAAAAGGAAATGACGGTCCTGGATGAGAATCCGATAGGATTGTCAGAACAAATTAATTAATGTTTGAGGCCCAGTCTATATATGTGGGCTGAGTTAATGTCTATTTTTGAATATACTATTTACTGGGGGAGAAAGGAGACTTATATGGGGATACTGAATAGGGAAAGTGTTAATTGAGATTTTTTTTAAAAAACTAGTAACAGCGCCGGTATTAAGCTTGCCGGACAATTTGGCATGGGAGGGGGATGGTTAGGGGTGAGGACAAATATCCCCTTCAGAACCCTAACTGAGACAACCATAATATAGAAAAGTGAAATAATATACTAGACATGCAAAATTTGATAATCCGAGGGATACAAACTTGCATCCCCAAACAGCGAAAGTTAGCCAAGGTTTTCGACCTGAGGCAGGGAAAGGACGAGTCTCCCTGTCCATTCTTACACAGATTAAGGGAGTCGGTTAGGAAATGTTCGGGTATAGACCCAGATGGGGAAATAGGATGACGGATGGTAAAGGTTCACTTCGTGACAAAGGCATGGCCTGATATCCAGAAGAAGTTACAGAAGATAGAGGACGGGAGCGGTAGAAATGAGTCGGAGTTGTTACAGGAGGTTCAGAAGGTATTTGTATAGAGAGGCATAATGGCGGAGGAACGGAAGGCTAAGATACTGGTAGCAGTAGTATGGGAGGACTGTATGAAAGACAAAAGGAGTTGGATAAATACGGTGTTTATCTAAACCTGAATATTTATGTCTGTGTGGGCCGCCCCCCGCTGTAGGAATTTTGTGTTGGTGAAGATTTGGTGAAGTCCAAAGATGTGCGGGTCAGGTGAATTGGCCATGCTAAATTGCCCGTAGTGTTAGGTAAGGGGTATGGGTGGGTTGCGCTTCGGCGGGTCGGTGTGGACTTGTTGGGCCGAAGGGCCTGTTTCCACACTGTAAGTAATCTAATCTAATTTATGTGTGTCTTTGTGTGTGCAAATTTGATTGTAAAAAAAAATAGTCTCTGTGGATGTGAGAATTTGTGTTTGTGTATGGATTTTTTTATATAAAAAAAGGGCTTCTCAGCTAACAAGCAGTTTAACACTTTGTGGTCTGGCTTGAATTCATCTGTTTGTTAGTGCATGAATGTTTGAGTGTTTGTCACCTAGAGCGTGAGTCATGAGATATGTGGCTTCGCTGTTTCTCGTTTACTCCACCAGGGATTCCTGACTCAGACCCCTCCACTCGATATCCACCTCCACAAAGTGGAACCGGGAGACTGGGTTTTGATAAAATCCTGGAAACCGAAGAAACTCCAATCACTCTGGGAGGGACCGTTTCAGGTGTTACTCACCACCGAAGTTGCCATACGAACAAAAGAAAAAGGGTGGACTCACGCCGCCAGACTAAAAGGCCCGGTGTCGCCGCCCAAAGAGGACTCTTGGTCGTGTGAGGCCGGTGATGGACGGTTGGTGGTGAAGTTAAAGAAACATCAAAAATGAACTCTCTTGGGACTCTTTTGCTACATACTGTATTATTATTTGCCTTCCTTTTAGTGGGGAAATTGACTGGTAACTGTGATAAATGCCGCTCTAGGGTTCGGGTGAGGGACACTGAGTTAGAGTTATGCGGATCCTTTGTATCCCACTCCTCTTATGCTAATAATACTCGCTGTTATGACATATACTCACGCCAAAAGTGCTGGGAAAAGGGAAAACTATACTATCAAGTAAAAAAACAGGGGATATCTCGGTCTATCTAAGGCTAGGGTCTATCGTTGCCCCTTTATAAATTACGAATGGTTGTGTATGTCAACAGACAGTTTACAGGGACATGCTGAATTGCTGGAAACAGATAAAAGAAGACCTAAAGGGGAATGTGCCAAATGCGGCGCCATAGTTCAACTGGGAGATCCTAACTTCTTCTCCCTTTGCCATGATGAGGAATCACGGGAGGAATGTTGGGAGGATGGGAAATTGTATAATCAAATGTTAAATAAGGGATATATTGGATGGCCTGAGGGGAGGGTCCATGAATGTATTTGGGAAGAACACGAATGGGTCTGCATTAAAAAAAAAGACAGTTGGGATAAGGCTAACAGGCCGTGCGACAAATGCCGCCAAACTGTGAAATGGGGAGACCATGTCTTTCCGGGGTCTTTTGTGTTTCACACTAAAATAAGTGATGCCTGTTACAACCGGGAGAAAATGATACCATGTTGGGAGGATGGGGAACATTACTACCAGGTATTCAGCCTGGGATATTACACGAGTGGAAATATAGACTGTCCACTTATGGAATAATGGCTTTGTATCAGTTTTATTAGCTCGGCAACGGACCACTTTGACCGGGTTAAGGAAATATATCCCGGTTTAGAGAAATCTGTTCCAAATTACGATGCCAAAATAGCCGCCTCAGCCAAGGTCTCCTCCCTCTATGAAGACATTGAGAGTCGGCTTACTCTTCCTGATGTTGCTAAAAATCTCTTTATTGACTTCACGTCTCAGATTGCCAAAATTTTAAATGTGACGAGCTGTTGGGTTTGTGGGGGTCCGCATATGACCGAGCAATGGCCGTGGACAGGGGAGAGTTTGGACGTTCAGGAAATCCTTGAATACAATTGGACTTACTCCACGAACAGAATTTATCAAGTCTGGAAATTGCAGAATACCCCGGCGGGCCACTTCTGCGTTGGGAAACAAGGGTCCCGCCCAGTTGGTGACAGCCCCTGTCAGCGGGTCTTGAATCTCACCACGGACACTTGGTGGCCCCGACCCTTGGGTTGGTTTCTCACCAAACAACCCCTTGGGTTGTCTTTCACCCAACAAGGGGATCTTAACTGTAGGCGGTTGCATCCCACCTCTGATTCCTGGAATTGCAGTGGTTCTGGCCCTTATGCGGGAATGCCGGGAATTAGGGAGGCCTGGGACGGTGTTGCCAGGGACAGTGGAGGGGGTCCGGCTCCTGATGGTTTATTTTGGATTTGTGGGGATCTGGCGTATTCCAGGTTACCACAGGAATGGGGTGGCTTATGCTTCCTCGGTATAGTCAGACCGGAGTTCTTTCTCCTCCCCCGTGATCAAGGGGCTGACCTGGGGGTTAAGTGGAGGCCCGGAAGATTGGCACAGAAGCGTAGGAGTGCTAGTCAGTGGAATGTCCACAAGTACGGAGACATCCACTTGGCCAAGTGGGGCGCAGATTGGCCACCGTCCCGTATCATTGAGTATTATGGGCCGGCAAGTTGGGCTCAGGATGGCTCTTGGGGTTACAGAACTCCAATTTATATGCTTAATCGCATCATTCGCTTGCAGGCGGTGATGGAAATAATCACCAACAAAACCGCCTTCGCATTGGAATTACTGGCTAGACAGCAGTCTCAAATGAGGGCTGCAATATATCAGAATCGTCTTGCTTTAGACTACCTGCTTGCCTCTGAAGGGGGTGTCTACGGGAAGTTTAACACGACAAATTGTTGTCTGGAGATAGACGATAACTACGAGGCTGTTCTAAAAAAATCACCCGGGACATCCGTAAAATAGCCCATGTACCTGTCCAGACGTGGCGACCTATAGGGGACGCTAGTTGGTGGAACACGCTTTTTGGGGGTGGCTGGTGGCGCATGGCATTAATAATGATGGTGGGTGTCGGGGCCCTGTTCCTCGTTATTCCCTGTCTGGTTCCTTGTGTTAGGGTATTGATCCAACGCCATATCGCCCAGATGCAAGCCATTGCCATACCCCAACATGGTACTCATGAACTTAAAGTTTTACTATTGAAAAGACAGAAGGACCTCCCTGAGCCGTAATTCAGCCTATTCTGTTACGCATGCACATCTTAAAAAGAAAAAGGGTGGAGTTGTGAGATTTAGATTTGCTTTATTATGCAACAAGAAGCTATTAAGATGTGCATGGTACCCTAGACATTTAATATACAACCAAACTAAATATGTGGTATGTCTTGCTACTTTATTTTATATATACTGGCTGTTTTATTTTAAGGAAATGTTAACGTTTGGGCTAATTTACGTAAGGATTGATCTTCTAACGATCAGTATTGCAATGTAAGCAATTAGTAAGAAAAACAAGCTAGCTGGGGGCAAGGGGTCAGCTTTGAAAAATAACGAAACCTTGAGCGAGGCAATACTTCTGCTAATATGGTGCAAAAACAACCAGATAAGAGTACAAGGTGCGAGACGGTTGCTAAGTTCAAGGGCTGAAAATATCATTAGACAGGGAAGTGGGTTATGCGGCTGGAGTTCGAGACAATGAGGACATGATCATATGCTTTCTCTGTAAGAAATGAGATCATTGTAAAGCAATGACCCTCGTGACCTCTAGGGGCCATAGGGGAGGCTCTAAATTGCTATATAAGAAAGATCGCTGTAATGCTTGGGTACGCTTTTCTTTGGGAAGGCGTCCAATTCTGCAGAATTTGTTAATAAAATCTTTGTTCTCTTGAATTTGTCCAGAGCGATTATTTAGAAGTGAATTTTCATTTCTAACGAACGTTAACTTTGATTTCTCTCCATAGATGCTGTCAGACCTGCTGACTTGTATTTTTTCCCCCAGCGATTTCTGCTATTTGTTTCTGAATATCCCTCGATGCGCCTCCAACTCAAACACATATCCATTTCAATATTGAAATATACTGAACCAACGAACAGCCAATCCCTCTGTAAAGTGTAGAACTCCAATGATTCACGGCCGTTTAGTCATACAGTCATAGAGATGTACAGCATGGAAACAGACCCTTCAGTCCAATTCGTCCATACCAACCAGATATCCCAACCCAATCTAGTCCCACCTGCCAGCACACGGTCCATATCCCTCCAAATCCTTCCTATTCATAAACCCATTCCAAATGCTTCTTAAATGTTGTAATTGTACCAGCCTCCACCACTTCCTCTGGCAGCTCATTCCATATCCATATCACCCTCTGTGTGAAAAAGTTGCTCCTTAGGTGTCTTTTATAGCTTTCCCCTCACCCTAAACCCATGCCCTCTAGTTCTGGACTCCCCCACGCCAGCGAAAAGACTTTGCCTATTTATCCTATTCATGCCCCTCATAATTTTGTAAACCTCGATAAGGTAACCCCTCAGCCTCCGACACTCCAGGAAAAACAGCCCCAGACTGTTCTGCCTCTCCCTAAAGCTGAAATCCTCCAAACTGGAAATATCCTTGTAAATCTTTTCTGAACCCTTTCAAGTTTCACAACATCTTTCCATTAGGAAGGAGACCAGAATTGCACGCAATATTCCAGCAGTGGCCTACCAATGTCCTGTACAGCTGCAACATAATTATCCAACTCCTGTACTCAATACTCTGACCAATAAAGGAAAGCATACCAAACACCTTTTTCACTATCCTATCTACCTGCAAATCCACTTTCAAGGAGTTATGAACCTGCACTCCAAGGCCTCTTTGTTCAGCAACACTCCTGAGGACCTTACCATTAAGTGTATAAGTCCTGCTCAGACTTGCTTTCCCAAAATGCAGCACCTCGCATTTATCTGAATTATACCCCTCAGCCCATTGGCCCATCTGGTCAAGATCCTGTTCTAATCTGAGGTAACCTTCTTTGCTGTCCATTACACCTCCAATTTTGGTGTCATCTGCAAACTTACTAACTTTACATCTTATGCTCACATCCAAATCATTTATATAAATGACAAAAAGTAGAGGGCCCAACGACAATCCTTGTAGCACTCCACTGGTCACAGGCCTCCAGTCTGAAAAACAACCCTCCACCACCACCCTCTGTCTTCTTCCTTTGAGCCAGTTCTGTATCCAAATGGCTAGTTCTCCCTGTATTCCATGAGATCTAATCATGCTAACCAGTCTTCCATGGGGAACCATGACGAATGCCTTACTGAAGTCCATATAGATCACACCTACCACTCTGCCCTCATCAATCCTTTTGTTACTTCTTCAAAAAACTCAATCAAGTTTGTCAGACATGATTTCCCACGCACAAAGCAATGTTGACTATCCCTAATTAGCCCTTGCCTTTCTAAACACATGTACATCCTGTCCCTCCGACAACTTGCCCACCACTGAGGTCAGGCTCACTGGTCTATAGTTCCCTGGCTTATGCTTACTACCCTTTTCAAACAGTGACACCACACTTGTCAACCTCCAGTCTTCCGGCACCTCAGCTGTGACTATCAATGACACAAATATCTCAGCAAGAGGCCCGGCAATCACTTCTCTGGCTTCCCACAGAGTTCTCGGGTACACCTGATCAGGTCCTGGGGATTTATCCACCTTTATGCACTTCAAGATATCCAGCACTTCCTACTCTGTAATCTGGACATTTTGCAAGATGTCACCATCTATTTCCCGATAGTCTATATCTTCCATATCCTTTTTCACAGTAAATACTGATGCAAAATACTCATTTTGTATCTCCCCATTTTCTGTGGCTCCATACGAATGCTGCCTTGCTCATTATTGTGGGGCCCTACTCTCTCCCTAGTTATGGTGGAGGTACAGGTTTTGGATTCTTCTGTAGATGAAGAACAGTAGAGGTTCTTTACGTTTGGATTCTTCTCTCCCTAGTTACCCTTTTGTCCTGAATGTATTTGTAAAAACCCTTTGGATTCTCCTTAATTCTATTTTCCAAAGCCATCTCATGTCCCCTTTTGCCCTCCTGATTTCCCTCTTAAGTATATTCCTATTTCCTTTACACTCTTCTAAGGATTCACTCTATCTACCCTGTCTATACCTCACATATGCTTCCTTCTTTTTCTTAACCAAACCCTCAATTTCTTTAGTCATCCAGCATTCCCTGTATCCACCAGCCTTTCCTTTCACCCTGACAGGAATATACTTTCTCTGGATTCTTGTTATCTAATTTCTGAAGGCTTCCCATTTTCCAGCTGTACCTTTACCTGCAAATAACTGCCCCCAATCAGTTTTCGAAAGTTTTTGCCTAATACCATCAAAATTGGCCTTTTTCCAATTTAGAACTTCAACTTTTAGGCCTATCCTTTTCCATGACTATTTTAAATCTAATAAAATTATGGTTGCTGGCCCCAAAGTGCTCCCCTACTGACACCTCAGTCACTTGCCCTGCCTTATTTCCCAAGAGTAGGTCAAGTTTTGCACCTTCTCTAGTGGGTACATCCACATACTGAATCAGAAAACTGTCCTGTACACACTTAACAAATTCTTTTCAATCTAAACCTTTACCAGTATGGTGGTTCCAGTCTATGTCTGGAAAGTTAAAATCTCCCACCATGTTCACCCTATTATTGTTACACACTGTTATCTCACTTTTTAGATTAGAATCAATCTAAACATCACGGCATAGACAGAGAACACAGGGGCTAACACCTTCAACATATTGTCTAGCCATCACCATTGTTAACAGCTAACCTGAGAATGCAACTTTTTAAAAAAAAGTTTTGTGATTTATCCATGAAAGAAGTGAAACTATCATGGTGTTTGAACAGATGACACACTCAACAGACAATCAAGGTATTTTTCAATGTATAATTTCAGTTACATCACACTGTGAAGTTTTGCTATAAATTCTGTCCCTTACAATTGTATTCTCCACAACCACCTGATGAAGGAGTGGTGCTCCTTAAGCTATTGTGCTTCCAATTAAACCTGTTGGACTATAACCTGGTGTTGTGTGATTTTTAACAACATACAGCTTATCAGTGCTAATCTCTAACTGCTTTCAAGAGAATGGTTGTGAACCACCATCTTTAACTGTTGTAGTCCAACTGAGGTGGCACAACCCCAGTATTGTTTGGTAGAATCCCAGGATTTCAACCCAGTAGCAGTTAAGTAACAGTGGTACAGCTCTGACTCAGAATGCCATGTGACCTAGAGTCATAGAGATATACAGCACAAAAACAGACCCTTCAGTCCATGTCAACCACATATTCTAAGAAAACTAGTCCTATTTGTCAGTATTTCGCCATTATACCTCTAAACCCTTCCTATGATTTTATAAACTTCTGTAAGATCACTGCTCAGCCTTTGGCATTTCAGGGAAAAATGCCCCAGACTATTTAGCATCTCCCTATAGCTCAAACCCTCCAATTCCAGCACCATCCTTGTAAAACTTTTCTGCAGCCTTGTGACCATAATTCTATTAGATCTAAAATAGTATTTAAAAAGATAGATCAGATCTAAAAGTTGAAGTTCTAAATTGGAGAAAGGCCAATTTTGAAGGTATTAGGCAAGAACTTTCAAAAGCTGATTGGGGGCAGATGTTCGCAGGTAAAGGGACAGCTGGAAAATGGGAAGCCTTCAGAAATGAGATAACGAGAATCCAGAAAAAGTATATTCCTGTTTGGGTAAAAGGAAAGGCTGGTAGGTATAGGGAAATTGAGGGTTTGGTAAAGAAAAAGAAGGAAGCATAAGTCAGGAATAGACAGAATGGACCAAGTGAATCCTTAGAAGAGTATAAAGGAAGTAGGAGTATACTTAGAAGGGAAATCAGGAGGGCAAAAAGGGGCATGAGATAGCTTTAGGAAATAGAATTAAGGAGAATCCAAATGGTGTTTGCAAATACATTAAGGACAAAAGGGTAACTAGAGAGAGAATAGAACCCCTCAAAGATCAGAAAGGCGGCCTTTGTGTGGAGCCGCAGAAAATGGGGGAGATACAAAACAAGTATTTTGCATCAGTATTTACTGTGAAAAAGGATATGGAAGATACAGAATATAAGAAAATACATGGTGACACCTTGAAAAATGTCCATATTACAGAGGAGGAAGTGCTGGATGTCTTGAAATGCATAAAGGTGGATAAATCCCCAGGACCTGATCAGGTATACCTGAGAACTCTGTGAGAAGCGAGGGAAGTGATTGCTGGGCCTCTTGCTGAGATATTTGTATCATCAATAGTCACAGGTGAGGTGCCAGAAGACTGGAGGTTGGCTAACATGATGCCACTGTTTAAGGAGGATGGTAAGGACAAGCCAGGGAACTATAGACCAGTGAGCCTGACCTCGGTGGTGGGCAAGTTGTTGGTGGGAATCCTGAGGGACAGGATGTACATGTATTTGGAAATGCAAGGACTGATTCGGGATAGTCAACATGGCTTTATGAATGGGAAATCATGTCTCACAAACTTGATTGAGTTTTTTTAAGAAGTAACAAGAGGATTAATGAGAGCACAGCGGCAGATGTGATCTATATAGACTTCAGTCAGGCGTTCGATAGGTTCCCCTTGGGAGACTGGTTAGCATGATTAGATCTCATGGAATACAGGGAGACCTAGCCATTTGGATACAGAACTGGCTCAAAGGAAGAAGACAGAGGGTGGTGTGGAGGGTTGTTTTTCAGACTGGAGGCCTGTGACCAGTGGAGTGCCACAAGGAACAGCGCTGGGCCCTCTACTTTTTGTCATTTACATAAATGATTTGGATGTGAGCATAAGAGGTACAGTTAGTAAGTTTGCAGATGGCACCAAATTGGAGGTGTAGTGGACGGCGAAGAGGGTTACCTCACATTACAACAGGATCTTGACCAGATGGGCCAATGGGCTGAGAAGTGACAGATGGAGTTTAATTCAGATGAATGTGAGGTGCTCCATTTTCGGAAAGCAAATCTTAGCAGGACTTATACACTTAATGGTAAGGTCCCAGGGAGTGTTGCTGAACAAAGAGAATTTGGAGTGCAGGTTCATAGCTCCTTGAAAGTGAAGTCGCAAGTAGATAGGAGAGCGAAGAAGGCATTTGGTATGCTTTCCTTTATTGGTCAGAGTATTGAGTACGGGGGTGGGAGGTCATGTTGCAGCTGTACAGGACATTGGTTAGGCCACTGTTGGAATATTGCGTGCAATTCTGGACTCCTTCCTGTCAGAAAGATGTTGTGAAACTTGAAAGGGTTCAGAAAAGATTTACAAGGATGTTGCCAGGGTCAGAGGATCTGAGCTACAGGGAGAGGCTGAACAGGCTGGGGCTGTTTTCCCTGGAGCGTCGGAGGCTGAGGGATGACCTTATAGAGGTTGACAATTATAAGGGGCATGGATAGGATAAATAGACAAAGTCTTTTCCCCGGGGTCAGGGAGTCCAGAACTAGAGGGCATAGGTTTAGGGTGAGAGGGGTAAGATATAAAAGATGCCTAAGGGGCAACTTTTTCATGTAGAGTGTGGTACGTGTATGGAATGAGCTGCCAGAGGATGTGGTGGAGGCTGGTACAATTGCAACATTTAACAGGCATTTGGATGGGTATATGAATAGGAAGGGTTTGGAGAGATATGGGCCCCGTGCTGGCAGGTGGGACTAGATTGGGTTGGGATATCTGGTCGGCATTGATGAGTTGGACCAAAGGGTTGGTTTTCATGCTGTACATTTCTATGACTCTATGACTCTAACTAGCCATGTGGATACAGAACTGGCTCAAAGGTAGAAGGCAGAGGGTGGTGGTGGAAGGTTATTTTTCAGACTGGTGGCCTGTGACCAGTGGAGTGCCACAATGTTCAGTGCTGAGTCCTCTACTTTTCGTCATTTATATAAATGATTTGGATGTGAGCATAAGAGGTATGGCTAGTAAGTTTGTAGATGACACCAAAATTGAAGGTGTGGTGGACAGTAAAGAAGGTTACCTCAGATTACAACAGGATCTTGATCAGATGGGCCAAGAAGGTGAGAAGTGGCACATGAAGTTTAATTCAGATAATTGCGAGGTGCTGGATTTTGGGAAACTAAATCTTAGAAGGACTTAATGGTAAGGTCCGAGAGAGTGAAAACAGACTCTTCGATCTAACCCGTCCATGCCGACCAGATATCCTAACCCAATCTAGTCCCACCTGCCAGCACCCGCCACATATCCCTCCAAACCCTTCCCATTCATATACCTGTCCAAATGCCTCTTAAATGTTGCAATTGTACCAGCCTCCATCACATCCTCTGGCAGCTCATTCCATACATGTACCAACCTCTGCGTGAAAAAGCCACCCCTATATCTTTTATATCTTTCCCCTCTCACCCTAAACCTATCTCATTGAAAGTGGGGTCACAGGTAGATAGGATAGTGAAGAAGATGTTTCAATGCTTTCTTTTATTGGTCAGAATATTGATTACAGGAGTTGGAAGATCATGTTGCGGCTGTACAGGTCATTGGTTAGGCCACTGTTGGAGTATTGTGTGCAATTCTGGTCTCCTTCCTATCAGAAAGATGTTGTGAAACATGAAAGGGTTAAAAAAAATTTACAAGAATGTTGCAGGGTTGGAGGATTTGAGCTATAAGGAAAAGCTGAATAGGCTGGGGCTGTTTTCCCTGGAGTGTCGGAGGCTGAGGGGTGATCTTATGGAGGTTTATAAAATCATGAGGGGCATGGATAGGGTAAATAGACAAAGTCTTTTCTCTGGGTTGGGGCAGTCCAGAACTTGAGGGCATATTTAGGGGAGAGGGGAAAGATATAAAAGAGACCCGAGAGGCAACTCTTTCATGCAAAGGGTGGTACATGTATGGAATGAGCTGCCAGAGGAGGTGGTGGAGGCTGGTACATTTGCAACATTTAAAAGGCATCTGGATGGGTATATGAATAGGAAGATGTTGGTGGGATATGGGCCGGATGCTGGGAGGTGGAACTAGACTAGGTTGAGATATGTGGTCGGCGTGGACAGGTTGGACCAAAGAGTCTGTTTCCATGCTGTACATCTTTGTGACTCTATAAGTTTAACAACATCTTTTCTATAGCAGGGAGACCCGAATTGGACACGGTATTCCAAAAATGGCCAAGCAATGTTGTGTATAGCCACAGCATAATATCTCAATTCCTATATTCAATGCATTGACAAGTGACCAATGAAGGCAAGTATGCCAAATGCCTGCTTCACCACCCTGTCTACTATGCTGACTTTACTGTACCTGTATCTGAATGTAGAATTAAAGCAGAAAAATATCCCAGGCCAATATTTGATCATATTTAAGCACCCCCATCATATCGGCCCCTCAGCCTACTTTTCTCCAAGAGAGGAGAACTAGCCCTTTCTTAATATGTGTACACAAGGTTTCCTGGCAACACCCTTGCAAATTTTCTCTGCATCCTTTCGTGCCCCAATTTTAAGAGTACAATTTGAGAAAAAAGTGATATCAAGTATTGCTGGTCAATGTTCAGCCACCATTCCTACTCCCATCCCCACCCCCCCCATGGGAGAGGGGGAATTCAGAAATGTCATTCCCATTTTTGAGTTTATGACAGAGTGAAGATCATTACTGAAGCAGCTGAAGATGGATGGGCTGAGGACAATAGAGCACTGGTAAACCCCTGCTCAGATATCCTGGGATGACATTATTGACTTCCAGCTTCCATAACCATCTTCATTTCTGCTTGATATAATTCCTGAGATTTTCCCACTATTCTGACTGACTCGTATTTCAGAGTTTCCTTGATACAAAGGACAGTCACTGTCACCTCCCTGGAGTCAGCTCTTTTCTCCATATTTGGATTAAGAAGGTACTGAGGTCACCTTGACTGTGATGAATTTCTTTACATGGTTGTCCAGCCAAGTTCTTTTGCATATAGTATCTAAAAGATGGTTATTACATTAGCATATGGGGGTGTTAATTTATTGTTGGAAAATCTACGATTTAGTCAAGAGATATTCTGAATCTTCTAGCAGATATCAATGCTAAGCATGGTGGTATCCATGGCGGGGGTAGGAGTGGGTGGAGTGCTGCAAAGGGTAAGACCTTAGAAAAATGTCTCATGCCATATGATGAGCACTCTGTCATTCAAATAGCAAAGTTTTCAATACTTCCCAAATTTCTATGTATGTTCGAAACAGATAAGCAGTAAAAAAGAAAAATCTGCAAATTCAACAAAACTGCTGGCTGGTGTTAATCTGTATGCACTGACATCAGCAAATTTGTGAACAAAGAAAAGTGGATGCAGATAGCAAGAGAAACTGGCTGTCCCTGGCCTGTCAGCATAAGTATCAAAGTATGAGAACTTGAAAATCTAAGAATATAATATATATTTTTCTCTGTTCTTAAGGGGATTTGTGCTTTTTAAATTATACTGTATGAACAATTATCAGGTCATTTTTTTCCCACTGCAATTTAACTAAATGCATGTAAATACTTCATTTATCTTTCAAAACACTCTGATTCACTATTAGATCACTGGCTTTAATTAACAATAAAGCATGTTGTTAGTTATCTGTATATTGGATCCAAGTGTTCCCGGCAGAACATAAATCGAACATTGATAAACAGGGTCTCACAGTGTAAGTGTTGCTTGATATCACTGTCAGTAGCACTTTTTTCATCACTTTGCTGATGATCAGTTGCAAACTGATGGGGCAGTGGTTGGCCAGATTGGACTGTCCTGCTTTTTGTGAACAGAACAATGAACAATGTTGCATATCGGTCAGTAGATGCCAGTGTTGTGGCTATATATGAATAGTTTTGCGAGAGGGGTACTAAGTCCTAAAGCAGAAGTCTTTAGTACCACATTGTCACAGGCCACATCCTTTGCAGAAAGACTCCTTTACACTTATATTCCATCTCCTTTGCAACAAAAACTAGCATAGCATTTTACCTTTCTAATTTCTTGCTACACCTGCAATTTAACTTGCTGTGATTCATTTATAAAGTCACTCAAGGCCCTCTGAATATAAACATTTTCCAGTCACTGAGCATGAAAACAGACAACTTCAATTTATTTTATCTCATCTACCATGTTCCTGCCCTTTTACTCAGTCTGTGTAACAACTTGCTGAACTCTCTTTGCATACATTTTAAAAGATGATTACTTTGTGTCATCAGCAACCTTGCATACATTATACTCAGTTTCCTCATCAATTGATATAGGTCATTTATATAAGTTATAAACAGCTGAGATCCAAGTACTGTTTCTTTGCAGTATTCTGCCAGACATGGCTCCCAACCTGAGAAAGTCCAGTTTTTTTTCTTATTCTCTGCTTTCAGTCCATTAATAAATTTTCAATTCATGCTAATATATTACTCCTAATCCCCTGACTCCTAATTTTAAGGTAGCTTCTTGTGCAGCACCTTCGTGAAAGCTTTTGTGGGCGGCACGGTGGCACAGTGGTTAGCACTGCTGCCTCACAGCGCCTGAAACCCGGGTTCAATTCCCGACTCAGGCGACTGACTGTGTGGAGTTTGCACGTTCTCCCCGTGTCTGCGTGGGTTTCCTCTGGGTGCTCCGGTTTCCTCCCACAGTCCAAAGATGTGCGGGTCAGGTGAATTGGCCATGCTAAATTGCCCATAGTGTTAGGTAGGGGTAAATGTAGGGGTACGGGTGGGTTGCGCTTCGGGGGGCCTGTTTCCACACTGTAAGTCTAATCTAATCTTTTGAAACTCCAGAAACACCACATTCCCTGGTCCCTTTATCAAAAATCTATAATGGATTAGACAGATGTGACATTTCTTTTATAGATCTATGCTGACTTTCCAGGTGCCCCATTCCACATAATAATTTCCATCAAGTTGCCCGCTGCTAATGCTAGGCTAAATGGCTTAGAATTCCTGGTTTTCTCTCTTTTTGCTAACTACTACCATTGGGAATAGAATCTAAGACATTCTGTCTTCATTATCGCTGTAGCTACCTTCTTTAAGATCTTAAGCTGCAGGATGTCAGGTTCAGGGGATGTGCCACCACAAAATCTCGTGAATTTCTCCAGTGACCTTTCTTATATTGATTTTGTTAAAGTTTTTTCACTTATCTTATTGTAGACACAAAAGGAATGGGAGTAGTTCTCCTGTTTCCACATATGAATCCACAGGTTGCTGCTACCTGCTACCTACACCAGATTGTGTCCTCGCTCCCTTGGACTGTGATCTGTGTCTAAGACATCTGAACTTGCTGCCCACTGTGACTGGCAAACTGACTCTGAAAACATACATTTCCAAACCATCAATTCTCATGTTTGTGCCATAAAAAGCCCAAGATCCAACCTGCATCAAAATGTGAAGGACAATAAGGTCTGAAATTGTAGTTTTGATTTCATCTTCAGCAAATGTTGACCAACCTTTAGTTTATTTGTTTATGGAAAATGGCATCACTGACTAATCCAGAATTAATTGCCCTACCATAATTGCCTTTGAAAAGGTAATGGTGCCTTCTTGACTTTTGCAGTGCTATTGAGCATTTCAGTTCAGAATTATCTATCTCTTTTTTTGCCCATGGTAATTCTATCCCTTTACCAAGTTGTGCCAGTATGCTGTCGTTAGACGGAACCAATTTCTAAAACTGAAAGTAATTTTATTCCTATGTCATCTGCAATCAAGAGTATAATTAATCCATGGTTAAAACTCCAAAGCCAAACAAAAGAAAAGCTTAATTTGAAGTATTTAAGTTCTTACTGACAAATTATCCAACACTTTGTACTAATTTGTGACAATTAGTTAAGGGGCACAAGTTCAAAAATGGCAAACTGTAAGTTTTGCACTGATTTAAGGAAGTTCTTCAAATAATGATGTAATGAAGCCGCAAGTTTTAAATAAAGAAATAGTTGTGGTGAAGGACTATAGGTTTTTCTGTATGGTTCGAGCACTCATTGATTTTTCTTTATTTTTATTTTATTATTTTATCAATTTTGGTTTGCAGCAATGAATGGGTAATTTAACCTAAAGATGACTTTTGGACTGTCGGTAAAAGGTTATTTTGAAAGGAAAACTAGACCAAACAACCTTTCGTTTATCCTTGAGGCCAGACCTGAAAGTTAGTTGCAGGTTTGTTCCTGATCAAAAGGTTCTGTAGATGCTTCATCATCAGGGGAGAACCTTGTATTTAAACAGATAATAGAATTTAGCTAGTTACAAGGACAGTACTTGGGAAATCTGTACAATTCCTTATGCTCAAGCAGATGGCAAAGGATGAATAATAACTGGGATTTCATGGAGGAGATGATCAGTCTGTAATGGAGAGATTGGATTTGGACTGTGTTCTCTGTTAAAAAAAATGAATCTGGTTGTTGATGTTACAGCTTTAAGATTTGAAAGCTTCTTACCTAACCTCCCACAAAAAAATCTTTTGGAAATTCAGAATAGAAAACTAAGTTGCAGATATTATTGTCTTTATCTGAGTGAAATGTAAAGTGACCATGATCAACACACAGCATTGAAACAGGCTCTTTGGCCCAAGCTGTTCCATGCCAAAAATGTGCCAACTCAGTTAGTTCCAAGTGCCTGCATTTGGTCAATATTCCTCTAAATGCTTCCTATACAAGTACCTATCCAAATGTTTTTAAAGCGCTGCTATTGTACTTGCCTTTTCTGGCAGCCCGTTCCATTTACGTATCATTCTCTGCTTGAAGAAGTTGCCCCTCAGGTCCTTCTTAAATATTTCCCCTTTCAGCTTAAATTTATGGCCTCTAGTTTTCAATCCCCCATCTATTCATCCTATCTATGCCCGGCATGATTTTACAGACTTCAATAAGGTCATCCTTCGTTCTCCTACATTCCAAGGAATAAAGTTTTATCCTGGCCAACCTCTCCCTATAAACTCAGACCTACTAGTCCTGGCAATATCCTCATAAATCTTCTTTGCACTCTTTCCAGTTTAACTATGTCTTTCCTATAACAGGGTGACCAAAACTGTACACACTACTTCAAGTGTGGTCTCACTAATGACTTATACAACTGTAACATAATGTCCCAACTCCTATACTCAATGTCTTGACTGATGAAGTTAAAAATCGCACACCACCAGGTTATAGTCCAACAGGTTTATTTGGAAGCACACTAGCTTTCAGAGCGACGCTCCTCCATCAGGTGATTGTGGAGGGCTCGATCGTAACACAGAATTTATAGCAAAAATTTGCAGTTTGATGTAACTGAAATTATACATTGAAAAATTGATTGTCTGTGGAGCCTTTCATCAGTTAGAATACAGTGATAGTTTCACTGTATCACTGTATTCTAACAGATGAAAGGCTTAACAGACAATCAATTTTTCAATGTATAATTTCAGTTACATCACACTGCAAATTTTTGCTATAAATTCTGTGTTACGATCGAGCCCTCCACCATCACATGATGAAGGAGCGTCACACCGAAAGCTAATGCTTCCAAGTGAACCTGTTGGACTATAACCTGGTGTTATGTGATTTTTAACTTTGTACACCCCAGTCCAACACCGGCTCTCCAAATCTTGACTGATGAAGACCAGCATGCTCAAATGCCTTCTTTACCACTCTGACTATCTGTGACACCTATTTCAAAGAACTGTGTACTTGTACTCCTCAGGACCTTACCATTTACTGTATAAGTCCTATCTTGGTTTGACTTTCCAAAGTGTAACATCTCACACTTATCAATTGAATTGCATTTGCCAATCCTCAGCCCATTTCCCTTCTGATCAAGATCCCTCTGTAATTTTTAATAACCTTCCTCACTATCAACAATACTTCCTAATTTTGTATCATCCGCAAAGCTACTAAGCATGCCTTGTACGTTCACATCCAGATCATTTATGTAAATAACAAATAACAAAGATCCCAGCACCAACCCCTGCAGACCACTAATCACAGGCCTCCAGTCTGAGAAATAACCTTCAATTATCACAAACCAATTTTGAATCCAATTAGCTCGTCCTCCCTGAATCCCATGCGACCTAACCTTCATGACTAGCCTGCCATGCAGGACCTTGTGAAAGGTCTTACTAATGTCTATTTGAGAAGATCCACTGCCCTACCCTCATCTATCTCTTGGTCACCTCTTCATAAAATTCCAAAAGATTTGTCAGACTTGATTTCCAGCACACAAATCCATACTGACTATCCCTAATCAGATCTTGACTCTCCAAAGGTTGTTTGATCTTGTCCCTCAGTATCCTATCCAACAACTTGCCTCCCACTGATGTTAGGCTCACTGGCCTATAGTTCCTTGGTTTGACTTTGCTATCTTTCTTAAACAATAGAACAACATTAGCCACCCTCCAGTCTTCTGGAACTTCACCAGTGGCTAAACATGAAGCAAAAATCTCTGTAAGGGCCTCTGCAATTCCTTCACTAGCTTCCCACAATGTCTGAGGATGGACTTGATCAGGCCCTTGGGAATTATCCACCTTAATCCACTTTAAGGCTGCAAACCTCCTCTCGGTAATATGCATGCGGTCCAAAACATCCACAGTTGTTTCCCTTATTTCCTTAGCATCCATGATTTGCTCCTCAGTAAACACTGAGGAGAAATATTCATTAAAAATCTCCCCCATTTCCTCTACCTCCACACATAGACGGCCATGCTGATCTTTAAGAGGACCTATCTTTTTACTCTTAATATAGTTATAGAACCTCTTGGGATTATTTTTAACCTTATCTGTCAGATCCATCTCATACCCTCTTTTTGTTCTTCTGATTTCCCTCTTAAGTGCGCTCCCACACCAGACAGTATGGAGCCAGACCCTTCGGCCCAACTCATCCATGCTGACCAGGTTTCCAAAACTGAACTAGTTGCATTTGCCTGTATTTGGCCCATATCCCTCTACACCTTTCCCATCCAAGTACTTATCCAAATTATTTTTAAATATGGTAATTATGCTTCTCTCTACCACTTCCTCTGGCAGCTCATTCCATATATGCACCACCCTCTGTGTGTAAACGTTGTCCCTCAGGTACCTTTTAAATTTTTCTCCTTTCATGTTAAACCTATGCCCTCTAGTTTTGAACTGCCTTGCCCCATGGAAAAGACCTTTGCTATTTAGCTTTTCTATGTCTGTCATGATTTTCTAAATCTCTATATAGTCACTCCTTGGCCTCTGATGCTCTAGGGAAAAATGTCTCAAATTATCCGGCATTTCCTTGTAACTCAAATCCTCAGTCTTGGGAATATCCTTGTAAATCCTTTTTACACAGTTTCCACTATAATAACATCCTTCCCATAGCAGGGTGACCAAAATTGTATGTACTGTTCCACATGTGGCCTTATCAATGTTATACACAGCTGTTACATGACATCCCAACTCCTGTCTTCAGTACTCAGATTGATGAAGGCAAGGGTGTCAAACATCTTCTTCACCACCCTGTATACCTGCCACTTTCAAGGAACTATGTATCTGCACCCTAGGTTTCTCTGTTTGACAACACTCCCCCGGGTCCTACTATTAACTGTGTAAGTCCTGCTGTGGTTTATCTTATGAAAATGCCTGCAAACCCAACACACTAAAACAGCAGCTAGTGAACTTGAAAGGCCGTATGCAGACAACTAGCAAAACAAATGTCATTTACAAAATACCGTGCAAGGATTGTAACAAACACTACATTGGACAAACAGGCAGAAAACTAGCCACCAGGATACATGAACACCAACTAGCCACAAAAAGACATGACCCTCTCTCACTAGTATCCTTACATACGGTTGAGGAAGGACACCATTTTGACTGGGACAACATATTCATCCTAGGATAAGCCAAACAAAGACACACATGAGAATTCCTAGAGGCATGGTACTCCAACCGGAACTGTATCAACTAACACATCGAGTTAGACCCCATCTAACCCTCTTTTTCTCAACCCCTGAGAAAAAGGACAGGAAGTGACTACACCACAGGAAATGACATAATCAACCCAAAGAAACCCAAACATATAAATAGAAAGTAGGAATTATTAGCAGTGCTTTGCCTGAGGGCCACTGAAGATGTTACCTAGTAGGGTAACGAAACGTCTGGAGATGAATTTTCCAGCTCAGCGAGCAAACCTACATCTTAGATGACCTTTTTCACTGTCCACTGTACCACCAATTTTAGTGTCATCTGCAAACTTACTAACCACGCCTCCTATATTCTCATCCAAATTGTTTATATAATTGATAAAAAAACAAATGGATCCAGCACTGAATCATGAGTACACTGCCAATCACAGGCCTCCAGTCTGACAACCTTCTTATGACCACCTTCTATCTTCTACCTTCAAGCCAATGTTGTACCAAATTGGCTAGTTCTCCTGAGATCCCATGTGATCTAACCTTAGTAACCAGTCTACCATGCGGAAAATTGTCGAATACCTTGCTTAAGTCCATGTGGACAACATCTACAGCTCAGCCTTCATTGAACCTCTGGGTCACCTCTTCAAAACACTCAATCAAGTTTGCGAGACACAATTTCCCCCACACAAAGCCATGTTGACTATCCTTAATCAGTCCTCACCTTTCCAAATGAATGTAGATCCTGTCTCTCAGAATTCCCTCTAACAACTTACCCACTGCTGAGGTCAGGTTCACTGGTCTGTAGTTCCTTACAGTCTTTCTTAAATCATGAAACAACTTTAGGCACCTTCCAGTCTTCCGACACCTCACCCTTGGCTGTCAATGATACAAATATCTCTATCAGGGGCCCCCACAATTTCTTCCTTAGCTTCCCACAATGTCCTGGGATAAACCTGATCAGGTCCTGGGAATTTATCTACCTTATGCATTTTAAGACCTCCAGCACCACCTCTTCAATAATGTGGACTTTTTTAAAGCAATCAATATTTATTTCCTCAAGTTCTCTAGGTTCCGTGCCTTTCTCCACAGTAAATACTGATGCAAAATATTCATTTAGGACATCACCCATCTCCTGCCGCTCCACACACAAAAAGATGGCCTTGTTGATCTTTCATGGGCCGTATTCTCTTCCCAATTACTTTCCTGAAGAAGGGCTTATGCCCGAAACGTCGAATTTCCTGTTCCTTGGATGCTGCCTGACCTGCTGCGCTTTTCCAGCAACACATTTTCAGCTCTGATCTCCAGCATCTGCAGACCTCACTTTCTCCTCCAATTACTTTTTGCCAATGATGTACTTGTAGAATCTCTTTGGGTATTCTTTAACCTTATCTGCCAAAACTATCTCATGTCTCCTTCTTGCCTTCCTGATTTCCCTCTTAATTGTACTCCTACACCCTCTTCAAGGGATTCACTTGATCCCAGTTGTCTATACTTTGCCTCCTTTTTCTTGACCAGAGCCTCAATATCTCTAGTCATCCAGCCTTCCCCACTCCCGCCAGCCTTCCCCTTCACACTAACAGAAACATGCTGTTCCTGAACTCTTGTAATCTCGCTTTTGAAAATTTCCCACTTGCCAGAGGTCCCTTTGCCTACGAAGAGCCTCTCCCAATCAACATTTGAAAGTTCCTGTCTAATACCATCAAAATTAACTTTGCCCTAATTTAGAACTTAAACTATAACTATTTTCAATAGAATTATGGTCACTGGTCCCAAAGTGTTCCCCCACTAACATATCAGTAACTTGTCCACCTGAGTTGAACACCAGCTCCTCCAAATCACCTCTTGTCTCATTACTATTTAGGGTCCCACCACACTGCCAGACTAGTTTAAATCCTTCTGAGTAGCTCTACGAAATCTCCCCGCCAGGATGTTGGTTCCCCCTTCAGTTCAGGTGCAACTCATCCCTCATCTTCAGAAAATCAACAAAGAAACTATTAAAATTATGGAAACTATACCTGTGGAACAATACATTTTGTTATTCTCTTTCACATATCCCTGTATTTGTTGACTGGGGGCACATTTTTAAGGTAAGAGGAGAGGAGATTTAAAACAGACATAAGAGGCAAATGTTTTACACAGAGAGTGAGCCCACACCCCCTGTGCGCCCCCCCCATCCAACAACACCCCCCCTGCCCACCCCCCAAACCCATCCAGCACTGCCCTCCGTCCAACACCACACCCCGTCCACCCACCAAACCCATCCAACACCGCCCTCTGTGCACCCTCCCATCCAACACTGCCCCCCACCTGCCCCTAAACCCATCCAACACCACCCTCCCACGTGCCCCCAAGTCCGCTCCTCGCCCCTGCTCCAGGCAGCCGGACTGCATACCAACAACAAGGCTGCTGTTGCCTTTGGGGGTGGGTCTGTAAATAGTGCGCACGTGTATATATACACACACACACACACACACACACACACACACACACACACACACACACACACACACACACACACACACACACAGAATTTGTACTGCAGCTTTTTGACAGGTTCCACCTTTGCCCTTTACAGGACAATGTTGGAGAGATTATCTGGGGAAGTCGGGGTTTCGGGTGCACCCCTGTGTAGAGCTCCAGGGAAATTGTGAGGGGAGAAAGAGAGGACGGGAGGTCAGTCATTTGGAGACGCTACCTGAGCTCCTATTGATGTCCAGGACTCAGCAGCACTTCAGTAAGGTAAAAACAAAGGTAACGACAATGACTGCAGATGCTGGAAACCAGATTCTGGATTAGTGGTGCTGGAAGAGCACAGCAGTTCAGGCAGCATCCAAGAAGCAGCAAAATCGACGTTTCGTACAAAAGCCCTTCATCAGGAATGAAGCCAAGTTCACTTTAACCACTGTAAACAAAATACATGGTAAGTGTTGGAAACACATTTTTGATGTAATATTTCTATCGGGACCTCGAGATCTGCTTCGGATAATCTGATATTCAGATAATTGATATTCGGATAATAAAGGTCCCTCTGCAATAAGTTGGGGAGAATACATCATCAGAGGGCCTAGAGTGGGGCTAGGGAGGGTAGCACTATTGCTACAGCAGACATTACCAGTTCCAGTCCCCAAACAGTTAATCACAGCCATGGGGGAGAACCTAGCAACTGCAGGGCTACCTGTCTGAAACAACATTCCTCGCTGATTAGATCATGTCAGCCAGTATCAGACTGTCCCATTGAGAACTCATGACTAATAAAGGAACCAGTAACTGTCGAACGGTGTGAATTGCGCTATCGGAGTACATGATTGTTAAAGCATCTGTTAATGTACCTGCTAGTACGGATTCCCATCGAAACCCATGATGAATAATAATGCTTGTTAATTCGCTTGCGGAAAACCATTGACTCTGTTACGGAAAACGCCTAGCCTGTCAGACACATAGTAATGAGATCGATACTCTGTACAATGGACTATTGATTGCAAGGTCGGAACTGCCGACCCCAGGATGGCTGTACCATTGTCCGGCACAGCGGGAGCTGGACAGGCACCTCGATGCGGCCAATAGAGGCACAGACCCCCTCGCTCTCAGGTGTACTGACCAATGAGGGGGACGAACGAGGGAGGACTGACCGGGAACGCCTGGCAGCGCGAAGTATAATTGAGCCAAGTCCGAAGGGGAAAGCAGAACGCCTTCTCCAACGAATTGCATGCTGTAGAACTCGTTGTATAGTTTGCCAGTTTTGATTCTGTAAATAAACGGTGTTCCGCTCCAAACTAAAGAAGCCGGTGTGGTCTTTCCTTCCAAGGACACGTGGCGACGGGACCCCCGAGGGTCCGTCCCAACAAATACAAGAAATTTAACACTTTAAGGCTGAATTACGATACTGTATTAAGACAGGGGCTGAGGGTCATTATCAGCATCATCATTATTTTCAGGTACAATTCTGGCTGCAGGGTTACGACTAAATGTTTAGTCCAGGAGTGGATGGTGTGGTTCATTGTCCGCAGACTGTGTCTTCAGGGTTGGCTTAAAAAAACATCTAGGTTTTGCTGCTTTGCCATCTTTCTTCTTTCTTGAAGAAGCTGTTCATAGGGTGCCAGCTAAGACTTTATAACCACAAACTGCTGTTCTGATGCATTCTGCATTATAGTCATTGTCTTCTGAGAGCTGCAACTGCTTCTCAACTTCCCTCAGGACAGCAGACAAAAAAGAAGTGGAAAGTTCTTGTAGTGCTGCATCCTGGACTTCAACATCTTCATCTTGAGCTTCAATTTCCCCGCATCAACAATTTGTTGTAGATCAATCTTCACTTCTTCAAATCCAACTTGCTTTGCAAGAGTGACACAATGTTCTTTGATTGCTGGAAGCTCCTCTGATGGTTCAACGCCTTTAAAATCATGAAGAAAATGTAAGAGGAGCAGTCCTAACTGATATCACCCCAGGCCTCCACAATGATGTCAATAGCATTCTTAATGATAAAGCTCTTCCAAAATTGAAGAACATTGTCCTCATTATCCCCCTCAGTATCTGCAATCAGCTTCATGATTGTGTGCCTTAAATGATAAGCTTTAAAAGCTGCTATTGTGCACTGGTCCATGAGTCAAATTAGAGAGGTTGCGCTTGGAGGTAGAAATAGCACTTTGATGTTTTCAGAAAGCTTACCAGTGGTGGGAGGACAGCTTGGTGCATTGTCCAGGATGAGGAGAATCTTGAAATCCAAGTCTTTTCTTCTGCAATAATTTATAAAAATATTCTTGAAAACATCAACAATAAGGTCAGAAAGAATTTGCCCCATCATCCAACCTCTTTTGCTTGACCTGAAATAAACACCTGGACTTAACATAGCCGGGCATAGAATCCAGTAATAGCCAATGGGAGTTCGCATTTTAAAAAAAATCATTCCCCAATTCGCCAATCATGTTACAGCCAGTGTTGAGGGAACGTGTCTTATGGAAGAATAACCAGTACTCCACTTGAGGTTTATAGATGTTCCTAATAACTTTCTTGTATTGTTAGAATCATAGAATCCCCACAGTGTGGAAAGAAGTCATTCAGCCTAGTGACTCTGCACTGATCCCCCCTCCCCCCCACAAAAAGCATCGCACCCAGACCCAACCCTCTCCCTATTTGCATAACTGCATGTTTACCATTGCTAATCCACCTAGCCTGGATATCCCTGGACATTATGGGACAATTATAGCCAGTTCACCTAACTTGCACATCTTTTGACTGCAGGAAGAAACCAGAGCACCTGGAGGAAACCCACGCAGACACAGGAAGAACGCACAAACTCCACACAGACAGTCACCCAAGGCTAGAATTGAACACAGGTCCCTGGCACTGCCATGAATGCCATTATTGATAATGACTAAAATGATCTAAATGAACTTTTTAAACTATGCTCTGGCCTATCAAAGTATCATACCCTTGAAAATTACTTGGAGCTACATTGTAGAATAAGAAAAGAAAAATAATTGCTTAGCACCACCATGTGACTGAAATTGGGAACAGCAATTTTTCAATCTGAATCTTTCAATGTTTGACGGCAAATCTCAGTGATATTTTTAAACATGAAATCTAATTAGTTAAATAAAACACAAAAACGATGACAATGCAGGTGATTAGTTTCTGTGTAGTGTGTGGTAGATATCTGTTTGATTCACAGCAACCACATTTGTAGCATGTATGTGCAACTCAAGGAATTTTGGCACAGATATGTTGAACTGGAGTTCAAACCTCAGACACTGTAATGCCTCAAGTTAAGGTATGTTACTTGGATATTTTGCAGTCAGGCTGGCTGCCCATTCTCTCCTGCTTTGTCTGTGTGCTGTATAGAGCTATTTGCCGAGTCTATCAGGAAGGATGTGAGCCTGAGAGGGGGGAAATATTCCTGCAGCAGGGGCCACAGGTTAAGGCCTCCCTGTAACATGGATGATGTAGCTGTTTTCTGCTCAGATCCACTGTCAGTGTGCAGAATCATGTGCATCTGTGACCAGTTTGAACAGGCCTTGGGATCCAAGGTAAATCGAGGCAAGAGCAAGGCCATGCGCTTTGGAAAATGGGCCGACCAATCTTCTATCCTCTTCACCATCAGAACAGATCACCTGAAGGTGCTGGGTATTTGGCTCGGATGGGCTGGAGCGTGCGCTAGGGAGGAATGTGCCACTAAAATGAGGCAGAAACTGGGCAGATTGGAGCACTGATCGCTCTCCATGATGGATAAAAATCCTAATCATCAGGTGTAAGATACTCTCAGTGTTGTTGTATGTGGCGCAGGTCTGACCTATTCCCTGAACCTGCGCTGCCGCAGTTACCCGGACCATTTTCCACTTCATGTGGAGATTGAAGATGGACCGTATCTGAAGGGACACAATGTATAAAGATCTAGACAAAGAGGGAGAAAACATACCCAAGGCTACCCTCACCCTGATGGCAACTTTTGAATGCAGCTACAACAAGCTGTGCGTGGATCCCCGGTACGCTAACACCAAGTGTCACGATGCATTGAGGTTCTACCTGTCCCCGGTGTTGTGAAGGATGGGCCTGGTCTTGCTGCGACGGACTGCTCCAAGTATTTGGACCATTCCGTATCACCTGTCCTTTGTGGGGAAATGTGTGAAGAAAAATACCTTCGACCAGAAGTCGATCAGGAAGTGGTCAGCATACAGCATCCTTGAGAACCTGCGGGAAAGGAGGGGGCAGATGCTGTTGAGCGGTTCCCTGGGCAGACTGTCAATGTCGTTTGGCAGAATGCCTCATCGCAGAACTTTCAAACAACAGCACATGGCTTGGCTGATGGTGAGAAGGGCTCTGCCTATGAGATCCTTTATGCATGCCTGGACTCTCTGCTCCACTGCACGCTGCCCTCGAAGTGGCTGTGGAGGGGAAGAGACTGGAATGTGCCTACGCAAAGGAAGTCTGGAGAGAAATGCAGTGGTGTTTGTCAAGGTTTGTTACGAGCAGCTCCGTGACATGGGACACTGTGCTCTACAGTCTGTTTCCCGGGATGCACACTGAGATGAACATCAACTCAGTGAAAGACGCTCTTTGGACTGCTCAAAACTTGCTGGTCTTCCAGTTGAAGGAGTTGACCCTGAACGGAGTGTTGCAGACTGGTACATTCCAAGGTCAGGACTACGTGCTGAGGGACATGCTGATGTTTGGGGCAGCTGCTGCCAAGGCATGGTGGGGAAAGATCACTGTGTAAGGTCCTTCTGCCGAAGAATAACAGAGGCCCATTCAGTAATTGGGCCCCACTGATGCCTCAGCTAAATACCAAGTGGTTGACGGTAAACATAGAGAATTGTGAACATCAGCGACTGAATTTGTTCTCAGAAAGTGCACATCTGAATGGCATCATCAACTGCACATATACCAAAGATTTATTTCAGTGAATAAAACATATATTTGAAATAAAAAAATGTTCCCTGGATATTTTGTTCTAGCAGTCAGACATATCCTTTGGGCTTAGTAGTTCAGAGTTAGTCCTTGGTCAGTGCACACAAGGCAGGTCAGTGGATCTGGGAGTTAGCACTCAGAACCTCAGCCCTTGCAATTATCCAATTGGTTCGACATCCTTGCTGTTCATGTGGGCAAGAGCAAGGACTACAGTGAATGCAGGTGACAGTTACCACAGAGATAGATATCAGCACAATTGCTGGAAATATCAAGGCACTCATTTTAGAGATTAACTCTTCCAATATCTCTTCAAGGATGTTCACTGCCTTTTGAAAAAAGAACTGTTGACAAAACCATACACTTCCTGAATGTTGAAACCTTCATTCTTTTTATTGGATGAACCTTAATTACGTCCAGATGACCTGAGCTTGGTGCTACCTACATTTCTGACAAGGACTCTCCACAACTATCCTGGTCTTTAGCACCCGACACTGCTCACATGTCATCGGGACCACACCATCTAACAATCTCATATTACTTCTAATGCAGAACCTATTTCAGTGTGTGAAAGTTCAAGGGTGTGCACAAGTCATGTAAGTAATACTCCAATAAGCATAAGTTTGTGAGAAGATTTGTAGCTCAGGTGCTTGTTGTTGTGGTTCTGTTCGCCGAGCTGGGAATTTGTGTTGCAGACGTTTCACCCCTTGTCTAGGTGACATCCTCAGTGCTTGTGAAGCCTTCACAGGAGGCTCCCCAGCACTGAGGATGTCACCTCGACAGGGGATGAACCTCCTGCAACACAAATTCCCAGCTTGGCGAACAGAACCACAACATTCCTCAATCTGTTCCTTCAGCATTGTAAGGGACCTGTGAGAGATGAAAGAAATGGGTTAGTATAAATATCGAGAAAGGGGACAAACTCAGTGTAATGCTCATCATGACAGTTCTGTTATTGGTGGAATAACATTAATCAATATAAAGTGATTGTTAAGTGCTAAGTGGTAGTGCATCACCTATGTTTCTCCATTGACAAAGTCTAGGCTCTGTGCCAGCCTGTTAAACACCAAAGTATCCTCGTTCATTGTGTCAAGGGTGCCAATATCTGCAGATCCCCGTAGCTGTCTCTCCCTTTCCCTGTATTCTCTTCTCCAATGAGGGAAAACAGAAAGCTATAGGTTTGTACAGTGGAATGTGTTGAGAATAAAGTGTAGAATGTGACTGTGAGCGATGGAGGTGAGATGGCAATAGCATTATGGTGTGTGCGTTGTCTGTTCAGAATTTTGAGGAGGCAGCTGAAGAGAGAGAGGAATGTGTGAAGGCGTGTCAGTCAGAGGAGTGATAGCTCTAGCAGAGTTAGAGAACTGTGGACCTGTTTCTCCAGAGACACGGCTTCTCACTCCACGAGTACTGCCAGAGATGCTGAGGCTTTGCAGCATTTTTTGTTTTTCTTTAAGAATTACATTAATTGCAACATTTTGTTTTAATTATACTTCATTTGGCTGTTTTTAATTTTGCTTGTCCCAATGCACCCTTTGTTTCAAATCCTCCTTTGAGCTGAAGTTACACCTCAGCTTTGTCTCCTTTATAAAGACAGTCGGTCTCTTCTTCAAGTTAAGTGCAATACTGATCTCATGTTTACCTCTTTTAATGTTTACTATTCTTAATGGATCATGTTTATCCCTTTAAACAATTGATTTCCACTGATGTTCCCAACACCCATCTGAATTTAGCAACTTTCTTCTTTTCCCTTATGCTCTTTATCAAATGTACACCAATGAGTTGACAGGTAAGACATCTGACAGAGTTCATCCTCAGTTCACTGACCATTATATATGGGCTGCCCATGATACACAAAAGTCATGTTTCTTTATGCTTGATCTTGTGTATAACCAATTCTGCACAAAATAAACTGGCCATACAGTTGGGTGAATTGCTACAACCTGTTTTAAGCAGGTTTTCCACAAAAACAGTGAAGATTCCTTCACATTTGCAAAGACCATAAAGGATATCAATGAATGCAATGTCCATGTGCTGAATTTGACATTACTAGCCTATTCAGCAATGTGCTCCTCAAGGTAGGCATCTGGACTGCTGCAACATTTCATGGTGATCTACAGCCACCACAATTGTGTGAATCAGTATTCCTTGAAATAATGAACTCAGCAGCTTGCACAGTTCAGTTTTAACCACTTTCTATGGTGAAACAGGTGGTGTTGCCATAAGATCCCCACTAGACTTTTTTATCTTTGTTGGCTTCTATGAGAAACATGTCTTCACTGGAATGACACATAACTTCCTATTCCATGTCTATTTTGATGCATAGATGATACATTTGCGATATATACATAGAGCTGAAAGAATTTCTTTCCATTTCTTAGTGGACTCCATCCTGCATTCAAATTCATGTTTGAAATGGAGTAGTCAAATTATCTCCCTTTCCACCTCAATACTGCAGTTGAGAAATGGACCAGGAAATTATTCACCACTGTCCACCACAATCCTACAATTACTGGTCAGTACCCATATTGGGATTTTTCTTGTTCCAGGCTCTATAAGATTGGCCTTATTGGCAGTGTCATTATTAAGGACTGAGCCATTTCTTTACCATGCAAACTCAGTGTTGAAATTGAGAGTGTCAAAGCCATTCTGCATGATAATGACCACCTTGATCATATCATTTATTGTGAAATCTCATAGATTTCAGGCTTTTAGCTCTGAAAAGTGCCCAGTGTGCCTCAGATTACCTGGAAAGGTAAGGTACCTCAAAAGTTTGAAGTTAGCTGTTTTGTACTGCTACAGTGCAGAAGCAACATGAGTGGTATTTCCTCCTAACAGGATACTGCCATCAAAACAAAAAATGTTCTGCCTTTCACACAACTGAGTAATATGGTATGTGAGTTTCAGTGCCGGTGGGATGCCAGGTATCTACGTCATATATCTCAAAAACTGACAAATTATTATCAAAGACCATGATGCCTGATACTTTACAGTTTGATTGGCAGCTCCAATTTATTATGCACCTTTTAACATGAGGCTATTAATTTTTTATAAGGGAATACTTATTTGTACAAAGTGTTTGTTTTCATAAGGGATTATACAACTGAAGGAGCAACTGCCTGTATGGAGTTTGCACATTCTCCCTGTGTCTACCTGAGTTTGTCCGGGTGCTCCAGTTTCCTCCCACAGTCCAAAGATATGGATTGGCCACGCTAATTGCCGATATTGTCCAGGGATGTGTAGGTTAGGCGGATTGGCCATGGAAAATGCAGCATTACAGGATTACAGTGCAGGTGTGGGTTGAGGAGGAATGCTGTTCGGAAGCTCAGTGTGAACTGCATGGGCCAGGTGACACTATAAAATATGCATTTGACTGTCCACAATAAAAAAGGTACTGACCATACTCAAAAATCACCATAGTCTCTAACGTCATATGTGATTTTTCCAATTGGATTGGTGATGGCCCAGTGGTATCATCACTAGACTATTAATTCCAAGACACAAGTAATGTTCTGGGCACCTGGGTTTCAATCCCTCAATGGCAGATAGTGGAATTTGAATTCACTAAAAATCTGAAATTAAGAATCTAATGATGGCCATGAAACAATTATTGATTGTTGAAAAAACCCACCTGATTCACTAATGTCCTTTAAAGAAAGAAACTGTCAACCTTACCTGGTCCGGCCTACATGTGACTCCAGAGCCACAGCAATGTGATTAACTCTTAACTGTCCTCTGGGTAATTAAGGATTAACAATAAATGCTGGCCTAGCTAGTGATACCAACATCCTGTGAATAAATTAAAAAGAAAATTGGACAAAATTTCTTAGTATGTGTAGAGTTACACTGACAACCAATTTTCATTTGTAGGTTGGGCTTGCTGTGTGGCGGACTTGCATGCACTGCAGCTATGTACATTAATATATAGGGCTCTGTACTTTGCAGACAGAAAGAATAAGGATATGTGAACAGGTATTGTACCTGTTTTGACTCAGCAAACTAAATGACAGATATTCACTGGTTCATTTCTCAGGGTATTGTCTTGACCAATTAGAATCAACCTGCCAGGTTTAAATTTAAACGATGCTTGGCAGTTCATCAACTATCAATCATCATTAACTGATGCATTCCCCTGGGCATTACTGTACCAAACATCTGTTTGCCAACCAATTAACATTTTTCTGCCTGTGGTATAAATTCATTTTCCCTTAAATTTGTTTTCTTGAGAATTATCTTAATGAATGCAAACAAGATGCTCTGACCAAATGTGTTTTGATCAGCAATGTTCAAATATACATTTGCAATATTATCCTCCTTACTTTATTTTAAGTTAAGGATCAAATTGTTAGTTCATCTCATTTTCATTGCTTATTCTTGCTAAGATTTTACCCTATTTCCTCTTTAAACTCTAGATGATATTTGGTCCATGGAAAATTTATAATTGACTGAAAATCCACATCATTGAATAGATTTTAAATTACTAGAAATGCTATGAGTATTGTTAGACAAAATTTTTATTTCAAAATTATACTTTTGCATAAAATCATCTTCACTGAAGTGGTGTTCTGTATAGTAGCGTATGAATAACAAACAGTGGAGTTTGACTCTATATAATGAACAAACCAAAGGCATTTCTTTCTTATACAAGATTATATTTACATATATTTGAGGCATTGGAAGGGTCCAATAACAGAACAGACCCCTGATTAACTTCAGCCAAAAGATTTTAGATGGTGGTCTTTCCCCACTGCACCTTGGTGGCACCTGACCCAAGCTTTACTACATCCCTCAGCACATAGTCCTAGACCTTGGAATGTGCCAATACTCAGTCAAGGAGGAGGAGGTGAGGACTGCAGATGCTGGATATCAGAGTCAAAACATGTGCTGGGTAAGCACAGCTGGTCAGGCAGCATCTGAGGAGCAGGAGATCAACTCTTTTCTTTGGAAGACCAACAGGTTTCAGGCAGACCAAACAACGTCTTTCACTGAGTTGATGGTCCTCCAGGCACTTTCCACTTTTGTCTTGGTGTGCATCCCATGGAGCAGACTGAAGAGCACAGAGTCCTGGTGTCATAGAGCTGCTTGGGATTACTTTGACAAAACCACTACATCTTTCTCCATACTTCCTTTGCAAAAGCACATTCCAGCAGGATATGTGTGACGTTCTCCACACCCCCACCCCTTCTGCAGTCACTTTGAGGGCAGAGTACAGTGGTGCAGACCAACTGGATGTACATGAAGGATCGCACAGGTAGTGCCTTTTCACCACCAGCCAAATGAAATCTTGGTGCCTGTTGGAAAGTTCTGGTGATGAGGCATTCTGCCAAATGACTTTGACAGTCGGCTGAGAGAACCACGTGACAGGATCCACCCGGTCCTTTTCTTGCAGGGTCTCAAGGATGCTACGTGCTGACCACTTCCTGATGGACTTGTGGTCAAAGGTGTTTTTTTTGCAAATTTCTCCACGAAGGACAGGTGATACAGAATGGTCCAACAACTTGGAGCAACCCATGGCAACACAATCCGTCCCAACCTTCGCAACACTGGGGACAGGTAGAATGTATGTGGTGCCACCTGATGTTTGTATATCAAGGATGTTGGCACAGCTTGATGCAGCCACATACAAAGGTCACAGCCATCAGGATGAGGGCGAACAGAATCACAACAATGAGCACCCGAGCTACAAATCTTCTCACAAACTTTGATGTTGGGTTTGTTCGTCCATTTTAGACATTCACATGAAGTGGAAGATGCTCAGGTGGAAATATATGATCCATTAAATATACCTCCCCTTCCCCCAGAACTAAATGTTCAGGCTGTTTCTTGGGACCTAGTTGGTCATCAACATTTTTTATTGTACTTTTATTGTATTTTTCATGCAATGTTTGCCTGGGCACCGTTTGGTTGGATTGCTGGGATCTTTCAACACATTATTCTTTGCTCTTGAGACCTCCTTCTATCAGCGCCGGATGAAATCTACAATTGTTTGCAAGCCGTTTCCATGGTTCCTTTGCGACCCGGAATGCAATTTCTCATTGGATCGAGCAGTACGGCTGAGACACACTGAATGTAGAGGCGACGATGCTGCAGGGAGGCTAATGGCTGTCAGAGCTGACAAAACAAGTCCAGCCTGCATCTGGGTTGCTTTGAAAAGACTTGACTTGAACGGTAGGAACAGCACCAGTCAGGGCTGACGGCCAGGTTCTGTTTGTTTTGCTGCTTATAATAACATGTTTCAGAGCAGAAAAAGCTTATTGCCCTCAATATTTATTTATTTAATTAATTTAAACGTGGCTGCGCATATAATTGAATAAGGAGGTTCAAAGAAGACGATTAAAATAATGGGGAGACTTAGTCGCTGTAAATAACATACAGATATCGCGGTAAAATAGGGGAGAGCGGATGTGAAATGAATTAGAAATAGTGGAAACGGAAAAATAGCTGTCTGCTCAGTTAGATTTGTCAAAACATCACCTCGCGGTTTCACACCCCGTTCAAAGGGAGAGACGGACCTAAATATCCGTGATAGGGTCGACGTTAACACGGAGAGGAAAGTTACTTCTGGAAAAAAGTAAGATTTCCCTGCAAAATATACTTTTTCCTAATATTTATAAAACATAACAGCTGAAAATTGACATTAGATGAAGTGCAGTACAGATCAGTTAGTTTCTTCACAGTATGTCACATTCTCAGGCCTAATGGTACTCAGTTAAAAGCAATGTTGGGATATTGGGATCTGAAATACATGCAGCCTGTCCTGAAGAAACTAAGCAGATCTAGCAGACTGGTATAGTGGAATTATCACTGGATTGTTAATCCTAAAATGCATGACTAGGGACACAGGTTCTAATTCCACCATGGAGGATAGTGAAATTTGAACTTAGTTAAGAAATGTGCACTTTTAAAAAATGCTATGGATGACCAGGAAACGATTGTTGTAAAAACTCATCTGGTTGTCCTTTAGGGAAGGAAGATCTGCCATCCTCCCCTGATCTGTATATAACTCCAGACCTACAGCAAAATGGTTAATTCTTTACTGCCCTATGGAATGGCCAAGCATGTTCCTCAAGTCAACGGCAATTGGGGATGGGCAACAAATGCTGGAAATGTTCAAATCCTGTGGAAAAAAAGTATTTGTATGAAGAAAAAGTGAACTTTTAAAAATCCAATATGACTTTGAACCCATGTACCTCCAATTACAGATACTGTTTACAGTGGTCCACATCTTCTGGTCAGTGTTGATACTGTGTGCATTGCTGCAGTCTGTGATCCTGGCTGCAGCAACAGTGGATCAGTGCAGCATTACTGTATGGAATGTAGGAGAAGGCAGACAAAGAGACAACAGCCTGCCCCTCTCCATTCAAGACATTAGCTGCCCCATTCAGTCAAGGTTTTAAAGGTATCAAGTCTTTAAGTCAGTGAGTAAAAGTATCAAATCTTTTGAGTGAGGAGTTGAGTGGTTGATTCTGGATCAGTGGTGCTGGAAGAGCACAGCAGTTGAGGCAGCATCCAACAAGCAGTGAATCGACTTCGTTGAGTGGTTGAGTCACGACATGGAGGTGCTGATGGGAGAGAGTGCTGGGTCAGCATTAGTGGATGGAATTGAGTCACTCTAGGTCAGAATGGGGGGGGGGGTGGCAATGTAGTTCTTGGGTCGGGGTTGGTGTATGAAACTGAGTCATCTGCTTTGAAGAGCAGTTGGATGGTGGTTGCAATTGACACAGTACCTCCTTCTTTACTTTCCATCTTGCCATTTCTCCTGGAGGAGGGAGGTGACTTTGTCTCCTTGTGGAGTTCAACAGTGGTGAAGGTGAATGCTGGGGTCTGTGGGAGAGCATTGTGGATATTGCTCCTGGGAGTTTGCAGTAGGATGAGAAGTGTTTAGGGCTTGAGGTGGGAATTTGTAATGATAAAGACAGAAGGATTAGAATGCAGTGCATGTGGCCATTACTGGAGAATGTGTGTACTAGGATCTTACCTTGCTTCTGAATGAGGATAGGTTTCAGGGATTAGGATACAGGAAACTCCACAAACTAATACTAGTGCCCTGTTCTTTGCAGATAAGAAGAACCTATCCATACATTGTATCATTTAATGGAACAAAATAGGTGAGAGCCATTTGCTGGTTCATTTCTAAGGCAATGTCCCGACCTGAGTTACTCTGGGTTCAAATTCTAAACAAAGCCTGGCAGTTGACCTTCAATCAGCATTTATGGGCCACACCTTGACATTAGCATTCTCCTGTCATGTAGGAAAAATGATGGTTTTCCTTTGAATGATTAATTTTGGGAATGACCCTGATGAATGCAAGATGAAAACCCTTGGCAAAATAGAATCATAGAGTCATAAAGATGTACAACATGGAAACAGACCCTTCGATCCAACCTGTCTATGTCGACCAGATATCCCAACCCAATCTAGTCCCACCTGCCAGCACCTAGCCCACATCTCTCCAAACCTCCTATTCATATACCTATTCAAATGCCTTTTAAATGGTGCAATTGTACGAGCCTCCACCACTTCCTCTGGCAGCTCATTCCATACACGTACCATTCTATGTGTGAAAGAGTTGCCCCTTAGGTCTCATTTATATCTTTCCCCTCTCACCCTAAACCAATGCTCTCTAGTTCTAGTGGACTCCCCCCCACTCCAAGAAAGAGACTTCATCTATTTATCCTACCCATGATTTTGTCTATCTCCATAAGGTCATCCCTCAGCCTCTGATGCTCCAGGGAAAACAGCCCCAGCCTGAACAGCCTCTCCCTATAGCTCAAATCTTACAAATCTTTTCTGAACCCATTCAAGTTTCACAACATCTTTCCGATAGGAAGGAGACCAGAATTGCACGCAATATTCCAACAGTGGCCTAGCCGATATCCTGTACAGCTGCAACATGATCTCCCAACTCCTGTACTCAATACTCTGACCAATAAAGAAAAGCATGCCAAATGTCTTCTTCACTGTCCTAGCTACCTGCGACTCCACTTTCAAGGAGCTATGAACCTGCACTTCAAGGTCTCTTTGTTCAGCAACACACCTTAGGACCTTACCATTAAGTGTGTAAGATGTGCTAAGATTTGTTTTCCCAAAATGCAGCACCTCGCATTTATCTGAATTAAACTCCATCTGCTACTTTTCAGCCCATTGACCCATCTGATCAAGATCCTGTTGTAATCTGAGGTAACCTTCTTTGCTGTCCACTACACCTCCAATTTTGGTGTCATTTGCAAACTTATTAACTATACCTCTTATGTTCGCATCCAAATCATTTATATAAATGATGAAAAGTAGAGGACCCAGCACTGATCCTTGTGGCACTCCACTGGTCACAGACCTCCAGTTTGAAAAACAACCCTCCACCACCACCCTCAGACTTCTACCTTTAAGCCAGTTCTGTATGCAAATGGTGAGTTCTCCCTGTTTTCCATGACATCTAACCTTGCTAACCAGTCTCCCATGGGGAACCTTGTTGAATGCTTTACTGAAGTCCATATACACCACATCTTCCGCTCTGCCCTCATCAATCCTCTTTGTTACTTCTTCAAAAAACTCAACCAAGTTTGTGAGACATAATTTCCCATGCACAAACCCATTTTTTAAAAAAAAAAATATTTTTATGAGGAAAAAATAGATTCTTAAATATTACAACAAATACAAAACAATACAATTCAAAATAGTACAAAAATAAACCCAAATAATAAAAAAAACCCCAACCCACCCTCCAGTACGAATGTATAAACATGTATAGTGAAATATAAAATTAAAAAAAACCTAAACTAGCTATTTAACTAAATAAATAAATAACTAACAACAAACAAATAAATAGTAATAACTCAGCCCAACCAAACAAAACACTAATACATTCACAGTTCCTGCTCTCTGGATATTGGACTCCTGAAACACAATCGTTACGGCTATATAAAAGCCCTTGTTAGTGTGGCAGATAAATCTGTGTCCAGGTATTTCAAAAAGGGTTGCCATGTCTTGTAAAAATTCTCAGTTTTGTGGTGTACTATATTTGTGAGAAAATCCAGGGGAATATGCTCCGTAACAATCTTCCACCAACCTGACAGGCCTGGGGGGTTTTCGGATATCCAATCTAGCAAGATATTCTTCCTTGCACAGAACGTAAGAATATTGAAAAGTTTTTTCTTATGCGCGTCAGCAGGAAGTACAGTGGGTAGGCCCAAAGGGAGAGAAATAGGGTCCTTCTCCACCCCTACACCTAAAGTCCTCTCCATTGCACCCACCATAGCGCTCCAATATGTTTGAAGCCTGTCACAAGACCAAAGACAGTGGGTAAGAATGCCTGTGCAGACCTTGCACTTGGGACATGCTGAAGATACCCCTGGTTTAAATTTTGACAAACGGTCTGGGGCTAAGTGGACCCTGTGGAGAATCTTCAACTGTAAAGCATGGGTTCTATTGCAAATTGATATCTTCCTTGCATTCTCCCAAATATCCTCCCATGCCTCTGAAGAAACTTCAACACCCAGCTCTCTTTCCCACATCTTGCAGAGCATTTGAGGTGGCATCCCCCAATTGGTGATATGAAGTACTGACAGAGAGTGCACTCTTAGCCCTTAGTACCCCTCTTTCTATGTCAGATTTGTAGGGATCAGTCAAAAGTGTGGTCTTTTTTTGAATAAAATCCCTAACTTGAAAAAAATGAAAGCGGTCTCTATTAGGTGACTCGTACTTCCGTATTAACTGATCGAAGGATATCATTACGTCTCCCTCAAATAAATCACCCATGCAAGACACACCCCTAGCTGCCCAATGTTTAAATCCTGAATCTATCACACCCGGCTGAAAACCCGGCATACCCGCTAAAGGTGTAAACAAAGGTGTTTTGCCAATATTACTTTCCCTCTGCCGAGTTGCCCTCCATGCTTTAACAGTATTGATGATTATTGGGTTGTGGCAATATTCCCTAACCTTGTCCAAAAACAGCAAACTGGTAAGGGGGCACCTTGCCTGGGAGACTTCGATATCTAGCCATATTGAAAGAGGGTCCCCACAAACCCAATCACTTACGTAGGTCAAAAGTGAGCTTAATTAGTAATTTTTAATGTCCGGAAGGTCTACTCTCCCCAATTTATGAGGCAACTGCAGTTTGGCTAACTTAATGAGGGGCCGTTTACGGTGCCAGATAAAGGACCTGAACCGACCGTTCAGTCTCCTAGTGTTTGTTTATTGAAAATCAGGCGGATCATCCGTATAGGATATAGCAAATGAGGGAGAATATTCATCTTAATATGCGCTATCCAACCCAAACACGAGACTGGAAGTGCCTCTCATCTTTGGAGATCTTGTTTAATTTTTCCAAATAATTGAGTAAAATTGGCTTTGAACAGCCAATCCAGAACTGGAGTAATGAATATGCCCAAATACACAAAACCCCCCTGTGACCACCTAAATGGGAATCTATAGTTACTCTCAAGAGCCAACTCTTTCGTAAGACCACCCATAGGCATAGCGTCTGATTTAACAAAATTAATCTTATACCCTGAAAAAGCGCCAAACGTGTGAATGCATTGTATCAGACGAGGCACTGAAACTGCTGGATTTATCAAGAAAATTAGAACATCGTCTGCATACAACGAGATTTTATGTAATTTTAACCCCACTTCTGGAGCTGATATATTGGGATCCCCACAGATGCCTCTGCCAACGGTTCAATCCCCAACGTAAAAGGTAATGGTGAAAGGGGACAGCCCTGCCGGCTGCCCCTAGAAATATTAAAATTGCTTGATCGTACCCTGTTGGTAATGACTGCCGCAAGAGGTAACTGTAGAGAACCTTTACCCATCTTATGAAAAATTTGCCCAGACCTAACCGGTCTAGAGTATAGAAAAGGTACAACCACTCAACTCGGTCAAATGCCTTCTCTGCATCTAAAGAAATCACCAATCCCTGTATTGACTGCTGTTGGCATGCTTGAATTATGTTAAGCAGCCTCCTACATTATTGGAAGATCTGTGACCCTTTATGAAGCCTGTCTGATCCTCTTTAATAATTGACGGTAACATTGTCTCCAGTCTTAACGCAAAAGCCTTAGAGAGGATCTTAAAGTCCACATTTAAGAGCGAGATGGGCCTGTATGAAGCACAGTCTTCTGGATCTGTCCCTTTTTAAATGATAAGTGAAATATTGGCCTCTCTTAGAGATGGTGGGAGACAATCATGACTGTATGAATCATTAAACATATTTAGCATCGAGCCTGACAGTATACTTATAACTTCCTAATAAAATTCACTGGGAAATCCGTCAGGACCAGGCACCTTTCCACTCTGAAGCTGCCTCACAGCTTCCTGCACTTCTTGCTCTGATAATGGGTCATTGAGAAAGGACTGTGGTTCGGCAGTCACACCCGGGAGCTTCAGATCTCTAAAAAAGGATTCCATTTTGGCCTGCCTCTCCTCACAATTGATATAACTTAGAGTAGAATCTCTGGAATGCCCATTAATCCTTTTAGAATCACTTTAGGTTCCCAGACCCTTCCCTAATCGTTGTAATACTTCGTGGGGCACTTTTCTTTCTGGCAAGGTATGCTAAGTATTTGCCTGGCTTGTCACCATGCTCGTATAACCTTTGCTTTGCAAAAGCCAGCTCCTTCTTTGCCGTCTGCGTGAGTATGGAATTTAGTGCAGACCACAGTGCCGTAATCCTTTGTAGTTTGACCAACGAGGGCCTGTCAAAATAGGCCTTCTCGGCTCCCTTCAACCGTGCTTCAAGGAGATGTTGCTGCTCACCCTTCTGCCGCTTCCTACTGGTAGAATATGAAATAACTAACCCCTTAGCATAAGCTTTGGCAGTTTCCCAGAGAACAGATGAGCTATCAACCGAGCCTATGTTGATGCCTAAGAATGCCCGAAATTCCCGAGAGAAATACTCCACAAACTTACTGTCCATGAGAATAAAGGGGTCCATTCGCCAGTACCTTGAATCCACTGTAACATCCTTAATTTTAACCATGAGGTACACTGGAGCACGATCGGAGATGGCAATATTACCAATCGTACAAAATGCCTCAAGATCCAGGGTTACCGGAGGGGTCAGAAAAAAATCAGTCCTCATGTGACATCTGTGCGGATTGGAGAAAAACGTGAAATCCCTACCTGTAGGATGGAGACACCTCCAAACGACCACCAACCCTATTTCCCCACACAGACCCAATAACTGTTTAGTTTGTGCAGAGGGTATTGAGGGACCTTTAGGCAACCATAAAGCAGTAAAAATCTCCCCCTATAATGATGTGCCGAGATGTGAGACTTATCAGTTTAGAAAAGGCATCTACCAAGAATTTAAGAGGATGAGCTGGGGGACAATAAACATTTAAAACACCATATTCTTCCCCATTTATCAAGGCTTTAAGAATTACACACCTCCCGTATGTGTCTTTAACACATTTCAACAATTTAAATAGGAGATTTTTCCTAACCAATATAGCCACTCCCCTACTTCTGGTATTAAATAATGAAAAATAAACTCGATCAAAGCCATTCTACTGTAATTTCAGATACTCCTTGTCATCCACATGTATCTCCTGCAACAAAGCAATATCCACCTTCTCCATTCTAAGACTCAAGAGTACCTTCTTCCTCTTAATTGGTGAGTGACTTCCCTTGATATTCCAGGTACACCATTTAATCAAATCATTAGCCATAATCTTCTGCGATTACATTTAAATTCCAGAGAGGAGGAACCCAAACCACAGATTGCTGAGCCTTAGTGTTGCATGGTCCACCAGATATAAAAACTACATTAACTAAAACCACTACATTTAGCAAACATACAAAATTATTAAAAATAAAAAACGACGAAAACCAGAAAACAAACAAACATATGAAGTGCCAAAAGTGCTGAGTAGGGGAACTCACCCCCTGTCCGGAGGGGGCAACTACCCATCCCGAACTGCCCATAAGTAGGCATCTAACCATCTCAACCACCTTCACGTCTCCCAGCTAGAGCCACATCGCAAGCACAACCTAAAAAGAATAAACACCCCATAGAATAACAATATGAATAAAAAAGCATTCTTTTATATAAAAAAAAGAGGAATAAACACCCCACGCTTCCTTTGGTTTGTCCTAACTTAGAAATTTTAAATGTACATCTTAACCACCGCCAGACATAGTTTGAACCAAATTATTATCAATAAAGGAAAAAAAGGGAAAAACAAAGCTCCAACCGGATTTCCTCCATTTCTTTTACAGAATGATAAACACATACCCAAGCAACAATATTTATACATACCTACAATTGTTTAAATTAGGTTAGTTTGTCCACAAAGTCTCTTGCCTTCTCCGATGTGTCAAAGAGATGCATGGATCTAAGATGATCCAAAGCACTGCCGGATATGTCCGGGAGTACTGAATCCCAAGCTCCCTCAGTCTTCTCTTGACACCATCATATGATTTTCGTTTCTGGATCACTGCTATTGAAAAGTCCTGAAAAAAACATGATCTTAGACCCGTCGTAAATTAGGGCCTTCAGCTCCTTCCCCTGGAGTCTGGAAGCCTCCATGCATCCCTCCTTATTCCGGTAATGATGGAACCGCACCAGGAGAGGATGAGGGCGTTGATCCAGACCCGATCTCCGCGCTGCGACCTGGTGAGCCCTCTCTTTCTTCAATCCTCTCATGACAGCCTCCAAGTCAAGGAATTTCGGAAGCCAATTTTCAACAAACTCCGCAGGCCGTTCACTGTCCTTACCCTCAGGCAGACCAATGATCTGAATGTTTTTTCTCCTGCTCCTGTTTTCAAGATCATCCACTTGGTCACGCAAATTATGAACCTGCATCTTCAGGGCTTGAATTTCATCTTTGAATGAACTGGCATCAGCTTCCACCACTGTGACCCTGTGCTCCACCTCATCCGTCCTCTTCTCCAGGTCTCTCAGCTGCTGCTCATGCTTCTCCAGCATGAAAGAGATTGGAGCCAGCTTCTCTTCAATCTGATCCCCCAGCATCTCATGAGTCTTCCCAAGCTGGTTCACCAGTTCCTGGAGAGTAATCAGCTCTGAGGCTGCTGCAGGCTGAGTTGCAGACCCGGCCTTAGATGCTCCTCCTCCCTTTTTAGGCATTTCTGGATGGCTGAAAATACAGGTAAGTCAATTTTTAAATGTTTCTTGGGGCTCCACAATCTTTCCACCGCCCCAAGAAATCCCAATGACCTGGGTTGGGTGGGTTAAAGGACTATCCTGCTCCTGCTGCGATGCGAGGCTCTGCAGTGCGATCTTCTCAGATCGCCACCATCTTCGATCTCCCCCCGCGCAAAACCATGTTGACTATTCTTAATCAGTCCTTGCCTTTCCAAATACATGTACGTCCTGTCCCTCAGAATTCCCTCCAACAACTTGCCCACCACTGAATTCTTCTCACTGGTCTATAGTTCACTGGCTTACCACCCTTATTAAACAGTGGCACCACATTAGCAAACCTTCAGTCTTCCGGCACCTCACCTGTGACTATCGATGATACAAATATCTCAGCAAGAGACCCAGCAATCACTTCTCTAGCTTCCCACAGAGTTCTAGGGTACACCTGATCAGGTCCTGGGGATTTATCCACTTTTATGCACTTCAAGATATCCAGCACTTCCTCCTCTATAATATGGACATTTTACAAAATGTCACCATCTATATCCCTACATTCTAGATCTTCCATATCCTTTTCCACAGTAAATATTGATGCAAGATACTCATTTTGTATCTCCCCCATCTCCTGTGGCTCCACACAAAGGCCACCTTGCTGATCTTTGAGAGGCCCTATTCTCTCCCTAGTTACCCTTTTGTCCTTTGGATTCTCCTTAATTCTATTTGTTAAAGCTATCTCATGTCCCCGTTTTGCCCTCCTGATTTCCCTCTTAAGTATACTCCTACTGCCTTTATACTCTTCTAAGGATTCATTCCATCTATCCTATCTATACCTGACTTATGCTTCCTTCTTTTTCTTAATGAAACCCTCAATTTCTTTAGTCATCCAGCATTCCCTATACCTACTAACCTTTCTTTTCACCCTGACAGGAATATACTTTCTCTGGATTCTTGTTATCTTATTTCCGAAAGCTTCCCATTTTCCAGCTATCCCCTTACCTGCAAACATTTGCCCCCAATCAGCTTTGTAAAGTTCTTGCCTAATACTGTCAAAATTAGCCTTCCTCCAATTTAAAACTTCAACTTTTAGATTTGGTCTATCCTTTTCCATCACTATTTTAAATCCAATAAAATTATGGTCGCTGGCCCCAAAGTGCTCCCCCACTGACACCTCAGTCACCTGCCCTGCCTTATTTTGCAAGAGTAGGTCAAGTTTTGCACCTTCTCTAATGGATACATCCACATACTGAATCAGAAAATTTTCTTATACACACTTAACAAATTCCTTTCCATCTAAACCCTTAACACTATGGTAGTCCCAATCTATGTTTGGAAAGTTAAAATCCCCTACCATAATCATCCTATTATTCTTACAGATAACTGAGATCTCCTTACAAATTTGTTTCTCAATTTCCCTCTGACTATTAGGGGGTCTATAATACAATCCCAATAAGGTGATCATGCCTTTCTCATTTCTTAGTTCCACCCAAATAACTTTCCTGGATCTATTTCCGGGAATATCCTCTCTCAGCACAGCTGTAGTACTATCCCTTATTAAAAATGCCACTCCCCCTCCTCTCTTGCCTCTCTTTCTATCCTTCCTGTAGCATTTGTATCCTGGAACATTAAGCTGCCAGTCCTGTCCATCCCTGAGCCATGTTTCTGTAATTGCTTTGATATCCCAGTCCCATGTTCCTAACCATGCCCTGAGTTCATCTGCCTTCCCTGTTAGGCCTCTTGTATTGAAACAAATGCAGTTTAATTTATCAGTCCTACCTTGTCCTCTGCTTTGTCCCTGCCTGCCCTGAATGTTTGACTCGCTTCTGTTCTCAACTGTACCAGTCTCAGATTGATCTCTTTCTTCGTTATCTGGATCCCACCCTGCAACCTTACTAGTTTAAATCCTCCCGAGCAGCTCTAGCAAATCTCCCTGCCAGTATATTAGTCCCCTTCCAATTTAGATGCAATTCCTCCTTCTTGTACAGGTCACTTGTACCCCAAAAGAGATTCCAATGATCCAAAAATGTGAATCCTTCTCCCATACACCAGCTCCTCAGCCATGCATTCATCTTCTCTATCCTCTTATTCCTGCCCTCACCAGGAGTAATCCAGATATTACTACACTTGAGGACATCCTTTTTAAATTCCTGCCTAACTCTCTGTAATCACCCTTCAGAATTTCAACCATTTCCCTTCCTAAGTTGTTTGTTCCAATGTGTACAATGACCTCCTGCTGGTCCCTCTCCCCCTTGAGAACATTCTGCACCCTCTCTGAGACATCATTGATCCTGGCATCAGGGAGGCAACACATCATTCTGATTTTTCACTGCTGGCCACGGAAACATCTGTCTGTACTACTGACTAGAGAGTCCCCAAACGCAATTGATCTCTTGGAACCTGATGTATCCCCCACTGCATGGTCTCAATACCAGGAACTTGGCTGTTCATGCTACGTTCCCCTGAGAATCCATCACCCCCTACATTTTCCAAAACAGCATACTTGTTTGAAATGGGGATAGCCACAGAAGTCCTGCACTAACTGCCCACCTCTCTTACCTTTCCTCGAGTTAATCCATTTATGTGACCGTATTTGTGACATTCCCCCTTCCTATAACTGCCATCCATCGCATTTTCTTGCTGTTGCAAATTCCTCATTGCCTCTAACTGTCCCTCCAACCGATCCATTCAATCTGATAGGATTTGCAACCAACGGCATTTATTGCATGATATCATCTACAGTAACCTGTAAACTCTCCCTAAACTCCCACATCTGACAAGAAGAGCATATCATTCTACTAAAGCCATTTTTGCTCCTTCACAATCTACAGACCCAGAAAATAGCACTGTCTTATTCCTCCACAAATACTTTTGTTTGTTTTCAGTAGTATTCTGGATCAGGAATTGTTGTGGATCAGTAATGAAGTTTGAGTGGTCACATAGTTCCAGATGAGCTGTTCGCTGATGTATCTGTGACCATAGTGTCTATTGCTCCCATTCTATTACTCTGGCCACTGTTTCTTTATGGGGAATAATTCTCATACAGTGATACTTTCCTCCATGTTGTCAGGTCCTGCAAACATCTGTAATCTGTCTTCCTGAGAAATGTTTATGATTTAGTACATGGCAAGTGCATGTGGTGTGATGCCTCAAATAATTAGCTCTAACTCAGCTAATTAGAGTCAACTTGTCAACCAATTAGCACCTACCCTACTGTTGTATAAATTTTTGTGATAATTTAATATTTGGGCTGTTAATTGCGAAAAGCTCCAACAACTTGTCTTTCTTGTCTACTAACAAACAACTGGTGAAAAGCTGTGAGATGTGTCCGACACGTGAATAATGTAAAAGTGTAGGTTGTGGGAATGTCAGTATCCAGTTAGATAAATTAGCTGTGCATGTTTGCCTATGAGGCAAGAGTTCAAAGTAATTTATTCTTTTAAAAATTAATTGATTCTGCATTTCCAACATTTCATTATTCTTCTTGTTTTAGGAAGGAACAGTTTTCACATTGCAAACATTTCAGTTTCCTTTGTTGTTGCAAAGGCTGGAAAAGCATTAGATAGATTAGTTGAGAACATTGCAGGAACATGCAGGATTGGAAATGAAATTTGATCATACTTCAAGTGTCAAAAATACATTAGACCTACTATATATTACTTTAGGATGAGCAATTACCCTGCCTTTATTTGCTGCCTCCTATCAAATAGTCAAACGATGCAATGATGTTTTCTCAGGGTGACTGGAGATAAAGCAGGCGATTTATATATTAACTCATAGAATGCAAGAAACTATTTGAATGAATTAGCCAACTAAATACTCTTTAGAGGTATGATACCATAGTCATTATTGGGCATGGTTGAAAGCTGGTCATATTCAGAGCTATATATTTCAAGCTATGAAATCTTTAGAATGAAAGGGGAAGATGAACTGGGATTAATGAGTGAACAAAAAAAAAAGAAATAGTTGTAGAAGAGCCAGCAAAAAGATCAATGCCTGAGGACAGGTTGTAAATACTGTAGAAGACATGACACAACAGCAAAGGAAGCATATACAGTGCAATAACTGTAAGAAGTTGAAACATTTTCTATGCAAATATTTAGCTTGAAAGAAGAAAAACAAACATCTAAACATGGCTGCTGGAGAGATGTAAGCTGATGATTCTGAAGAATTACTCTACACACTATAGCAGGTTGGCAAGGTCAGATCTAGAGGTCTTAAATGGTTTGTAACCCTTAGAATGATGATTCCATCAAGTGAAGGTAAAGTGCTAATGGACACTGGCGCTTCATGCAACATCATAGGCCTGTGTGATGTGGCTCAAGGTGGAGATCCAAAAATGAAGCCCTGAGAAGTGAAGTGGAGGCAATATGATCGAACGATGCTCATTGCAAAAGGATAAATGAAGTTGTGAGCGCAATCAGTGGAGAGAATGAAGTTCTGCAGCTCAAAATAGTGTCTCTTAAACAAATCCACAAGTCTCAGCTGAAGCAAATCTAAAGCTTGGACTGGAAATCCTGCACATGCCAAAAGAGATTTGCAGCCTTTCACAGGCTATTAAGTGATTGACTTCTAGTGCCTGTTCAACAAAAAAATTCTTTCAGGTCTAGATTGTCTTCTTGGTGAACATCATCTTAAAGCAGTTGGGAGTGTGACACCAACTTAGCATTCGCTGAGGAGGGACACAGCTGCTCTTAAGTCTAGTCGGAAAGACAAGATTGAGGAACTAGCATCTTCTCTGACCAAGGAGGTCCTAAACATGGAAAGAAAGATAAGAAGGCAGAAATAGTTCTTGACAGAGCTGGCAACTAATGATAAGTGAGTGAAAGCAGAAAAAGCAATCATCACAGAACAGCCAGAAACAAAACATTGTGATAAGAGAAAGGAACAGAACAAGAGGGGGAAAAGTGCAATTGTAAATATCTGATGTTAAGTACATAGGTCATGTACTGACATGGAAAGGACTCTCCCAGATCCTAACAAGTTGAGAACATGAGCAGCGATGCACTGGACAACAGGTGTGAAGCAGTTTATTGGATTTGTGAACTGTCTACTGAAGTTTTTTTTTACCTAATTCATCATCAGAGCAGGAATATCAAAGCAACTTACTGCTAAGAACATGTGGCAATAGTGGGACACAGTATAAGAAACAGTTTTCAAAATACTGGTGAAAATAATTTGACATGTATTTGCAAGTCATCAATCCAAGACTTTGAATCTAAAGGAGCAGATCTTGTTCCTATCAAGAACTAGGAATGAAGAGACATCAAACTGACAATAATAACCCATGGAAAAGTCACAGACAGATCTGAATGTTTACATGTAATGAATCAAATTCATGTGCACAGTCAGCAACAGACTAGAATCATCAATATTTGTGCATGAATTAATTTTTTGTTGGAATATGTATGTTGGGTAACTTGTAGCTGCAAATGGCACTTCATGTAATTTTTTGAATCAAAAAGTGGCTTGAAATACAATTGTACATTGTTTCTAGCTGACTTGTAGTCACTGAACCTCTTACTCTGCTATTGCTCTACTCTACTGAGTGATGGTATTGCCAGACTAGAAATATAGAGCTCCAGGCTAGTGCTGGGGATAAAGGTTTGAATCCCACCATTGCAGAAAGCAAAATTTGAATTAGACTATAAGACATAGGAGCAGAAGTATGCTGTTCAATTCATTGAGTCTGCTTCACCATTCAATTGGATCATGACTGATCTGATAATCCTCAACTCTACTTTCCTGGTTTTTCCCTATAATCCTTGATTACCTTACTGATTAAAAATCTATTCATCTCTGCCTTGAATATATTACCTGCTGAATCTGAATGTGAGCTATTTGTGATTCATTCAAGAGATCTTCCAAATCCCTCTATTTGGTAGCTCTCTGTAGTCTTTCTCTATTTAAGTAATATTCAACTGCTTGATTCTTCCTGCCAAAGTGCAGAAACTCACATGTTATATTCCATCTGCCAAGTTTTTGACCTCTTACTTAACCCATCCATATCCCATGGTATACACTTTATGTCATCCTCATCCCTTGCTTTTCCACTTATTTTTGTGTTAGCTGCACACTTATCTATAATTATTCATTTTCCTTACCCAAGTCATATATATTGTAAATAATTGTGTCTCCAGCACTGATTCTTCTCGCACACCATTTTGTTGCAGGTTGACATTCCTGAAAATGCCCCTCTTATCCCAATTTTTTCTCTTATTAGTTAGTTAATTCTTTATACTAATATACTTAATCCAATGCCATAGGCTCTTATTTTCTAAATAAACTAATATGTTATTTTATCCAGCATGATTTCCCTTTCATGAAGCCATGTTGACTCTGATCTAGAGTCTTAGAATGATGATTACATCAAGGAAAGATAAAATGCCAGATATAATATATTATGAATTTCTAATTTCTTTGCCATAATATACTTTATAATACTCTTAACATTGTCCCAATAATAGACATCATGCTATCTTGAGTCTTTAGTTACCTATTTATTTGTTTCATTGCCTTTTTAGGTAAAGCAGTTTAAAGTTAGCAGTTTTCTAATCCTCAGTTACTTTTCCAGAATCTGAGGTTCCTTGGAAGATTGCTGTCAGTGCATCTTGCAGCTACATCCACGATATATCCCATTGAGTCCTGCATCTTATTGATGTTTACCACTATTAGTTTACCTAGTACTTTTACTCTAGTGATGGTTATTGTATTTATTTCCTCTTATTTTTCCCATTTGATCATTTAGTAATTTTGGAATGCTATTAAGTGTTTTCTATTGCTTAGACTGATGCAAAATACGTATTCAACTCCCCTGCCATTACCTGGTTCCCATTATTATTATTTTCCAGCATCATTCCACATTTAAGCAACTCTTGGATAGGTACATGGAAGATAGTACAATAAAGGGTGTGTAGGTTAATCTGATTTTAGAGTAGGATAAGAGGTTAGCACAACATCGAAGACCGAAGGGTCTGTATTGTGATGTATTGTTCTATGTTCTGTGTTCATTCTCTATGGGCCTATTTCACCTTGACTTCTCCTTCATTTTTATACATTTAAACAAGCTCTTGATGTCTGTTTTGATATTGCTAATGAGTTCACCCTCAAAGTTTACTTTTTCCCTCAAAAAATGGTTGTCTTTTCTTGGTGTTTAATATTTTCCCAATTCTGTGGCTTGCCACTAATCCTTCTGGCATTCTATGCCTTTTTCTTTCAATTCGAAGCTACCCTGAACTTCACTCAGTATCTTCCCCTTATTCTCTTCTAAGAATTTAGTTTCCTCACTGAGCTATATCGTTTCTGTGAGTCAAGAACTATTTTCTTTAATGTTTTACAACTGTCTTTGCTGCTAAATCCCTTTTTCAGTCAATTCCAGCACTCTACTCTCATTCCTTTGTAACTACCTTTATGTAACTTAGCACAGTTGTTTCCAACTCAGTGCTAAATTAAAATTTATGCTATGCTATGGCCATTGTTTCATAGGGGATCTTTTACTCTGAAACTATTTATTAAACCTATCTCAAGTCACCAGGTCCAAAGTAATCTGCTCCCTAGCTGAATCTAGGAAACTGTCCTGAAACTATGAACTCTTCCTCATAGTTACCTCTGCCATTATGAATATTGATTGAATTCATAAAGTACTTACTCGAGATTCCCTGCTCTTGACACTTACGGTTGTTTTCAAGAAAAAAGAAAAGAAAACACTGGAGATGTAAATACAATTAAGATCTGAATTTTATTTTGAAAACTAAAAATATTCACTAATCACACTCGCAGCTTTGTTCTCTGCATGCAACTCATGTTCTGATACACGACATTACTCCATCTCTGGCCTCACTGCAGGTTGGCATCTTATTTTTTTTATTCTCTCCCACTCACCCTTTGCCCTGGAAAGTTTACTTCTTACGGTTAAAGCATCTCTGTTCCACTTATTGAATTCCCATTTTGAACTAAATTCTGACAGTGTAGTCAGTAAACACGCTTGGCCTTTGTCTTAGTCTGTTGCAGTCCTACATTAACAGTGCTCCTTCGGCAAATTAATACATTTGGTGTCCACAAGCCATTGTCATAAAAGCTTATTGGATTAATTGATGAAAACTTGCTGCCCTTACCTGGTCTGGCCTATAAGTGACTCCAGAGCCACAGCAATCTTTTTGAATCTGAAATGACTTCATGGGATGGCCTACCAAGCTAAGAGTTGTATCAAACTACTCCCAAGTTAAAAAGAAGAAATGAATCCGAACAAGTCATCGGCACCAACGAAAGTGCTGGAGACAACAACGGCACACACAGTCCTGTCAGCCCTGTAAAATCCTTCTCATTAAAATCTGTGCCAAAATTGAAAGAGCTGTCACACATTTTAGTCAAGAAGCCACCTAATGTAGCCACAGTCATGGAATCATATATTATAGATAATGTCTCAGACATCACCATTACCATCTCTGGATATGTTCTGCCCTACTGGCAGAACAGACTCACCAGACATCGTAGTAAAGCAATAAAGTCAGGAAATGATTGTCCTAACCCTATTGGAGGTTGTGTGGTTGATTCCGACCCCACAAAATCACATGGCATCAAGTCAAACATGGACAAGGAAATCTCTTTCTGATTATCACCTCCCACCCCACATCACTTGCTGATGAATCAGTTCATCCCCACATTGAACACCAATTAGACCAAGCATTGAGGCTGGCAAAGACACAGAATGTATTCAAAGAGATATGGGTGGGGAGAATTAATTTCAATAATTATGGCCAACAGTTGGTAACACCTGACTGAATGCAATTACCAAGTCCTAAAGGACAAAGACATGGCGGCTGGACTGTGCCTGCAGCAGTTGGTGAAGGGACCAACAAAAGAGAAAAGTGTACTTTACCCCGTTCTTACCAATGTACCTGTAACAGATCCATTTGCAATGGACAGTATTGGCGGGAGTGACCACCATACAGTGCTTGTAGAGGCAAAGTCCTACTTTTATATCATGTTTATGAATGGTATAGGTTTCATACATATTATAAACTCAAGATTAGTCATCAATGAGGTGCTACTGAACATGAACAGCATCATTATTGTACTCAAGTACAATCTGGAAACTAATGGCTTGGTAAATTCCCCAGTTAACCATTAAACCAGGAGTCAACCCTGGTTCAATGAAGAATGCAGAGGACATGTCATGAGCAACACCAGGCATGCCAAAAAATGACATGTCAATCTGGTCAAATTACACCACAGAACTACTTGCATTTGCAAGAAGCATAAGCAGCAAGTGATAGATTGAGCAAAGCAATTGAACAACGAGTGGATCAAATGTAAGCTCTGTAGTCCTACCACATCCAGTTGTGAATATTAGTATTCACAAAAGGACGAAAAGGCTCCATAGATATCTCCATCTTCAATGATAGGGGAATCCTGTGCATCACTGCAGAAACCAAGGCTGAAGTATTTGAAAACATCTTCAGCCAGAACTACCAAGCAGCCTCCTGCTGCATTCTCCAGTTTCACGGATGCTAGCCTTCAATTTGATTCATGCTACATATCAAGAAATGGTTGAATCTGCTGGGTACTGCTATTAGCCCTGACAACATTCCTGCAACAGTACTAAAGACTTGCGCTTCAGAAAATTATTGTTCTTCTCTCCAAGTTGTTCCAGTACAGCTACAACACTAGCATCTACCTGACAATGTAAAAAATTGCCCATTTGTTCAGATAAAAAAGGACAGATCCAACCGAGTGAATAGCCACCTCATCAGTCTACTCCTGATCATCAGCAAACAGTAGTGCCAAATGGCACTTATTCAACACCAAAATGCTAACTGACAATTAGTTTGGGTTCCCCAAGCCACTCTGCTCCAGACTGCACTGTAATCTTGATCAAAGCATAGACAACTCAAGAGGGGACACAACTCTAACGCCCATTGTAGTAAAGAATTTCACACATTTATTATCCTCTGAGAGAAGAAATTCCTCTTCATCTTTATCTTAAATGGACAACCTTTTATTCTGGGTTAATGCCATCTGGTCCTAGGCTCTCCCACAAAGGGAAATGATTTCTCCGCATCTACTTTATCAAGCCCCCTAAGAATTTTATATGTTTCATAAAGGTTGACTCTCTTTGCTCTAAATACCAATGAGGAGAGGCCCAATCTAGTCATTAATCCATATAGGACAGTTCCTGCACACCCAGGAAGCCTTAGTGAATCTTCTCTGGACAGTCTTCAATGTCACGGTATATCTTTCCTTCGATAAGTGACCCACAACTGTTCACAACATTTTAGCTGTGGCCTGTCTAGTGGCTTGTATAGTTTTAGCAACTCTTTCCTATTTGCTTCTCCATTCCCTTTATTTTAAAGGCCAACATTCCATTTGCCTTTCTATTACAAGTTGAACTTGGATGATAGCTCTTTGTAATTTATGCACAGGACTCCAAACTCTGTACTATGGCTTTCTGCTGTCTTCCTTGATTTAAATAATATTCAGTCCTCTGTTCTTCTGGCCAAAGTGCACAATCTCACATTTTTCCACGTTATATTCCATCAAGATTTTGCCTGTCTTCACCTGTCTCTATGCCTGTGCTGACACTATGGGCAGGAGTTTTAGGGATAAGAGCAATGTAGGCTATGGCAAGATTTGTGATGTATCAGTCAAAAAGTACACTGTGGCCTGAAACGATGTAGGAATGTCACTTTACTTATTGTGTTTTTGACAAACAATGTGCTTAGTTTCTTGTGAGGCAGTGATGAGTTGCCAATTAAGGGGGATTGTTGCTTGTTCAACATCTTGTTAATGGCCCACCTCCTGGTTCATATTATTTTTCTCCAGCCTCATTCTTCAAGGGGCTTATGTTCACTTTTAGCTCTCTTTTTATATATTTAAAGAATCTCTTGCTGACTACAAGTATGACAAGGGCTGCACTACCTGCTACTAAATTCTCTCTCGAGTCACTCACCATCCTGAATTGGAAATAAATCACCGTTCCTTCAATAAGCTGAAGTTTCCTTCATAAAGACATTGTGAGTGTAAAAGTAAAAGTAAAATTGCCATTGTCTTACCAGGCCATAGGGCTCCTCTCTCATTAGAGAGACAACTGGTGCTTACTCTGTGGGTCACAACACCTCAGGGAAGGGAGGGGTTGAGATGGAGAGTCCTTCATGGTAACCTTAGGGATTGAACCCAAACTGTTGGCATCACTCTGCATTGCAAACCAGCTGTGCAAGCTAACCAAACCCCTTAAGTAAAGTTACCATAGTCTTAGAGCAAGGCTGCTGTCTTGTTAAAGAGAGATGGCTAATGGTACTTTGACCTGAGAGTTACCACACCTCAGATGAGGGCAAGGTTGAGAATGAGACTCCTACATGACAACCTCAGCCGATGCAGGAATTGAACCCACATTGTTGGCATTACTCTGCAAACCAGCCATCCAGCCAACTGAGCTAATCAACAGACTTTGGGGTGCCTTAAAATAGTGGTTGAAGAGGGCAGCTCACAACAGGGTGGTACAGTGGCTCAGTGGTTAGCACTGCTGTCTCACTGAATCAGAGACCCAGGTTTGATTCCAGCCTCTGGCAACTGTGTGGAGTTTGCACATTCTCCCCGTGTCTGTGTGGGTTTCCTCCCTGTGCTCCGGTTTCCTCCTACAGGTCAGGTGTATTGGCCATGCTAAATTGCCCATAATATTCAGGGGTATATAGATTAGATGTATTAGTCAGGGGAAATGTAGGGGAATGGGTCTGGGTAAGTTACTTTTCAGAGTGGACTTGCTGGGCCAAATGGCCTGTTTCCACACTGTAGGGATTCTATGATTTGATGAACTCATTAATGAATAAAAAAAATCACTTTTGGATGTGGCAACTATTAAAAACGTTACTTGAAACTACTCAGGACACACAATGATGGTTTATTTGACTTAACTGCAATAATATTCTTCATTAGCTTCTGGTACCATCTGTTCACTTGTTCAAAATTGTTTAAAGAAATTATAAAATTTATTTTGAATGGAAATGTGTATCTGTCTATGGGCTATGTAAATAAGCTGCAGTGTATTGATTACATAGTGATTATAGCCCGTGTAATCTTCAGAAATTATAATAAAACTTTTGATATAATTTACAACATGGAAGCAAGCTCTTGCACATACATGTGAATACTTATCCTTCATGCAAGCTAAAAATAGTTGCCATTTCTTTTGGCCCATGTTTCCTTCCTCCAACTAGCCAATCTGATATTGAATGTTGACGTAACTATTGTGCCATGAATTCCATTGCCTCACAGCTCTCTGTGAAGGAGTTTCTCCTGCCTCTGTTCTAGAATCATAAAATCCCTACAGAGTGGAACCAGGCCATTCAGCCATTGAGTCCACACCAATCCTGCAAAGAACGTCCCACTCAGACCCACCACCCCATCCTATCCCTGTTACTCTGCATTTCACGTGGCTTATTCATCTAGCCTGCACACCCCTGGACATAGTGGACAATTTAGCATGGCCAATCCACCTGCACATCTTTGATTGTGGGAGGAAACCAGAGCACCCGGAGGAAACCCAAGTAGTCACATGGAGAGCATATAAACTCCACACAGACCATCACCCGAGGCTGAAATCGAACCCAGGTCCCTGACACTGTGAGGCAGCAGTGCTAACCACTGAGTCATCATGTTGCCCCCGTGGCATTTCATTTTTTCATTACATTTTTTAAGTTTTTAAGATAAATTTAAGCTTTTTACACTTGGACCCTTGTTCTGGACCTTTCATACTGTAAACCAATCCTTTCAAAATTTAAGCCTCTTTACATATAATCTTCATTTGCCAACTGAAATAAAATCCTATTTTTTCAATCTAGTTTCATATTACTATTTCAGTACCAAGGCATCAGCATAATGAATCTGTTGTATCACCTGCAAAGATCAATTGTCTTCTTATAAAATAAATGCAGAAATTACCCACATTACTCCAACTGTAACAATCCTAAGCTGTGAAAGTCTTTCCACCACCCTCTTTTTCTCTGTAGCACTTCGCTTAAACTCATTTTCTTAATCAAGCAGTTTGGCTACGAGATTGGTAGTGGCGCCAATATAGAGAGGGCCTTGGACATGCACCTACACCAGGGCCAAAAAACTAAGGCTCTGGGTGGGAGGGGACCCAGTGTGCTCAGGTTGAGGGCAGGATCATTGTGCTGGATTGGGAAGGTTGGGTTGCTGTACTTGGATCAGGGGCTGGGCCACTATTCTTTGGTAAGGAACGGGCTGCTGTGCATGGACCATGGTTGGGAGGGGGGGCTGTGTGGGGATGGGCTGTTTCGCTCCAGTAAGGAGCTGGGAGTAGGCAGGAGTAACATTGAGACCCATGATTTGTTCCTGTCCCTGGACACGGAAGTATTTTCACTGGGGCAGGAATAGCTGAAACAATGAGGTCAGCCAGGGCTGTTCTGCTTACGGATTTTGGGTGGAAGGTAGAAGTGGGCTGAGCAGGGGTGGGCTGCAATGATTTGGGAGACTGTGAGGGAAAAATCTCCAGAGAAGATGAGGTTTTCTTCCTGTCTTAACTTTTTAATTTATTTCTTCCAATCTTGAATCTACTTTTTCTGCCCTTGTCCAGTCTCTTGCCAACTACATTCATGGTTCTTCAGACATCCTGATCCTCATTACCTCCTCTTCACTATGAGATGTCCAATCCCTTTACACATTGAATCCCCACCACGGAGGTCAGTTGTTGCTTCACTTCTTACATTGGAAGTTAGAAACAGGAATAAACCATTCAGCCCCCCCCGATTCTGCTCTGCCTTTTTATGAGATCATGGCTGATCTGTGGCCTAATTCCATATGACTGCCTTGAGCCCATTTCCCTTCATACTCTTGCTTGATATAAAAAATCTTAGAGTTAAGTTTAATAATTGAATTTGCATTTACGACCATCTGAGGAAGAGAGTTCTAAAACTTTCACTACTCTTTGTATGTTGACATGCTTTCTAACATCTCTCCTGAACGGCCTAGCCCAAATTCTTAGACTCTGTTCCTAGTTCAAGAATCTTCAATGAGTGGAAATAGTCCATCTACCCTATTTTTCCCTTAGGATATCATGACAACCTTGATTAGATTACCCCTTCTAAATTCTAGACAATAAAGGCTTAATTTGTCTAATCTTTCCTGATAACTTAACCCCTGAAGTCTAGGTACCATCCTTGTTAACCTGCATTGAACTCCATCCAGGAATAAAACATGCTTCCAAAGATGTGATACATTTTAAAAAGCCATGCACCTGAACCCCCAAATTGTGTTGGACATTCACTGTATTCAACGTTGTGCCTTCTAAAAAAAAATACCCTCATCGATACTTTTTCAGCCCTTAATGAATATCCTCACACTTACTTATATTAAAGTTCATTTGCAACAACTTTGCCCATTCACCTAATCTATCAAAATGTGCTGTGTCCTTTTGGAGACATGCTTTACCCTGGCACCAGAAGCTTGATCAATTCCCAACCACCATCCTCTGTCTGGCTGACTTCGTTTTCTCATAAAAACATTTTTCCTTTGACTTGTCTCACTTTTCTATTATTACTGTTGCTTCCTGCTCACATCTGTAACTGGATCAATTCACCAATTTTCTTTCCAACTTCAACCCTTCTCTCACCTTCACCTGTCCATCTCGGACCTTTCTTTTTTGACTTCTCTGTCTCCATTTCCAGGGATAGGCTGTCTCCCAGCATTCGTTACAGTCCCACCACAATCACTTCAACTGCACTTCCTCACACCCTGCTTCCAGTAAGGACTCCATTCCATTCTCCCAGTTTCCCCATCCCATCTGTTTTAATGATGCTAGCTTCCACTCTGGTACTTCCAACATATGTTTTTCATTCCTCAACCAAACCACCCCCTGACCCCCACTTCCTTCCTCTCACTAGGGTGAATCCATGTCTGAGCCACTTCCGGCTGTTCTGCCCTGACCCCTTCCCTGCCCTCCAAGAATCACGACATGGTTTCCTTTGTCTTCCCTTTCTACCCCCAAGCCTATGTATTCATCTTCTGGCATTTTCACCTCACACTCAATGTGATACAAACACCAAATACATCTTCCCCTGTCCTCCCTGTCAGCATTCTGAAGGGATCATTCCTTTTGTGGCATTCTTCTGCATTCCTCCATTACCCTCAACACTTCACTCCCCTGGCAACTTCCCATACTTTTCTAGAAAGTGTAACATTTTTCTTTTTACCTCCCCTCTTCTCGTTATCCAATGCTCCACATATTCTTTCCAGTTGAAGCAATGATTTACATGTACTCCTTCCAGTCTTGTTTATTGTATTTGCTGCTCACAATATGATGTCCTCTACATTTGAGATACCAACAGTAGATTAGCTGACTTCTTTGTGGAGTACTTCCACTCAGTCTGCAAGCATGACATGACCTTTTGGTTCATTTCCATTTCAATCTTGGTCTCATGATAACATTTCTATTCTAGGTTTGTGGTTTCTAACAAAGCCAAATGCAAGCTGGAGAAACAGAACCTCATTTTCAGTTTTTGCACTTTAGACTCTTCTAGACTCTATAATTGGGATCATGAACTTACACTTAATTGATATGGAGAAAGCAGAATCAATGTTAATAGTAATTATGAAGCTAGTAGTCATGATTTGGAGATGCCAGTGTTGGACTGGGGTGTACAAAGTCAAAAATCACACAACACGAGGTTATAGTCCAAAAGGTTTAATTGGAAGCACTAGCTTTCGGAGCATCGCTCTTTCATCAGGTCGCTCCGTCATTAACTACCACCTGATGAAGGAGCGATGCTCTGAAAGCTAGTGCTTCCAACTAAACCTGTGGGACTATAACCTGGTGTTGTGTGATTTTTAACCATGAAGCTAGAATACTGCCAAGGGTTTTTACAATAAGACAGGGAAGATTGAGTGGAAATTTTTTGTCAATTCATAGATTTTTTTTATGAATTGCAGTCTGGTGATACTTGAACAGTACATCTTGTAGAGAAGTATAGAATCACCCACAACAATCTTTGGGTTTCTGTATTATTGTCTCCAGGTAGAAACATAGAAGCCCTTCAAACCTACTTCACCGTTCATTATGATCAGGGCTGATGATCCAATTCAATAGCTAGTTCCTGCTTCTCCTCCATAACCTTTGAACCCTAGAGCCCCAAGTGCTATATCTAATTACTTCTTCAAATCATAGAATGTTTTGGTCTTGATGACTTTCCATAGGTTCACAAGTTTCTGGGGATAGAAACTTCTCCTCATCTGAGTCCCAAATAGTTTACCCATATCCTAAAACTATGATTTCAACCTCTCCTCATACATCAGTCCTTTAGGGTGTAGGTTTGCTCGCTGAGCTGTAGGTTTGACATCCAGACGTTTCATTACCTGACTAGGTAACATCATCAGTGGTGACCTCCAAGTGAAGACAGATCAACCCCTTAGAAAACGAACAGGAAATGATATCACCACAAACCCCAGGAACCCCATCCAGGAGAAAGATATAAATAGAAAGCAGGAGACAACAGCTTCACTTCACTTGGAGGTCGCCACTGATGATGTTACCTAGCCAGGTAATGAAATGTCTGGATATCAAACCTACAGCTCAGCGAGCAAACCTACACCCTAAACCTCAACCTGAGCTACAAACCTTGCATATATCAGGCCTGCCAACCCAGGAATCAATCTGGGAAACCTTTGCTGTGCACATTCTTCAGATAAGAAGAGGAAAATTGCACACAATATTCCAGGTGTGTCTCACCAAAGTCCAGTATTATTAGAGCAAGACTCTACTGGAATCTTTGCATTACAAGGGCCAACATACTATTTGTCTTCTTTACTGCTTACTGTACTGGCACCTTCACTGACTGGTATATGAGGACACCCAGATATCCTTGCACACACCCCTCTCTCAACTTATAGCCATTCAGATAATTTGCCTTCCTATTTCTGGTCATCTTGTTAGAGGAAAGATGTTATTGAACTGCAAATGGTGCAAAAAATATTTACAAGGATGTTACTGAAACTTGAAGGTTTGAGTTATAAGGAGAAGCTGAATAGGCTGGGACTTTTTTTCTCTGGGAGTAGAGGAGGCTGAGGGATGACTTTATAGAGGTTCATAAAGTCATGGGGGACATAGATAAGGTGAATAGCAAGACCTTTTCCCCAGGGTAGGGGAGTCCAAAACTAGAGGGCATAGATTTAAAATAAGAGGGCAAAATTTAAAAGGGACCTGAGGGGAAACTTTTTTCACACAGAGGGTGATGTGTAACTGGAGCATGCTGCAGGAGGAAGTGGTCGATGTGGGTACAGTTACAACAGCTAAAAGACATTTGGACAGGTACGTGGATAGGAAAGTTTTAGAGGGATATGGGTCAAATGAGGAAAATGGGACTAGTTCAGTTTAGGAAACCTGGTTGGCATGAATGAGTTGGGCTGAAGGGCCAGTTTCTGTGCTATATGACTCTATGATTACTACCAAAGTGGATAATCTTACCTTTATCCACACATATGGGCTCAAAAGGTTGCTGTCAGTTTCGGAAGAATAATGCTGCAGAATACTGTCAGTTTGTTGTAATTAACATAGTAAATTGTAAGCCAGTGATATTGGCATCAATCAAATAACTATGTTTGGTTGGAGTCCAAGGGGTGAAAATCACCTTGGCTTGTCACACAAACAGACCATTATCAGATTGGCTGCCAGTTAACACAGCTCCTTATATTTAGTTTCATTGTGTATAACATACAACTGATTCAATATTGCTTGTTTTGTTCCATTGCCCAAGGTAAATTTTTATTCTTTGCACTACAATGAATTTGCAACCAATTTAGAGTACAGCATTAAAATAAGTATTTTCCAAATTAATTAACTTGGTCTTCAAAGCTGATGTACTATTAGTATACCATTAGTTCACTCACTGTGATCAGAGAAATATCAAAGGGTAAGCGCCTTTGATAAAGAGAAAATCAATCTATACCTCGAGCATTTGATTAAGTGCATTTCTCTTAAGTCAAATTAAGTCAGTTTTGTGCAATTTGGTGCTAAATAACAGGTTTGCATCCAATGCACTTTCTATTAATCTTGGCAATAAATAGAATCGAAACCAGCGTGACAACAGAAGTTAGACACTAAACTCTTTTTAATTAATGAGAGTTTGTATTTGCATTTGTATCTAATACATTTGCATTGGTATACCATACTTAAAAATGTAAATAGTGTTCAAAAGAGCTATATCAATTGAATTATGTATGAACTGAATTGCTGTAAATCAGCTGATATTTTTATATTTGTTTTAGATGATCAAGTTACTATTGTCAAAGATGTCGGCATTCTGCAAGGACTAGACACAGCTGCTGCTAAGCAGGTACTTGAGGAGTATTTATGTAGATGTAATTTTTACTACTTGAATAAGTTTGCAGATTGCATATGTTTTTCCTCATCATGATGTAGTCCGCAATCGTTTGTGCTAATTACAAGAGTCAAAGTGATAGAAGGTAATTGTAGAGAGAGAAGATTGATCTTGTTTGCCTTTTTTATGCTAAAAGTGGGTTGATCTTCGAATTATGAGTTTATTTTTGTATCTGCTTTGAAATTTAAGGAGTCAGATGATGGCAGGATAAATGGAGACTGGTCTAACGAGAAAATTTGGCAGAACTCTCAGAAAGTGAGGGACATTGTGTGGCTTGCATGTTCAATTGGGAAAGAATAAACAGATGGATTGTGCTTTTGATGAATAAGTTGCTTTGTACTGAAAGTCTGAGATTATTGGTTCTGATCTCCTTGCTAAGACAGCAGGCTCCCTTGTTGGACTTCTCTCTCTGTCATGCATTTCTGCATACTATAAAGATACCTATGTGAGATCTAACTGAAAGATACTTTCAGGAAGCTAATTTCTTCAGTGTCATCATCTTTCTCTTCTTCTTAACATCAAAATGAGAGTATTTACATTGTGAAATGCTTGTATGGAGTCCACAGTGGTAACTTGTTTAAAACTGAGGCATTGGAAAATTAAAAGTTCAAACTGAACTGGAGATTGGCGAATTGATTGCTATGCAGCCAAAGAACTATTAAACTTCATTACTAGTGCACAAACTGGCCTCCTCATTGGATTATATTAGCTCTTGAAAAGAGTGGAAATTAAGTGGAAAGGGACAGATGGACTAACCATGTTTAAATCAACCTTTTGAGATACACCCATGCAGCAGTGAGACTTGAACCTAGAACTGCCTTGAGCTAATCTCAAATTCAATGCAGTTTCTTCAGATGCTAGTATTTATTCAATTATCTTTTGATACAGTAATAGGTGCCCCCATCTCTAAACAGGAGGTCTGGGTTCAAATGACATCTGCTCCAGAGGTGTTTAAGAACATTTCTGGGTGGTTTGATTAGAAACCATTCGAAAAATGTGCCTAGGAGCTCTTGCAGCTCAGTGGCAGTGTCCCTACCTTTGAGCCATGAGACCTGGGTTAATGTCTTACCTACTCCAGAGATGTGTATTGACATCTAGAAGGTTGATTTAAAATATAGCTTGAAGACCACACTAGATGTTCTGTGGTGCAATGGCAGTGTCCCTACCTGTAGTCCAGGATTCCTCGGTTCCACCTACTCTAGAGATGTGTATTAATATCTCTGAACAAGTTAATTAGAAATTGTCTTGAAGAATATGATTGAATCTGTGTCTACCAGCTAGGAAAGAACTGCATCCTAAATATTACCCACTTGGTATAGATTTTGAGCTGTGCAACATCATGCTGGACTCGACAGGTTTTCTGAGGAGGTTGACCACTATTCCTATATTAGAATAGATGGACTCCAGGTTTTGCACAGTGACCCATACTGAGTGGGTGATAGACTCCAGTATGCTCCTTGACAGTGTGTTCAGGCTTTCTGGCTGGTCTTTTAGTGTGTTAGGAATGTTTGCCCATTAGCTTTCTTCTGTAGCCTTGCTCATCCATGCCTTCACCTGGCTTCTCTGCAGAATAATTAGTATCTGATCTGACCCTTTAGCAAGCAAACTGTAGCTATATAAGACCCTAGACAGAACACACCTAGAGTGAGCAATTCTGTGCGCCAGTCCTCAAGAAGCTTGTATTGGCCTTGGAGGAATTGGAACATAATTTTATTAGAATTATATCTGAATTCCAAGGGTTAAACTATGAGACATAATTATCAAATCAGTGTGTATGCCCTAGAATTTAGTAAATTCAGGAGTAATTTAATCACTTTTTAAGAGATAAAAGGGAATGGATAAGTTGGGGAACAATTGCTGTTGATTGGAAAGTATAGGATGGGAGGGCGAAGTAAAAAAATTAGAGTTCTTTTTGAAGTGAAATCAGGAACGTCTACATCACATAATAATAGGTAATAGAATTTCTGGTAGTCTGCCGTAATATTTCCTGTGCAAGCTGTTATTGTATGCATGCTATGCACGTGCACCCATTTTACAAATTGTCATTGTTGCTTGACAACCATCCTTTGATTATCATATTGCAGCTGGTGCCATGGGTTGTCATAGGACTACGGAATGGTGTAAAGAGTGTGGGAAACACAAGAGTTGCATGTTTACAACTTCTGCAGCTTGTAAATCAGAAGGGGGTTTGCTGATTAGGTATGCTCATATTGCATGGTTTCAGTATTTCTGCTGGGTCAGAATGCGCAGATTTGCCCTCTGCTGTCCAATTCCAGCCCCTGCTCCTGATGTTTCTAGTCATGTTTCACTTTGTCCTGCATAAAGTGTAGGAAATGTTTCAGTGAATGTCATGCAAACTGTGTAGCTGATGTGGCTGCCAATAGCTGTCAGAATGTGTAGCAAAGAGATGTGGGTGTGAGAGGGTGCTGAAGCATAGGAGTGTCAGATATGGATCCTGATTGATCCAGACAGCTTATAGTGAGTGACGGGGCTATTTGAACTGAGCAATATGTAAGGCTAGGGGTGAAGTTCACAGAGTAGAGTATTCATAGATATGTTTGCTAACTTTATGTGTGAGATCATTATACCTCTTACAGATCAACATCCATGTCTTTGGGGCTTGACTCCTGACATTGAACATCACAGCTACCCGATCTCACATCTCCCACCTCAATCATCTCACTGGGGGCAATCATGTTTAGTTCTTGGTGTATTATGGTGTATTATTTAGTTCTTGGTGCTATTATGGACTTCCTCATTTTTTAATGCTAAAATTATTAATCTAAACTTCTTGTGTTTTTAAATAACAGGTTCTCTTTAACTCCTTTGGGCTGACAGATACCACTCTTGTTTTGAAGGTAATGCTGATTTTAAATACTTTAAAAAGTATCTAATTTATGGCATGAATGGCCATTGAAACATATAATTCAATGCATTTTTTCCTTAGTTATCTATGTGACAAAAATAAGAATTCTTAGCTTTTGTTTATTGTACAAATTTTTGTAACAGGTTTAAATTAATTCTTTTATGAAGTACAAAACATCGGGTTTTGAGAAGATTTGTAGCTCAGGTTGAGGTTCTGGATGTAGGTTTGCTCGCTGAGCTGGAAGGTTCATTTTCAGGCGTTTTGTCACCATACAAGATAACATCTTCAGTGGGCCTCTGGATGAAGCCCTGCTGATGATTCCTGCTTTCTATTTATATGTTTGGGTTTCTTTGGGTTGGTGGTGTCATTTCCTGTGGTGATGTCATTTTCCGGTTGTTTTTCTCAGGAGGTGGTAGATGGGATCTCACTCGATGTGTTTGTTGATAGAGTTCTGGTTAGAATGCCATGCTTCTAGGAATTCTCGTGCGTGTCTCTGTTTGGCTTGTCCTAGGACGGATATGTTGTCCCAGTTGAAGTGGTGCCCTTCCTTATCTGTATGTAAGGATACTAGTGAGAGAGGGTCATGTCATTTTGTGGCTAGTTGATGTTCATTATTCATGAACAAACAGAGACATGCAGGAGAATTCCTAGAAGCACGGCATTCCTATCAGAACTCTATCAACAAACACATTGAGTTGGACCCCATTTGCCACCTGATTGTCAGGTGAAAACACATCTGGTTTAATAATGCTCTTTAGGAAGATACTATCATCCTTATCTGGTCTTGCCTGTTTGTTACTCCAGACCCACAGCAATGTGATGAACTCTTAATTCCTCTCTGGAGCACAACTGTCCTCTTAGGGATGGGCAATAAATGCAGGGCTGGACTGCGACATCCACATCCTGTTTATGAATTTTTTAAAATTCTAAACTTGAAAAACTAATTAGTTAACTAATAGCAAATAAAGATAGCAGGTCAGCTGATCCATTGCAGCTGAAGCATGCAACTACATCGGCAGTCCGTGTCTTCAGCCCAAGGAACATTGGCTCAGAGTTCATGAGCTTTAGACAGTCTGTGAATCAAGGAGGGGGACATGTGTATTTAGTAAGACACGTTATTTTTTCTCAACTGGACCCTTTGTTCCAAGAGACAGTAATACCCTGTAAGTTAGATATAGGATTAGGTCCATGGTCATGTTTAGTAGTGTGTGAGTCAGATGCAGGGATCCAGAAGAAGCCTCAGCCCTTACATTTATCCATGGCATTCAATGGATGAGAGCAGGAACTGCAGAAAGAATAGACAAACTAATCACAGTACCATAGTACAGGGGACCATTCAAGTGGTGGGAATGAAATGGGAATAGTTTGTAGTCTAGGACAGCATAGTTAGAGGAGCAATATGGTTCCCTGCAGTTGAGAGCATGGGTCCCAAAAGCTGCTGTGGATGTCTGTGCCAAGGTTAAGGTGCCAGGATTAAGGACATCTCCTCGAACTTGGAGTGCGAGGAGAAGGATCCAGTTATTCTGGTCCACACAGGTACCAATGACATAATGGAACTAAGAAAGTGTTTCTGCTGTGGATATGAGCCATTGTGCTAAATTATAAAGCAAGATCTTAAAGGTCATTATCTCTGGATTATTACCTGAGCTACATGCCAACTGACATTGACTACATAAATCAGAGAGTTGGCTCACTATCTTGATGGAATTTTTGAAGAAGTGACAAAGAAGATTGATGAAGGCAGAGCTGTGGATGTTGCTGATATGACCTTTAGCAAGGTGTTCGCCAAGGTTCCAGATGGTAGACTGGTTAGCAAGGTTAGATCACATGAAATCTAGGGAGAGCTAGCCACTTGGATACAAAATCGGTTCAAAGGTAAGAGACAGAGAGTAGTGCTGGAGGGTTGTTTATCAAACTGGAGGCCCGTGAAGAGCAGTGTGCTACAAGGATTAATGCTTTGTCCACTGTTTTTATCATTTATATAAATGATTTGGATGTGAATAAAGGAGGAATAGTTATTAAGTTTGCAGGTGTCCTCGAAATCGGAGGTGTAGTGGACTGTGAAAAAGTTTATCTGAGAGTAAAACAGGACCTTGATCTGATAGACTGAGGAGTGGCTGTCTGAGTTTAATTTGGATAAATGTGAAGTATTGCATTTTGGTAGGACATATCAGGGTGAGACTTTGACACTTAATGGTGAGGTCCTGGGCAGTGTTGCCAAGCAGAAACAACTTGGAGTGCAAGTTCATAGTTCCTTGAAGGTGGAGTGACAGGTAGACAGGGTAATGAAGAAGCTCTTACAGGTCAGTAGACTGAGTATAGGAGTCGGGATCCATGATGCAGCTGTACAGAATATTTAGATTACATTATATTAGCTATACTGTAGAAACAGGCCATTCGGCCCAACAAGTCTACACCAACTCTCTGAAGAGTAACCCACCCAGACATATTTCCCTCTGATTATGGACAATTTCTTTTCTCTTAAGTTTTCTCACTGTATCTTAAACTTGCTACCTTAATTTCCCTCTGAGCCCCAGCAGCAAATATCACAATTGATTTCCACTAAGCTGAGGCCAAAACACTGCAAAAGTAACTAGAGGCCACTTTTCTATATATGTTTCCTTTATCTCTACAGATGGATTCCAGGCACAAGGCCACTTCATTCTCTTTGCCTTATACTCCAGTCTTGTCATCTGCTACTTCACACCCACAATCATCTTCAGCAAGGCCGATGCCTTCATCTGTGTCTTGGCACAGATGCCTGGCATAATGGAATCAGTTTTCAGCCTTTGACATTATATACTGTTTTCTTCAATAGGCAGAAAGGAGAAGGAGTGCATCAACATACAATAATCAGATGGCTACTGAATCAGCTAGCATCCCTCTGGATGTAAGATTGCTGGACACCTCAAAACATATGCTTGCTCTCATGGGATTTACAGGACACCACCAACAGGAGACAAAAGTTTCCCATGAGGCACTTGGCTCCGGTGCTCAAAATTCTTTCGCTTATCTGGCTGATCCCTCCTCACGTTGAGGCCTATCAAATGTTGCCCATGCATAAGCCAAAGGGTTATGATAATTTAATTAAACTCATTCTAATGGTGTGAAGAGGTCATCGTCTAGACCAAAGCAGCATCCGAGGAGCAGGAAAATCACCGCCTCAGTCAAAAGCCCCCCACCAGGAACGAGGCTGATTCCTGATGAAGGGCTCCTGCCCAAAACATCAATCCCCCCTGCCCCTCAGATGCTGGCCGACCCGCTAAGCCTCCCCAGTACCATTCTAATCCATAGTCTGATCTCCAGCATCTGCAGTCCTCACTTTTGCCTTGAAGAGGATATTGACCTTGTGAAACTGTAAAATCTTCGAGAGAAGGGCTTATGCTCGAAACGTCGAATTCCCTGTTCCTGAGATGCTGCCTGGCCTGCTGTGCTTTGACCAGCAACACATTTTCAGCTTGTGAAACTGTACCCAAGTATGCAGCAAGTCTCTGTGGTAATCACATCTCAGTGGTCAACTTAGAGGCTCTCTCTTTTATGTCTGTTGGGAAGAGCACCTCCCATCATTATCATGCGACAGAGGGAGCATATATAATGGAGTTCTTCAGGGATCAGCACAGGTAATAAAGCTCTTTCAGGGGCTCCAATTGCTGATCCTGAAAGCTCATTTACTCTGCAGCAAAGTCAATACATTATGTAAAATTGAAACAACCTTTGCATTAACATCAGTTAACGCAGTGATTGACATTTTTCTTCACAATTAAGTGATCACTTTTGTTAACTGTCAGCCTGGGATTAAATTCTGCTTTAAGTATAGCATGATTTAGAAGGGGACATTTGCAGAATGCAGGCAGTATCAAGAATCCGTTCTTATGTCTATTTGTACAGAAGCTGTACACAATACAGGTCAATGTAAAGCAGCTATTCTTGCGATGAGTCTTTAAAATTCCAACTCTGTATGGGATTTCATTCACAAATACAAGTGATCGTCAGGTGGACATATGTAAATCAAGAATCCCCTATTGCATGTTGGTACGTTTAGAATAAAAACATAAATACATAATTGGTTGGGGATGTTAACTTCAGTAAGTTAATGCTGATCTTGTCTATATGGATTGGATCTAAAAATTACCAGGCAAAATGGTAATCAAACAATGGATACCTTTAAAGAGATATTTTGGATGCAGAAATGGAGAATGAAGGGCCACAAACATAGATTACCCTGGATAATTAAAGATATAAAGATGATAGTGAAACAGAAAAATACAGTTTATAGCAATTACTTAGCAGAGTTTGTTAGTAAGAATACTCTGGAAGTTTGAAGCATGTGAAGTGATTTCATTGAAACATAATAAAAAATTCTGAGAACATCACAAGCTGTTTCCCTTTGTGGAGAGTCTAGAATTAAAAGTCATGGTCTCAGGATAAAGTATTGGTCATTTACGACTGAGATGAATACAAGCTTTTTTCATTGAGTTGTGAAGCTTAAGAATTCTCTATTCTAGATGCTGTGTCATTGACTATAATCAAGGCTGAGATCAACAGACTTGAGTACTAACAGAATCACACAGTGTTGCACAGGATGCTCGCCCTGGAAGCTATGACTCTATTCTACATGCTTTGATAATTATTTGTAATGATGTCCTTTCTCCCAGAGCTGCTGCATATAGTGGACACCACTAGAAATGCAAGAGTACTAGACAAGTGACATGGAGCAGAATGGAGTTCAGCTGAGTAGGTTTGGGAAATACAGGGTCAATCAGGAAGGTAGGGTTATGGTCGATGGGGTAAATGATGAAAGCAGGCAGATTGTGGCTCACATTACAGATGTGTTCGCGTGCATGCATGCGGTAACGGTGGATGAAGAGGGATATCCCAGGCAGAGCCTACATGGAAGCTTTTGCTTACAGCCTCTCCAGATGACAGAACTCCACCCACCTACCCCCATAGGTAAATGAGCAGCAGCAGGGAAAAGAGAAGTACTTATATGATCAGCAATTAATCAGTTAAGGACCTCAGTTAGCCCAAGGGTGGATCGCTGGTAAAATAGAGAAGCAGGAATGTAACAAGAATAGCACCAATTCGCCATCCCACCTGGTTTTATGTCAATCTCTCTGCCAATTCCAAACAGTTCTGGGGTTGACCAGAGTATATTGTCATAAAATTTCAGCACACAGGGTTAAGGAGCTCATTGAGTGTGTTGGATCCAAGGGTCTGTTTCCATGCTGTATATCTCTGACATTCTTTGCATTGGTGAAATGAAAAATAGATCAGCAAGGACCCATTGAAGCTAAGTTAATTAGTCTGATTCAGAAACAAGCCAGTCTTTCATGTAAATGCCACCATAACATTGTCGATGGACCAGACTACACATTCATTTTACAATGAGCTCCTTAACCCTGTGTGCTGAAATTTTATGACAATATACTCTGGTCAACCCCAGAACCCAGGCAGAGCCTACATGGAAGCTTTTGCTTACAGCCTCTCCAGATGACAGAACTCCACCCACCTACCCCCATAGGTAAATGAGCAGCAGCAGGGAAAAGAGAAGTACTTATATGATCAGCAATTAATCAGTTAAGGACCTCAGTTAGCCCAAGGGTGGATCGCTGGTAAAATAGAGAAGCAGGAATGTAACAAGAATAGCACCAATTCGCCATCCCACCTGGTTTTATGTCAATCTCTCTGCCAATTTTGAACTTTAACTTTTAAATCCAGTCTATCCTTTTCCATCTCTATTTTGAAACTAATAAAATTATGGCCACTGGCTCCAAAATGCTCCCCCACTGACACCTCAGTTACCTGCTCTGCGTTATTTCCCAGAAGTAGGGCAGGTTTTGCACTTCTCTAGCAGGTCTATCCAAATACTGAAGAGGAAGATTTACTTGTACACATTTGACAACATTCTCCCAATCCAAGTCCTTAACACTATGGCAGTCCCAGTCTATGTTTGGAAAGTTAAAATCCCCTACCATAACCACATATTAATCTTGTAGGCAACTGAGACCTCCTTACAAATTTGTTTCTCAATTTCTTGCTGACTATGAGGGGGGTCTATAGTACAATCCCAATAAGGTGATCATCCCTCTCATTTCTCAGTTCCACCCAAATAACTTGACTGGACATACTGCAAGCAATTTCCTCCCTAAGTACAGGTGTAACGTTATCCCTAATCAAAAACAACACTCCCCTTTCTCTCTTGCCGACCTTCCTATCCTTTCTATAGCATCTAAATCCTGGAACATTGAGCTTCCAGTCCTGTCCATCCCTGAGCCAATCTCCTTAATTGCTATGATATCCCAGTCCCACGTTCCCAACCACGCCCTGAATTCATCCGCCTTACCTGTTAGGTCTCTTGCATTGAAGTAAATGCAGCTTAATTTATCAGTCCTACCTTGTTCTCTGCTTTGTTTCTGTCTGCCCTGACTGTTTAACTTGCTTCTTTTCTCAACTGCACCAGTCTCGGACTGATCCTTCTCCTGACTATCTCTCCCCCTCACAAAGGAGGTAATCCAGATATTCTACCCTCGATGATATACTTTAAAAATTCCTGCCTAACTTCCTATACTGTCTCCTCAGAATCTTGTCCTGTTCTCTTCCAATGTGTACAATGACCTTCTGCTGGTTCCTCTCTCCTTCGAGAATATTCTGCACCCTCTGAGATAGTCTTCATCCTGGTACAATGGAGACAAAACACCATTCTCTTGTCTTGCTGTCTGCCACAGAAACATCTGTGCCACTGACGAAAGAGTCTTCTATCACAATCAATTGCTTGGAACCAGATGTACCCCTCGTTACATCAGAGCCAGTCTCGGTACGAAAAACCTGGTCTCGTCAGTGGTACATTCCCGAAAATCAATCACTCCCTACATTCTCCAAAACAGATCCTTTCAGGAATTTCCTTTTCCAACATTTGATTACTTTTCAGTAGAATTAAACTTCAGGAAAGATTACGTCATCCATTTGAATAACTGAAACCTTTGGAAGACAGGCATTATGAAACTAATTTTTTGAGTGGTTTAGATTAGATTTACAGTGTGGAAACAGGCCCTTCGGCCCAACAAGTCCACACCGACCCGCCGAAGCGCAACCCACCCATACCCCTAACCTAACACTACAGGCAATTTTTTTTTTTTTAGCATGGCCAATTCACCTGACCCGCACATCTTTGGACGGTGGGAGGAAACCGGAGCACCCGGAGGAAACCCACGCAGACACGGGGAGAACGTGCAAACTCCACACAGTCAGTCGCCTGAGGCATCTTTATTTAAGAATACCAACAGGGTGGATCAATGGTCAATCCCAAATTCTGGTTCCTGTTGGAATTTCAGTACCAGAATACTCAGGCATTACTTGAGTTGGAAAGAAAAATAAAAATCATTAAAGTAATACAGGAGCGTTATTGCACTAACTTACGTCTCTTTGTCAAAAATGAACTTTTGAGTCGAACTTCAGCTTGCAGATAAAAAGCCAAAATGTAAATGATTGTTGCAGAAGCAAACAAAACTCTAATGCCTTCAGTTAATCTGTATACTACAGGGTACACTGGAAAAGGCCAAAATAAAAGAACATGTGTAATTAAGAGTATACTGATTAGAGTATATAACAATTCATGTTACATAAAAATTTGACTTTCAACATGTTCGACCAGTCTTGGCCTGATTCCAACTTTGAAATCTGTAGTTGAGGACTGATCTAGCAATTTAGAGTGATACTTCAGTATGGTGTTCCCTGCACAGTGCTGATTTTCAGAGGAAGTTCTAAACTGGATCCTATCTGCCTCATTTAAAGTAAAGGATCCAATAAATTGGATACTGTGTTTCATTATGTGACGATTGTCACTAAAATACAAAGTACTGCAATTAATTATCTGTAAAATGCTATGCCACAGCCTAAGGATATAAAAGATATTTAATAACTCAGAGTGCCTTCTTTGTCAGAGTTCTGTAATAAAAATTCAGATAGGAACCAGGAGTAGGCTATCTGTCTCTTCGAGCCCGCTCTGCCTCTGACCTTTTTTGCAGCCTCAACTTCACTTACCCACCTTCTCACCATGACCCTTCATTCCTTTACTGTTCAAAACCTTTCTTAGCATTAAGAACATTCAATGAGAAAGCTTCAACTACTTCACTAGTCAGGGAGTTCCACAGATTCACAACCCTCTGGGTGAAGATGTTCCTCCTTCATTCAGTCCTAAATCTGCTCCCCTTAATTTTGAAGCTATGCCCTCTTGTTCTATTTCACTTGCCAGTGGAAACATCCTCCCTGCTTCTATAAGATTCTCCCCTTCATTCTTCTAAATTCAAATTAATATAATCACAGTCTACTCAGTCTCTCCTCATAAACCAACCCTCTCAACTCCAGAATCAACTCCAGAACTCCTCTGCACCCCTCCAGTGCCAGCACATCCCTTCTCAAGTAAGGAGACTAAAACATGCTCGCAGTACTCCAGGTGTGGCCTCACCAGCACCCTAAATAGCTACAACATAACCTCCCTGCTTTTCAACTCAATCCCTCTGGTAATAAAGGACAAAGTTCCATTTGCCTTCTTAATTATCTGTTGTACCTGCAAACCATCCTTCTGCGATTCATGCACAAGGACACCCAGGTCCCTCTTCACAGCAACAATGCTGCAATTTTGTACCATTCAAATAATAGTCCTTTTCACTGTTGCTTCTACCAAAATGATGACTTCACATTTATCAACATTGTACTCCAGGTGCCAAACCTATGCCCACTCACTTAAACTATCTATTTCCCTCTGCAAACTTCCAGCGTCCTCTGCACACTTTGCTCTACACTCATCTTGTGTCATCTGCGAGTTTTGAGACAAAAGACAAGGTCCTCAACTTTAAATCATCTATGCAAATTGGAAACAATGGTGGGTACAAGAATGATCCCTGAGGCATCCCACTAGTCACTCTAACCATAAAAATACGCATGTATCTCCACTTTTTGCTTACTGTTAGTTAACCAATCCTCTGTCCATGCTAATACATTGCCTGTAACACTGTGCACCTTTATCTTATGCAGCAGCCTTTTGTGCGGCATCTTGTCGAGTGCCTTTTGGAAATCTAAATACACCACATTTACTGGGTCCTCATTGTCCATCGTGCTCGCAATGTCTTCATAGAATTCCAGTGAAATAGTTAAATATGACCTACCTTTCATGAACCCATGCTGCATCTGCCCAATGCGGCAATTTCCATTTAGATGTATTGTTATTTTTTTCCTTGCTGATAGGTGCAAGCATTTTGCCCACTTTAGAAGTTAAGCTAACTGGCCAGTATTTCCCTATCTTTTCCTACTCCTTTTTTAAGTAGTAGTGTCACATTTGCTGTATTCCAATCTGATCGAACTGCCCCAGAGTCCAGTGAATTTTGGAAAGTTACCATGAGCACATTTGCTATTTTTCATTCCATCTCTACTGGTTCCCTGGGAAGCATTTCATCAGACTGGTCTACCTTTAACTCCATTAGCTTGCCCAACACTCCTCTTTGGTGACAGCGATCATTTCTAGGCCCTCATCTATCTTTGTCTCCTGTCAATTACTGGCATGTTATTCGTGTCCTCCACTGTGAAGACTTACACAAAATACCTGCTCAGTTCCTCAGACATCTGTGGCAGATTACCCCTTTCCCTGCAGTCCTTCCTTTTCTTTTGCTGAGCATTTTGAAAACAAAATTTGGAAGTCCTCCATTGTTCCTCAACTGTTCCACCATAAAGTCTGTTTCCAGTCTACTTTAGCCAACTCCTTTCTCATCCTATTGTATGTCCTTTGTTTAAGCACAGGACCCTAGTAATGGATTTTATCTTCTCACTTTCCATCTGTATTCTAAATTCAGCTGTACTGTGATCGCTCCTTCTGAGAAGATTTCTAACTATGAGATCATCAATTATTCCCCCCTCATTACACAGGACCAGATCTAGGATAGAATGATCCCTTCTCAGCTCCATTGCATATTGTTCCAGAAAACTGTCACTGATATATTCAAGTACACTTCCTCAAGACTGCCTTGACTGACCTGGTTTGGTCAATTGACATGTAGATTAAAATCCCCCATAATTACGGTACCATTTTTACAGGTATCTTTGTTTATTGCCTGTCCCAATGTGATGTTATGCAAACATGATACAGGAGAACACTTGCAGCTACCTTCTGTTACTATTAAGGTCAACGTGATATTTTAATAGCAAATGATATACACTTCTACAGTTCGTTGATAAATACATTAAGTAGAATCTTACTGATCCAGTGGCTACCCTCCATTAGCCTGAAAAGTTCAGCAGCACACATGAACACCTGGCGCCAACTTGAAGACGTCTCCTCCTACCGTCCCCTTGACCACAACCCCACTACCCATCACCAAGCCATCATCTCCCGGCCTGTACACAACCTCAACACCACCCACAGCTTCTAACCTCATAGTTCGGGAACACTGTACCAGCCAGTTCTACCTCCTACCCAAGATCCACAAGCCTGACTACTCCGGCCAATCGATAATCTCAGTTTGCTCCTGCCCACTGAATTCATCTCCACCTACATCGATACTGTCCTATCCCCTGGTCCAGGAACTCCCCACATACAGTAGGGACACTACCCACACCCTCCACCTCCTCCAAGACTTCGTTTCACTGGCCCCCAATGCCTCATCTTCATCAAGGACATCCAGTCCGCAGATATCTCCATCCGCTATGATCGGGGCCTCCAAGACCTCCATTTCTTCCTCTCCCGACATCCCCACCAGTACCCTTCCACTGACACTTTTATTCGTTTGGCTGAACTGGTCCTCATCCTTAACAATTTCTCCTTTGAATCGTCCCACTTCCTTCAGATGAAAGGGGTAGCCATAGGCACCCGCACAGTCCCCTGTAATGCCTGTCTCTTTGTCGGCTACATGGAACAGTTCATCTTCCGCAGTTATACTGGCACCACTCCCAACCTCTTCCTCCGCTACATTGATGACTGCATCGGCGCCAGCTCGTTTTCCCACGAGGAGGTTGAACAGTTCATCAACTTCACCAACACATTCCACCCCGACCTTAAATTCACTTGGACCATCTCTGACACCTCTCTCCCCTTCCTGGACCTCTCCATCTCCATCAACGGTAACCGACTCAACACTGACATTTACTACAAACCCACCGACTCCCACCACTACCTGGATTACACCCCCTCACAACCTGCTTCCTGCAAAAATGCTATCCCTTAATTCCAATTCCTCTGCCACATTTGCTCCCAGGAGAACCAGTTCCACCACAGAACACACCAGATGGCCTCCTTCTTTAAAGACCGCAATTTCCCCACCTATGTGGTTAATGGTGCTCCAGCACATCTCCACTTCCTGCACCTCCACCCTTGAACCCCATTCCTCCAACCACAAGGACAGAATCCCTCTGGTTCTCACTTTCCACCCCACCAACCTTTGTATACATCGCATCCTCCTCCGCTATTTCTGTCGCCGACAAACGGACCCCACCACCAGAGATATATTTTCCTCCCCACCCCTATTCAGCTTTCTGTAAAGACCGTTCTATCCACATCTGCCTCGTCAGGTCCATGCCCCCCAAAAACCAACCCTCCCTTCCCAGAACCTTCTCCTGCCACCACAGGAATTGCAAAACCTGTGCCCACATCGCCACCCTCACCTCTGTCCAAGGCCCCAAAGGAGCCTTCAACATCCATCAAAGGTTCACCTGCAGTTCCACACCCGTCACTTAGTGTATCTGTTGATCCCAATGCTGCCTCCTGTACACTGCAGAGACAGGATGCCTACTTGCATTGTGCTTTAGAGAACATCTCTGGGACACTCACACCTACCAACCTCACTGCCCCATGGCCGGACACTTCAACTCCCCCTCCCACTCTGCCAAGGACATGCAGGTCCTGGGCCTCCTCCATCGCCACTCCCTTACTATCCTATGTCTGGAGGAGGAGAGCCTCATCTTCCACCTCGGCCATCAATGTGGATTTCACCAGTTTCCTCATTTGCCCTCCCCCCACCTTACCAGAGTTCCAACCTTCCAGCTCAGCACCGTCCTCATGACCTGTCCCATCTCTCCACCTTCATTCCCACTGATCTGCACCTATCACCGTTACCCCCACCTCCATCCACCTATTGCACTCTCAGCTACCTTCCCTCCAGCCCCACCCCCCTCCCATTTTTCTTTCCATCCCCCAGGCCCCCAGCATCATTCCTGATGAAGGGCTTTTGCCTGAAATGTCAATTTTCCTGCTCCTTGGATGCTGCCTGACCTGCTGTTGTTTTACAACACCACACTCTTGACACTAAACTCCAGCATCTGCAATACTCACTTTCACTTGGCAGGAAGTCCCCATCAAATTTATAGGTGACTGCTAATTAAACAAGTGTTATTGTGCTGCCATCTCATTCTCAAGATCCCCAATAAAGGTTGGGGCCAAGCTGCATTGAGCAGGTATGTCACATAAAAAAAACAAAAAAACACAATGCAACTGCTGGACAGGCAGCCTTTCTGAAAATCACGGAAGTCATATGGGTTGCTCTTCCTGCACAAACAATCCCTTGTGGGTTCCACTACAAACCCACCAACTCCCACAGTTAACTGGACAATGCAGTTCCCTGTAAGGACTCCATTCCGTTTGCCCAGTTTTTCATTCTCCCTTGTATCAATTCCAATGATGTCACCTTCCACAAGGGGGCATCCAAAATGTCCACATTCTTCTTCAACCTGAGGATTTTCCTAATATTGTGGTTAACAGTACCCTCAGCCGTTTAAAACCATTGCCCGCACTTCCACTCTCACCCCTTCTCTTTCCTCTCACAATACCGATAGGGTCCCTCTGGTGCTCATTTTCCATCCCACCAGCATCCACATCCAAAGGATCAAAGACTGCTACTACCCCTCCCTCCAATGGGATGCCATCACCAGATGCATATTTCCCCTCCCCTCCCCTGACAGTATTCCGCAGGGACTGTTCCCTCTGGTACACCTGGTACACTCCTCCTCTAGTGTCAACACCTCAGATCCTGCATGGACTAGCTGGCAGGAGTATTTGGAGACACTTTCCTTACTACGATGGGAGGTTCCCAGCTGTTTCAAAAAGACCACTATCATCCTGTTGCCAAAAGAAAAATCAAGCAAAAATAAAGACTACTGCTCAATGGCTCTGACATCTATAATTATGATCTCCAGCCTTCCAGATTGCCTTGATTGACTCCAATTTGCTTACTGTCATAACAGGTCCATGGTAGATGCCACCTTCCTGGCACTATACTCATCTTTGGAATAAGAACACCTATGCCAGACTATTTACTGATTTTAGCTCCACCTTCATTACCACAATTCCAATAAAATCCATCTCCAAAGTCTTAGATCTGGGCCTCTGCTCCACCATAATCTTCAACACCGGTGCTCCACTGGGTTCTCAGCCCTTTTCTATACTCATTATACAGTCACAATTGTGTGGCCAAATTCAGCTCTAACTTAATTTATAAATTCTCTGATGACACCACTGAAGTGGGTTGGATCTCAAACAATGATGAGACAGAATACCTAAAAAGAGATAAGACAGCTTAGTGGCATGGTGAGAAGACAAGCTCTCCCTCAATGTCAGCAAATGAAGGAGCCGGTCATCGACTTCAGGAAGTACAGTGGAGGAACATCCATTTATGTATCAATAATGCTGAGGTGGAGCTGGTCGAGATCTTCAAGTTCCTAGGAGTAAATATCACCAATGATCCATCATTGTCCATCCAAGTTGGTGTGATAGTAAAAAAAGTACACCAACACCTCTACTTCCTCAGAGACTAAGGAAATTCAGCATGTCCACAATGACCCTTACCAATTTTTATCGATGTACCATAGAAAGCATCCTAACCAGATGACTGGAATGGGAACCGCTCTGCCCAAGACTGCAAGAAATGACAGAATTGTGAATGCAACCCAGTCCATCACAAAAACCAGCCTTCCTTCCATTGACTCAGTCTACACTTCCCGCTGCCTCAGGAAAGCAGCTAAAATAATGAAAGACCCCCTCCAATTTCTACCATTGAGCAGAAGATATAAAGGTTTGAAAATGTGTAGCAGACTTAAGAATATCTTTTTCCCCACTGTTATCAGACTTGAATGTATTAGAGTTGATCTTTCTTTGCACCTTCTCTATATTCTACATTCTGTTCTATTACCCTGATGTACCGATGTAAGATATGATGTGTATGGTTAGCATGCAAAACAATACTTTTCACTGTATCTCGGTGTATGTGACAACAATAAATCAAATCCCCACAATACCTTCCCATGCAATCATTGAACCTGTTTACTTCCTCTCTCCTCACTATCTAAGGCTCTAGGCACATGTTCCAGGTGAAGCACTTCATTCAATTTAATTTGCTGTAAATGGTATTGACAACGTGGTCTCTACTGAGAAGACAAAATACAGTCTGGACAGTCTGATTAACGGAACACCTATGTTCTGTCTGCAGGAATGACCTCAAGTTTCAAGTTGCCTGTCACTTTAACATATCATCTTCCTGGTGAACATTTTGTCTTCAATCTGCTGCAATGCTCCAATAAGGCTCAATGCAAGTTGGAAGAACAGCATTCATTTTCCACTTGGGGACCCTGCAGCCTTCAGGAGTCAATATTGAGTTAAATAATTTTAAGAGTCTGAACATCTTAAAATCATACAGCACGGAAAATTACCCTTTGGTCCAACAGTCCATGTTGAACATAATCCTAAACTAAACTAGTCCCACCTGCCTGCTTGCCTATATCCCTCCAAACCTTTCCTATTCATGTATCTTTTAAATGTTGTCTTTTAAACCCACATCCACTACTTTGTCAGGAAGTTCATTCAACACCTGAACCACACACTAAAAAAATTTTGCCTCATTTTTTTAAAATCGTTCTCCTCTCACCTCAAAAATATGCTTCCTGGTCTGGAAATCCCCCAGTCTAGGGAAAAGACAACTACCAATAACTCTATCTATTCCTCTTGTTATTTTATAATTTATCAACCTTCTACGCTCCAGTGAATAAAGTCCCAACGCCTATCCAACCTTTCTTTGTAACTCAAACCTTCCATAGCCGTCAACATCCTAGTAAATCTCTCCTGAATCCAGTCCAGCTTGATAACATCCTTCTTATAAATGGGTGACCAAAACTGGGCACAGTATTACATAAGAGGCCTCACCCAATATCTTGTAAACTTCAATGTGACTTCCTAACTCTGCTGAGTCGGGATTGAGCAATGAAGGCAAGTGTGCCTTTTTAAGCATCCTGTCTATATGTGATGCCAACTTCAAAGAATTTGTCCAAATTAAATTCCATCTGCCACTCCTCACCAATTGACCTAATTGCTCAAGGTCCCTTTGTGCCTTTGCCCACTCCACACCCCCAGCCTCTTCATGTTATGGGCTGCTTTCATCATAGCCAACCCATTTTTACCTACTAATGGTCCCTATTATCAATTTTTTATTCTCCCTGGTTCACCATCATCCACCTCCTTGTCTGTGTTTTCTCTCTCCTCGGTCTCCATGCCTGTCTTCAGGATACCTCCACCATCTTTTTCTACCTACTATCAATTCTGAAAGAGGGTCACTTGACCAGAAATATTACTTCTGCTTTCTTTCCACAGATGCTGCCAGACCTGTGATTCTCCAGTAATTTCTGTTTTTATTTCAGAATCCCTCCTGAAATGTTGCTTTGCAACAGTTTGTATGTCACTGGCAGTCTCCCACATGGCAGGGTACTGATCCACTGCAGGAAAAGTACCAGTATCCTGAATAAATAGTACTTCATAAGGAGATGTAACTTGACTGCCTGCCCCATACAAATGAACAGCCTGTTCCTGATATCAGTAAACTTTTGTGAAGTTCACCTGACAAAGGAGCAGCGCTCCAAAAGCTTGTGTTCATTTGGCTCAAATAAACCTGTTGGACTATCACCTGGTGTCATGTGACTTCTAACTTTGTCCACCCCAATTCAACACCAGAAGCTCACATCATAGCTGTTAGGTGTTCCAATGTTCCAAAGGGAAAATCCACATTGTTTGGTGTGGTTGATTCACCATTCACCCTGACTGTTGCATCTTCCATATATTTCTGAGCAGGCTTCACCATAACCAAAGGGTGTCTCTTTGAGTGACAATTGTGCCAGATTACCTAACTCATACATTTGGCCAGCTGTTGGAAAAGTGCTGGGTCTTGTCATTCTAATAATTAAAACACAGACTTCATCTATCCGAAATAACTCTGCTATTCATCTAAGGGCATTTTTACAATTCATTAGGAAAACAAAAAAGATACAGTTGCTCGACATCATGCCGTAGATATGTGACATCTTGAATCAGAGCTCAATCCAAAGTATTGAAGCCAGTGACAAGAGCATTGTAATTTGGTCTGTTAGCTTCATTCATAGGCCATTGGTGAACTATAAGCATACATGACCTCAGAGGCAGCTTGCTGATCCTGGAATGCATCTCGATCATGAAGTCAACCGAAGGCTGGGAAGTGGAGGTTGGGGATAATGCAAGCATTGAAAGTGTTGATGGGTTACAACAGTCCTTTAGTTGCATCTTAGCCAAAGGTTTATACCTACTACAGAAGCCTTCTCATCCCTGAATAGAGTCTGAGTTCAAAGTCTACTGCAGACAGTAACCAACTGACATTCTGTGACAGTCTCGAAGGAGTGTTGCATTATCAGAAGTAATGTCATACATTTGGACCATTAAAATGAGGCCCTGTCCCTCATTACTTTCTTCTTGCCAATTTTCTTCCTGAAACTCACAGCAGAGCAAAGGAATTAGTTATTTACACATTTGTAAATGCTGTTGTTTGCCTACATATCCACAGAGAGTACATAATGTAGTTTGGAATGTCCTGGAGACTTTGTAAGATGCTGTAAAACTGCAAATTTTATTTCGTTATTTAACAACAGCTGGGACAGAAGTTGTGTTGGAGGGTCATTGGTCTTTTCCAGCTTTCAGACTTCCCATATTTCTTTCTGATTAGCAATACAGAAATAAGGCTGATGTGTGAACTTAAATACAAACACGCACTTACCTAAATTACCGATACAGGTCAGGGCTGCAGTCAACAGAAAGGCAAAGCTGAGAATTTGGAAGAACACAATAACAGCAGGAGAGTCACATGTTGCTTGTGAACTTTGCAATATTGATTAGACTACTTTTGGAAAACTGCATTCAATTTCCCTGATATAGGAAAGATGTTAAATTTGAAAATGTACAAAAATGATTTACAAGGATGTCACTGAGGTTGGGGGTTTGAGCTATAGGTTGAGGCTAAATAGACTGGGACTAATTTCCCTGGAGCATCAGAGGTTGAGGGGTGACTTTTCGAAGTTTTTAAAATCATGAGAGGTATGGATAGGGTGAATAGTCAAGGTCTTTCCCCCTGATAGGGGAGTCCAAAACTCGAGGGAATAGGTTTAAGGTGAGAGGGGAAAGATTAAAAAGACAATAGGAGTAGACCATTCTGCCCTTTGAGCCTGCACCACCATTCATTATGATCATGTCTGATCATCCTCAATCAGTATTCTGATCCTGCCTTATCTCCATAACCCTTGATTCCACTATCCTTGAGAGCTCTATCCAACTCTTTCTTAAATGAATCCAGAAACTGGTCCTCCACTGCCTTTGGGGCAGAGCTTTCCACACAGCCACTACTCTCTGGGTGAAGAAGTTTCTCGTCCTCTCTCTCCCAAATGGTCTACCCCTTATTTTTAAGCTGTGTCCTCTGGTTCGGGACTTACACATCAGCGGAAAAATGTTTCCTGCCTCCAGAGTATCCAATCCTTTAATAATCTTATACGTCTGTATCAGATCCCCTCTCAGTCTTCTAAACTCAAGGGTATACAAGCCCAGTCGCTCCAATCTTTCAATATAAGATAGTCCCGCCATTCCAGCAGTTGACCTCGTGAACCTACGCTGCACTCCCTCAATAGCCAGAATGTCTTTCCTCAAATTTGGAGACCAGAACTGCATACAATATTCCAGGTGCGGTCTCACCAGGGCCCTGTATAGCTGCAGAAGAATCTCTTTGCTTCTATACTCAATTCCTCTTGTTATGAAGGCCAGCATGCTATTTGCTTTCTTCACTACCTGCTGCACCTGCATGCTTATCTTCATTGATTCGTGAAAGTGAGGACTGCAGATGCTGGAGATCAGAGCTGAAAAGTGTGTGTACAAGAACACCCATGATCTCTTTGTACTGCCCCTTTACCTAACTTGACTCCATTTAGGTAGTAATCTGCCTTCCTGTTCTTGCCACCAAAGTGGATAACCATACGTTTATCCACATTAAACTGCATCTGCCTTGCATCTGTCCACTCACCTAACCTGTCCAGGTCACCCTGTAATCTCCTAACATCCTCCTCACATTTCACCCTGCCACCCAGCTTTGTATCATCAGTAAATTTGCTAATGTTACTATTAATACCATCTTCTATATCATTAACATATATTGTAAAAAGCTGCGGTCCCAGCACTGACCCCTGCAGTACCCCACTCGTCACCACCTGCCATTCCGAAAGGGAGCCATTTATCGCTACCAATTTTCAATCCAAGTCAATATTTTGCCCCCAATACCATGCACCCTAATTGTGCTCACTAACCTCCTATGTGGGACTTTATCAAAAGCATTCTGAAAGTCCAGGTACATTACATCCACTGGATCTCCCTTGTCCATCTTCAGAGTTACATCCTCAAAAAATTCCAGAAGATGAGTCAAGCATGATTTCCCTTCATAAATCCATTCTGACTCTGACCTATCCTGTTACTGCTATCCAAATGTGTCGTAATTTCATCCTTTATAATTGACTCCAGCATCTTTCCCACCAATGAGGTCAGACTAACTGGTCTGTAATTTCCTGCTTTCTCTCTCGCTCCTTTCTTAAAATGTGGCCCAACATGAGCCATCCTCCAATCCACAAGAACTGATCCTGAATCTATCGAACTCTGGAAAATAATCACCAACGCATCCACGATTTCTCGAGCCACCTCCTTCAGTACCCTGGGATGTAGACCATCAGGCCCTGGGGACTTATCAACCTTCAGACCTAACAGCCTCTCCAACACCAATTCCTGGCAAATATAAATTCCCTTCAGTTAAGGTCATTCAGCCACTGTTACCTCAGGGAGATTGCTTGTGTCTTCCCCAGTGAACACAGATCTGAAGTAACAATTCAATTTTCTGCCATTTCTTTGTTCCCCGTAATATATTCCCCTGTTTCTGTCTTCAAGGGCCCAATTTTAGTCTTAACCATTTTTTTGCCTTTCACATACCTAAAAAAGCTTTTACTATCCTCCTTTATATTTTTGACCCGTTTACCTTCGTACTTCACTTTTTCTCTGCGTATTTCCTTCTTAGTAATCTTCTGTTGTTCTTCAAAAGCTTCCCAGTCCTCCGTTTTCCCACTCATCTTTGCTATGTTATACTTTTTCTCTTTTGACTTTATATGTTTCTTAACTTCCCTCGTCAGCCACGGCATCCCATGCCTCCTCATAGGATCTTTCTTTATTTTTGGAATGAACTGATCCTGCATCTTCTGCATTATACACAGAAATATCCACCATTGTTCCTCCACTGTCATCCCTGCTAAGGTATTGCACCATTGAACTTTGGCCAGCTCCTCCCTCATAGCTCCATAGTTCCTTTTATTCAACTGAAATATTGTCACTACCGATTGTACCCTCTCCCTCTCAAATTGCAGATTGAAGCTTATTGTATTATGGTCATTCCCTCCTAATGGCTCCTTCACTTCGAGGTACCTGATCAATTCCAGGGACAATACCAGATCCAGAATTGCTTTCTCCCTGGTAGGCTTCAGCACCAGCTGTTCTAAGAATCCATCTGCCATCCAAAAGGGACCTAAAGGGCAACTTTTTCATGCAAAGGGTGGTGCGTGTATGGAATAAGCTGCAAGAGGAGGTGGTGGAGGCTGGTACCATTAGAATATTTAAAAAGCATCTGGATGGGAACATGAATAGGAAGCGCTAAGAAGAATGTGGGCCAAGTGCTAGCAAATTGAACCAGATTAATTTAGGATATCTGGGAGGCGTGACTCTATGAATGCATGAGCCAGATGAAGAAACCATTTGTAATGGAATTAAAGATAATTATCTATCATTCACACATTTTGTTGTTTTATCCTTCTGTGGATTGATTGGGCTTTGAGTCAAGGCAACAGTACGAGGAAAAGTGAGAGATTTATCTTTGGGATGACCTTCAGCTGAACTATGTTGCAACCAGTGTCAGAGACAGTGTGAGTGAATGTGTGTGTCTACAAATAGCAGCAATGCAGGAATAGCAGTTGTCGCTGTTTGAGACAAAACACTCACTGAATACTGGATATTAAAAAAACATTAAATGCAGTTCCTGAATTCCCACTTGATCAAATGCAACATAATAGATTAACACAAAACAGTGATGACAGATGATTCCAGATCAAATGGTACAGTGATCTGAGAATGGAACGTTTCAGAAATATCCTACTTAAGCCATTTCTGTGCATAGTGTAAGTACTTAATCAGGCTTATTATTGTATGGATTTGCACTACTTTCCCTCAATTGCTCAGTCTTGATTTTACTACATCGAGTTCTGTTCTTTTTCTGACCTTTACATGCTTCACATTGTTCAGCACTCTTCCATTTAAAACCACATCCAGATTGCGAAAGTGAACCAGCACAGGTTGCTGTCTGGGCTTTTTGTTCCTATTGATTGTTGCCTGTTTCCTGTTTCTAAACTTGCAGTTCATCTCGTTAGCAAATTTTCCAATGAATGTTATTCCTCTCTGTAGATATTTTAATCAGTCCGCTTGGACATATTATGACACACATCTGGAGTAAATGGGAGTAGATTGCATTGATTGGTTTTTGAGAATTAGTTGATAAAATAATATTTTTGGAGAAATCCAATGGAGTTGTAGGTAGAGTCCTTGTAGGACAAATTGGACATAGTCTGGAAGGAATAGACTTGATGGACTAAATTTGCCTTTTTGTTGCATTCTTTCGAGCATTCTGTTTCACTGAAAATGGCCCGATTGTGGTGTAAACATACTTTGAGTGAAGGTCAGAAGTCACACAAGACCAAGTTTATTTGATATCACAAGCTTTTGGAGTGCTTTGTCAGGTGAAGTGGAACAGGATTACAATTAAATAAAGCAAAGAACCGTGGATGCAGGAGATCAGAAAGAAACAAAAAAAAGGATCTCAGCTGAAGTGAAGATGGTTTGTGTGAGAAACGAAGCTCACTCACTTCAATAATTTCAGTCCAAGACAAGATCTGAATCAGTAGTATCGATTATTATGCTCTTGCAAGAGGGGCGTTGTGTCCACTGTCCACAAGGCAGGGACACACACACACTGAGTTCAACTAGTACACAGTATTTATGTAATTCATTCCTATTCCATCCTCCCATTGCTCCTCTCCTGTTTACATCTCCCACTTCTCTAAGACCGGCGCCCAATACTCTTGTTCATCTCTTACCTTATCCGGCCTTGTCTGTGACAAAATGCTTATTTCTGGCCTCACAAGGCCGTTTGACCACATCCTGCTGTGGTCCATTGTTCGGTATATCTGCCTTCACTACCATCTGTTTCCCTTACTTGTTGTGACCTTATGACCTCATGACTTATTGATTGTGGTTTGTTCTTGTTTTTGCAGAATGGGAAATAGATGCTTATAACTACTGTTTGTACAGGCATATCCAGCTTAACCCCCTCCCCTCACAGCACCTTATCTATTTGTCTGTAACATCTATCATTGTTTGCAGGCACATTTCATTCTTGTTTGCACATTTTAGCTAATACAAAAACCATTATGTATTTCCTTCACATAGTTTTCATTCTAGTTGACTCAGCTCTTGGCTGAAACAATTATCCACTGGTGTGAGTTCATTTACCTTGCATAAGTAATTATGATTGCAGAAGTAACACTACTTTACCTATATCCCACAGTTTGGTTTTGAAAAAGGGTCGCTGAACTCAAAATGTTAATTCTGCTTTCTTTGCACAGGTGCTGCCAGTGTGGTGCTGGAAAAGCACTGCAGGTCAGGCAGCATCCGAGGAGCAGGAGAGTTGATGTTTCAGGCATAAACCCTTCTCCTGCTCTTTGGATGCTGCCTGACTTGCTGTGCTTTTCTAGCACCATACTCGCGATTCTGATCTCCAGCATCTGCAGTCCTCACTTTCTCCACAGATGCTGCCAGACCTGATGAGTTTCTACAGCAATCTCTGTTTCCATTTGTTTCAGGACTACAATTAACTCTAGTTAAAGTGTAAGACTGTAATTTAGAAAAGTGAATTCACTAATGAAGCCTACATCATGTGTTCAAAAAATGAAGTAAGTGACAGTTTGAATGGAAGTAGTCACCTCACAATTAGTCTTAAAAAAAGCTTCCTACTTATGGCTGTCATAGGGCAAGCACATTTTGAGATAATATTTCATTCCCCCCCCAATCCTGGCACTTGTTATTATACATATTTCAGAAAAATACCTGTGTAACGAGTTATTAAACATTTTGTTTTCCAGCTTCGAAACAATCGGGGTTATTTGGTTCCAATTAATGGTGAACTGAATGTAAACAACAGGCAATCGTAAGTCTGAAGTAAAATGCAATTATATCAGTTGCACTTTTCACTCGGGGTGTCCTTACCTTGACATTGTCTCTCCTTCTTGGTTACTTGGTTAAGAAGTGCTTTCAATCTTCCTTACATGAAACATTTTCTCTTTATTTGTGTGAAAACTAATTCATTACTTGGGCGTTGATCTGGTAGTCAAATACGTAATTTGAATCTCAACGCTATGACAGAATTGTTGTTCAGCAGAAGCAACCTGCTTCACCTTAATTAGTAAAACAATACCAATAATTGTAGCTTAATTAAATAATATTTTTATACAGAAAATATATCTATGATGTATTACAGGTGATCTATAGAATTTTTGTAAGACTCAGCAGCAAAATGATTAAGAATCTCTGAGTTACACAAAAGAAAAAATACTGTGGATGCTGGAAATTTGAAATAATAAGAATGCTAGAAATTCTCAGCATGTCAGGAAGATCTGAGGACAGAGAAACCAAGTCAATGATCTTTTGTCAGAACTGGGATATATGGAAGAGGTAGTAGGTTTAAGCAAGAAAGAGAGGTGGGGATGAGGATGAACAAAAGGGAAGCTTTGAGATAGAGTGGAAGACAGGAAACATTAAATGAGAAAAGAAATAATAATGTGAGGCAAAAAGAGAATGTGGTTGAAGTATTAAATTAATACTTTATGTCTGTCTTTAAAGAAGTTGGTGCCTAGAATGCAGAGAAAGCCTGTTAAGCTCAATCACTGGAAGGACTGATGAGGAAGAGGTATTGGATAGGTTGTGTTATGTCTTCTGGTTCTCTTTTAGCTCTTAGATATTACTAATAATCATACATTGAACTGGCTAAACTTAGAATTATTTACCTTGAATCTAACTTTTTATGCTGCCTGGTTAGGAGACTGACCTAAAAAATGAGGTCTGCAGATGCTGGAGATCACAGCTGAAAATGTGTTGCTGGTCAAAGCACAGCAGGCCAGGCAGCATCTCAGGAATAGAGAATTCGACGTTTCGAGCATAAGCCCTTCATCAGAAAACGTCATGCTTGAAACGTCGAATTCTCTATTCCTGAGATGCTGCCTGGCCTGCTGTGCTTTGACCAGCAACACATTTTCAGCTGTGATCTCCAGCATCTGCAGACCTCATTTTTTACTCGAAGATTTTAACCTACTGCGAATCCTCTTACAAGGATGCCTTCCTTGAAGAAGCTCTCTTCCTCCCTCTACAAGGACATTTCCTGATGAAGGGCTTATGCTTGAAACGTCAAATTCTCTATTCCTGAGATGCTGCCTGGCCTGCTGTGCTTTGACCAGCAACACATTTTCAGCTAGGAGACTGACCTAGGCTGGTGTAATGTTACACAACACCTGACTCTCCAGCAGCTGTGAATGTGGTCCTCCGGAATATTTACAAATTCAGTATTTCTGTCTTATTAGTTTCTATGGTATTGTTACTGGTTCCTATTATTATAAGAGACCGTATGTTGTTTTTTATTTTTTGAAACTATAAACTGAAATGAGAGGTTGACTCCTATTAGTGAAAAGTCAAGAACATTTTACAACTTGAAAATCAAGGGTTGCATATTGTTGTGATTTGGAGGTGCCGGTGTTGGACTGGGGTGTACAAAGTTAAAAATCACACAATACCAGGTTATAGTCCAACAGGTTTAATTGGAAGCACACTAGGTTTTGGAGCGACACGCCTTCATCAGGTGATTGTGGAGGGCTCGATCGTAACACAGAATTTATAGCAAAAATTTGCAGTGTGATGTAACTGAAATTATACATTGAAAAATTGATTGTCTGTTAAGCCTTTCATCTGTTAGAATACAGTGATAGTTTCACTTCTTTCATGTGTAAATCACAAAACCTTTTTTTAAAAGTTGCATTCTCGGGTTAGCTGTTCACAATGGTGATAGCTAGACAGTATGTTGAAGGTGTTAACCTCCTGTGTTCTCTGTCTATGACCTGATGTTTAGGTTGATTCTAATCTAAAAAGTGAAATAACAAGAGTTTTACATAAATTCATGCAGTTTCAAAAACTGTATGATTTTTAACTTTGCATATCGTTGAGCAGTGGAATGTAATGGTACGTTTTGCAAACAGTAAAGGGAAAATTTGAGACTGAACGCCATTGTGAATTTTTGAGTGAAGGACATTATGCCTGACTACAGCCATCTGACTGGTTTGAACTGCAAAATGCTAAAAGGTAAAAGTGCCAAGAACAGCAGGGTGAAAGAAACAGCCAAAGGATGCAGACAGCAAGCGTCCATCTCTCTGTCTCTGTCTCTCTCTCTCTCTGTCTCTCTCTGTTGGTGTGGGGCAAAGAAAAAAACACAAGAAATCTTAAATAGTTCATTCAAGAAAAGAATAGTTCATTCAAGAAAAGTTCATCAAATCGATTATTGAATTTAAGGTTGACTCTCACCCTAGAGACAATAGCATCACATTATTACAAAATTAAAAGGACTGTAAAATAAAAAAAACTTCTTGTGGTCAGGATTCTTGATCCTTGGAATTTTGTTTACCTGTCCATATTCTTTTTCCAACCATAGTATATATATATTAAATCATTTGTCTTTGTTAATTGTGAGAGAGACAGAGAGAGAGAGAAAGAATATATTTTAAGTTGTGTAAATTAGAAATCCTTTCTTTTCACTTTTTGTGTTAAATTATGTAGTCTACTGTGAGAAATAAAACTCACAAAGTCACAAATTTCAGTCCGAGTCAAATTCTGAAGCAGCGAATTTTATTGATAAGTACTTGCAAGAAGGGGTGCCTAACGAGTAAGCACCCCGATCTGAGGGTTACATTCTGATTTATGCTGTTCAGCTGCATCTCTCGGTCCTCCCCTTTCACCCCATTGGTTACTTTTGCTGTAGCGTGTAGCCTATCACAAGTCTAGCTTCCCTCCGCCTCTGTTTACTTCTCCCATTACTCTAAGCCTGTCGCTCCTTACTCTTGTTTATCTCATTCCTTATATGTGACTATCCTGGCATAGTTTGCTGTCTTCGTGCGATCATCCTGCCAAACTAAATTTCATCCGTTAGCCACATCCCTCCTGCGACTGGCGCACTATTCTCCTATTACTGGTACATCCTGCTACACGGTCGCTCTGCCCTATTAGTCATAGATAATTCTGTCTGTTTTCATTTCGCACTGTTTAGTATCGGCATGCGCAGCCTGATTTTATAACGTAAGCTTTTGCAGAAGCAACACCTGTTCCCTTATTCTGCACAATTTTAACCCCATACCTTACAATCCCCCCCCCCCCTTTTCTTCTTGGCTACTAAGTTTTGTCTTCTGCATTTGTCTCAACCGTTGCCTTCCAGTTTGCTAGCATCATCCCTGAGACTTCATTTATAGTGGCTAATTCCTTAAGGTCACTCATCCCCTCATTGTTCAAGAGGTTGAGTTCCTCTGCCTGAGTACCTTTTAGAGGCATTTGTTTTGCCAAGGCTATCTCAGTTAGCTGCTTGGTTAACTCCTGTACACAAGGTATGATACAATAGCCAATTGCTGTCAGTACCCCTACTACCACTATCAGGGAGGTGAGGGTGGAGACTACCACACCTTTCCACTTCCCAAATCATGATTCTAGCCATCTGATGAGTGATGTGTCCACTACTGAATTCTCAGCCAATTCTTCCGCCAAGGTGGTCAATCCTCACAAGGCACGAGTGATTGACCCATCAGTGCTGTATTATTTGGAATAAAGGTACAACATCTACCTCCTAACATCACATCCACCCTCTTTTTCAGCTAGGGTCATATCTAAGGCCAGTCTGTTTTCCCAGGCCATTCTGCGAGTTGCATCAAGTTGCTCGGAAATACTCTTGACTGCATCTCCAGTGTATTTGATGAATCTTTGCTGGTTGTAAAAACATATCGAATTTTATCCAGTCCACATTCTTGTTGACTGTTACCCACCAAAATAGGGCCGATTCAAAACCTGCTGCAATCTGGTTGCGGGCCTTGAATTCATCGGGGACCCCTCTAGGAACTTCTATAGAGTCGAGATAAATCCTATCATCAAAGGAAGTATCTAATATCGACCTTTTACTCCTCCCATTCTTTGTTACTACCACCTTCTCCTTCTCAAATGCCAAGGTGAATGGGATTGCCAATTGCACATATCCCTCTCCAGTCAGGAGGTAGGGTAGGTCGCAATATTCTGCCTCCACAGTACCGCCAGAGATCCGCCCGGGGAACCCGGAGTGCTGAGTAGTTCCCTCCTTTGTCTGTTTTGGTGTCATTCTGAGTTCCAATACATAACCTCAACTCTTCCAAGTCTCTAGACCAATTTATACATCAGATTATATACGATGTGTGATTCCCGACCATAGTCAAAAACGGTGGGGGGAGCTTTCAAATCTGTCTTCTCCAAGGGAGGGAACGTTAGAGATAGGGATGTACAATTCCTGTCATTCCATGCAGTCTTATCCTGAGACAGGGCTATCATACATTCCATGCCCTTCCTGTTTTGGTTCCACCCGAGCGGAAAGGGGACTATGTGGGCAACTGGTCTACTGGAGGCACATGCATAGCAATTGCTTTTATTCAGAGTTTTAACAGTGTACTTTACCCATTCAACCCAGGCATTTGCGTCCCCATATCTAGTTTCTATTTCAATGGTCTGCTTCAAGTCCTTCACCTCTATAATTTTTACCACCTTTGGGTCATTGGGAGGGGTAAAATGTTGTATCTTACTATCAAGTTGTTTGGCTCGTTTTCCATTTCCTATGACTATTTGGACACAGCAGCCCGAAAAACACTTCCCAGTGGTAGCCATTAAATTGTTACTAAGGAGTTGAGACTTGTTTTTATGGGGAAAGGAGTCTTCAGAGGAGGTATTCCTAATGGTGAGCTATATCGGGTGGCACTTTCTGTCAGGACAGTCTAGGGCTGGGCGAAAGGGGGCTCTATGGATAGTGATGCCAGGTGGCGGCTTTTGCGAACTAAACCTTGTGTCCGGGTCTTAAGAAAGATTTTGGAGGAAATATACTCCCTCCGATACTTTACATCTGTGCATTTTACTAGGCTGCAAGCATCGACCTCTATTACTTGCGGATATTCAGACTCAGGGACCATTAATAACAAATATGGAGATGACAGCATCGTTTGACAAGATCCCAATACAAAGAAAGCTAATATGGTAACCCTAAGCGTCCCCAGCATCCTACAATAGCATTGAAGGACCGAGAGATTTAACATGCAATACGATATATAGATATCAAAAAGAAACTATCCTGCATCCGCATAAAAATCAGTTACTGAAAGTCTTTTGAGTCTGAGTTTCAGTGGTTCTTTCATCGATTCGGCTGTCCAGACTTCTTCCTTAACCGGGGATTCCATCAGTCCTTTGACCCTGGTGTAGTGAGTCCAGCCTTTCTCCACCGTGTGTATCGTCATTTCAGTAGTTAAAAGAACCTGGTACGGTCCCTCCCAATCTGGGTGCAATTTAGTTTCTGTCCATGACTTAATTAGGACTGAATCTCCCGGCCGGATGGGATGGACGGCGAATTCAAGCGGCGGAGTCTGTGCCAGTAATCCTTGTCTCCTAAGAAAAGACAAAGAGGAGGACAAGCCCAGTATATACTTCTTTAAGAACAGATCTTTAATCTCCAGGGTTGGCAGTTCCCCTTTCGTTCCCAGATAGGGCTGGTGGGCGGCACGGTGGCACAGTGGTTAGCACTGCTGCCTCACAGCGCCTGTAGACCCGGGTTCAATTCCCGACTCAGGCGACTGACTGTGTGGAGTTTGCACGTTCTCCCCGTGTCTGCGTGGGTTTCCTCCGGGTGCTCCGGTTTCCTTCCACAGTCCAAAGATGTGCGGGTCAGGTGAATTGGCCAAGCTAAATTGCCCGTAGTGTTAGGTAAGGGGTAAATGTAGGGGTATGGGTGGGTTGCGCTTCGGCGGGTCGGTGTGGACTTGTTGGGCCGAAGGGCCTGTTTCCACACTGTAAGTCTAAAAAAAATAATAATATCCCATAAGGGGACAGCCCCATATCTTTCCTTGGGGCCGTTCGCACCCGCAAAAGGGCTTTGGTAAACACTTAGTCCAAGGGAGTCTGGTTTCTACTATTAATTTAGATAACTGCTTCTTGAGTGTCTGGTTCATTCTCTCACCATTTCCTGATGAAGGTGGGTGCCAAGGGGTGTGGAACTCCCAGGAGACTCCTAATCCTTCATTACTCCCTGGAGTACCCTGGAAGTAAAATGAGTTCCCTGATGTGAATCTATACATTCCACTATCCCGTACCTGGGGATTATGTGTTCAAGTATTATCTTGGACACCCCACTTGTGGTGGCAGTGGCTAAAGGGTGCATCTCCACCCATCCAGATAGGTGATCAACCATTACCAGCATACACCTCAGTGTTCCCACTCGGGGTAATTTGGTATAATCTACGAATGCCCTGAAATGATCGGAGCCCAGATTCTCTCCCGCCTGGGACTTGTTTCCTCAATACCTTTTTGTTGATTTTCTTGCATGTTATACATCCCTCACGTATCTGTTTGGCTATCGTATAGATCCCTTTGCATCCATATTTCCTTAAGACCAAATCACACATTGCTTGCACTCCCCAATGACTCTCCTGGTGTAAGACAGCCATAATTTCTCGCATCATCATCTTATTTAGCATCTCCCGGCAATCGGGTAGCATCCAGCGCCCCTCTACTGTCTGTGTAGCTCCCAGTTCTTCTAACTCTCCCTCTTCCTTAGCGCTAAATATCAGTCTCCCCCCAGATTCCTGTACCATAGTTATCAAAAATATATATATTGTAGCGGGCTGAGGGTTCAGCACTGCCTCCTTAGCAACTTCATCCGCCAATCTAATTCCCTTTGCTTCGGGATCATTTCCCTGCTGATGTCCATTTATGTGGACTATTGCTATTTCCTTTGGCAATTAAAAGGATTCCAATACTTGCTTTACCAATTCCTCATGAGACAGTTCTTTACCCCTACTGTTTATCAGTCCCCTCTACTGCCATATTTTCCCAAATGTATGTGCCACCCCAAAGGCATGCTTAGAATCTGTGTATACAGTTCCTTCTTTGCCTTCCAAGGTCGTAAGGGCCCTTCCTTGTGCATAAAGTTCGCAAGCCTGTGTTGACCAATCATTGGGTAGCCTATTAGCCTCAATAACACTCCCTTCAATTCCATCCACTACTACATATCAATTGTGTCTTTTACCTTCAATCACTCTGGAGGACCCATCAATGAACAGCCTGGCCCCTGCAAGTAGAGGGATATCTCTAAGGTCCATTCTTACATTAGTGTGATATTCTATAATGTCAAGGCAGTCATGTTCTGGGTCTGAGGGAGCTTCACCCTCCCCTTTCCAGAGAAAGGTAGCTGGATTCAGACAAATGTCTGTGATCAATGTAAGGTCATCCTTTTCGATTAGAATTGCTTCATATTTTAGAACTCTACAGTCCGTAAGCCACCGCCCTGCTCTCTGATTTAATATGGTTTGTACCTGATGTGGGGTGCTGACTATTAAGCTTCCCCCAAAAGTAAGTTTCCAACTTTCTTCTACCAATAAGGCTGTTGCTGCCACTGCCTGCACACACTCTGGCCAGTAATGTAGCTTCCCATTCTTTAATTAACAATGAATTATTGCTGTCATGTTTTAAATTAGCTATGAATCAATATGGTAGGTCACTGAGAATATGTGAAGGAATCCTGCCAATTAATATTGATTCAGGCTAATACAATTGATTTATTATAAATATTAATTATTAATTATATATTATATAAATAAAATAATCATTATCTGTAATTCAGGGTAGAAACGCAACAAGCGACTAAAACATTTTAAAAACTGTAATTGCGCAGTTCTGTTTGTTTACCAATCACTTATAACTTTTCACTCTGTTTCTGTAATTGTTTTGCTCCAGTACATTGGTTTTTAAAAACCTCAACAAATTCCATAGGACCATTTTCAGTTAATCCAATTCCCGATTTGGTGGCTGTATCTTGTCATGAGCGCAAAACTGATTCTTCTTGCCTCTTATCACAAAACCGTCGCCATAGTCCAATTAACTCTTTCGTTCCCGCTCCCATGTTCCGTTGCCGATTTAACCAATTGAACAGCTTTAGGGCCACCTCATGGCCATTCTTCATCACCAGTGTTTTGTTTAAGGCTTGATTTTTTTTTTAAAGATATATTGCAATATTTCTTGCTCCCTATAGCTTCAAATACCAATTTATCAATTTATGCTTGCCCAACTTTAAAGCCTATTCCTAACTATACATTTTGGAATCTTACTTGTAAATATATATTTATATATTATAAATTCATTTATTCAGTATTTAATATTTAAAATGTAAAATGCATACAGTTCCCAACTTTGAAATCCACTATTATTACCCGGTTTTAGTCCCTTAATTTAAATCCAAAATTAGTTTTCTTAAGTAGTCCTGAACAGTCACTGCTCAATTACAATGCTATAGGTTGTGAAATAACTAGAGCTGTCTTAAAAGGATTTGTCTATTCAAGTTAAAAAAAACTTCTAATGCACGAATAATGGCCGAATCCAAGGTCACAGATATTAACCATAGGATTGATTAATTACAATCTAATGTTGAACTGAAACTTCAACTGTCATTGAGGGAGGGAACTTTCTGAATAAAGCTCCGGCTTAAAATTAAGTGGAAACAAATGAGTCTGAAACACAAAGAAAGGTTATCATGTTGTTTTGCTCCGTATTAAGCTGATTTGCAATCACTTTTATGTAAGGATAAAAGAGAGTAGTTAGAAACTGATAGTAAGGCAGCCATGACCTGTAAAAAGAACAGGAGTTAACATTTTATTTCATAATCACTGTAAAATCCTTAACCTTAAAAGAAATCATGTTAAATTTCCATAATAGAAATCAGATTCAAAACAGTCCTGGATCTCAAGCTCCAGGGAACAAAGTACAAATATTCAATCACCAACAAACAAATGTGCATTCAAACCGAATCACAAAGGGTTAAACTTTCTATTAGCAGTACAGCGCTTTTCTCTTTGACACACACACACACACACCATTTCTCACAGACACTTTCTGAGCTTTCCGCAACAACAACTCTAGAGGCTTCTGGCTCCACCCCTATATCTTTTGAAATTTTTCTGGATGTAACACCCTGCTTGTAGGGTCTCCACCTCTGTCCTTGTCCCTGTCGACTGGACCCTACGAAAGGTCCTCCTTGTCCTCTACCCCTTCCTCTATGTTTTACGTGCTGCCACCCTCCACTCCGGTTGCTTGTCACTGGTTCGATTCTTTTCTTGACTACTTTGTCAGCCGTGACTACCATCATTTTCACCTTCTGTTTTTGCTTCTCATCCTCTCTCTTTACAAATGCTTTCTGTGCCTCCCTTAATAATTCCTCAAGTGATTTCTCACTCCACCTATCTATTTTCTGAATTTGTTTTTGGATGTCTGGCCATGATTTAGTTACGAAGTATATCCTCAGTAGCCCTTCAGCTACTAGCCCTGCCAACATGAAGCATAATCTGATCCCTCCTGACTGACAGGCTGTTTTCTGTTGACATATAAATTCAAATGTTTACAAAAACAGTCTTCGTCCGACCCGTACTTTGGTCAGAAGATGGCGGGACGAAGAATGGATTCCTTAGTCCATACAAAGCAACAATATTTAATCTTCTTTTTGCTATCTTTTTCCCTTGTACAAGTATTATTTTTCCAATTCCACAACATCTTGCCCAACAGACTTTCTGGAGGTATGTTGTCAGGGACCCGGCCTCCATTTCCATTTTTTTTTCCCAGAGGCTTTTACTTTACCCTCAGCACAGCCCATATTGAGTTCCTTTGTTAGACACTTATTAACTACCAGACCTCAATCCCAGCCACCAAGGCAGTACTTAAAAATCTCTTTTCCTACCTTGGTCCATGCATGGAGTTGCCTGGCTCCCTGTACCCACTTACAATCTTTCGCCTGGTTCAGATAGACTCTCATTGGATCTCAATCAGTCAACCAGAAGGGGAAACCCACTGGCGAGGAACACAGGACCGTTCTTAAAGGAACGGGAGGCGTCTTCCCAGCCATCGACGGTGCCTACTCCACTAGTGATGATGGACACCTCAGACGAGCGCCCAAACTGTGAGAAACAAAAGTCACATATTAATAAATTTCAGTCTGAATCAAATTCTGAAGCAGCAAATTTTATTGATACGCACTTGCAAGAACGGGTGCCTAACGAGTAAACACCCCGATCTGAGGGTTACATTCTGACTTATGCTGTTCAGCTGCGTCTCTCGGCCCTCCCCTTTCACCCTACTGGCTACTTTTGCTGTAGTGCTAGCCTATCACAAGTCTAGCTTCTCTCTGCCTCTGTTTACTTCTCCCATTACTCTAAGCCTGTCACCCCTTACTCTTATTTATCTCATTCCTTATATGTGACTATCCTGGAGACTATGCTGTCTTCGTGCGATCGTCCCGCCAAACTAAATTTCATCCGTTGGCCACATCCCTCCTGCGACTGGCACACTATTCTCCTGTTACTGGTACATCCCGCTACACGGTCGCTCTGCCCTATTAGTCATAGATAATTCTATCTGTTTTTGCTTCTCACCGTTTAGCCTAATTTTATAATGTAAGCTTTTGTAGAAGCAACTCCTGTTCCCTTATTCTGCACAATTTTAACTCTATACCTTACATCTACAATAAATAGTTATTTGTTTCTGTTGTTGAAGAAAACAAGGTTTGAATTGTTTTTTGTCCTGAAAGCAGTCATTCAGACAAATTGGTTGTTTTGGTGGTCTCATTGTGAATTTATATATTTATTCATTTTTGTGACCGCTTGTGGAACAGTGGGGCATATTATGACACCATAGCACGATACATAACAAGATGTTTCTACTTAAGGTTAATAAGTCACGAGGACCAAGTACAATACATCTGTGCATACTAAGAAAAGTGAGAGTGGAAATTTCAGCAGTACCAGGCCTTTAGTTTTTTTAGTCTTTCTTAAGATTTAGGGGCAGAGAATTGCAAACATTGCAGTCTTGTTCAGAAAAGGGTCTAAAGATTAGCGCAACAGGCTAGTAGTTTTCACTTTGGAGGTCTGGAAATCTTTGGAACAATAATCTGGGACAAAATTAATAACCATATAGACAAATGGAGATTAGTTGAGGAAAGCCAGCCTGGATTTCTTAAGTGAAAATCATGTTTGACTAACTTGCTGGAGTTTGTTTTGGAGAGCTCACAGGGAGAGTTGATGACAGCAATACTGTTGGTGTAGTATACGTTTGATATTGTCCCATACAATAGACTTGTGAGCAAAGTTAGTGTTAATAAAATTTTTAAAAAAGCAGAGTAACATGGATACAAAATTGGCTGAATGGCAGGAATCAGAGAGTAGTGTTTCCTGGATGTTTTTCATGCGGGGCAAGTTTTGTATTAGAGTTCTCCCAGGGTCAGTGTTCAGAACCTTATGTTTCCAGGTGTATGAATGATGAGGGCCTTGGAGTACAGGGCACAATTTCAAAACTTGCAGATGACATGAAACTTGGCAGCACTATCAGCTGTGAGGATAGTATGGGACTTCAAAAGGATGCAGGTTGGGGAAGTAAGTAGACAAGTGGCAGATAAGTTCAATACAAAGAAATGTAATTAAATTTTGTATAATGTCGGGCAATGTGAAATAAAGCATCCCTCTCCAAAGGGGAGCAAGAGCAGAGGCACCTGGGTGTAAATGCACGTAAGTCATTAAATAAGACCAGAACAGAGTAAACCGGTACTTGATAAAGTGTACAGTACCCTAGGTGATTTTAAGGAAGGCAAAAAGTACAGCATAAAGTAGGTTATGTTGAGCTTATATCAGACACTAGTTTGGCATCAGCTGGAGTATTTTGTTCAATTTTGAGACTTTAGAAATAATATGAAGACAAGTGCAGAAGAAATTTACAAGAACAGCTTCAGTGATGAGGAACTTCAGTTATGAAGATGGACTGAAGAAGTTAGGACTGCTTAGGAATGTTCTCATTCGATGAGAAGGCTGAGACGAGATCTGAAAAAGGTGTTGAAGTCATAAGAAGTAGGGGCATGTAAAAAGGATGAGCCTGTTCCCAGTCATGAAAGGGTTGAGAAGAAATATGCACAGATTTAAAACAATTAGCAGAAGAAACAAAACAATATGAGAAAAGAATTTTCAGGCAGCAGGTTGTTAGTGCCTGGAATGCTTGAGAATGTGGTAGAAGTAGGTTCAATTTGAGGCATTCATAACAGAGTTAGATTGTTAACATCAAAAGGGACAATGTGTAAGGTAATGGGAAGCAGGCAAGCGAATGACGTATTCGAAGAGTTGATGCAGATGTGATGGGTCAACTGGCCTCCTCCTGCACTGTGACAATTCTATGATTCTGAGAAGGCTATGCGAAGCTATCTTACACAGACGTGTGACACTGGGAATGACAGAAATGAGAGGAAGATCTGTTGAATCTGAAGACAGATTCAGTGGAGGTTGAGCCTTATGGTGAGCAACAGGAAGGGATGAGAACAGAAGTGCTCAAAGTAGAATGGTCACAGCTGAAGGTCCATGTTAGGAAAACAAAGGCATATCAGATGCAGTAGCATGAAAAAATTGTCATTAAAACTGACGCAATGGAAATCAAGAAACTAGGAAGATAGAACAAAGTCCTTAAAGTAAGTAGGGCATGAGAAAGTATCATCAATACACCTGTCAGAAATAGTGGACTACTCTTGAATGTTGGTCAGGATCCCATCCCTGGAAATGAAGGCTGAGAAATTGAAGGGAAGACTTTGAGACAGCGACATGAAGGAGAGAAAAGGGAGAATTGGAAAGGTTGATGAAATTCTTTTTACAAAGGTGAACACAAGAAATGGCACTCATGCATCATTAGTTAGTTTCTCTATTATAAGGGGTAGTTGAGTTTGCATCAATCCGAGTATCATCCATACACTGTGCCAAATTAGGAACAGAGTAGGCTTAACAGCTTCTCTTACTTCTTCCATCATTCAATAAATTAATAATTTCATATCTCTTAAAAACCTCACGGCTAACAAGAATCACTCAATTCCATATTTAAAATTATTAATTGAGTTTGCCTGTCTTCAAGACGAGCTGAGACATACAGCCGTTGTATACACTATTCCTTCGGAAGGATGTCTTAACCTCTGTTCGTTTTCGAATGGTCTGGCATACTTGCTTATGTGGAACTCATTTTATAATAATAATGAGATGTGGTTTATCATGAGACATTTATTATTGTTGAAACACAAGATAGACTATATACATAGGTTACAAAACCAGTCTTTCCCTCGAATATCACAAGTAACCCTACAGTTCTTAAATGTCTATGCTCACACACCAGTTTAAAATCTGCTTTGGGAGCATAAAAGTTAGAAAGTGAATGCTAACTTGATTACAGCTCGTCGATCTGAAATTGAGACTGTACTTTCTGCTCTCTAAGTTCTTGCGTCTTGGTCCTGATGTTCTCTGGAGTGTGTGTGAGAGACCCCTCTGATTTGAGTGGCTTCTTTTAACTAGTTATCTGGGTCATTTCTGAGTACAGTGGCTTAGTAGTATTTCAATGTATCCATGTAATTAGAATAATTTAAATTGAGTTTCTATCTCAGGAAAGGTGTTATAAAAGACAGTATTGGATATTTAATTTCCCCTATTGATTGAGCTGACCCTAGGAATTGAGCTATCTCAAAAACTCAGACCCATTGTTCCACCTGAAACCTTGCAACATTGTCTCATCAACAACCCATTCAATAATCAGTCAACATGAATGGCTTGTATATCCGTTTGATGAAGGGCTTATGCCCGAAACGTCAATTCTCCTGCTGCTCGGATGCTGCCTGACCTGCTGTGCTTTTCTACTACCATGCCCTCAACTCTGATCTCCAGCATCTGCAGTCCTTACTTTCTCCTTGTAGATCTGTCTGGCTTGATTCAATTCCCAGCACACCATTCAGTTGGCCAGTTTTCCCAGCACACCGTTCAGTTTGCCTGTATTGCTTTCAGTGTCCCAAAAAAAGATGTTATTTTGTTTAAAAGGAACATTCCACTACCTACATTTCGCCCCTTTGAACCCGTGAGTTTTTACAAATTTGGTTCCCAATTTACTTGACTGGTGGCCTGAGATGTTGAAACCTATGATGTTTTTAAAAAAATTAGCAAAAACTGTTACATCAAAAGGATACATAAAAGTTCCAGGAAGGACAGGTTACATCAGAAGAGCAAAGTCCATGACCCGCATGATTAGTAGCAGAATACAAGTCACCAATTGGAGTAACCAATATGTCTCGGAGTCCCTTTGCCATACCCATCTGTACGGATTGTTTATTTTGCTGCAGCCCCTAAAATCCTCCCACCAAGTGATCTCACTTCGTGAGGCATCTCACCCTTTAATTCTTTAGTGATGTGCTATTCATGTAAAGGTTTTTATGGATGCTAGCCAATTGTGATCACATCTGATCCAATTTCTCCAGCAGGAGTTTTATTCCTGTGTCATACTTTTCAAAGTAATTTCAAATATATTAATTAATGTGTCATTTGCATTAGCCAGAGTCACTTCCCTTCTGTGAATATCTGTCTATTCGATTTGGCCAATTTGTGTGGGGATGTGATACAGAAAGTGGTGTTTAGAAACATGACACATCACTGCCCTGTGCTGGTATTCCTTGAGTGACATTTTGACACAGTATTTACCCTCCTCACTGTAGGCAACTCCAGTGAGGTCGGTTGTCAGGCTCCAAGCCTTGAGGGTTTAAATTAATGCTTGTTCTGAATCAACAGAGTATATGTTTATTTGAGTGGTTTGGATATGGATATACAATTGTCTGATCAGTTTGTTCACAGTTACTCAGAGTGGTCCCCACCAGTCTGTCTTCCTTCTTGTGAATATTTGGGACTAGTCTGGGTTTAGCTTCATATTTGCCCGTCCCATTTCCAGGACTCTCTGAGTCTATACGTGATGCAGGGCATAACTCTAGTACTAAGCAGCCTGTCTCTGTGCAGCGGTTTTTAGAAAATCCCCACTAATCCTCTGTAATCCCTATGCTCATACAACAAAGGACGGAACTTCTGTTGGGTTTCCTGTACACAGTGAGTTGGTCATTACAGCCCTCGGAAGTGACTGTTTTTGCCGGGTGAACCCACAGAATCCCGACCTCACATACTGTCACATTGGGTGGAACAAACCACAGATATCCCGGGCACCTGGATTTTCCATACAGCCATGCAATATCACAACAATATGTATATATTCATATACCCACTGTTATGAAGTTGAATGAATGTATGCTCATTTAAAAATAGAGTCTTTTCTGAATTTTGAGGTAAACTTAAAAGTGCAGGCTCAGCTGCCTGAACAGAATAACTAGGAAATGAACTGTTCCAAAATAGATACATGTAACAATTGGCAGTTAAATGGATACCCGAGTTTTGTTTATTGTTTTGACAGCAATTTGAAATTAACCAATTAGTTTAAATTATGCTTGGGCTACAAAAACCCAATCGAGTTTGAATTTATTGCTTTGATGGTACTGAACCAATGACTGCAAATGATGTTGGTGGGGTGGGGGTATACAAAAAATGGGCATTTTGAAAATTGGTCAGTAAAACCGTCACTGAACAGCAGAGCAACTGCCACAGAGCCAGAGAGTTCACTGCCCATTAGAAGACACTCTATATCAAAGATACCTTCTCCTGCAAAACATACTCGCAGTAAAAAGAAAAAAGACCAGGAAGACCAGCAGATGGAAGACTGAGGACAGTGGAGAAGGCAGAAACTGTGTGGACTTGAGATTAAGTTAATGTAACGTTTAGTAAGTGTATTATTGAAACAGCATGGTAATAGGATTGTGTTCAGTTAAGGGAAGGATTGTTCGCTTTTTTAATAGTTTTGTTTAGTGTTCACTATTAGAAATACAAAAATAAGTTGTCATTTTCTTTAAGTAGTGGAAATTGTGGGCGGCACGGTGGCACAGTGGTTAGCACTGCTGCCTCACAGCGCCTGAGACCTGGGTTCAATTCCCGACTCAGGCGACTGACTGTGTGGAGTTTGCATGTTCTCCCCGTGTCTGTGTGGGTTTCCTCCGGGTGCTCCGGTTTCCTCCCACGGTCCAAAGATGTGCAGGTCAGGTGAATTGGCCATGCTAAATTGCCCGTAGTTAGATTAGATTCCTTACAGTGTGGAAACAGGCCCTTCGGCCCAACAAGTCCACACCGACCCGCCGAAGCGCAACCCACCCATACCCCTGCATATACCCCTTACCTAACACTATGGGTATGGGTGGGTTGCGCTTCGGCGGGTCGGTGTGGACTTGTTGGGCCGAAGGGCCTGTTTCCACACTGTAAGGAATCTAATCTGAAAAAATTAGGAGTTCTCTGTCATTCACTCACATTTTAGCAGATTATGAGACGAAGTGAGCTTTTCTGGGTGTTTGGTTTTAATTATCAGAGAGGTTCGACCTCCATGTCATAATACCACCAGCAATTAAACAGATTTAGAAGAATATGTCGAATGCAGTTCATCTGGTCACTTGTAAATTTCCTGGAGGTAGGCTACCTAAAAAAAAAGCAAGAATAGTTTCTGTGAGTATCATGATTTAATTTCTGAATCCTCTTGTCATTTGAATAAACAGCAATTTTTAAAGTTTAAAATCACATTTAATTTTAGAATCTGAATACTATCACTCATGTTATTTTAAAATTCAAATCAGTGCTATCATCTCTGGATCAGAAGTGAACCTGCCAATGAATGGGCTAGATTGATATCAGTGCCCCACATCTGCCTTTTCCTTCTTCCTGCTCCTTCATGGGGTGAATATCTAGGGGAAGGTGTCTCCTTCTCTGTACAGGTATGGGGAAGGAACTCTGAGGGGGTGGTCTGGGTATCCTATCAGTTAGGGAAGGTAGAGTGTTCACTAATTTGATTCTCAGGTTGTCTTTAGCCCGAGTCTCCTGCTTGAGGGCATCGGTCCAAGTGGGCTGAGTAACAATGTATGAGTTGTCCCTTGAACAATTTGAGTTGATTTAAATGATGCCATCCCTGTTCACCTACTTCCAGCTGTCTTAATAATTCTACCTTTACTTCTAATGCTCCAAGCTGTCTATCATATTTTGATGATTCCCCAACCAGGTAACATATCTGCTGCACTGGAATCATTTGGTCAATACTTTAATTTTACTGTTAGCTGCAGCTTTCTTTCCCTCCAGGATTCTGTCAGTGTAACGCAAGCTCTCGGTGTCAGTTATAACATTTGCTATTCCAATTCCCTTTCTTACTCTATTCTTTACTTTACCTTTGGTGTGTTTCCCCAGAAATTATCGCCGGATCCTGGACCCTTTAGCGAAAGGGTAAGAGTGATCCCCACAGTCTCCATCATTTTTTAGCGACCTTGTGGATTAGCATAAACCACGTCTCATATTCATTAGGTGCCATTATTTTAATACAGGTACTTCAACCAATTTAATGCCCGTAAAGATGTTTTGCCCTGGTGCTCTTACTCTGAGAATCCAACAATGGAATATGATTCACTCTTCTGATGCTTTGGGTCTCTGATCCCGTCTCTGGCTCTTTGCCAAACTACAGGTCCTTGACTCTACACCCAGCTTCTTTTACTCTGGATCCTTGAACCAATCTCTGGCTCCTTGCCATTCTCTCTAGCTTGACAAAGATATAGATGATGACTAAGTTTGGAGTCCCCTTTTTGCTAAATTCCCATTCCAGCACCTCTAAGCCTGAGGCATGAAGAATAAAGCCATTTTACACTTCCAACACTACCAGGAGAGAGGTCACATCCCTTCTCAGGGCTTGACTCTAGAGTTTCCCACACCCTTTTTTTCAACTTCTACTCTTTAGAACATTGGTTTTTGGCCCAATTACTGGTTCTCATTTATGCCTTTGGGTTCTTGGCCTTTGTGTGGGGCAGCTACCCTCTTAACAACCAGCTTAAATGTCTGAGAGAAAAATAAAACAAATAGAACAAAACAAAACCCCAGACTCACAGTTCATACTCAGACGGTTAAACCACTTCTAATCAAAGCACCACGTTGGGTGCCTAAACATAAGCTTCATTTACGTTGGTCTGATCTATTTGCTTACGTGGGACTCGTTTTACACTAATAATGAGATGTGATTTAGAGTGACACATGACTTATTACTATTATTGACACAAAATAGATACATATATACAAATTATAAAACCAGTCTTTCCCTCTAATATCCTAAGTAGCCTTACAGTTCTTAATCTACCCACTAGTTTAAAATCTGCTTAGGGGTACAAGATGCTCGGTAGTGTATACTAACCGGTTCTAGCTGGTCGAGCTGGAGTTGAGGCTGTACTTCCATCTCCCAAGGTTCCTGTTTCTTAGTCCTGATGTTCTCTAGAGTGTGTGTGAGACCACACACCCCCACTCCCAATTTGAGTGGCTTCTTTTAACTAGTCATTTGTGTCTTTTGCAAGTACAGTAGCTCAGTAGTAGATTGATGTAACAATGTAATTAGCATAATTTAAACTGAGTTTTTGTCTCAGGAAAGGTGCAACAAAAGCTGAAAATGTGTTGCTGGAAAAGCGCAGCAGGTCAGGCAGCATCCAAAGAGCAGGAGAATCGACGTTTCGGGCATGAGTCCTTCTCCTGCTCCTTGGATGCTGCCTGACCTGCTGCGCTTTTCCAGCAACACATTTTCAGCTCTGATCTCCAGCATCTGCAATTCTCACTTTCTCCTCCAAGGTGCAACAAAAGACAGGATTGGATATTGTAATCTCCTCTGTTGATTAAGTTTACACCAGAAGTTGAGCTGTCTCAAAAGCAGTTCTACTGAAACTCAGATCTGTTGTTCCACCCAAAAACTGGCAGTATTGTCACATCAACAACCCATTCAATAATCAGTCAAGGTGAATGGCTTGTATATCTGTCTGTCTTGATTCAATTCCTAGTTGGCCAGTTTTCCCAGCATGCCATTCAGTTGGCCAATATTTCTTTCAGTGTCCCAAAAGAGATATTATTTTGTTTAAGAGGGACATTCCATTACCTACATCTCTGACAAACTGGAACATAGGTTTAGCAGAATGATAAATAAGCGTTAAATAATGAAGGTTATTTACACAAAGAAATGCTGCATCCTCTGAAATCTAGATGGTTAACGATAAGTTAATCCAAATTTTTAAGCTATTAAGGGGAACAGATGGAGTGAATTTACTCCCATTCGTTGGACCAGAGGACATAGTTTAAAAATTTGAGCAAGACCTTTATTAACTGAGATTAGAAAATATTTCGAAAAACTAAGTGGACAAAAGTTTAAAACCCTCTGATATGAATTAACACAATTAATGTTAAATCAACTGCAAGTTTTAACCCTAGATGGATTTTTTTGTTATCCAAAGGTATTAAGGGATATCGTGGATAGTTGGGTACATGGATTAGGTCCCAAATCAACAATTATCTCATTGAATGGGGAGCTCCTCATTGTGGAGCCAAACAGTCTACTCCTATATGCCTGCATCCCAATGTTATTTTCAGTGGGAGGCATTTCACAATTCCACCATCATTTCAATGAAGAGGTGCTTTTCAAATTCTGTCCTTACATGCATTTAGCAGATACATTTTCCAGAGCACTGAAAATTTTATCCACTGTTTCATGTATATCGAAAGCTCATTGGCTGGATAGCAAAAGTGTTCAGCGGTTGCTGTTTTATTTTGAACGCAAGCAATGGACATTTTATAATACGGCATTAACTTGTTGTTAGGCTTCAAATTTCTCAGAGTGCCTATGTTCTGAAATATTAAGTAAGTAATTGTTCATGCAAGTATTGTATTCCAAGAATTAGCATACAACTTGTTCATGCAAAGCCAATTACTTCAACAAAATGGATGAACTTAATGAACTGTAGGAAACACTTAAATGAATCAAATCATAGAATCCCCACAGTATAGGCGCAGGCCATTCGGCCCATCAAGTCCACACTGACCCTCTGAAGAGCATCCCACACAGGCTCACCACCCCTCTATCTTATCCCTGCATTTCCCATGGCTAATCCACTTAACCTACAAATCCCTGAACATCATGGGTAATTTAGTATAGCCAATCCACCTAACCCACACATCTTTGGATGGTGGGAGGAAGGTGGGATGCCATGCCGCACAGATATGGGGAGGAGGTGCAAACTCTACACAGACAGCCACCTGAGGGTGGAATTAAACTTAGGACCCTGGCACTATGAGGCAGCATGCTAACAACTGAGCCACCATGCCACCCCAGACTCCTATCAACGGTATCAATGGTGAAACTTTCCATGCACGTGTTTGCTGAACATCAGGGTAAACAGGCAGTACATATGCATCCTCTAGTTTCAACATGTATCTAAGCAAAAGTTTTAATGTGTGAATCACATGGCAATCAGGTTAGTGAGGATTCTGTAATTTGAGCTTGTGTGTGCAAGTGGTGAAAAATTAGATAAAAAAGTCATTTCAGCCCCATTCTGTTTCTCATGTTGTCTGTATGCTGCACCTTGATTTATAAATTAGTACAAACAGTTTTTTTGTCAAATTTAATGTGACTATGAAGTACTTTAAAATATTTTACTATGGTGTAAGTGTGATATAAATTCAAATTATTATTGTTGTCAAACAACACAGTTATTTGAATTGCCAACAAAAAAGGTCGGCTATATTGTCAGACTGTAGCATGCCATACAAACTGTAACACGTTAAACAGATGCAGAACTGTTTTAATTTGCCATAAATATAGACAATAAACAACAGACAATAGGTGCAGGAGTAGGCCATTCTGCTCTTTGAGCCTGCACCACCATTCAATATGATCATCCTTAATCAGTATCCTGTTCCTGCCTTATCTCCGTAACCCTTAATTCCACTATCCTTGAGAGCTCTATCCAACTCTTTCTTAAATGAATCCAGAGACTGGGCCTCCACTGCCCTCTGGGGCAGAGCATTCCACACAGCCGTGACTCTGTGGGTGAAGACGTTTCTCCTCATCTCTGTCCTAAATGGTCTACCTCATATTGTTAAGCTGTATCCTCTAGTTCGGCACTCACCCATCAGCGAAAACATGTTTCCTGCCTCCAGAGTGTCCAATTTTTTAATAATCTTATATGTCTCAATCAGATCCCTTCTGAGTCTTCTAAACTCAAGGATATACAAGCCCAGTCGCTCCAGTCTTTCAGAGTAAGGTAGTCCCGCCATTCCAGGAATTGACCTCGTGAGCCTATGCTGCACTCCCTCAATAGCCAGAATGTCTTTCCTCAAATTTGGAGACCAGAACTGCACACAGTACTCCAGGTGAGGCCTCACCAGGGCCCTGTACAGCTGCAGAAGAACCTCTTTGCTTCTATACTCAATCCCTCTTGTTATGAAGGCCAGCATGCTATTAGCCTTCTTCGCTACCTGGTGTACCTGCATGCTTACCTTCATTGATTTGTGTACAAGAACACCTAGATCTCTCTGTACTGCCCCTTTACCTAAATTGATTCCATTTAGGTAGTAATCTGCCTTCCTGTTCTTGCCACCAAAGTGAATAACCATACATTTATCCACATTAAACTGCATCTGCCATGCATCTGACCACTCACTTAACTTGTCCAGGTCACCTCGTAATCTCCTAACATCCTCATCACGTTTCACCCTGCCACCCAGCTTAGTATCATCAGCAAATTTGCAAATGTTATTGCTAATACCATCTTCTGTATCATTAACATATATTGTAAAAAGCTGCGGTCCTAGTACTGATCCCTGTGGTACCCCACTGGTCACTGCCTGCCATTCCAAAATGGAGCCGTTTATCACTACTCTTTGTTTCATATCAGCCAACCAACTTTCAATCCAAGTCAGTACTTTGCCCCCAATACCATGCGCCCTAATTTTGCTCACTAGCCTACTATGTGGGACTATATCAAAGGCTTTCTGAAAGTCCTGGTACACTACATTTACTGGATCTCCCTCATCCATCTACAGAGTTACATCCTCAAAAAATTCCAGAAGATTAGTCAAGCATGATTTCCCCTTCATAAATCCATGCTGACTCTGACCTATCCTGTTACTACTATCCAGATGTGTCGTAATTTCATCTTTTATAATAGACTCCAGCATCTTTCCCACCACTGAGGTCAGACTAACTGGTCTATAATTTCCTGCTTTCTCTCACCCACCTTTCTTAAAAAGTGGTACAACATTAGCCACCCTCCAATTCACAGGAACTGATCCTGAATCTATCAAACTCTGGAAAATAATCACCAACGCATCCATGATTTCTCGAGCCACCTCCCTCAGGACCCTGGGATGTAGACTATCAGGCCCCGGGGATTTATCAACCTTCAGACCTAACAGTCTCTCCAACACCAATTCCTGGCAAACATAAATTTCCTTCAGTTCAGGTCCTTCAGCCACTGTTACCTCAGGGAGATTGCTTGTGTCTTCCCCAGTGAACACAGATCTGAAGTAACAATTCAATTCTTCTGCCTTTCCTTTGTTCCCCATAATATATTCCCCTGTTTCTGGCCCAATTTTAGTCTTAACCATTTTTTTGCCTTTCACATACCTAAAAAAACTTTTACTATCCTCCTTTACATTTGTGGCCAGTTTACCTTAGTACCTCATTTTTTCTCTGCATACTTCCTTCTTAGTAATCCTCTGTTGTTCTTTAAAAGCTTCCCAGTCCTCCGTTTTCCCACTTATCTTTGCTATGTTACACTTTTTCTCTTTTAACTTTAGATTTTTCTTAACTTCCCTCATCAGCCACAGCCACCCATGTCTCCTCCTGGGATCTTTCTTCCTTTTTGGAATGAACTGATCCTGTATCTTCTGTATTATACACAGAAATATCCGCTATTGTTCCTCCACTATCATCCCTGCTAAGATATTGCACCATTGAACTTTAGCCAGCTCCTCCCTCATTGCTCCATAGTTCCCTTTATTCAACTGAAATATTGTCACTTCCGATTGTACCCTCTCCCTCTCAAATTGCAGATTGAAGCTTATTGTATTATGGTCACTACTTCCCAATGGCTCCTTCACTTCGAGGTCCCTGATCAATTCTGGTTCATTGCACAATACCAGATCCAGAATTGCTTTCTCCCTGGTCGGCTCCAGCACCAGCTGTTCTAAGAATCCATCTTGGAGTCACTTCACAGAATCTCTTTCTTGAGGTCCAATACCATCCTGATTCTCAGTCTACCTGCGTGTTGAAATCCCCCATAACAACTGTAGTAACATCTTTGCGACAGGCCAATTTCAGCTCCTGATTCAACTTACATCCGACATCCAGACTACTGTTTGGGGGCCTGTAGATAACTCCCAAGAGGGTCTTTTTACCCTTAGAATTCCTCAACTCTATCCACACTGACTCTACATCCCCTGATTCTAGGTCCCCCCCGTGCCAGGGACTGAATATCATCCCTTACCAACATGACCATCCCACCCCCTCAGCCCGTCAGTCTGTCCTCAAGATAGCACGTATAGCCTTGAATATTCATTTCCCAGGCCCTGACCACTTGGTGCAGGAGTAGGCCATTCTGCCATTTGAGCCAGCACTACCATTCATTATGATCATGGCTGATCATAATGAATATGAAGTTTTTACAGTTATACTATTTCAGCCTTGAATCTGTGAGTTTTCCATTGGTGGTAGCACAATTTGGGAAATTGCAGCATCCAAAAAGATACTATTAAATGGAAGAGGAGGCACCAGTCTACAGCAATGGTACTCTGCTTATAGTATGAATTTCCATACTCAGAGCATGATATTGTGACCTCATGAACAGGGTTTCTAGCAAGTGTGTCCATCTTGATATACCTGACTGAGGCAAAAAGATATGGAAACAATAATGTACTGAAAATAGGGGATTCCAATGATCTTAATCAAATTTGCTGATAAAACAGTGTTACAGAAAGTGGCTGGTCTTATACAAAGAGGTGGATTTGTGGGTGGGGGGAGAGGGTAATTCCTTAATTGTGTACAGAAAAACTTTCTTTATCAGTACATTTCATACTCAACATGAGAAAAGCAACACTGACTGTTATTCTGGTGAATGGAAGTGGAGTATTTTCAGCAAGAGAAAAATTTAGAAGCAATAAATCACAGTAACAATGGAACAGTAATGGGAAATAACAAAGAACAACCAAATGTGAAGATACAGAACTATAAGAGAGCCAACTTCAGTGATTTGAAAAGTGAATCTGGTCCTGATATATTGGAAACAAGGATTTGCAGTAGTACAGGTACAGGTTGTATTGATTCCCCTGCAGAGCAAAGCTGTTTCAAGTTATAGCACCCTAGATGATGAAAAATGTTCAAATTAAAATGAAACAGAAAAATAGAACTTATAAGTTTCAGGTTCATAACAAAATATGGAAAATAAGGAGAACTAAATAAGTAATAAAATAAGATTAAATAATACAAAGGGCTATTGAATGAGAAAAAAATTGTGGGTCAGCTAAAAAGGAATATAAAATATTAAAAACTAAAGATTAGTCAAGGGTACCTCAGTATTGAAACACCCTGAAAATGGATGCAGATGTTAGCCAGGCATCAGCAAGGGAGCGTAGGCAACAGCTCCTAGGACTCTTCACAGGTCTGAAGAAGTTGGACACGAGATGCCTAAATATGAGAAAGGTAGATGCCAAACCCATCTACTCATTCACATTCAGGTGGTTTGACACCCACTTAGAATGTGAGAAAAATCCAAAGGAATTCTACAAGTACATTAAGGACAAAAGGTAACTAGCGAGAGAATTAGGCCCCTTAAAGATCAGCAAAGCTGTCTACATGTGGAACCACAGGAGATAGGGGAGATACTAAATGAGTATTTTGCATCAGAAGGATGTGGAAGCTAGAGAACTTGGGGAAATAAACAGCGATATCTTGAAAAGTATCTTTCTTACAGAGGGGTTGGTGCTGGTCATCTTAAAATGCATAAAGGTGGAAAAATCACCAGGACCGGATCAGGTGTATGCTAAAACTTTGTGGGACATAAGAGAATTGATTGCTGGGCCTCCACTGAGATATTTGTATTATTGATAGCCACGGGTGAGGTGCTGGAAGACTGGAGGTTGGCTAATGTGATGCCACTATTTAATAAAAGTGGTAAGTAAAAGCCAGGGAACTATAGACCGGTGAGCCTGACATCAGTGGTGGGCAAGTTGTTGGAGGAGATTCTGAGGGACAGGATTTACATGTATTTGGAAAATGATTAGGGATAGTCAGCATGGCTTTGTGTGTGGGAAATTGTGTCTCACTAATTTGATTGGGTTTTTTGAAGATTTGATGAAGAAGATTGATGAAAGCAGAGCAGTGGATGCTGTCCATACGGACTTCAATAAGGCATTCCACAAGGTTTCACAACCTGGTTAACAAGGAGAACTAGCCATTTGGATACAAAATTGGCTCAAAGGTAGGAGACAGAGGGTGGTGGTGGAGGGTTGCTTTTTGGACTGGAGGTATGTGTCTAGTGACATAAGGATTGGTGCTTATGTCATTTGTCATTTACATAAATGATTTGGATGTAAATATGGGAGGTATGGTTAGTATGTTTGCAGATGATGCCAAAATTGATGGTTTAGTGGACAGCAAAGAAGGTTATCTCAGAGTACAACGGGCCTTTAATCGGATGGGGTGATGGACCGAGGACTGGCAGATTGAGTTTAGTCTAGATAAATGTGAGGTGCTACATTTTGGAAAGGCAAGTCAGGGCAGGACTTGCACACTTAATAGTAAGACCCTGCGGGGCATTGCCGAACAAAGAGACCTTAGAGTGCAGGTTCATAGTTCCTTGAAAGTGGAGTTGCAAGGTAGGATAGGAGAAGGCATTTGGTACACTTGCCTTTGTTGGTCAGTGCATTGAGTACAGGAGTTGGGATGTCATGTTGCAGCTGTACAGGACATAGGTGAGGCCACTTTTGGAATAAAGCGTTCAATTCTGGTCTCCCTGTTATAGAAAGATGTTGTGAAATTTGAAAAGGATCAGAAAAGATTTACATGGATGTTGCCAGGATTTGAGCTATATGGACAGGCTGAATAGGCTGGGGCTATTTTCCCCGGAGCATCAGAGGCTGAGGGGTGACTTTATAGAAGTTTATAAAATCATGAAAGGTATGGATAGATTAAATAGACAAGGTATTTTCCCTGGAGTAGGCGAGTCCAAAGATAGAGGGTGTCGGTTTAAGGTGAGAGGGGTAAGAATGAAAAAGGACCTAAGGGGCAGCTTTTTCATGCAGAGGGTGATGCATATATGGAATGAGTTCCTGGAGGAGATAGTGGAGGCTGGTACAATAACAACATTTAAAAGGCATCTGAATAGGAAGGGTTTAGAGGGATATTGGCCAAATGCTGGTAATAGGGTAGATTAATTTCTGATATCTGGTCAGCATGAATGAGTTGGACTGAAGGGTCTGTTTCCATAGTGGACATCTTGCTGACTCTATAAAACAGGGGATTGATGCTCCAAAGGGGGATTATTTCAGAAGCCACAAAGTTGACTAAATGCTGCTATATTATGGTGTCAGTTTCTAAACCAAATGGATCCACAACCACCTGAGTTGTCTTAACACATTTGATCAAGGCAGTGCAAAGAGAAATAAATCCAAAAATGTCTATAGACAAGAGCTTCAACAGCCCTCTGCAGTAAAGAATTCCACAGATTCACTTCCTCATCTCTATTTTAACTAGGTGACCTCTTAGTCTAATATTATACCTCTGGTCCTCGACTCTCTCACGGTTGGAAATAACCTCTCCAAATCCAAACTGTCATGATCCATAAGAATCTTACATTTCAATAAGTTCTCTTCTCAGTTTTCTAAACTGGATTGAATACAAGCCCAACCTACTCAACCTGTCCTCATAAACCAGTCCCTTCATACCCGGGGTCAGCCCTGTGAACCTTCTTTGGACTGCCTTCAATGCATGAAATTCTCTGACAATGTCTTAGACCGACTGGCCAAAATTGAACCTGTCTACAAGCTCCCACGTCTTCTTGTCTTATGGTAACTTTATTAAATACAAAGGAACTTGAAAAGAAGCCTCCAAAAATCCAAAGACTTTGATCATTGCTGATGCGATGTAACACGATTATAGAATGTGTATAGTGGATGCGCCAGACAATGCTGCAACTTTATCAAAAATAATCATTGACAGTCCATACCAGGAAGATGCAAACATTTGTTCAAGAAGACTTTCCTTAACGCACTCACGATTGGTCAGGCACAACAAATATGTTGCAGAAAATTTGCGAGGCTTGTCAAGAGAGGAGGCTCAATTATGTGTTGACGAACATGGGCAGGTTTGCATGATTTGCCTTGATGTCTGGCCGGAGTATGCTGCCTAAAAGGAGCATTCAAACCTTTTAAGTAGGTGTTCCTCTCTTGTGTGACAGACAAAAGACAGGGAACTGACTCCGAAGTTAATTAAACAAATGCTTATTTAACTCTTTAGGTGCTGATACTCAATACAAAATGTACATTCATTGCAGCATTTACTACTTACTTCATCTAACTTAACTTCAACGTTCACTCATTTTATTTGATTTCACTTTATCTGACTTTAACTTCATTCACATTTAAACCTAAGTCTAATTTAAACTTTATACGTTTGGCTTGAAACAAATACATTTTCAAGCCAACTAGAGGGAGAATACCTCATCTTCCGCCTTGGGATTCTACAACCACATGGCATCAACACCGGCTTCACCACTTTCTAAATCTCCCCTCTCCCAACCTCATCCCCGATCTAACCCTCCAATTGGGCTTCACCCTCTTGACCAGTCCTAGTGTCCATCTTCCTTCCCATCTATCCACTCCATCTGCCCCACTGACTTATCACAATTATCTCCCACCTGTATCCACCTATCATCTACTCACCTACTTTCCCCCTCAGCCCCATCCCCATCCCCTGATTTATTTCTCAGCCTCCTTCCCCCTCCACTTCCTGATGAAGGACTTATGCCCAAAAGGTCAACTTTCCTGGTCCTTGGATGCTGCCTGACCTGCTGTGATTTTCCAGCACCACACATTTTGACTCTGTAGCTCTTTGTCAGCCTCACAGTAATTTCTGCTGCTGGCCACCTGATGACAAGTATATCCTCGGTAGCCTTGTCCTGCAGCAGAATTTTGAACAATGCCATTACATCAGTATTATTGATAACTTTTTGATATATAATGAATGGTTAGTAGTCTCAAGACTCCTCCATCTGGACATCCTCCAGCAGATTCACCAGGGACAACCAGGTATTTCAATTGTCAGATTGGGATACAGTTGTCAGTGGGTGGCCTGGTACTTCTCATCTCCTCAAGCACATGGTCTCCAACTGCACTAAGTGTCCTCTGCAGAGACAGTCTGCCTTTCTTCTTTCTAGCTAGACCATTAGAAATTCTTGACATTGATCTTGTTGAGTATATGGGGATTTTTTTTCTTAACTTGGTCAACTGTTATTCCCACAAATAATTGCAATGCATATAAATCTGGATATACTGTAAGTTTTATAAAATTTAATGTTACACAGGCAAGGCATAATTGGAAATTGGACACACGGTAAGGACTGGAGTTCATCCCCACTATCTATTTAAATTGGTTTTGTCCTGATTCTCATTAACATTCATCTTTTTATATACTAGGTTATATACCAGCTGTGGCTTTTATATACTATCTCTGGTTAACTTCTTTGAGGCCGTGTTGTTCACGCATAGAATTCTTGATGTAGTTGCCTCTGGCAGTGGAGCACAATCAGTCAATAGTGTTTCTAGTTCTTTGTAGCCTTGTTTGGAATTGATCATGTTACTGAGGTACTGTCAAACCAAGCGTGAAGCTGAGAGATGTCTGCAATCTATTATATTAAAGAAACCTCCTGGAAAAGAGTGACAATTTTCATCACGTCCTACTCAACTACAACTCCACACGACTAGAGAGAGAATGTAGTACTATTACTAGCTTTAGACTGGTTGTAGGTTGAAAGATCAACTTTCCTCTCTGTCCCAGGCACTAAAGGTAAGTTTCACCAAGTGTGACAGAAAGAGGAATGATGTGGAGGTGCCGGTGTTGGACTGGTTTGGGCAAGGTTAAAAATCACACAATACCAGGTTATAGTCCAACAGGTTTATAGTCCAACAAGCTTTTGGAGTGCTGCTTCTTCATAAAGAAGCTAATGGGGCAGGATTATAGGATATGGAATTTATGGTAAAAGATCAAAACATAGTAAAAGATCTCTCTTTCTCTCTCTCTCTCTCTCTCTATCACATACACACACACTCTCCCCCCTTCACATGCACATACACATTTAAATCTAAGGAGTGAATTTGCATTTGCAGATAAATTCTATTTTGTTCAAAAAGCACACTATCTGTAGGCATTCAGTCCATGTGACATCTGATAAATCCCTACTTTAGAAATAGAACCAGTCTGACTCAAAGTTGGAATACAGACAGATTCTAACTTCACACTTTTAATGCATTGTGTGAACTGAGATGTCACTTTTAAGTAAACCTTAAGTTATCTTGGGAATGTGACTTCAAAGAAGTTCTGGGATTTACATATTAATGAATTGAAAGCTGCACCCCCATTCTAAGTGACTAAAGACTTAAACAGCAATTTAGGTTTGTTCAATACATCACATCAGTTGTATGACACTTTGATCTTTTATTATAAATTTTGTGTTCTATAATCCTGTCCCACTAGATACCTGATGAAGGAGCAGTACTCGGAAAGCTTGTATTTCAAAATAAACCTGTTGGATTATAACCTGGTGTTGAGTAATTTTTAAGAAAGAGGAATGACAAACTAAGCTTGCATCTTCAACCAATAACACAGAAACAATTTTAAGGAAATTGATTAATCCATCCCACACTCATTCTCTGTAAATCACAAACATGTTGGGGAGGAAAAGGGGTGGGATGTATTGTAAATAATAATGGGGGGGGGGTGGAAGGGAGGTTCAGAGAAAAAGAGTAAATTATATGTTTACTCATAGGAATAACAACTGAGCATGTGTGAAAAGATCTATACCATAGTGTCATTGATCTATTACATATGGAGTTTGATTCTGTAGAACTCTGGAGAAAATGGCCTTTTTTTAAAACCAGCTTCTGTATATAATTATGTTCAATGAAAAATAGACTTCACTTTACTTCCTTCCTGATGAAGGATTTTTGCCCGAAACGTCGATTTTCCTGCACCTTGGATGCTGCCTGACCTGCTGTGCTTTTCCAGCACTACTCTAATCTTGGCTCTGATCTCCAGCATCTGCCGTATTCACTTTCACCTAGTTCACTTTACTACATCACAGTCCTAGTTACTTACCATGGCACTGCATTCCCTGAAGCTAGAGAGATTCTGATTGACCCTCTAGCCTTGTGAGCCTGCACACCAGTTTTGATTGGTTAGTGAACCCATCTCCATACCAATTAAAGTGTCACCCACATGACGATGTCAACTTTTGTGACTTCCCCACTGCAGGGAGTTTTCTGACCAGAAAGCAAGCTCAACTACTGTCTTGTAACTCGGGAGAAAATTTAGCCCTCTGTTTTAGTAATGATGTATGAGGAATAAGTATTCATGAGGACATTGAGGAAAACTTCTGTATTCTTTGCCTACATAATACCATAAGATTACAGTATTTACGTCCGTCGCTTACATTTCAGCACCAGAGTTAGTCTCAGTTTCACTTGAAATATGTCTAAAATTAGCAATAACAGTACAATTTACTGTGCCACAGCTAATACTGCAGTTCTGATGCTTCTACTAGGTACGTGCAATTTTGCAGACATTTTTGAATGTGCCATGGAAAAGATTTGTTGGCATAATCAAATCTCTGGAGTTAAAGGGACACTGACTACCTGGATAAGAAACAAGCCAAGAGAGGTTTCTATCAAATTGGAGGGAAGTTGCTGTTTTAAGGCAATATTTCAAAATTTGCAGCTGACGCAAAATTTAGAAATTTATTTTGGAAACAATGAGCAGAATAACAATAAATTTGAGGAGAGTTTGGACAAATGGATGAAAAGGGCAGACACATCGCAGAGAAATATGAATGAGGAGACTTAATATTAACTAAATAGTACAGAGTTCTAAAGGTAGAAAGAGGTTTAGAAACAGAAGAACATGAGAGTTCACGGACAATCTTTGAAGGTTGATGGACATATCAAAAAAGATATTTTAAAAAGCATGGTGGATTCTGGCTATTATAATAGAGACATTGGTTGCAACATTAGATTACCTCTGGAAACAGATTGTAGGATAGTGATTAACCTAAACATGTTGCTATGGGGCAGGTTGCACACAAACTTTGTGCTGCCTCCTCACTTTGATGATTTAATTATGCAATTAATGCTAAATGCGCTGTTCAGTGACTGCGTGCTTGAGCTGACAATTAAAATTTTGAACAGGTACACTGAGTTAAAACTCACCAACAGTACTGAGAGTCAGTCTGTGGATGTGCTGGAAGCCATTCTGAAAGTGATTTTGGCCTGGAAAATACACAGGAATGATAGAACTTTGCAGAGAGTGTGCTCCAAGATTTTCCAACTCTTCTTGTTGGCTTGATTCAGGAGGACTTGAGAGGAGATGCAATTTATCTGCAAGAATCCAAGATGCATTTCAGGCAAACTTCACAAAGGCAGCAGGACCAGGAAGCAATGCCACAGACCTGAATACAGTGCCAAGATGTTTGTTTATCTCCCCTGATCTGTCTAGACCAGAGACTGTATCTCTTTAATATCATATCGTTTAATTCACCACCCCAACCATCGACCAACAATGATTATCAATTATGACCTATACAATATCTCACTTTTATAGTAAGACCTGACTTTTAGTCACTTAGCTCTTCGTCAGCCTCACAGTTTGCCATACCACAGCCAGTTATTCACCTATGGCACCCACATTACCCAAACACATTACACCACACTCACTGATACATTTCACACTCCCTTGTAGGATAAGATGTTTAATAATTGGAGCAGCATCTCAGCAGCACAAGACAAGCATGGCTCCATATCACAGTGATGAAAACAGTGATCACCAACAGTGTGGCAGCTATTGCTGAAGTTGTGGCCAATGTGATTCTGAGAACGCATTGAAGATATGCTAATACCTATCCTCCATTGTATATCCCATTCTACCCTCACGTTTCAATCTCTTCTCATTTCAAGCCGCAAATTGTGTAGGCATCTATCTATTGCCGCAAATAGATCATTCTTGTTAGGTACCCTGAAGTATTGTGTACCCAGGAATATTTCGTTCTCAACTTTGACCTCCTTGGAGGCTACTCAGTGGTTAGCACTGCTGCCTCACAGCGCCAGGGACCCGGGCTCAATTCCAATCTCAGACAACTGTCTGTGTGGAGTTTGCACATTCTCCATGTGTCTCATGCATTTCCTCTGGGTGCTCTGGTTTCCTCCCACAATCCAAAGATGTGCAAGTTAGGTGAATTGGCCAGTGGCCATGCTAAATTGCCCAGAGTGTTCAGGGATGTGTACAGTAGGTACATTAGCCAGAAGTAAATATAGGATAATAGGGTAGGGGAATGGGTCTGGGTCTGGGTGGTTTAATTTTTGGAGGGTCAGTGTGGACTTGTTAGACCAAAGAACCTGTTTCCACACTGTTGAGATTCTGTGATTTCATGATTATAACTATGTCTTTGTAATGGTGAGTAGATCTATATCATTTATTTTTATTGGTGCCACTAGTCTGTCTTTTCTTTCTCTTATTCTTGGAACGTGGACATCAATGGATGCACCAATAGTTACTTTTAGTTGCCCAGTTGCCTTTGAGGAGGTAGTGCTGAGCTGCCTTTTTGAACTGCTGTAGCCCATCTTGTGTAAGTAGATCCACAATGTCATTAGGGAGGGAGTTACAGGATTTTGACCCAGTATCACTGAAAGAATAGCAATATAATTCCAAATCAGGATGGTTATTGGTTTGAAAGTGAACATGCAGGTGGTAATGTTCTCCCCTGTATCTTTGGCCCTTGTCCTTCTAGATGGAAGTGGTTGTGGGTTAGGAAAGAGCTATCTGAGGAGCCTTGGTGATTTTCTGCTGTGCTTTTTAGAATAGTACACATTGCTGCTACTGAATATTTATGGTGGAGGGAGTGGATGCTTGTGAATGTGGTATCAATCATTCAGGCTGTTTAGTGCTGAATGTTGTCAAGCTTTTTGAGTGTTTTGGAGCTGCATCTGTCCAGGCGAGTAGTGTGTATTCTATCACACTCCTGACTTGTATATTATAGATGGTGGACAGGCTTTGGGGAGTCAGGTGGTGAGTTACTGATACAGGATTCCCAGTAGCCATTGGGTACCCAGGAATATTTAGTTCTCAACTTTGACCTCCTTGGAGGCGGCTCAGTGGTTAGCACTGCTGCCTCACAGTGCCAAGGACCCGGGCTTAATTCCAATCTCAGACAACTGTCTGTGTGGAGTTTGCACATTCTCCATGTGTCTGCATGCATTTCCTCTGGGTGCTCTGGTTTCCTCCCACAATCCAAAGATGTGCAAGTTAGGTGAATTGGCCAGTGGCCATGCTAAATTGCCCAGAGTGTTCAGGGATGTGTAGGGTAGGTACATTAGCCAGCTCTTGTAGCCATTGTACTTATATGATTAATCTAATTCAATTGATGTTCTTTCTGATAACCCTCGTGATGTTGATAGTGGGGATTCAGTGAAGATAACGTTATTGAATATCAAAGGGTGATAGTTTCATTATCATTTGTTGGAGATGGTCAACACCTGGCACTTGTGCAGTGCGAATGTAACCTACCACTTGTCAGCTCAAACTTGAATATTGTTCAGATCTTGCTGCATTTAGTTATTGACTGCTTAACTATTGGAGGAGTTTCAAATGGTAATGATCATTGTTGTAATTGGCAGGAAACATCCCCATTTCCGACTTTATGATTGAGGGAGCTCAGTGATGAAGTAGCTGAAAATGGTTGGGTTAAAGACACAACCCAAAGAGACTATCCTGAGAAATAACTGACCTCCAACAATCAACAAACATTTCCTTTGTTCTAGGTACCAACCAATGGAGAATTTATTCCTTTATTCCTATTGACTCTAGATGTAAGTTTTGCTTGATGTACGTGCTCAGATTCCTGAATGGTGACTATACATCTTACCAACCTGACATAATTGAGTGTCTGATATGGAGCCAAAACAGGATAGACCATGACCAATTCCCTGGATTGCAGAGGGATGGACCTCCTTACCAAGATCACCCTGACTGGACACCTGATCATGGCCAATTACCAGGACTGTTATAGGAGGTTATTTTTGACTTCCTGTGCTAATACCTCCTGACTGACAGGTATCTCATGGATGAAAATGTGTTGCTGGTTAAAGCACAGCAGGTCAGGCAGCATCCAAGGAATAGGAAATTCGACGTTTCGGGCATAAGCCCTTCATCAGGAAGGGCTTATGCCTGAAACGTCGAATTTCCTATTCCTTGGATGCTGCCTGACCTGCTGTGCTTTAACCAGCAACACATTTTCAACTGTGATCTCCAGCATCTGCAGACCTCACTTTTTACCCGAAGGTATCTCATGGATGTTGGTGAGGACTGTCTCCCAAGACTTTGAGATATGACTACCTGCTTGCTGCAAATAAAGTGTGTTTCCCCCATAAGGTGCTAAAGCATGATACAAGGGTGAGATTGATGGAGCACAGCTGTACAGCAAGATATATGTCCCTTTTTCTGAGGACTGCTGACCTGCAATGTAAGCCTTTCTGATTGTGTGATTGCTGTAAGTGTAATGGCAAGGCAAGACATGGCTCTGTGAGCATTGAAGTATGCACCAAGTAAGCAAGCGCAAAGAAAGCAAGTGTGCAACCCTGATATGCAGTTTCTTCCAATTCGTGAGCTAGGTGTTTGTACCTGTTGCAGTCTTTCAGTGCGAGTTACTGGTGCGCCCTGCAATACGAGTCTGTGCTTTCGGAGTAACTTGCCAGTGCATCAGAGAAGTGCCATGACATTCATGATGGGTTGGTAAATGTGAGAAGCCATTATCCATGTATGAAGGGTGCATGAGACTAGTGTCCATGGACAGTGCCCTGAGTTGCAGTTTGATCATATGCAACATGGAAGTCCTTCAAAGTAAGTGGCAACCTGGATTCACCGGATACCTGCTGTGGTTTTAGTGTTAAGTTTTCTCAATGTGTTGGTTGTTTGTAATGAAGTGAATTGGGCTGTCAATGAGACAAGCATTTAACCAACAATAATCCCCCTTAATTGACAAATTGCTGCTGCCCAGTGAGAATTTTACCATGCCACTTGTCAAAAGTATAAAAGATGTAACAATATACTCCCAACTTTGAGATTGGTCTTGACAGATATCTCGTCCATTCCTGTAACATTTTTCCATAGCCTACATCGCTCAAACTCCGATAAGATTCACCTGTGGTGTCAAACAACCTTATTCAGGTTTATTACTAAATACTTGTTTGATTACCATAGAGAGGTAATTATGTCAAGGATATTAAATTTTCCATATGGAAATGCCCATGGCACAATGAATCAATGTGCTTTCCATTTATTAAAAACTACAGGTTATGTTTTCTGTTAATACTACAATAAATATACAAAATACATATTTGCTACAAAATCCACAACAGTAGAATAGTATTTTTGAATGAAAGCAGGAATGGACCAATAAAACATTCAAAAAATGTTAAAAGTACTATTTAGATTGAGGTGAACTTTGCAGATTTTCTTTCACAACTGTATGTAATTGTTGCATCTGCTGACTAAAAATAACAATTATGTTTTGCCCTTAAGAAAAGTGCAATCTAATAATATTCTAGGTAGCATCAATTATTCTGACTGAAAACCTGTTGAATCATTCTTTAACATGGAAAACTTCGATCAACTTAGGGTGGATTTTTCTTTGAGGGCAGAGTTAACCTTTCCAATGTGTTGTTTGTTATTTCTCAGATATTCGGTGTATTTCTCAATTTATTATTGTTTTGAACACAAGCTATTTAGCACACGACAGTTTAATTAATTAAATATTTAATAAGAAACATACTGCATTCATGAATGAAAACCCATTTCCTATTAATTTCCTTATGTCTTTTCAAGTTTTCCAAAGTTAAAAATCACACAACACCAAGTTATAGTCCAACAGATTTAATTGGAAGCACCAGTTTTTGGAGCGCTGCTGCTTCATCAGGTGGTTGTGGACCGGGACCTTAAGACACAGAATTCTGTGTGATTTTAACTTTGTCCACACCAGTCCAACATTGGGTCCTCCACATCAATTTTTCCATGTTTAAGTAAATTGATTAGCTCATTTAAAAGAATGAAATGTTACCATCTGCAGGCTATTTTAAATAGTATCAATGTAGATCAGTATCAAAACAAAGCCGTTTAGAATATCGCAATCAGACAAATGATTTAGCCCATCTTGACTGACACAGTGCTTGGGGGTGGGGGTGGGGGTTGTGGTTTGGGGGTTGGGGGGGTTTGGCTCTTGTGGTGCAGGAGAGTGTACCTATCTCGAAATCAGGAAACCTGGATTCAAGACTCATCTTCTCCAGATGTGTGCAGTAACATCCTTGAACAAATTCTGTAGAAAATATTTTACAAATATACACATAATGCAAGAATTACCTCTGGTTTATTCTATTTGATAGTCTCTTAAATGGTTAAAATGCTGCCTTGTTTTCAAATAGATGAAAATTGACACCAGTAACTATTCATATAATGGTTTCAGCCACAGCATTCCATAGAATATAACATCACTGAAATTTTAAAGATTACTTTAAGTCCTCACCTTAAGTCATTATGCTTTATTGTACAGATATAATAGGTCAGATATGTGCACTTAGTGTCTGTTTTAATGTCACATCGTACTGGTGCTGATGTAGTGCTACAATACCTTGGCATTACTGTTTTGAGCAAAATTCTCCCAATTGTTATTGGTCCTGCCTGCTGACCCTCTCACTCACTGCTTCTCACCCCACCTCTTCCGTTTGTAGCTCGTCTTGTTCCCTTTTTAGTTTTCCACTTTGCTCAAAGTAAAGGTTTAGGAGAGGGAAGCAGTGAGCTAGAGACGTGTGATAGGAGATTTGGTGAACAGGAGGATCAATGATTTTGAAATGTGACAAGTGGGAGAGTGGCAAGGTCAGGAAGCATGAATGGTGGTAAGTCGGAGGATTGCTGAGGGGGAGGAAGCAGTGAGTGGGAGGATTGCTGAGGGGGAAGAAGCAATGAGTGGGAGGATTGTCTGGAGGGAGAGGGAGCATGAAAGAGAGTAATTTAGGAGTACATTGTATCTCGTCTTGCAAACTATAATTATTTAAGGACTTTTTTTTTCACAAAGGTTCTTCCAGAACATAACTATAGCTTTATATCTGGAAATCTGATTCACTTCACATTGGTTCATTTAAAGTTGCATTTTTCAGAAAGACAGTTACAATATTAAATGAAGAATTACTTTTCTGGGGCAAGGTTGATTAATAAAAAGCACAAATTAAGTGGACATCTTGAATAAGTGTAAATAGGTGTTAATGTGATTAAATGTAAAGTAATATACATTAATGTGTGGACAACACAGATCGCATATGATTAACGTATGTATAAAAGAGAAAAAGATTTATGTATTAAAAACAGAAAGCACTGGAAACATTCAACAGATCCGACTGCATCTCTGGAGAGGGAAACGGAGTGTGGTTGTTAATTTATGTGCAATTGAAGTTTTGCTTCAAAGGCTAATCCTGTATCAGACTACTTCCCAAAGGGACTTGACTCGACATCAAAACAAGTTAATTTAATTAGATGTAATTTGATACGGTCAAGATAATTATGCCTCTCTTTTACTAAGGTTAATCTAACTCATCTGTAACTTGCTGATTCACTTCTTACTCCAGGTTTAAGTATCAAGATGACTTGAGAATCTGTCTGCTATCCTCATTTTATTATATTGTGAAAATGTACGTGGATTAAAAATGCACCCACTGTCCTGATTGTTTTCTAACCAATTGAAGCATATGGTCTAGCCTAATTGTTCTGGAGTCATTTAGTTGTGAAGAGTGATTGAAATGGCAGTGCAAGTTATTGGAAAAACTAGAAAAAAAAGGCAGAAACTGTTAGGAGAGCACTAAAATAAGACAATTAATAGACTTTCCACAGGGTTGCACTGTTCTTTGCAGGCTTCAGAAGTCATCCCTGGTACACTAAAAAGGCCACCTGCCCAGAAAAAATGAATTACCATTTAAGATCATAGAAGCATAAGTAGGCCATTTAGCCCATTGAGTCTGTTATGCCATTGAATGAAATCGTGATTGTTTTGTTCAGGCATAAAAATACAAAGATGATTGTTCTGAAAGTTTTTGAATTTTAAATTTCTTTTGAAGAAACTGGTTACTGTTCCTGATTAAATACAATAGTGTATTTAACATATGGTTCTGAAGAATTTTAAAAAAATCAGTTTCAAGAACATAAGATTGAAGTACTCATAGTGCTGATTGGGATTGTGATTAAAATGCTTATTTTCAGCTATGTTAATCAAATGACACTTAGTTAATCGTACCAAAAACTACCTCGAGAAGTAACCTAAAAACAGATTATTAAAATGCTATGTGGTTGCATTGGTTTTGATAGACTTCACATTGTTGATATGACAGTAAATGAAGGAAACCTGAGCAGAAAAACACGATACTTAATGCAACTTGCACCTAAACCAGCGGTTGTGCTCAAACTCAACTCCGTCAGAGTTAGACTTTCCAAAATAACAACACACTTCCTAGAAATTTTAATTGCCCAAAACCTTATTAAGTGATATGTGCAATCCAGTCAAAGATGTTTGACTTCATGAAGAAAGAAATTCTGGTCTCCTACAAGCAAGGTATTAATAACTAATCCCTTGTATGGAACATCTTCCTGAAGTCAAATGATCATTGAAACTTGTACACTCCCTTTATATAAAAGAATATTTGATTTAAAAAAGTGCAAACTGTCGCTGACATCTTAATCAAATTAGAGAATGTAATAATTAGAATAAAAATATCATATATCCACAAGGGTGGTTCGATTTGTCACATATAAACGCTGTACAAGCATGAGTAAAACCTTTTGAAATGTAATGCTTCTATTTTAATCACTATGCCATAGATGATTATTATTTCGTGGTTAATGTAACTTTACTACTAACTTTTAATACAAAAAGCACTGGAATACAATAAAGACAATTAGATATAATTTAACTATTACATGTAGGTGATAGCACGTGCACGATTATTCAGAAAACTTTAGTAAAACACAAGCATCCATTTTATAACAAAAATTATTGGTTGCCTATGTTGCATGGTGCTTGAAAGTCTTTTCAACTAATTAGAAACATAGGTGATTGATGGTAAAGTAAACTGTCCAGTGGTGTTGTGAACTGTTCTCTGGCTCATATATAATAAAACCTTTAGATCATTTGTGATGATCTCATAGAATTATACAGATTAGATCTTATATCTGCAATCCATGCTGTTGGCAGTGCTTAGGGGCATCATTGAAAGTTGAACAACTGTTTAAACTGAGATATTGAAATATGTTTTGTTTTCTGTCTCACAACACCAGGCTAGTTATAATATATTTAATTGCTCATTTATATTAATTATTCTGTGTCTTCCATTCTTTATGAACCCCTTTAGTTTATTCTGTATTGCTGTAACCCTTTTACTTGCTATTACATCTGTTTCATTTTTCTTTCTACTCAGTTTTAACTGGAACCAAATTGGCATCTATTAGGTTGAACTATTGAGCTGTATGCCTTATAGAATGTCTGCAATGTCTGAACCATTTTGATGGTTGGGCCCCGCACCCGATAACAAATGAACTGGTCGTTTCTGATGTTAAGGAGCACTGATAGGGAAGGAGGAATTTCAAGTGTCATTATGAAGGAATTCTCTGGCTGAAAAATTGGGCTCTTTCCTGTTGATTCTCTTTCAGTTTATGGAAGTGCTGCACATTTGAAGGAGTTGGTCATAGTCTGTGAAATCTGAAGAGTGCTGCGACACATGAGGAAGAACCTACCTGCTACACATTCTGTACACCTCATTTGGTCTCAGTCAAGGATACAATAATCGCAGTTTCCCAGATCGGCAGCATGAGAGAGAGGTGTACTGGCAATATATAGTGGGAGGAGGATGGGGGAAATAGGTTTTCAGCAGGAAGCCTCATCAAATTAGCCTTCCAGGAGCACCAGCATTACTCCTTTTAATCAGGGAGTGGTAAATGCATCATTTGTAATTGACAGTGGAAGTGCGGAAGAACTCTGCCATCTCTCGCAGCCAGATCTAAAGCCTCAGAGGAGGGTGGGGACTTCGCTTGTGATGCTTGTGAAAGTAACTGTGGCAGTGAGTGCCTGTGCAATGAAATCAATCTAGGCTGATGCTGGTGACTTCTGTAATATAGAGTCATAGAGTCACACAGCACAGAAATAGACCATTCAGTCCAACTTGTCTGCACCAACCAGACGTACCAATCTCATCCTAGTCCCATTGGCCAGCATATGGCCCATATCCCTCTAATCCCTTCCCAATCATATGCCCATCCAGATGGTTTTTAAATGTTGTAATTGTATCTGCCTCCATAGCTTTTTTTGACAGCTCGTTGCATACATGCATCACCCTTTGCATGAAAAAGTTACACGTCAGGTCCTACTTAAATCTTTCCTCTCTCACTTTAAGCCTATACTGTCTAGTTTTGGATCCTGCCATCCTAGGAAAAATACCTATTTACCCAGTCCATGTCCCTCATGATTTTATAAATGCATCTTTCAGTTTTTCACCTACTGCTGCATCAGAGAGGTAGCAGAGGCTTTGAGAGCCGAGAGAGGAAATTTCATTTTTGAGTCTTCCTGAATAGAGAGAAGCAACGAGAGTGCATTTGTGGCATGGCCATGATCATGGACTTCAACATGGTGCAGGGCACTGATGATTGCACTTGTGTGGCATTCTGGGCATTGCATTACAATGCTCATTGTTTCTTAAGGCTACAGTTCACTGAACGCACAGTTAGAGTTTGATCATGCTCAGCAGTAGTCATGATACTTTCATACAAGTCCACTTTTCTGTCAATTATTCAACCACTACATCAAACAGGAGGGATTGCTTTGCAACACCTGGTTCATCTCAGTCTTACAAAAACAGCATGAATACAATAACAAAGCAGACCACTGAGACACTGAAGTGGAGCTTCTCTTACCTTGGAGGCTCTGCAGGATCCTCAAGTGCTTACTGGTCTACGTGTCTCAATTCATAGTTATTTGCAACCTGTCCATCAAGAGGTTGCAACCTTTGCCAATCTGGTTGCAGTGAGTACCTAAGGAGAAGGAGTATGAAGAGAGTAGGGAGCCAGTGGATCTATTTTCTGGACAGATGGTCCGTGAATGCCTCATTTGATTTCCTTTTCCATGATACAACTTCCAAAGCGCTACAAAACAAACTTATCAATTTCATTAAAGAAATCAATATTCCACCGGGAAGTCAACTGGTGCATGTTCTCAGTGCTTGTCTTCCACGTTCCTTTGCCTAGCCCATTGCTACCTTCCTCATTGCTAGTCAAGTAGCTGTAGCTTGGCTATCGGGGCAGACTGTAGATGGCCCGATAGGAGATTTTAAACAGCTCAAGGCTTAGTTTAGTCTTCAGACTGTAGCACACAAAACCAGTCTAGGCTGGCTAGTTAAAATGCAGGAGCAAGGATCCCAGAAGAATGATGGGAGAATGAATGCTGTCACCCTGTAAGAGGTTTGCGGTGCTACTGTGCGATGAATGTTCATAACGTATTATTATTTGGGAATGTGGGTATAGTGGAGGAAAATGAATTATACTTTTCCATTCTGTGATGGTCTAACCTTTTTTTAAAAAAGATGAGAAAGTAGTTTTGAACAGTGAGATGAAACAGCATTTACAAGATGTCATGTAATTTTAGGTACATGAAAAGCTAGCCATCTAGAGAGATATTTTCTTAGGAGTTTTATAACTCTGAAAGGGAGAATCGACAGGCCAGGAGTAAGCTCATTTAGAGAGAAAAGGGCCACAACAACAAACATACTGTTAGTGGCAGACTCCAAGCAACCCCATGGGAGTGGGTGAAGGGGATGAGATTGCATTAGGTTTGGGCAGGCCAAATATGCCAAGGGACTTCTTGCAAATTGACCATTCTCTTTTTTTCGCTTTCTTTTGCCATTTCTTTCTTTATATCCAGAAGTGTTATCAACCAGAACTGAATTTTGTTTTCCATCAGCAAATCAACTGTGGCATATTTTCCCCCCTGTATTAACCACCTAGAGTATATCACCAATTTTACCAATTGAATAGTTTACATATAAAGCTCATTAAGGACAATGCAGATCATCAAAGGTGAGGGAGATGTAGGGAGAACGAAAAGTGGCTAAACCAAAATGGAATTAGAGGGTAAATAAAGCATAGTATCCTTTGTGATGCCCACCTCTCTCTAAACGCATCAAGAGCATTTGTAGGCAACACACACTTCTCCAAGGATACCTGAGCATGAACATAACCATAGGAGAGGGGCAGACAGTCAACAGATCTGACCCCCTCCACAGCTTGCTGCCTGAACCTGTTAATAACCAACTTGACTTTTCTCAGCTGAAACCTCCAACATCGAAGGGGGCAGGCAGAGTGGAGTTGGAGAGCCCAGCTACTTCTGCAGCATCCTGAGTGGAGATTGTTATCGGGCCTGTGTGTAGCTTAATCAGAGGGGGAACACCTGGACTAATGTCTAGATTCCCCGTCCCACTCTTGGTCTGCCTTCGGTTCTGACGGACATTGCATGGCGCGATGGAGTTCAGTTGTTGTTGAGTCTGCAACAGCTCCTGATGGGCTTGTCTCTCAATAGCAGCTTCCAATCTGTTTGTGGAGGCTGGCAGACATCTGCAGGAGTTGCTGCAATGCTGCAGCATCTGGCTGATAACATGGTGAATTGATGGACTGGCTGCAGCACTTCACCTTCTCAGAAATGAGGGCTAATGCATCCTGTACACCTGTCTGCCACTGCTGCTCCTCCCTGTGCATCTGCATAAAGTCCCTCATGGCTAAGACCACAGAGTTATCTGCTGCCAGGCGTTTTGCAGGTGCCTGGTCTCTGGAGTCCTGAGACTCTCTAGCCAGGGGTGTTTCTTCAATTCCTGTCAGTATTCTGAAACTCAGTGAGGGACCTCACAGAGCCCAATGAGATGTTCTCATCCATGTTTCTGCAGGTTCTGGTGGCAGATGATGGTCCATCCTCTGCATCCCAACAATAATCTGGGAAGGTCAAGTAACTCTTCTCTGTGGCACATGGGTTAGTCCTTAGAAGGACCCATCCACCTCTAAGACAAAAGAGGAAAGGGTGTTGCAGCCACTAGCTGGTCATGGTCTTTGATGTCTGCTTAATGGGACTGTTGCAGAAGAATGATAAGTGTGACTTACTCAGGTGTTGGGTCACGTCTCTGCATCCTTGTCACTGCTAGAGCAAGAATCCTTTCCGAAGATGTGATGAGGACAAGGATGTCCAGCCCCCTATCCAGAAAGGATGTGTGGCATCACACCACTCTGTTCTGGGATGTCTTCTCCTGTAATGATATAAAGGGGCTGAATAACTAATATAGAAGCAGGTGGCATGACTGTTCATGATGGTATGTATGGAGAAAAAGTGTTGGTGTGTTCCAAAGGAGTGAGGAGGCAGTGTGGAGGTCATGCAAAGTTAGTGGTGTGGGAAGATGGGGGAATAACGAGTGAGTGAAGTGAGAAGGGGTGTCCGAGCATAAGTGTTGTGTGGGAGGTGGGTGCACTGACACAGACAAGTGTGAGGCAATAGAGAGCAGAGTGTTTCACTTAACTTGGCAAAGTGGAGAAGATCATTGACCTTTGCCCTACAGTGCATCCCAGTCCAACTGACCCTGAAGATGACATTGACCAAGTTGTAATCTCTGAAAAGGCTGGCATGGTATGGTGGCTTCCTCTAATAATCCTCTGGGAAGAGGACTCCTATCCACTACCCTGTCCACTAGGATCTTGTCAGCTTCGCCTTCTTTGCCATATCTTTTGATGCCTGACACAGCGAGCAGAGCAGCTTTCAAATGGCGGCACACCTGCACATGCACAGTGGATGCCAAAAGATGGCATGGCCCCAAGGGATGCTGGTCTTATGGAGGAGAAGTGTTGAGTAGCAAGTTCCTGCATGCATGTCACGTGGCAAGATATGCTGGAGATAGGACATGATTCGTGCTGTGAGGACTCAAATCACAATTAAAGTGGCCAGTTTGCTAAGATACAGCGAGAGCTGGCTTGGTCTGGTGGTGTGAATCACTATACCAAATGTTATGCAACTTGCACTTACCCAAAATAAAGCAAGATTCCGTCCTATGTTTCTGCTCAGGTCCTAGGAAATACACACTGGCATTAACAGTGAGGCATATCTGCGGTCATTGTTTTCTGAAGATTTAAATAAAGACAGTACATGCTGCAGATAATCAGAAGCTCTAACAGCTTATCCCCTTCAGAGTAGATTTAAACCATACTATTTGACTTATTAATTTTATCACTTCCATCCCTCGTTGACCAAAATCATTTGATTTTTCCTCGTATCAAAATAGGAAAGTAAAGGCAACAGATGAACAAGCTACTGTATAACTGAGTGTTACAGAGTAAGGAAAGTTCTGCTGCCTGCATGCTATGTATCTATCTGATAGAAGTCGAGACGGGGAGGTAAAAATTTATCACATTTTCTTCCCTTCCTACCAAAGCATCTAATGCAATGGGCATGGTGAATGTGACTAACAGCAGCATGTTTTAGGCACACACCACTGTCCTAGCTGCAGTTAATTCAGTTTGCCAGACAGAATTTTTCAAATTGGTTTGAGTGTCCAGAATATAAGGAATTTTCCAAACGGCAGATAAAGTTGCCTCATTCTGAAATGATACATGAGTGCCAGGCAGCAGCCATGTGCTAATGGAGTCGCTAACATTTGTGCGTTTCATTGTTGTCATGTCTCAGATAGTACAAACTTTTAATCAATACTTTACAGACTGGATCCAAGCAGACCATTAAAATGCTCACTACAAATCATATCATTTTTGATATTTTGAGCTCCAGACAGTGCTGAGTCTCGAGTGAATATCTGGTTAAATATTCACAGCCATCCAGAGAATTCATGCATCCTTTATTTCAGGATGGATCAACAAAAAAAAGTAACAGAATTCCATCTGTCAGACTGTCTGTTTCACAATGGACAAAAGGTCGCATCACTGTATGTAAAGATTGTGAAAGAATCCAGCATCCTGCTGTTGCATTACAACAGTTTCCCAAACCAAACAATGATGACTTGCAAGATGTCAAATGACAATGTGGCATGAATGGAGTCAACATCCCACCCTTTCCTGAGACCACCATCTACCCAAGTGTAACAGAGCCTGAGGTAACCATATCAGTCTGTACAGCCACCTATGGACTCATCCTGAGAGTGGAAGAGAGTCCATCCTTGTCTGCAAGGGACAATCAGTAATGGTGATGATAACAAGTAGGAGCGTAGGATACAAGAACAAAGATATTTTGTTGAACTGCTTGACACTAGTTTGCCCTCAGCTAGGATATTGCATTCAGTTCTAGGTGCCCCACATTAGCACAGATCTGAAGGGATTGGAGAAAGTGCAGCACATGTTTATACGAATGGTTCCAGGGATAAGGAATTTCAGCTGTGAAGATAGATTGAAGTAATTAAAACTATCTTCTTTGGAGAAGAGAATTGCTGGGAGGAGATGTAAAGAGATATTCAAAGACATGAATATGCATGAGAAGCCTGGGCAAAATACAAAAGGGAGAGATATTCCTACTCCTGAAATGATCAAAATTGAGAAGGAACAGACTTAAAATAACTTTTAAAAGAAGCAAAAATGACATGGGTGTCTGGAATGCAATGCCTGAGTGTGTGGTGGAGGCAAGTTCGATTGATGCATTCAGAAGGGAATTTGATAGTAATTTGAATCAGAACAATATGCAAGAGACATGGAGAAGGCAGGAAAATAGCAGGAGGTGAATGGTGTATTAGGAGACCCGATGCAAACACAACAAGCTGAGTCACCTCCAACTTTGCTGTAAAAGTTCTGTGATTCTATGAATTTGGTACCTTTGCCTGTCTTGATCTATAAGCTAATAGGATTTACGCTTTGTTTTGAATTTTGTACTTCGTATATCTCTATGTACATTGAAGTTAGATGGTACTAGTGCATAGTTTTTCAGTGGTATTTGGATGCAGTTCGTGATTTGCTTTAATTTTTTTTGTGTGAGTCATGTTGCTGTGTACAATTTGTTCTTAGTTATCAGTCAGGTATGGCCATTAACTAACTGTGATCTTCCATTTAACTTGAACTATGTTTCTATTATGCAGACCATATATTCTAGAAGTAACAAAGTTGTTCCAGCATGGTATGTACTTTACAAAATATAAACTGCCTATTTGTGATGCTGTTGAATTGAAAGTGCACTTTGCTTTCGATAGTTTGACAGAATGGCAATCATAATTTATTTTTAATCATGTATCTGTGAATAGTTTGAAATTCTCCATGGTTTATTTTAATCATTAAAACATGACCTTCCTTTGTGAAAATAATATGTTACAATTCTATAAAATATAACTATTTAGCAGAAACATTTTGGTCTAGTGTAGCTCAGTGTTACTTTATCAATCAATAAATCCTGCATAGCAGTAGCAAAGCATCACACACCTCTATTTCTGTCTCTGCTGGATGATGCTGCTGACAAGAAATCTGATTTTGATTGTTTGAACAGAGTTAACTTAAGAAATATTTAGACAATCAGTTTTAAACACACAGCATCCCTACTGTCTATGCCACATTTTGGTAAGAAAGATCCATGCTGCTACTGTCACAGAAAAACCCAAAGTATCTGAATTTACACTTTTTAAAACTTCTATCCTCACATTTAAATGATTGCATGGCCTCACCCTCCTGACTCTCAATAAGCTTTTCCAGCTTTACCACATTTTCCAATCTCTCTGTGGGGTTGGTAGAGAGAGAATCTTTAATCCACAGGAATGGGTGAGTTGGCATTGTGTGGGAAAATAAAACAAAATTGAAGGAAATTGAACCAACTTCAATTTGTCAACTTCCAGGTTTAACAGAGGTGCTTTTGGACTCTTGTAACTTACTCATTGAAGTCAGCCCATTAGCACATGGCAAAGAAGCAATTTTTGAGTCAGTTAAAGAGATTTGAATGTAATGATGACAGTCAGATGGGTCCTCTGGAGCCTGTGAGATTGAGGTGCTTCATTAGGATGTTTGAAATTCAGATTATTCAATCTCTGTAAAGGTTCAATGCCCAAGAGATGATTTGCCAGGTCACTCTAAAAAATGTTTTAGAGGTTTGGAGACTTTCAGATGACAGTGGCAGGAAGCAGGAGACAAGGCATCATGATTCCTTTGACAGTACATAAGATGGGGAAGGTAATCACCAACCATGGTGATGACATGCAGTGATTTGTTATAGACCAGACCTGATCCCCCTCAATATATTTTAAGAAGGTAGCCTAGACCTTAACTTTTTCTTATTTTAAAGGCAAATGTAACATGCTCTGTTCCAAATGCAATTTACAGCAATGGAAATAACTTAGAATAACTTACCTCTATTGGAAAACTTAACAGAATAATTGATACAATAACTATTACTAACTAAGTGTTTCAATATAGTACATCACATAAACACACCTATGGCAAAAAGGCAAATTCAGAAAAATAGATTCTCACAGTGAACCCAGCAGCAGAGAGAAACCCCAGCTTCTAGCTGTAACCGCAAGAGGGAAAAGATAGCTTCTACTTCTTCAAAACTCCAGTAACTTCTGCCCTTTTGAGACTCCAACAGCAGCTGTTTAAAGCTAAATCTTAAACTAAACAAAACCGAGAAATCCTGGTTGGTGAGAACTGGCCATACCCAGCTAGGCTGTTTCTACTGTTCGAAAATCCCCAAGGCCTCACAAGCTGTTTACTTTCCAAGTAGACAGCTTGGCACTATCTTTATACCTCACTTTTAAAAAAAAGAACAAAATAACCTCTTTCAGCCACAGCATCGTCACAGGTGGAATCAGTGGATACTCAAAAGGGAGGTTCTCTGGAGGGACTAACAAAGTGGGCTGATGCAGAGAAGAGAGAGAGTTGCACAAGAGAGTTACAAAATATCGGAGAACAGTACTCTGAGTTTTATCATTTGGATAGAGTCCTGAGAAATCCGCACAGAGAGGTAGAGAAATTCTGTGATTCTAAGGGTTAAAGTTGCCACTGACCATCGGTCCTTCAAACCATGACATTGCAAGCTGCACATGAAAGCACCAAACATTTGGAAATTAATGCGAGAATAAAAGCCTCCAACTCAGAAATTGGGCTATGGCTCACAGTTCCACCCTAATCCTTTAGGCTTTGAGGTGTATGATCAAAAGTCTATTGATCTCTATGATGGTAACAGTGATCAAACTTTTATGGCTACTCCTTTTAGCCATTGATATGATAGTGCGGCCCATGGTGCAATATCAGGGGCTGCTTACATTTTTCTTTTGATTCATGTATCATGCAAGCATGACATTTCAAAAATGGTTGCTGTCAAATGTCTTGCTCTATATTTCTTTCATACTTGGTTATGTTCAAAAGTGAAATTTTGCATGGCTCAATATTAAGAATGCATTGCTTACACAATTTAAGAATCGTGTTATTGATGCCAAGAAGTGTGTGGACCTGACTTTGTACCTATCCTTTTGCAAACTAAGTTGAACTCTGAATAGAAGTCCTAAAGTCACGCTATGGGCTATATACAATATTCAAGGACATTAACTGTGTGGAACTATCATATTCCCACTTCTTTAATTTATCCAAAATTATATGATCTCAACCAGTGTCTTCTTTCATTGCAGTTGTCCCCAGACCTCGGACTGATCCCATGACAGTGATCAATAAAGGTTTGAAGAACAGACTACAAAACATTATGAAGAGGGTATGAAAAATACTTTACGTATGGTTTATAAATGAGCTACAAAACCATTGACAGATATTTCCAAATCAGACCAACAATTACGTTGGGAAAAAGATTAATCATGATATAATTTGTGTTGGCATAGAGGTTCAAGTAACATCAGTATGTATTGAGAACTGGTATTTTAAAACAATAATTTACAAATATTAACAGCATAAATATACAATATATTTATGTTTGTACAAATTTAGACACATTGTAATTAGAGATGAGGAAAATAAAACTTGGGCAAAACTCATGTTCTTGGTTCTCCAAATTGACAATTGTCCAGCTCTTGCACATATTTGGAGTGAATTCTGCCAGAAGCTATATTGATGAGGATATTAGCCTGTACAAAGTGTATAGAAAGTGGATGAACAAGCATGTATCAACCAGCATACAACACTGCAGCTATGCCATTTTGGAGCTGAAGTCTGCAGTTAATGCTGTCCTAGCCGAACTCAGCTTAGGAGGTGAGGCAATTGGAAGGATTCTTACTGGTACTATTTAATATGATCATCAGCTACTTAATAGGTTAGCTGCTAGCTGATTGTTTTGGCTATTGTTTCAATTCTGTCAATTTTACAGCATTTTGCATTCGTTTTAAATTACAACATTTACAAGAAGTGGAGTGGTAAGTGATCAAAGAGTTTTCATGACTTCAAAGTTTGGCACAAATCAACTGATTGCATGAATGGTTGCAGTACTCTTATAGGAATAAGAAACAGAGATCATACAGAACTGAGCAAGCTGTGAGAAAAGGAGGAAGAGAAGCAGGTGAACAGCTATCAGCAGGACCATAACCAAGGGTTAAAGGAACAATTCTCCTATTTGAATCACAGTAAATAACTAGATGTGAGATATCTTCCTTTCAATAAGGATCAAGATTTGGAGATACTGGTGTTGGACTGGGGTGTACAAAGTTAAAAATCACACAACACCAGGTTATAGTCCAACAGGTTTAATTGGAAGCACTTGCTTTCGGAGCACTGCTCCTTCATTAGGTGGTTATGGAGGAAACCGAGCAAAGGCTATGGCAACGGATGAATGGGCACCGCACAGCAATCAACAGACAGGAGTGTTCCCTCCCAGTTGGGGAGCACTTCAGCGGTCCAGGACATTTGACCTCGGACCTTTGGGTGACCATCCTCCAAGGCGGACTTCGGGACAGGCAGCAGCGAAAAGTGGCCGAGCAGAGGCTGATAGCTAAGTTCTGTACCCATAGGGAGGGCCTCAACCGGGACCTTGGGTTCATGTCACATTACAGGTGATCAACATTGCACTATACACACACAGATACTCCTACACACACACACACACACAGAGGCACTCCTATACACACACATACACACGGACACACAAATACACAGACATGCACACGGACACTTGCACACACCCTTACAGACACACACACTCCCACATGCATCCTCTCAGAGACTTAGATCACTCTACACTCATGCACACACATATACACTCTCTCTCTCACATATACTCACAACCCCCCATCCCAGAGACAGACACACACTCCCACACTCACAAATGCACCCCCTCACAGACTTAAGACACTCTATACTCACATACATGCATATATAGTAGTAAAAAATGAGGTCTGCAGATGCTGGAGATCACAGCTGAAAATGTGTTGCTGGTCAAAGCACAGCAGGCCAGGCAGCATCTCAGGAATAGGGAATTCGACGTTTCGAGCATAAGCCCTTCATCAGGAATGAGAGAGAGTAGCCAAGCAGGCTAAGATAAAAGGTAGGGAGGAGGGACTTGGGGGAGGGGCGATGGAGGTGGGATAGGTGGAAGGAGGTCAAGGTGAGGGTGATAGGTCGTCTCTCGCATACTCACAACCCCCCAACCCAGACAGACACACACACACAAAGGCTCACATGCGCACATATACATATATTTTGTGGGGTGAATTTGTACTTGCAGAGTTACATTGTACTTTGCTCAAAAACTGCATGAATTCATGTAAAACTCTGTTATCTCACTTTTTAGATTAGAATCAATCTAAATATTATGGCACAGACGGAGAATACAGGGGGCTAACACCTTCAACATATTGTCTAGCTAACGCCAATTGTTACAGTTAACCTGAGAATGCAACTTTTTAAAAAAAAAGTTTTGTGATTTACACATGAAAGAAGTAAAACTAACATGGTATTTGAACAGATGAAAGATTCAACAGACAATCAAGGTATTTTTCAATGTATAATTTCAGTTACACCACACTGTAAATTTTTGCTATAAATTCTGTGCCTTACAATTGTGTTCTCCACAACCACCTGATGAAGGAGTGATGCTCTGAAAGCTAGTGCTTCCAATTAAACCTGTTGGACTATAACCTGGTGTTGTGTGATTTTTAACTTTCAATAAGGATACGGAGGTGCAAGCATTAGACTGGGACAGACAAAGTCATAATTACACAACACCAGGTTATAGTCCAACACTAGAGGATAGTAATAGCATTTCAAAACAGGTTTATTTAAAATCACAAACAGGTGCAGTCCTGATGAAAGGGAAGTACTTTGAAAGCTTGTGATTTCTGACTTTTTCAATAAGGACATCTTGAAGGCATAAATTAAACAAAATGAATGAATTAATGGCACAAGTACAATTTAATGGGAATGATCTTACAGGTATTATAGAGACATCACTATGAGGAGACTGAAAGTAGGAACTAAATATTCAGGGGTATGTGACCATTTGAAAAGATAGACAGAGATGGCTTTGTTAGTACAAGATGAAAATATTACATGAGCAAGAAATGATTCGGATTAGATAATGTCCTATCCATATGGGTGGAGTTAAGAAGTAAAAAGGGGAATAAGACAGTGGTGGAAGTAGTCTATAAGATACTAACAGTAGCTGTTTCTGTTGTGAGAGAATAAATCAGGAGATAAAAGGCTAAACCTAATTATGAGTGACTTTAATCTTCATGTGTCTGGGAAAACCAAGTTGCAGAAGTAGCCACAAGGAAGAATTCATAGAGTGTAAATGGAATAGTTTCCAAGTCACTATGTTGTGGATCCAATCTGAGATCTGGCTGTTTTGGAATTGGTGATGTGTAATGAAGTAGGTTTAATGAACTACCTCTAAATAAAGTATTGTCTATGGAGCAGTGGCCATAACATGGTAGAACTTAACATTTAGTTTGACAGTGTGAAATTTGGGTCAGAAACAAGAGTGTTAAACTTAAACACAGATACATTCATGGGAATGATAGCGGAGTTGACTGGAGTAGACTGGGAAAGGAGTTTAGCAAAAAAGATAGTTGATAACATTTTTTTAAAAAAGAGTTCATGGTTGACAGCAACAATGTGTCCCATTGAGTAAAAAAGATTCTTGGAAGGGGTATGGTTAACCAGGGAAGTCAAACAAGTATCAAATTGAAAGAAAAATAAAACAATGTAGCAATGATTACTGGTAAGTCAGAGGTTTGGGAAAGTTTTGGGAAAGCCTTTTAGAGAATGAGGCTGGGGAAAAAAATAATGGGGAGCCAGAAGGAATTGAACAAATACTTTGCATCCTTCTTCATGGTAGAGGATAGTAATAGCATTTCAAAAATGTTAATTAACCAAGGGACTAAAAGAGGAAAGGAAGTAAACCCAATCACTGTTACTAGAGAAAAGAGTACTTTGGAAACTAATGAGGCTAAAGACTGACAAATCTCCCGGACCTGATGGATTTTATTCTACGATTTTAAAGGAAACAGTTGCAGAAATAGTGGATGCTCTGATAGTAATGTTTCAAGAATCCTTAGCATCTGGAAAAGTTCCAGAGGATTAGAAATCTGCTGGTGTAATAATTTATTCAAAAGGGGAAAGTGACAAAAAAAAATTTAACTATAGGCCAATTAGTTTAACTTCTGTCATTGGGAAACTGTTGGAGTCCATTTTAAGGAATATAATAACAGGACATTTAGAAATAAATAATAGAATCAAGCAGAGTTAATTTGGCATCATGAAGATGAAACAAACAAACTTTGAGTGTAGGAGTTGGAATATTATGTTGAGATTGTAAAGGACATTGGGGAGGCCTCTTCTGGAGTACTGTGTCCAGTTCTGGTTGCCTTATTATGGAAAGGATATTATTAACCTGGAGAGGGTTCAGAAGAGATTTACCAGGGTGTTGCTGGGTATGGAGGGTTTGAGTTATAAGGAGAGGCTGGTAAGCTAGGACCTTTTCCACTGGAGTGTAGGAGGTGAAGAGGTGACCTTTTGACGTTTATAAAATCATGAGGGGTATGGATGATAGTGGTTGTAAGTTTGGAACGTACTATCTTTGATCTTTGGTGAGTTTCTGTAATGCATATTGTACATAGCCCACATTGCTACTGTTGAATATCGGTGTGGATGGGAGGGTGTAGATGTGGTCTAAGTCAATTAGACTGCTTTGTCCTGGATGGTATCAAGTTTCTTCAGTGTTGCTGGAGCTGCACATGTTCAGGCAAATGGGGAGTATTCCATCACACCCCTGACTTGTACCTTATAGATGGAGGACAGACTTTGGGTAGTCAGGAGGTGAATTCCTCAGTGCAAGATTCCTAGCTCTAACCTGTTCTTGTAACCACTGTATTTATATGGTTAGTATATTTCACTTTCTGTCAATGGTAATCCAAGACGTTGACAGTTGGGGTTCAGTAATCATAATATCATTGACTGTCAAAGGGTAATGGTTCGATAATACCTTATTGGAGATGGTCATTACTAGCATGAATGTTACTTGAAATTTATCAGCCCTAGCCTGGATGTTATTCAGTTCTGGTTGCATTTGAACACAGACTGTCAATATATAAGGACATGTGCAATCACCAGCCAACATCCCCACTTCTTACCTAATAATGGAGAGAAATACTGCAGTGATTGGGACTGAGGTCATTGATCTTCAGCAACAACAACCATCACTCTTTGTTCTAGGTATGATTTCAAGCAATAGAGCGTTTTCACAATCTGTGTTGTCTCCAATTTTGCAAGGGCTCCTTTATTCCAATGCTGTCATGATGTCAATGAAAGTCACTCCCGTGCCATCTTTGAAATTCAGCTCCTTTGTCCATGTTTGGATCAAGGAGGGAGGAATTGGCGGTGCTGAGTCCGAGGGTTGGGACTGAGATAAGGTGGGGGGAGGGGAAATGAGGAAGCTGGAGAAATCTGCATTCTTCCCTTGTGGTTGGAGGGTTCCTAGGCAGAAGATGAGGCGCTCTTCCTCCAGGCATTGTATTGCCATGGTCTGGTGGCGATGGAGGAGGCAACACTTTAACTCCCCCTCCCACTCCGCCAAGGACATGCAGGTCCTTGGCCTCCTCCATCGCCAGACCATGGCAACATGATGCCTGGAGGAAGAGCGCCTCATCTTTCGCCTAGAAACCCTCCAACCACAAGAAATGAATGCAGATTTCTCCAGCTTCCTCATTTCCCCTCCCCTCACCTTATATCAGTCCCAACCCTCGGATTCAGCACCGCCTTCTTAACCTGCAATCTTCTTCCTAACCTCTCTGCCCCCACCCCCTCTCTGGCCTATCACCTTCACCTTAACCTCCTTCCACCTATCACATTCCCAACGCCCCTTCCCCAAGTCCCTCCTCCCTACCTTTTATCATAGCCTGCTTGGCACACCTTCCTCATTCCTGAAGAAGAGCTTATGCCCGAAACATCGATTCTCCTACGCCTTGGATGCTGCCTGACCTGCTGCGCTTTTCCAGCAACACATTTTTCAGCTCATGTTTGGATCAAGGCTGCAATGTGGTCAAGAGTTAAGTGGCCCCAGAGGAACCAAACTGAATGACAGTGCCTTTGCCTGTCCTAGTTCTTCTGTATAGATCTTGAAGGATGGACAGTGGAGTTACTGACTTTCTTTGAAAATGTTTGTAGGTGACCTTGGAAGATGATCTTGATTAGCAAGACATCTTATGCTCAGTAGTTTTATATTCAGTTGAGTTGCCTTTGTTCCCTCAAATGGTGATCACATTTGCGCACCATATTTGCCACTCTGCCAATGCTCTTGCTGTTGTCAGTTATTCCTGAGGTGACACATACCTTAGCCTGGCCTTCTATTTCCTTCTTGTGCCACAGCTGAAGATTAGGAGAAAGTGAGGACTGCAGACGCTGGAGATCCGAGCTTAAAAATGTGTTGCTGGAAAAGCGCAGCAGGTCAGGCAGCATCAAAGGAGCAGGAGAATCGACGTTTCGGGCAGAAGCCCTTCTTCAGGAATGATTCCCTTGTTCCTTTGATGCTGCCTGACCTGCTGCGCTTTTCCAGCAACACAGCTGAAGATTGGCTGCTAAGGTTGTGCAACATCCAAAGAGGGAAGATTTGGAAGACCCAAAAGAATGGACACCGGATCTAACTTAACCTCAGTTCCCAAAACCTCTTCCAACACACTCCCTATGGCATCCCAATTACTGCAAATCTTGCGGCATGACCACAAGCAATGAGTGAGAGTGCCCACATCCATCTTACACTTAGGGCACACTGGGGACACTCCTGTCTTAAATTTTGCAAGCCATTCCAGTGCCAAGTGAGCCCTATGGAGTACCTTCAGTTGGATAGCCTGGGTCCTATTGCAAATTGAGATCTTCCTCACATTTTCCCAGATATCCTCCCACATCTCTGATGAGATCTCCACCCCCAATTCATGAATTCAGGTTTTGCATAGCCACTCAATGTCTTTCAAAACATTACTTCCTAATAAGTGATAGAGGGTGATAACCGAGAGGGCGCTCCTGAAGCACAGCACTCTCCTCTCTGTATCCGACTTGTAGGGACTAACCATTAATGTAGTCTTTTTTTGTATGAAGTCTCTAACCTGGAAGTGATGAAAGAGATCTCTCCTAGGTAGCTCAAATTTCTGACTCAGCTGCTTGAAGGACGTCATGACCTTCCATCAAATAGATCTCCCAACAGGAGATTCCTCTGGACTCCCAGAACATACAGCCAGAGTCCATCGATCCCAGCTGGAATCCCAATATTCCCACTATGGGAGTGAAAGAGGAAGTTTTTTTGTAAATTGCCCTCGCCCTGCCACATCATTCTCCATGCTTTAACTGTGCTTAGGACAATTGGGTTTCTGTAGTGGTTCACAACAATTCTCATCTTGTCCATAAACAACAAATTAATAAGGGGACATTTTGTTTTGGAGGCCTCAATGTCCAACGAGATTGATCATGGGTCCTGACAGGCCCATTCAGCCATTTAGGATAATAAAGAGCTTAATTGGTATTTCTTAAAGTCTGAAAAATCTAAACCTTCTCTTTCCTGCGGAAGCTCAATTTATCCAGCTTAATAAGAGGCTGCCTATGATGCCTGCATAGTGCTTGTTTTGGCAGCAACTATGGGAGCATTTGCATGGGATATAATAAGCGAGAAAGAACATTCATTTTGACCAGAGCTGTTCTGTCCAAGCAAGATATCAGAAGATCTTCCAAGTGCCAAAGGTCCTGTCTTATCTTCTCTAACAACTGCACATAGTTGGCTTTATACAGTTGATCGAAGACAGGGATGATAAAAACACCTAAATACAGAAACCCCCCCTGTGACCACCGGAAAGGGAAATGGGTTTCATCACCAAAATTGGGCATCCTAGTAAGGTCCCCAACAGGCATGGCCTCCGATTTCACGAAATTAATCTTATATTCTGAAAACAAACCAAATAGATTAATCACTTGTATTAAGTGGGGCACAGATGTCAATGGATCAGTTAAAAAGAGAAAGACATCATCTGCGTAGAGGGTGATTTTATGCCTGCCTGACCCTACCACCAGGGCTGTTATATTAGGATCTGTCCAGGTGGCTTCCGCCAGCAGCTCGATCGCCAATGTAAATAATAGTGACGAGAGAGGGCACTCTTGATAGCAGCCTCTGCCAAAACATAAACTATCTGACCTTATACCATTAGTGAGAACCGCTGGTTTTGGAACAAAAACCCCTCCAAGACTAAACCGTTCCAGGACATAAAAGAGGTACGGCCACTCCACCCGATCAAACGCTTTCTCTGCATCCAGGAAGACTACCAAACCCGGGATCATTCTTTGCTGGCATATTTGGACCATATTTGGTACTCTTCTAATACTGTTGGTAGGCCTACGACCTTCAATAAAACCTGTCTGGTCCTCCTTTACAACAAAATACCCTCTCCAGCCCTAACGCCAGTATTTTTGACAGGATTTTAAAATCCATGTTCCGCAACAATATGGGCCTATACGAAGTGCAATCCTCTAGGGCTTTCCTTTTCTTAAGAATAAGAGAAATATTTACTTCTCTCAAAGGAGATGGGAAGCAGTCCTGACTGAATGAGTAATTGTACATATCCAAGAGTGGCCCGGTCAGCTTGTCTATAAACTCCTTATAAAACACTTTGAAATCCATCTGGGCCGGGGGCTTTACCAATCTGGAGCAGCCTCACTACCTTCTGTATTTCCTGAATTGTCAGGGGGGCATTGTCAGAAAGGACGCCTGCTCTGAGGTTACACCCGGAAGATCCAGGGCCTTAAAAAAGGATTCCATCTTCATCATTCTGTCCTCACATCCCTCCGAACAGTACAGCTCAAAATAAAACTTGCTAAATGCTGCGTTAATCATTTTAGCATTGCAAGTAAGAGTACCAGCACTCTCTCTGATGGATATAATAGATTGGGGAGGCATTCTTCTTTCTGGCCAAGTATGCTAGATATCGACCCGGTTTATTCACCATACTCAAATAATCTCTGTTTTGCAAAAGAGATATCCCTCTTTGCTGTCTGGGTGAGTGCAGCATCTAAAGTAGCCCTTAGGGCTGTATTCCACTGCAATTTAATTACAGATGGTCTGTTGAAGTGTGCCAACTCAGCTGCCTTCAGGTAAGCCTCAACAAGCGTTGCTGTTCTCACCTCTGCCGCTTCCGGATCGCAGAGTAAGAAATAATCAAACCTTGTGAATAGGCCTCGGCAGTCTCCCACAGCACCGATGTATTACTGGCCGTACCTAAATTAATATCCCAAAATATTTTAAACTCCTGCGAAAAATACTCTATAAACTAGCTATGTTTCAGGAGGAAAAGGTCCATGCGCCAGTGTTGGGAGCCCATCCTGCCACCCCCAGCCTTGACCTTCATGTACACTGCCTCATGATCAGATGCTATCTTCCCTATTCTGCAAGACAATACCAAATTCAAAAAGGTCAATGGGACAAAAAAAATGTCAATGCTAGTAGAGCACTTATGTGGATTAGAAAAAAAGGTAAAATCTTTACCCTCAGGCTGAAGACATCTCCACACGTCCACCAACCCCAGCTCCCTGTTCAGGTCCACCAACTGCCTGGATTGCGGGGACATACCCACAAGACCCCAGGGCATCCTGTCCACCTTGGGGTCAATAACGTGATTAAAGTCTCCCCCTGTAATTGAATGACGTGCCCCAAGAGTCATCAATATAGAAAGTGCATCAGTTAAGAATTTAAGAGGATGTGCTGGGGTGGGGGTGAGGTGATGTGTGACTGGCAATATATATTCAGAATCCCATATTCCTCTCCATGTGTTAAAGCTTTAAAAATTATGAATCGCCCACACTCATCCTTAATTTGGCCTAACATTTGAAATGGGAGGTTTTTCCGGATGAGAATAGCAACTCCTCCACTTTTCGAATTATAGGATGAGAAAAACACCCTTGCTGGAATACCAACATTCCCACTATGGGAGTGCAAGGGAAAGTTTTTTGTAAATTGCCCTCACCCTGCCGCATCATTCTCCATGCTTTAACTGTGTTTAGGACAATCGGGTTTCTGCAGTGGTCCATAACAGTTCTCATCTTGGCCAAATCCTCCCTGTTGCAACTTCAAATGCTTCTTATTGGTTAAATGTGTTTCTTGTAATAAGGCTACATTGACCCTCTCTTTTCTGAGGCTTGACAGTATCTTTTTTCTCTTAATTGGTGAATGACTCCCCTTAACATTCCAGGTGCAGTATTTAAATGAAAGGCTAGCCATGATTGTCCGAAACAGTCCATGACCCCCCCGGGAGGAAGTGCCGAGTGAAAATCATAAATAGTTCATACAAGTTTAAAAATGCAACTCCCAAAACTACCAGATCAAAACTTCTAATAGCTATTTCTACAACATACCAACATAAAACATAAATGAAAGGAGACTTTCCCCCTTGTGCACAGGGGGGCACTCATGCCACCCATTAGCCCCACCATGACTCCTTCTACCTGAAGCTATGCCCCTGCCCAGACAACACCAAGTAAGAAAACAAAATCAACATCTTATAACAAGAAAGTTAAAAGTGGGCACTCAATCTGTCCCCTCCATACTGTAACCGTAGAACAAAGAAAAGACATAGAAACTCTCCCCACTTCCTCCCATCGCCACCTCCCCCATCCCAAACCTGAAAAGAAAAATAAAAGGAAATAATAAGAAAAGAAAACCCAGGAAAACAAAGGATGATGGGAAGGGAGAGAGAAGGCAGAGGAGAGGAAAAAAAGGAAGTAATTATGACCCTGGCATGTATTTAAAAAAAAGACCACCCCCCAACAACCAAGTAAACAAGGCAAATTACAGAGACAAAAAATCAAAATAAACATAATTATTCAAGCCAGTCAGTCTATTTTAAAGCATCCAAGAAGACATTTGCCTTTTCCAGTGAATCAAAATTGAATACGGATCCTCTGTGGCTGAAATGCAGTATCAGCGGATATCTGATGGAATACTGAATATTCAAGTCCCTCAGCCGCCTTTTTACCTCAAAAAAAGGCTTTCTTCTTGCGAATCACGACCAGAGAGAAGTCCTGGAAAAGCATCATTTGTGATCCTTTATATATCAGAGCCTGAGGATCCTTCCCAGTGCTCTCAAGGCTTCCAGCAGCATTTACTTATCTCTGTAATGCTGGAGTCGCACTAGGACCGGGTGGGGGCACTGGTCCGATTCGGGCCTGCGTACTGTGACCCAGTGTGCCTGCTTGACCTGCACCTGCCTTATCTCGACTTCCAGCCTCAGAAACTGTGGGGTTACTGCTCCAAGAAGCTGACGAGCTGACCTTCATCATCCCTTTTTGGAAGCCCCACCAAACGATGTTCTTCTGACAAACTGCTCCTCCCAGGCTCGCAATCACCTTTCCAGGGCCTGAACCTGACCTGTCAAGGATTCCACCGTGGTCTTGGAAGCTACGGCCCGTTGCTCTGCCTCTCCGACCCACTGCCCGAGGCGCTGGATCTCCTGGTCATGTCTCTGCAGCATGACCAAGATTGATTCAAGCCTGTACCCAGTCTCCTCCATCAACAAATCAATCTTCTCTTGGAGTTTCACAGACTTGGGATCAGGCTGTGCTCTATCAGTGAGTCCCCTGGGGCGGTCACGGAGGCAGACGCTACGGCCATGGGTATGTCCATTGTTGTGGGGGTCGGAGGTCCCTGCCTGATGCAATTCTTGTGCTCCCTTCCATTTGGTCATTTTCTTAACAATCTAAACTGATAGTAGATAGTTCTAGGGGTCAAGAAATGGTTATTTCCAGCACATTAAGTAGTAAAGGGAGGGTCAGTGCCCCACTTTGTCTGGATTCTGGTGCAGAGCTCAGCAAAGCAGACCTACTGGATCGCCACTGTCTTGAATCTCCAGACGGTCATTTTAACACAGCGTCTTGCTCGCATGTCCACGTGTCTGTCCTGGACATGCTGTGATGCTCCAGAGGATTACAACACAAACTGGAGGAGCAACATCTCACCTTCAAACTGGGCAGTTTATAATCTTCTGGGCTCAACATTGAGTTCAACACTTTCAAATTGTGAACCAATTCCTTCCCTTTCTTTTACCTTTGCTTGTTACATTCTCTGTCACCCTCTCTCTTGTGCCCCCAACCCAGTGGGACTGTCTGTTCTTTCCAGTCTGGCAATTAGACACACCATTGTTCTCCTGTTCTCACAGTCCGATCACTTAATCTGAACTGTCAACATCTTTTCTCCCCCTAGCACTCCATACCCCTCTGCTCCACTATTGAATAAATGCTGCCCCCTCCATTTCAGCTCTGATGAAGAGTCATCTGGACTTAGGGTTAGCACACTTTCTCTTTGTGGATGCTGCTTGATCAACATTTTTTGTTTTCAGTTCAGATTCCAGCATCTGCAGTAATTTGCTCCTAGTGGTGGAGAAGATTTGTTTTATTTAAATCCCCAATCCTTTAAAATGATTAAAACAGCTGCAGTTTACAGTTGGAGCAATGCTGTTGCTTAGTTGTTTAAAGCATCTGCCTGTTAAACAGGAGATACTATGTTCAGATCTCAGTGGTATTTTAGAATTCTTGTGGTGCCTTTAAGTTTGAGTCCTACCTGCTCCAGAGGTGTGTAATTTTGTGTGCAAGGCCAGACCCCCTCAAAATATTTTAAGAAGGCAGCCTGGACCTTCTCCTTATTTTAAAGGCAGATTAAAAGTGGATATTCCAGGTGCAATGCAGCTGGTCAAACAATTGGGCTTTATGCAAAACAAAAATTATTTAAATACTACAGTTGAAACACGAAGAAAAGAAAACAAAATTTAGAATAACTTAACTATTGAAAATCTTAACTGACCCGATACAGTAACTTAACTAAGGAACTGTTTCAATCTAATAACTTCCCATAAAGGTAAATTGAAACACAGATTCTTACAGGCTGGTGGGAACAACATCCAAAGAGATGTCAGGAGAAATCTTGCAACTTTCCTGGACTCTAGCATCTTGAGACTGCCACAGCTAACCCAGACTAGAAAATACCAGGACTGGGAGAATTGGCCACTCCCCTGCCATTGTTAAACTGGGCTCTTTCTGGACTCCTTGGCAGCTCTGCCTTTATGACCTCTCTTAAAAAAAACCCAAGGACAAAATAACCTTGTTAAAGTGACAGCATCATCACAGTAATAACATTTGTGAACAGGTTGATTAGAAGAAATAAAAGACACTGGTTTCTGGATTATACTGATTAATGGGCCATCTGGTATAACTAAGGGAAAAAAACATGAATAATCTGTTCTTGCAGTTTCAATAGACTTCACTTTTAAAATTCATGCTCGTTCACCAGATGTGTGAGTTGCTGACTTGGCCAGCAAATATTGTTTATCCTAATTGTCTCTGAGAAGGTGATGATGAACTGCTTTGTTAAACTGCAGTTCTGAGGGATAGGTACACCCACCTGTTAGGAATGTAGTTCCACGGGTTTGACTCAACAATTGTGCAGAAAAGGGTCAGGATACTTGCAAGTGATGGTGTTGCTTGCCCTTGATGCTAGTATAGGTCACAGGTTTGGAAGGCAGTGACAAAGGAGTCTGGGTTAGTTGCTGAAGTTCATCTTGTAGAAGGTCCATACTGCAGAAACAGTGTGTTGATGTTGGATGGTCCATTACCGAATGTAGAGAAAGTGAGGACTGCAGAAGCTGGAGATCAGAGTCGAAAAGTGTGGTTCTGGAAAAGCACAGCAGGTCAGGCAGCATCCAAGGAGCAGGAGAATCGACGTTTCGGGCATAAGCCTTCATCAGGAATGTGGCTAAGATGCATCAGGATTGTTTGAACTGGCTGAAACCTAAAGGACAAAGCTTTATTAGATGAAGCCTGTGGCAGGCAAGGCAACTAACAAGAGAGGAAAAATGTACTTGGCCAATCCTCACTAATCTACCTGGATCAGATGCAAATGTCCATGACAGTATTGATAGAAGTGACCACTATATGATCTTCATGAAGACAAAATCTCACCCTCAGACTAAGGCAGTCTGCATCACAATGTGTGGTACCACCACCGTGCTAAACTCGATGACACTGCAAGACTGGAATACTTGTATACCAAGGCCCACTCTCAGAGTCCGAGTATCATTAATGTCAACCTTCCACCGTGTGACATTAACAAATACCTGAAGACACAGTGAAAGCAACATTCTGCCAGTAGTACTGAAGTTCTAGATCTAGCTGCACCCTTAGCTGAACAGTTCCAGTACGTCACAACACAAGCATCTATTCAACATATGGAAGATTGCCTAGGTATATCCTGTGCACAAAAGCACGACAAATCCAACTTTGCTGATGACTGTTCTATCGGTGTGCTCCAGTCATCAGCAAAGTGATTGAAAGTACAGCACTTATTTAACAATTACCTGCTCATGGACACTCAATTTGGGCCACTTGGCTCCTGACTTCATTATAGCCTTTGTTCAAAATGGACAAAAAATTGAATTCCAGAGGTGAAATAAGAACAAGGCAGCACTCAACTGAGTATGGCATCAAGAAGCCTCAGCAAAACTGGAGTCAGTGGGAATCAGAGAGGGGGAAGCTCTCTGCTCATTGGAGTCATATGTTGCGCAAAGGAAGATAGTTATGGTTGTTGGAAGCTGATTATCTCAGAGGAGTTCTCAGGATAGTGATTTTGCCCCAAACGTCTTCAGCTACTTCATCAATGACCTTTCCTTCATCATTAAGTCAGAAATGGGATGTCCGCTCATGACTTCATGATGGTCAGTATCATCAATCGCTTTTCAAATGCAGTAAAGCGTGGACAAGATTCCGGCTTAAGTCAATTAAATGACAAGGAACATTGTGTCATAATAAGTCCCAGGTAATGATCATCACCAACAAGAGAGAATCCAATCAAAATTACCAATTAAAATACTAGCTGTGTTGGATTAACTCCCCAAAGGTGTCCATTGCTGGGAAAGCTTTCCAAAGACAGGGTGCCAGATAGACCATCTGCTGCTTCAAGGAGAATTGAAACTAATTTGCATATTCAAAGACCTATTAAAGACCATTTTACAACTCCTCACTTCTTGGGGAACCTGCAAGCTTCATGGACATTACATCCCAACAGCAACCCAGGGGCTCAGTTTCTTGCCCAAAAGGGAAATGTGGACATGGAAGGCCATGGAAGCACCAACAATTGCACAGGAGCTGTCAACCATCTGATGTTTTTTACTCTTTCTAATTGGCAATTCATCTAGCCGAGAGATCTTTTACTTCCTCTATAGCACTCACCTCTCCTGGGGCGGAGCTGAGGCTTCAGAGCTTCTGCTTTCTTACTGGGAGCAATACCAGGAGCCTTTTTATTGTAATCAATCTGTTCAGACATGTTATGATCTATTTTCAAGAAAATGGGTCTCGAACCTAGGCCTTCTTGTCTAGAGGTAGGAACACTAACACTGTGTCACAACGCTCTAGACATTAGTGAAGTGCAGTATAGATTATATGTTAGAACAAGAAATATAACAGCAGATGGACCATATCTGATCTGAATGTGGTAACCACAATGACTGAAATCATATGCCAATCTGCCTTACAATAATAGGAAGTGAAGCCAATTGTTGCGATCAATGGACAAAAGTTTTAAATGGTCAACAAGTTTAGCTGTTTGAATACCATAATTGAGCAGCTCAAGTAATGAAAACCAGAATTATCTTGGTATGTAACAAAAATTTGACTGTGAGCAAAGAGCAGTTAGTCTTTTAGCAAAGCTGAAGGTTGGTCTTGCATTCCTGTGTGTGCTTGGGAGAAATAGACAGCCTACTCCAACCAAAAGACAGAGTTTTCGCATGACTTAGTTATAGAGATTACAGAAGTCAAGGGGCTGAATTTCCCTAATGGTTTTATATGACCAGGTGCCCCAGAATGAATTTTCTCATGTGATCTGCATTATATATGTGTTTCGGGCACTGCCCCTTTAAGAGAACCAGTCAGGAGACTCGCAAGGTGGTGAGTTGGGAGGTCAGCCTAGAGCTGGCTGTAGAGGTTCTAAAAATAAAGTGTTCCTGCTCAGAGTTAAACCTGTGCCTCCCTTGTGTATAATTCCTAGTTCCCAGTGAGTTACAAACTTAACAACTGGCAGCGACTGTTGATCCGACCACAAACAGTATGCAATTGCATTTTTTTGGTTTCTGACTAAGTTTGTGTTCAGCGGAGACGTCGCCTGAACTTTAGGAATTTTGGTACAGGATTAAGGAGTTAACATCAAGGGAAGTGGTTGTGAGGGGACTCAGGTTGCAGACAACGCCAGGAAAGAAGGTACTCACCAGGGAGTGAGAAGGGTGGGTTGCGCTTCGGTGGTTTGGTGTGGATTTGTTGGGCCGAAGGGCCTGTTTCCACATTGTAAATAATCTAAATCTAAAAAGCGGCAATCATGAAGGATCTTGGACTGATGGCTGAAGAAGACTATGTGCCTGGGAGATGCCAGAGGCATCATGGTGATGGCTCGTGAGGAGACTTAGGCTGTGGGTGACACCAGGGAGGAACAGTGTGCTAATACAGTGGGCGAGGGAGCGACCGACGTGGGAATATTTATCAAGGGGACTCAGGGTGTGAGTGACTACTAGATAGGTGATTGGATTGTTTGATGAAGAGTCAGATTGAACTTTTTACACAAACGCTTTAATTCATTCTTAAAAGTGAACAAAATGGCTGAGGACATCCTAGTACCAGTTTTCTTAATTACCATTGGGAGCAAAAGTCCCAATTTTAAGGAGTCAGGTACAACCAGAGAAACATGTGAAGAAGACATTTCAAATGTTATGCGAAGTGTTAGGAAATTATTTCCCATCCAAGCCACTGATGATCATGGAACAGTTGTGGTTTAATTAATGGATTCAGCACAAAACAGAGTCCATCGCCCAATTTGTGGCTGCCTTAAAGAAATGAGCAGAACACTGCGAATCCAAAGGATTCCTCCAAGATGCCTTGTGGAACCATTTGGTTTGTGGCCTTTCACACCTGGATTTCAAAGCAGCTTTTAAAATTGCTACCTCGATGGACTTGGCCACCAGTGAAGCAACACAGTTGGCTGTCAACTCCCAGGTGCATCAAACAGTGGAAACTCAGCAAAGTGCAATACCAACCGTAGAGTGGCCACAAGGAGTAGATATTTTGAACTCAAGAAGCCTAGGGCTGCTCACTATGTGAGTGAGTCATATTGCCTGAAATTGCCGGGTACAACTCAACAAATAGAACGAGTGTTGAAAGAAGATGAGTTAAAGTGCAAAGCATAAGGTACATACTTCCAACCAGGGAGTGGATGGAGTCAGTTGGGCCTGCGGGAGAAGCAGAAGGCCCAGAGACAGTGAAGTTCCTGTTCAACATACTGACAGTATGGGGTGAAGCTGAAGTGTATCCTCGAGGTATATAGGTGAGACAGGAGTTTACTGAAGAAGGAAATCAGGAGGGCGAAAAGGGGGCACAAGATAGCTTTGGCTGAGAAGATTAGGGTGATTCTTTAGTATAATAAAGGGAAAGGAATAATTAGAGAGAGAGTAGGACGTCTTAAGGACCAAAGTGGACACGCAGGAGATGGGTGTGGTCCTCAATGAATATTTTCTCCACTATGTTTACCACGGGGAAAGACATGAAGACTTGGGAAAGTTAATGGTCATATCTTGGGGATAGGGTGAAAGTGAGGACTGCAGATTAGAGTCGACAGTGTGGTGCTGGAAAAGCCCAGCAGATCAGGCAGCATCCAAGGAGAAAGAGAATCAGGAAGCCCTGATGAAGGGCTTTTGCCCAAAACATCAATTCAGCATAATTAGTAAGTTTGACACTCCCGATATCTTGGGGACAGTCCATATCACATTAGAGGAGGTGTTGGATATATTAGAATGTATGAAAGCGGATAAATCTCCTAGTCCTGACCAGACATATCCAAGAACACCGCAAAAGGCTAGAGAAGAAATTGTGGGAGCCCTGGTGGATATTTTGCACCATCATTAGCTATGGATGAGGTCCTGGAAGACTGGAGGGTAGCAAAGGTTGTGCCCTGATTTAAGAAGGGCTGCAAAGAGAAACCTGGGAACTATGGGCCAGTAAACCTAACAATTGTGATTGGTAAGTTACTTGAGAAGATTCTGAGAGATAAGATATGCATGCATTTGGAAAGACAGGGTTTGATTAGGAATATTCAGCATGGCTCTGCACATGGGAGATCATGCTTCACAAATTTGTTAGAGTTCTTTGATAAAGTGACCAGGAAGGTTGACGAAAGCAGGGCGGTAGAAGTAGTCTATATGGATTTCAGTAAGGCTTTTGAGAAGACCACATGATAGGCTGCTGTGGAAGGGTATGTGGGAGATTAGAAATGTTGTTTTTGCAGATGGGTGAGGGGGTGTAGTGTGGGGGGAGGGGAAGGGGAACATTATACAAACGGTCGCGGTATTCTTGTAGCATGTAGCATACTTAAGGCTAAGACTTTAATGAATATAGAGGGTCTTTTAAAGAAAATAGTTTTAAGCTAGGAAATAACTTTAAAGTGTTGTCGTTGACCACAAAAAGAAGCAGCAGGGGCTTTTACAATAAAGCTTATTGTATGATAAGAGAAACTGGATAAAAAAACAAGTGTAACAAACAAGGAACAAAGAATGCAGACAAGGACAGCAGGATGGCCAGGTAAGAAAATAACTAACAAGTGAGGTAATTGGCTTATGATAGGATGGGAAAAGGGAGGCGTGAAAGGGAAGAAAGCTAATATGCTCCTTTTTCACGCGCACTTCTGCTTGATTACAGAAGTGTCCAGTCCTTGCAAGCCTGTAATAAATTGTTCTTGTTTCCAAGGCTTTGTCTCAGGCTGATCGATTTGTGAGTGAGCTCTGTTTCTCACAGGTAGATCACATGGAAAACAGTGAACTGGCAAATTGGATATCCAATTGGCTTGACCGTAGGAAGCAGAGGGTAATTGTAGAAATTGCTTGGCGGACGGGAGACCTGTGATTAATGGCATGCCTTAGGGGTCCGCACTGGGCCCATTGCTGTTTGTTAATTATATCAATGATTTGGATGTGAATGTACAAGGCAGGATTAGTAAATTTGCGATGACACTGAAATAGGAGATATCGTGGACAGTGAGGAAGGTTATCAGAAGTTGCAGCAGGACCTTGGTCAGCTGGAGAAATGAGCAGACAAATGGCAAATGGAGTTTATTATAGATAAGTATGAGGTCTTGCATTTTGGAAAGTCAAATCAAGACAGGAGTTTTATGGTGAACGGTTGTGTCTTAAGGAGTGTAGTGGAACAGAGGGACCTTGGAGTTCAGGTGCACGGTTCTCTGAAAGTGGAGTCACGGGTACAGGGCAGTGAAGAAGGCTTTTGGCAAACTGGCCTTCATCAGTCAGGGCATTGAATATAGAAGTTGGGAAGTTATGTTGCAGTTGTACAGGATGTTGGTTGGTCCGCACTTGGAATATTGTTGGCCACCTTGCTGTAGAAAGGATGTTATTAAACTGGGAAGAGTACAGAAGAAATTTACAAGGATATTGCCTGGACTCAACGGTCTGAGTTATAGGGAGAGGTTGGACAAAGCTAGGACCTTTTCCTTTAGAGCATAGGAGACTGAGGGGGGAATCTTATAAAAGTGTATAAGATCATGAGAGGCATGGATAGGGTGAATGCACTCAGTCTTTTTCCCAGAATTGGGAAATCAGACTAGAGGGCATCAGTTTAACATTAGAGGGGAAAGAATAAAAGGGAACCTGAGGGGCAATTTTTTACACAGAGGATGGTATGCATATGGAATGAGCTGCCAGTGAAAGTGGTTGAGGTGAGTACATTAACAACATTTAAAAGGCATTTGAACAAATACATGGACAGTAAAGGTTTAGAAGGACATAGACCAACTTCAACGAAATGGGGTTAGCGTGGATGGGCATTTTGGTTGGGCCAAAAGGCCTGTCTTCATGCTGTAAGACTCTATGACTCTAATTCAGGGTTCTTCCCAAAATAGAGGGAAGACAGTAAAATAGAAGTGCATATGGGTGCAGCAGTTTCCCTGATTCCTAATTGGTATACAGGGAGAATTTAAGGGTACTACCATTGAAGGCTGTCAAGATCACACTACAGATGTATATGGAACAAGTGGTGCCATTGAAAGGCTGTGTACTAGTGACAGTAGAGTTAAGGGACCAGTGTGCCGAACTGCCACTTTATGTTGTAAACGCAAATACCTAGCATTATTTGGATGCTTCTAGGTGGAAAAATTAAAGTTGAACTGGGGCATGGTTAATATGTTGGTGGACTTAAACATAAATTTGGGAGATATTCTAAACAAGTACAAAGGTGTCTTCCAATGAACCCGGGGGGAAGTGAAAAGAGTCAAAACTAAATTACAGTTGAAGCCAGAGGCTTGGCCTAGGAGTCTGAAGGTGCGTCGGGTTACCGTATGCCATCCAGCCTAATGTGAAGCATAACTGGAATGTCTGGTGAATCTGTGAGCATTGGAAAAAATAACCATCAATGGATGGGCCACTTCCATCATTCTATTTTTTTTTTAAAATTATAGTTTTTGTCAGTCAGTGAGTGAGTGAGAGAGAAATAGTTTAACCAGCTAGCCTTGAACTTTGCCAAGTTAGTTGATTTTATTCCTTTGTTTTTCCCACCCCCCCATTTTAAAAACAAAATCAGCAGAATGTTAAAACGATTTAAAAATATCGCTTGTCACTGCACAAACATACACACACAAAAAAAATTGCTTATTTAACTTATCAAAAACATATTTATTGCCAAACATATGCATTTTTGTTTGTATTTATCACAATGACGAACCATAGAAATATATTTTTCTTTTATGTTTAAATTATGATCTTATTAATCTGAAGATAGAGGTATTCCTTCTTCTTCTTTTCGTTTCCACAGTTTAATATATTATACTACAATGACGAGGGTTTTTGTAACGTTACTCTTCAGTTATTTATTTTTTTTGTGGGCGGCACGGTGGCACAGTGGTTAGCACTGCTGCCTCACAGCGCCTGAGACCCGGGTTCATATCCCGACTCAGGCGACAGACTGTGTGGAGTTTGCACGTTCTCCCCGTGTCTGCGTGGGTTTCCTCCGGGTGCTCCGGTTTCCTCCCACAGTCCAAAGATGTGCAGGTCAGGTGAATTGGCCATGCTAAATTGCCCGTAGTGTTAGGTAAGGGGTAAAGGTAGGGGTATGGGTGGGTTTCGCTTCGGCGGGTCGGTGTGGACTTGTTGGGCCGAAGGGCCTGTTTCCACACTGTAAGTCTAATCTAATCTAAGTCTATCTTAAAAGCAGATGATGCGGTGAGGATTCATGGTGACTTTAAGGTCACAGTCAACCCAACCCTGAGTGAGGATCAATACCCACTTCCACTCATAGAAGATCTATAAAGGGGATGGCAGGGGGAAGAAAATTCTCAAAAATGGATTGTTGGCCTACCTACAGATGGGAGTTTTGATTAGATTAGATTAGATTAGATTCCCTACAGTGTTGAAACAGGCCCTTCGGCCCAACAGGTCCACACTGACCCTCCGAAGTGTAACCCATCCAGACCCATTTTCCTCTGACTAATGCACCTAGCACTATGGGCAATTCAGCATGGCCAATCCACCTGACCTGCACATCTTTGGACTGTGTGGGAGGAAACCAGAGCACCCGGAGGAAATCCGCGCAGACACGGGGAGAATGTGCAAACTCCACACAGACAGTCTCCAGAGGCTGGAATTGGTCCCAGCTGCTGTGGGCAATAGTGACACACGGGGCTTTTTTGCCATAAGCTGCTTCCATTTGACATCGCGTCAGTGCTGGCTGTGTTCCAGAGGGCCATGGATCAAGTATTACGTGGGTTGCCAGGAGTCCAGTATCATCTGGACGATATTTTGATTGTTGGACCCTCCAAAGTGGAGCTTGCCAAAAATCTAGAGGGATCCCAAAAAAGATTGCAAGACTATAACCTACAGATAAAAATGGAGGAATGCAAGTTTGTTAAAAACTCTGTGGAGTACCTGGGCAATTTAATCAACAGTGAGGGACCACACAAGGTGCCCAAAAAGATGCAGGCCATCATGAAGGCCCTCAGACCAGAGAACATGTCTCAATTGAGATTGTTCTTGGGGCTTGTCCATTATTATGGCTTGGATCTGGCAACTGTGTTCAGCTGCTACATTGGTTCTGTCAAAAGGCCAGCTATGGAAATGGACCCAGGAATAGGAGGTGGCTCACCAGAAGGTGAAGCAAGTCCTACAAATTTCACTAGTGACCCAATGATGCCCCTGCAGTTAGTGTGTGATGCTTCACCTTATGGCATTGAAGCTTTACTGTTGCACATCTTACTGAATGGAAAGGAAAGGCTCATTGCATTCACATCAAGAATAGAAATAAAGCCAGAGCAGAATAATGCATATGTCAAAAAATAAGGATTGTTTCCTTTACAGCAGGCACTTCGTACTTCTGGCCGACCACAGACCGATAACCTCCAATTTTGGGCCGTAAATGAGGATTCCGTTAATGGTAGCAGCAGGAGTTTATTGTGGGATATGAGAATTGTTATTCTTCCCCTTTTAAGAGGAAAGATGCTGGAACAAGTGCACTAAGGGCACCTGAGCATGAAGTGAATGAAAGAGATAGCCAGGACTACTTCTAATGGCCAGAGGTGGACTCCCAGATTAAGGAGAAAGCAGGATCATGCAAATCCATTAGTAAGGAAGTTGCTGCCATTGTTGCCCCTTCAATCACTGTGGCAGCAGATTCAAGTTGATTTCACAGGATCAGTAGAGGGATCGATGCTATGAATGGTTGTGGATGCCCGTGCCAAGCGGTCCAAGGTGGTGGTCATGAAGTCTCTATCAGCAGGAGCAACAATAGACTGAATGGATGAAATATTTGCCAGGTTGAGGAATCCCAGACAAGTGTGAGTGACAGTGGTTCATACTTTGTGGTAGAAACATTCGAGGAGTACCTGGAGGAAAATCACAGAGTCAGACATGTCAGGTCGGTTCCATGTCACCCCGCGACAAACGGCCAGTCAGAGAGATTTAGACAAACCTTGAAGCAGACCTAAAAACCTCACCAGGCATCCCTAGCACAAATTCCTCCAGTTCATAACAAATAATTGAACCCAGTTCCTCATTCATATACAATAACTAAGCAACATTAAAAGAACAACAGACGTGCAAGCAGGTGTTTTAAAATGTTATAAAGCGGAGGTTGACCCCCGCATGAGGTATTTCCTCCATAAGGAATTCCTCAGAAACATGCATAAGCGACAACCCACTGTTCACCGGCTTCCTTAATGTTCAATCTCCAGCTGAGAACCATGTCTGACTTCTTGCAGTCAGGAGAAACCAGAGAGATGGTTAAGTGAAAACCAGAAGGACAGATGGTCAGAAGGATGGGAACCTCGCAGTCAAGGATATTTCAAAGAGGAATTGGTTGGCCTGGAATTACACACGTCTGGGGAGAAATGGATCCCAGCGATGGTGGTGGAAGACTGTTGTCATGTCTGGTACAGACTAGAGATGAACAGGTTTGGATGAGACCTGTAACCAGCAGATCACTGCACCCGACCAATGTGGGGAGGTCCCCCAGAACACCGAGTGGCCCATTTGGGACCCGTGATCTTGACTGAGTCATGAGTCTCTGAGCCTGGATTGACCATTCCCTTGGGGGGGGGGGTGGAATACTGCAGTCACAGGGGCGTCGACAACTGATCAGAGAGGGCTGTGCTTCCTGGTGCTCGGAGAAAAGGTTCCTGAGATGAATCACCAACCCCTAAGAGGCTGATCATATCAATACAAACTGTGGACAGAATGTCTTTTATTTAGGGAATGATTGTTTTTAATGTTTTTATAAATATTCCTAACTGTGTACCTATATTGGCTTCAATGCCGGTATCATCTTTTTAATGGTTGTTTGTGTTGATTAATGGGGTTTTGATTAAAATAAAGGGGTGGGGGTTTATGTATGTAGTTGTGCTGCTTCCCCTTTAAGAGAGCTCGTCAAGCAACTTGCAAAAGGCTCCATCTAGAGCTGCGCAAGTGTGAGCAACTAAAATAAAATGTTCCTGTTCAGAAGTTTACCTGTGCCGCCTTGTCTGCATTTCAAGTGAATTACAATTTGCTTTGCAGCTCTTAATTTTTAACGTAAACTGGATCTTGGATGTTTTTCCAAGGGAATCTTAAGGTGACTGAGATGGAAGCGTTTGCAACTGCTGGGGCCTTCCAGCTTCAAATATAGCAACCTCTTGCTATATTTGAATCCCACTAATGCCACGATTTTCTCTGTACAATCTTTCACACAAAAGGCTAGCACTCACTCTAGCTTAGCCACTGCACACACAAGGCCGATGACTACAATCCTCACTAACACATCCATCATGCAAGTCAAAGGCTGTCATCCACCTCCAAAATTACTGACCCTTCTTGCCCTTTGCATTTCCTATTAACTCATTGTCACCTCATCACTTCTTCTTATGCATTACCCACTAACTGCTCTTTCATTCACTTACATCAAATTCAATCCCTCCCTTCTTCCATTGCACAAAAAACTGGTCCATTCCACCGACTGATCCCTCAGCAGCTTCCTGACTGATCTAAGTGCCATCTACAGTTTGCACTTGACCTGCAGAACTGACCATGACCAACATATTGCACTGGAATAGGATCAGCCCCTTGACTAACAGTGGTGGTACCGATTGACTGACTATAGTCCCCCTTCACCCTTCAAAATTATAAATCACACAACATCAGGTTATAGTCCAACAGGTTTAATTGGAAGCACACTAGCTTTCGCAGCGACGCTCCTTCATCAGGTGATTGTGGAGGGCTCGATCGTAACACAGAATTTATAGCAAAAATTTGCAGTGTGATGTAACTGAAATTATACATTGAAAAATTGATTGTCTGTTAAGCCTTTCATCTGTTAGAATACAGTGATAGTTTCACTTTCATGTGTAAATCACAAAACCCTTCTTTTTAAAGTTGCATTCTCAGGTTAGCTGCGAACAATGGTGATAGCTAGACAATATGTTGAAGGTATTAGCCCCCTGTGTTCTCTGTCTATGACCTGATGTTTAGAATGATTCTAATCTAATAAGTGAGATAACAGTGTTTTACATAAATTCCTGCAGTTTTTGAGCTCAGAGTTCTACATGAATGTATGTAGTTTTTGAACAAAATGCAATGTAACTCTGCAAGTAAAAATTCACCCCACAAAATATATGTGTGCATGTGGGCCTTTCTCCGTCTGTGTGTACCTGTCTGTCTGGGGTGGGAGGTGTGTGTGTGTGTGTGTGTGTGTGTGTGTGTGTGTGTGTGTGTGTGTGTGTGTGTGTGTGTGTGTGTGTGTGTGTGTGTGTGTGTAGAGTATCTTAAGTCTGCGAGGGGGTGCATGTGTGAGTGTGGGAGTTTGTGTGTTTATAAGGGTGTGCGTGCGTGTCTGTGTGTATGTGAGAGTGTGTGTGTGTAGGAATATCTGTGTGTGTGTGTAGTGCAATGGTGATCACCTGTAATGTGACATGAACCCAGGTCCTGGTTGATGCCCTCCCTATGGGTACCGAACTTAGCTATCAGCCTCTGCTCAGCCACTTTCCTCTGCTGCCTGTCCCGAAGTCCACCTTGGAGGATGGTCACCCGAAGGTCCGAGGCTGAATGTCCTGGACCACTGAAGTGTTCCCCAACTGGGAGGGAACCCTCCTGTCTGTTGATTGTTGTGCGGTGCCCATTCATCCATTGTCGTAGCCTTTGCTCGGTTTCCCCAATGTAATATGTCTCCGGGCATCCTTGCCTGCAACGTATAAGATAGACAGTGTTGGCTGAGTCACATGAGTACCTGCCATGTACAAGGTGGAAGGTGTTCCCATGCGTAATAGTGGTATCTATGTCCTCAATCTGACACGTCTTGCAGCATCCACCATGACAGGGTTGTATGGAGTTGTCCTGAGAGCCGGGCAGTTTGCTACCAACAATGATCTGTTTGATTTCAATGTATAATTTCAGTTACATCACACTGCAAATTTTTGCTATAAATTCTGTGTTACGATCAAGCCCTCCACAATCACCTGATGAAGGAGCGTCGCTCCGAAAGCTAGTGTGCTTCCAATTAAACCTGTTGGAATTGATGTTGTGTGATTTTTAACTTTGTACACCCCAGTCCAACACCGGCATCTCCAAATCATTCACTCTTCAAAGCATTCTTCTCAATTGATTTTCCCACATGGTCATTTGCTTAAAGCACATGCAATGTGTTTGCCATGTAAACTGTTCATCCCTGTCTGATTATTACATTTACTATTCTGTGTTCTCTATTTTCATAAGCTACTTGTCTTCTCCTCTGTGCTACAAAGCAAGCTCAACTGCTGATGCTGGCAGCTTGTAACTGAGTGCTGAACATCTTGTGCCCTGAGAAAAAAATGTAGCCCACACAAGGGTAGAATCCCACAAGTGAGCATTCATGTTAGCAAGTGGAAGGCAGGGAGAGTTGGGGAGGGGAAAATGTTCTTGGTGGTGGGATCTAGTTAGAGTTGGCAGATGTGTTTAAGGATTATTCATTGGATGTGGAGACTGGTGGGGTGGAAGGTGAGCACAAGGGGGACCCCGACTATATTGTTTTTGGGGAGGGGTGTTAGATCAGTGGATTGGGAAAGGGATGCAGTGCAGTGGAGGGTTATCTAGATAACAGAATAGGGGAAAGCACATTGTTCAAAGTAGGTGGACATTTGGGATGCTTGGGAGTGGAATGTCTCCTCATCTGAGCAGATGCAGCGGAGGTAGAGGAATTAGGAGAATGGGATGGAGTTCTTGCAGGATACTGGGTGGCAAGAGGTGTAGTTCAGGTAGTTGTGGGAGTCTGTGGGTGATTCCTGAAGAAGGGCTTATGCCCGAAACGTCGAATCTCCTGTTCCTTGAATGCTGCCTGACCTGCTGCGCTTTTCCAGCAACACATTGTCAGCTCTGTGGGTTTATAGTAAACGCCGTATGGAGACTGTCACCAGAGCTGGAAATGGAGAGGTCAAGAAAGGGGATGGAGGTGTCTGAGATGGACGAAGTGAATTTGAGGGCAGGGTGGAAGCTATGGGTGAAGTCGATGAACTGCTCTGATTCAGCCTGGGTGCAGGATGCTGTCATACATGTAATTGTGGAAGAGTTGTGGCACAATACCTGTGTAGGTACTGAAGAGGGACTGTTTTAATTTTTTAAAAAAATCTCAAATCTGGAAATAATTTACATGGTATTCATAACAAATAATTTAACCCAGTTTGTGAGAGTTGGAGTAATGATTCAAGATGTGCATAAGCATAAGGGGCAAGAGGGTGACTAAAAGAAAATGGCCGACATATGAAATTGACTAACTTAGCTATAGCAGCAGCACTAACACATAGTAGGTAGCAGAAGTAGTAAACAAGTTGCAGCTGGTTCGAAGCAAGACCACAAGGTCAGCAGAAGTCAGAAAACAAGCAGCTAGACAGATAACAGAATAATGAAGCCCCTTGACAGATAACGAAACCAGACAATGGGCGACCTTACTCGTAGCAAGGAAAACCACAAGGCCGACATTTATGTCAGAAACGAACCTCGTGACTGATAACGAAGGACAACCATTGAGAAACAACTTGAGGTGGACAATGGGCGGTTGTCAGCTGCCTGGGAAAATTGTAAACACTTGAGGGGGGAATGTGTCCAGCTGCGCTTGCAAGATTGGGGTAAACAAGAAATGGAAAAGTACCGGTTACTCAAGATTGAGAATCACCTGACTCAACAGGGGGTGGAGTTTAAGGGTATATCAGGGGATGCTTTGTAACAATCAGGGTCCCTTTCTTTGAGGGGTACCCAACTCTGCAGACTTGCTAATTGCTAATAAACTTTGTTTTCCTGAATTTGTCTTGAGCTGACTTTTTACGTCTCACAACTTGGGGGCTCCTGTCCGGGATCGACACTCCGGCTGCGAGGGGATCGAGAAAGGACATCGGGGAAGGTGCACCCTGCCGAGTTCGGCAGTCCCTGAGTGCTTGCTCGTCGCCACGCGGCTTGAGCGAGTGATATCCGGAGGACTCAGGAAAACAAAGAACAGGGGACCGAGGCAGAAGGGACGGTTAACGATCGAGTAATTTCGGTGCACCGAACCCAGGTAAGAAAACTTACAGAGACCGTGTTTCCGGAGGACTGGGGACCTACGGAGTGCCTGTAGATTTTTCTACAGAGACGTGGGACTCAGGAATCTAGAGGCCGGGGCCCATCTGTGAGAGGTTTTGCAGAGACCGTGTTTGCGGAGGTACGTGGACCTACGGGGTGCCTGTGATCTATTTCACAGAGACGTGGGACACAGAAATCCAAAGACCGGGGGTGCCTGCAAAAGGAACCTGGGCGATCGCGGGACAAAGGTCCGGGAACTGATTAAAGAGTGATAGATTTTCACGGGTCAGCATAGATTTAGTGTGAATTTACAAGTCCTCGGCAATGGGAAATAAGGAATCAAAAGCAAATAAGGAAGAGGGAGGTCCGAACGTGGATAATGAGAAATACCCCGGGGTACCTAACGATAGTCCGTTAGGAAGAATGTTGAATAATTGGGATCAGGGTAGTAGAAAAGGAAAATCCAGAAAAAAGATGGTAAAATATTGTCAAATGTGGTCCCAGAAACCTATTCAGGGAGACTCAGTGTGGTGGCTTAAATTCGGCACTGACGAAGACTGGGTCCGGCAAGCTCTAATTCTATGTGTAAATTCAAAATCTAATGTTACTCGGGAAGAGACCGATTACGCCCTTTGTTGGCTACCAGTCACTAATTCTTGCAAAATGAAGATTCAAAAGGGCAGAAAGAATGGGAGCCTTTAGATCATTTACCACCGCCCTACGTGTCCCCCGTCTGCCCCGCAAGATAATCCTTCGGGTGACGAAGGTTCAGGGGAAGGGGAGGCAAATACGGAGGAACAACCGCAAGCCTCAAGAATGACGACTAGGTCTGTTGTAGCCCCATTAAACTCAAATGATATAAGACAACTGAAGTTTATTTTTTTTACCAGCAGCTTGCAGTAAGACCGACAGAGAGAGAGAGAGAGTGTGAGAACTGCTCGCAAAACATTTAACCCTCTGTGATTCGGTTTGAATGCACATTGGTTTGTTGGTGATTGAATGAGGAAGTTTTATTCGCTGGAGCTTGAGTTCCAGGATTGTTTTAAATGTGATCTTTATGTAAACTTAACATGATTTATTTTCAATATGTGAAGGACAGTTGTAGTTTCAGTTCAACAGTAGACTGTCGGGAAAAAAAAGACGATAACTTCCATGGTTATTATCTGAGACCTTGGATTCGGCCGTTAGAATTTTTTTTTAAACTTGAATTGACAAATTATTGTAAGACAGCTCTGATTATTTTACGACCTAAAGTATTGTAATTGAGAAATAATTGGTCAGGAGTACATAAGAAAACTAATTTTGGATCTAAATTAGAGTACTAAATCTGGGTGATTACAGTGGATTTCAAAATTGGGAACTGTATGCATTTTACATTTTAAATATTAAATACTGAATAAATGGACGTAAATCTATAAATATATTTACAAGTTAGGAACAGGCTTTAAAGTTAGTCAAGCATGAATTAATAAATTGGTGTTTGAGGATATGAGAAGCTAGGAACATAGCAATATTTCTTATAAAAGGAAGAACGTATCGACTAAAGTGCCGATAGGGGACAAGGAGATTGGGTTTGTGTGTGACCCCCTCACCAGTGGGGAGGTCGGAACATTTAGAAGGAAATGACGGTCCTGGATGAGAATCCGATAGGATTGTCAGAACAAATTAATTTTTGAGGCCCAGTCTGTATGTGTGGGCTGAGTTAATGTCTATTTTTGAATATACTATTTACTGGGGGAGAAACGAGACTAATATGGGGATACTGGATAGGGAAAGTGTTAATTGAGATTAAAAAAAAACTAGTAGCAGTGCCGGTATTAAGCTTGCCGGACAATTTGGCATGAGAGGGGGATGGTTAGGGGTGAAGACAAATATCCCCTTCAGAACCCTAACTGGGACTACCACAATATAGAAGGGTGGAATAATATGTTAGACATGCAAAATTTGATAATCCAAGGGATACAAACTTGCATCCCCAAACAACAAAATTTAGCCAAGGTTTTCGACCTGAGGCAGGGAAAGGACAAGTCTCCCTGTGCATTCATACACAGATTAAGGGAGTCGGTTAGGAAATGTTCGGGTATAGACCCAGATGGGGAAATAGGATGACGGATGGTAAAGGTTCACTTCGTGACAAAGACATGGCCTGATATCCAGATGAAGTTACAGAAGATAGAGGACGGGAACGGTAGAAATGAGTTGGAGTTGTTACAGGAGGTTCAGAAAGTATTTGTATAGAGAGACATAATGGCGGAGGAACGGAAGGCTAAGATAATGGTAGCAGTAGTAAGGGAGGACTGTATGAAAGACAAAAGGAGTCGGATAAATAAGGTGGTTATCTAAATCTGAATATTTATGTCTTTGTGGGCCGGCCCCTGATAGGAATTTTGTGTTGGTGAAGATTTATGTGTGTCTTTGTGTGTGTCAATTTGGTTGTAAAAAAGTCTCTGTGGGTGTGAGAATTTGTGTTTGTGTATGGATTTTTTTTAAAAAGGCTTCTCAGCTAACAAGCAGTTTAACACTTTGTGCTCTGGCTTGAATTCATCTGTTTGTCAATGGTTTTATGTGTGAAACTTGTTGTTTGTCATTTGATTCAGTGTGCTATTTTTGATTGTAATTTTATGAATGCTCAACGTTATTTTTTCTCATGATATGATTTTATTTGAACTTAAGGAGGACCCTGATACTGGGAGAAAACAGCAGTATAGGTGGACTGTCTTAGCTGAAGGTTTTACCAAGTCACCAAACTTGTTTGGACAGATCCTAGAACAAGTTCTTGAGGGCTTGACTTTAAGACCAACTTTAAAGTTAATTCAGTATGTGGACGACCTCCTGTTGTCCGGTCCCACCCAAACTGACACACAGCAGGGAACCAATGATTTATTAAACTACCTTGCAGTGAAGGGATTGCGAGTTAGTCAGAACAAACTACAGTATGTGGAACGGGAAGTAAGATATTTAGAGCATTTGAACAGTCAAGGGCAGAAGAGAATAAGCCCTGAAAGAGTAAAGGGAATTGTAGAATTAGGACTACCCCGACTTAAGAGGGAACTCCGAAAGTTCCTGGGTTTGCTAGGTTATTGCAGATTCTGGATATATAATTATGCTACTCTTACAAAAAGACTATACCTGCAGCTAACAGAGGAGGCTCCGGACAGGGTTAAATGGGACCCAGAAGGAAAAATGCTGATTGAAACTTTAAAAAAATTAGTTACAGCACCGGTTTTGAGCTTGCCAGATTTTAATAAAGATTTTCGACTCTTTGTTAACGCCAAGCACGGGACGGCTTTTGGGGTCTTGACTCAGGAATGGGGTGGACATAGAAAACCTGTAGCTTTCCTCTCCAGAATCCTAGACCCCGTTTCATGGGGTTGGCCCGAATGTGTACAAGCAGTAGCAGCCACTGCTAAGCTAGTGAAAGAAAGCCAGAAACTGACGTTTGGAGCACCACTGACTGTGGTTACTCCTCACCAACTATTCTGAATCAAAAAGCGGGACGATGGCTCACAGACTCACGAATCCTGAAATATGAGGCAGTGCTCTTAGATACTCCGGGAGGCACAGAACGTGTTTGTGAGAAGGGATGATGAGAAGCAGAAGAAGGCGACGAAAATAATGATACAGACGGTGCAACAAGCCACCGCTGGGAGGAGGGAAAAGGGAGAGCCGTGGCAGGAACAGAAAAGGGGAGAGTCGTGGCAAGAACCGAAGAAAAGGTGGACTGGTCGGATGAGGAGGAGCAGCGATTTAATACTATTAAAAGTAAACTGATCCGAGCTCCGGTATTGGCTTTACCCACCCTGAAGGAACCGTTCCAGTTATATGTCAATAGTGCCAGCGGAATTGCCCAAGGTGTGCTTACCCAGCTGCGGGCAGGGAAACGTCAGCCGGTTGCATTTTTGTCTAAAATGTTAGACCCTGTATCATGTGGATGGCCGACCTGTATACAGGCAGTGGCAGCTACGGCAATGTTAGTAGAAGAGGCCCGGAAGCTTACCTTTGGAGGAAGAATCACGGTATACTCCCCACATTCGGTTAGTACCATACTGGCTCAGAAGGCTCACCGCTGGTTAACGGACTCTTGCATCCTGAAGTATGAGACGATTCTGATGACCGGGGACGACCTCAAATTTACAAAAGATCTCAGTTGTAACCCTGCCCAGTTTCTATACGGGTGTCCTGCAGAAGGGCAACAGGAACATGATTGTGTGGAATTTGTGGACTTACAGACCAAAAGCCGAGAGGACCTACAAGAGGCCCCTCTGGGTGAGGGACAGGAACTATACATCGACGGGTCCTCCCGATGTATCAGTGGGATACGGTACAGTGGTTATGCTGTCGTGGATGGTGCAACGAAGCAGACGATCGAGTCTGGACGACTGCCCGGGAAATGGTCAGCCCAATCCTGTGAGCTGTACGCCCTCCAGAGGGCCCTGAAGTTGCTGGAAGGAAAAGTCGGGACTATATATACCGACTCAAAGTATGCTTATGGAATCGTTCATACTTTCGGGAAAATCTGGAAAGAGCGAGGATTGATAACTTCCCGGGGAAAGGAATTGGCCCACGAACAAATGATCAGCCTAACATTAGAAGCCCTTGCTTTACCAACAGAACTCGCGGTAGTCCATGTACCTGGTCACCAGAAGGGGTTCTTCACAAGAAGCGGTGGGAAACCGGTTGGCAGATGAGGAAGCCAAACGGGCAGCGGTCGAAAAGCCCATCCAATTATTGACATTAATACCACTAAGGGAAGGGCTTGCTAAACAACCCATCTTCACCCAGAGTGAGATCGATAGAATGAGCCAATTGGGTGCCCGGCTGGAGGCTAATGGGAAGTGGACGGTTCCTGATGGGAGACAGGTACTGAACAAACAGATTACTCGGGGTATTCTTCACCAGTTACACAATCAGACCCATTAGGGTGCTCTCGCTATGCGTGACACCATTTTGCGAGACTTCGTCTGTAAAGGCATTCATACGATTGCTCAGCAAGAAATTTCGGGCTGCGTGACCTGCCAGCGCATCAACAAGAAGGCCATGCGCTCGGCCCCACCTGATGGACAACCCCTTTCTATCCGACCCTCCCAAAGGATCCAGATTGACTTCACCGACTTACCTCAATCCCAGAAGTAGAAATACCTTTTAGTCATTGTTGACCATTTCACTCATTGGGTCGAAGCTTTCCCAACCACAAAAACCGATGCCTCAACTGTGGCTCGACTCCTCCTCGAAAACATTATACCTCGATACGGCATTATGGAATCCATTGACTCTGATCGCGGGCCTCACTTTGTCTCTAAAACGCACAAACTGCTCTGCAACGCTCTACACATACAATGGAACCTTCACTCCCCGTGGCACCCGCAGAGCTCTGGCCGCGTCGAACGCATGAATGCTACCTTGAAGACGCAATTGACAAAACTAATGTTGGAAACCAAACTACCATGGCCAAAGTGCCTTCCCATTGCCCTTTTGCGCATATGCACTGCGCCTCGTAAAGACATTGCCCTCTCCCCGTATGAGATGCTCTTTGGAATTCCCTACTGGAGTCAGGTAGACGGGTGTCCCTCTATACAGGGTGGGGACGTTTACTTAAAGCACTATTTACTGGCATTATCCCGTTCTCTTACAGAAATTCGCAAGAAGGGCCTCTTGTCCCAGACGCCACCACTTGACTTTCTCCTGCATAAGGTCGAGCCTGGTGACTGGGTACTCGTTAAGTCTTGGAAATCTGACGAACTCCAGCCACAGTGGGAGGGCCCTTTCCAGGTCTTGCTGACTACCGAGGCAGCAGTACGAACAAAAGGAAAAGGGTGGACTCACACATCAAGAATAAAGGGTCCTCTTCCGCCAGAAGGAAAGGACACTTGGACATGCGAGCCGGGGCACAAGCCGTTGGTGGTAACACTGAAAAAGCAGCAACAATGAACTCTATCTGGACTGAAATGTTGGAGGTTTTGTTCTATATGTTTTTATATGTGGGGAAAGCAAAAGGGGAATGTGACAAATGTCGCTCCATAGTTCGATTGAGAGACTCTGAGTTACCAGGCTCTTTTGTATCCCACTCCTCCTATGTAGGATATACCCGATGTTATGATGTTGACACACGGGAAGAATGTTCGGAAGATGGGAAATTGTATTATCAAGTGTTAAATAAGGGGTACTATAGCTTGTCCACCGACAGAGTCCGTCGTTGCCCGTTCATCAATTATCAGTGGTTGTGCATGTCTAAGGACAGGTTGCAGGGGCATGTTGATAGGGTAAAGGTTACACAGCTGCGTCAGTTAGCTAAGGAGCGGGTTCGCAAAAAGACGGCCATCGCCTCTGAGGCACAGTCTATTTATAGGGAAGTTGAAGAACGGCTCACACTCCCCGATGGTGCGCAGAATCTTTTCATTGACTTTACTTCCAGGATAGCTAAGGTATTAAACATAAGTAACTGTTGGGTGTGTGGGGGCCCCGGCATGACTGAACAGTGGCCTTGGACGGGTGAGAGTCTACCAGTTAGAGACTTACTCGAATATAACTGGACGCGAGGGGATAACCGCGCACAACAAGTATGGCACTTGACCTCCTCCCCCGAAGGACACATCTGTGTCACTAAAGAAGGCTCCATCGTAGTAGGAGCCAGCCCCAGCCGCCATGTTTGGAACTCCACCACCGCGTCTTGGTGGCCTCTCCCTTTCACCTGGTATTTAGCCACACGTTTTATTAAAGGATGCCTTCCTCTTGACTTTGATACCACTTTGTGGAATTGCTCCGGCTCTGCACCATACGAGGGTGTGCCTGGGGTGCGAGAGGCCTGGAGAGACGTTACGACTAAAGGGGGCGCTGCCCCAGATGGGCTGTTTTGGATTTGTGGCAACCGTGCCTATTCCACACTGCCTGCAGTTTGGTCTGGGACGTGTTTCCTAGGTCTCATTCGCCCGGAATTTTTCTTGCTACCTCAGTCCGATGGTAATGACTTAGGCGTCAAGCTATTCGATTCCCTTAGACGTCCCTCGCGCTCTCTTACCTCTCCGAACCCCATCACCCTTGCCCTTCCACGGGAACACCTGGGGAAGTGGAGAGATGACTGGCCTCCCGAACGCATTATCAAATATTATGGCCCCGCCACCTGGGCTCAGGACGGTTCCTGGGGCTACCGCACTCCCATCTATATGCTCAACCGTATTATTCGCCTACAGGCAGTAGTTGAAATTATTACTAATCAAACTGCCCTCGCCCTTGAGCTTTTAGCACGACAGACAAATCAAATGAGGGCTGCTATCTATCAGAACCGTTTGGCCTTGGATTACCTGCTCGCTTCTGAGGGCGGCGTTTGTGGAAAGTTTAACCTCACAAATTGTTGCCTGCAGATTGACGACAATGGTCAGGCAGTTCTTGACATTGCCAACAACATTCGTAAGATTGCTCATGTCCCTGTTCAGACCTGGCGTCCCATGGGTAGTGCTTCCTGGTGGAGTGGCCTCTTCGACGGCAGCTGGTGGCGCTCTACCCTTCTATCCCTAACGGGCGTTTTTGCCCTGCTGCTAATCCTTCCTTGCCTGCTCCCCTGCTTTCAGTCCCTAATTCAAAATAACCTATCCCAGCTTGAGGCCGTGGCCATTCCTCAACATGGGACCCGTGAGCTCAAAGTCATGTTGCTTCGCAAGTTTCCTGCCTGACTGATTCCTTATGCACATCTTGAAAAGAAAAAGGGTGGATTGTGAGAGTTGGAGTAATGATTCAAGATGTGCATAAGCATAAGGGGCAAGAAGGTGACTAAAAGAAAATGGCCGACATATGAAATTGACTAACTTAGCTATAGCAGCAGCACTAACACATAGTAGGTAGCAGAAGTAGTAAACAAGTTGCAGCTGGTTCGAAGCAAGACCACAAGGTCAGCAGAAGTCAGAAAACAAGCAGCTAGACAGATAACAGAATAATGAAGCCCCTTGACAGATAACGAAACCAGACAATGGGCGACCTTACTCGTAGCAAGGAAAACCACAAGGCCGACATTTATGTCAGAAACGAACCTCGTGACTGATAACGAAGGACAACCGTTGAGAAACAACTTGAGGTGGACAATGGGCGGTTGTCAGCTGCCTGGGAAAATTGTAAACACTTGAGGGGGGAATGTGTCCAGCTGCGCTTGCAAGATTGGGGTAAACAAGAAATGGAAAAGTACCGGTTACTCAAGATTGAGAATCACCTGACTCAACAGGGGGTGGAGTTTAAGGGTATATCAGGGGATGCTTTGTAACAATCAGGGTCCCTTTCTTTGAGGGGTACCCAACTCTGCAGACTTGCTAATTGCTAATAAACTTTGTTTTCCTGAATTTGTCTTGAGCTGACTTTTTACGTCTCACACAGTTCCTCATTCATATATAGTGACTCAGCGACATTGAAAGAACAACAGACATGCAAGCAGATGCTTTAAAACATTGTAAAGCGGAGGTTGATCCTCTGAGAACTAAAACCGAAACATTCAAAAATGAGTATCCCGCCCTATAACCTGTTTAAAGAATGTAAGAAGTGGTGTAACTTGCTTTTCAGCAACCTTTAAAAGTTTCATAAATTAAATCCCTGACTCTCACTTTAAAATCAACAAGTAACAATTTATTTATCTCACTCTAACAGTGAACAATTTAACTAAACTATTAACAAACCAAATAAATCCTTCTAGCTACTATTTCTGAATAAATCTAGATTCTAATGATATGCTGTCCCAATAAATACAAATCCCACTCATATAAAAAAAATTGTAGCCACTCGCAATTACAGCCAGGTTATGTGTCTTCCGGAATGTTCTATGCCTTTTCTGTCGATTTTTCTGTCAGGAATATACAGTAGTTTGTATCCTTGGTACTATTGTTATTTAGATGTTGCTTTCCCTAAGACATAGAGGACACTGTGAGAGTCAACGATTCTCGAGAGTTGAGGGCCATTAGCTCTTGTGAATGGTGGATGGCTCTGGGATCTTTATCCAACTGTCCCCTTCTTTTACACACTTGATGGCTTACCAATATTTCCTATAATAGGATTGGTCCTACGTTGTCAAAGCCATTTAATAGGTTTTGGTATCTAAGTACCTGGTTCAAATTGATTGGCTAAATTCAAAAGCCTGTTGTCTTGGTAAAAACTGTTGCTTGGCCTGCTAACTGTACAACCTTTTGATATAAATGTTTCAATTTGGGTTCTCTGTGTACTTGCTGAAAATGTGTTGCTGGTTAAAGCACAGCAGGTCAGGCAACATCCAAGGAACATGAAATTTGACGTTTCGGGCCGGAGCCCTTCATCTTGTGTACTTGCAGACTTTCAATCTGTGGCTCACAGACGTCCATTTTAAATCTCTAAGCACAGAAAAAGTACCTGATCTTTTAAAAGGATCACACAATGCTTTCCCCTCTTACACTTTACAAACACCAAATTTAAGTTTTCCTGCCTCACAATCTATAAGGAACCTACCAACTTTGCAACAGTAAACAGAGCAGACACATGTTTAAACTAAATTCCGCCTGATATTTTCATCAGATGGAGGCAGAAATATGAGCCCTGATAACTTTCCAAGCTGATAACCTTCCAGAAAACCAAGCATATTCGAATCTCTTGTCTTTAGAAGTTGGTTCTTCCTTGTGTCCATAAAGTCAGTGTTGTAAGAGTGAAACAACATAGCATATTGCATTGCATTGGGGAAGTGATGGCCTAGTGGAATTATCGCTGGACTATTAATCCAGAGACCTCCGTAATATCTGTGGGGCCTAGGTTTGAATCCCAACAAGGCAGATAGTGGAATTTGAATTCAATAAAGATCTGGAATTAATGATGACCCCGAATCTATTGCCGATGGTTGGAAAAAAATCCGTCTGATTCACTCATGTCCTTCACGGAAGGTCTGAGCTATCAGTGATTCTGGAACCACAGCAATGTTGTTGATTCTTAACTGCTGTTACTGACAAATGTAGTCAGACTGATTACAAATATGATAATTTTGTGGAATATCAAGGATATTTATCTCACACTTAGCAGGTGTAAAACAGTTTTAAATTAGTTTCATGGTCAGTTTGCATGCATGAAAATAGCCATGTTGACTTAATAATTAAACACTATCCACTGCATCAACAGTGTTTACATATCAAGCTGCGCATAACAAAATGTAACAGTATCCTGAAATTAATGGCTACTGTTCATTTTCTATCAGTTTTTAAGTGTTGTTCTTCTTGTAACATTTTTTCAGATTGAGAGAATGGAGGAACTGGCACCAGAAGTAAAAGTGAGACGGCAAGACAAGCTAAATGAGGTATATATTCTCTGCTATTTGACTTATGTGATTAATATAATCTCTGAGTATATAATAAAGGAGTTAACCTTTGTTTTAGTCCCATGGAACAGAGAAACAAAGAACAGGAATAGATCATTCAGTCTTTCAAACTTGCTCTGCCATTCAATTAGATCATGCTGACCCATACCCAAATCAATTGATTTACTTTTTGTTCCATATCTTTGTGATTACCCGAAGTATCTTGCATTAACATTCTTGAACATTTCAATTGATTGAATAACCACAGCCTTTTATGGGAGGTTTAGATCTTTACTACTTTTGGCATGACAATCTACTCGCTGGTGCTACAGCTAAATAGGCAATCTTTTACGATTATATCTTCTTGATCTTATGTACAAATAATATATTCACAGAAATAGACAGTTTGGTCGACAAACTGTTACAAATATGATATTTTTAAGAATTGTAGAACCCTACAGTGTGGAAGCAGGTTATTTGGCTCATTGAGTCCGCACCAACCTTCTGAAGAGCATCCCTACTAGACCTGGACCACCACCAAGCCCCCCTCCCAAAGAAAACAGCCCTATAACCTTGCATTTCCCATGGCTAATCAGCCTCGCCAGCACATCTTTGGACACTACAGGCAATTTAGAATGGCCAGTCCACCAAACCTGCTCATCTCTGGACTGTGGGAGGAAACCGGAGCACCTAGAGGAAATCCAAGCAGACATAGGGAGAGTATGCAAAGTCCACACAGTCGCCAATGTTATATTTTGGGATTGTTTCTTTAATTGAAGTGGTTTATATGACCTATTCTGGCCTCCTTGTCAGTGAGTCTTGATGATATGGGTTTTGATGATTAAAGGGAGGCCCTGTTTCATTGTTTCATTGGAACGAAGTTGTGTATGATATTCACATTTGGAGATGATGATAGATGATAATACTGATCTTACAGCAATTAGGGTTGCTCATGTCAAAAGTGCCAAAGAGAAATTGAGGATGCCAGGTTGTAAACACTTCTGCTTTAAACTGGCCATTTATCTAAGATGGTAGAGAGTTGCCATTCAAAGATAACTAATCAGTATTTCTACCTGGATACTGGACCTCTGTGATTAGATTAGATTAGATTACTTACAGTGTGGAAACAGGCCCTTCGGCCCAACAAGTCCACACCGACCCGCCGAAGCGCAACCCACCCATACCCCTACCCCTATCCCTAACACTATGGGCAATTTAGCATGGCCAATTCACCTGACCCGCACATCTTTGGACTGTGGGAGGAAACCGGAGCACCCGGAGGAAACCCACGCAGACACGGGGAGAATGTGCAAACTCCACACAGTCAGTTGCCTGAGGTGGGAATTGAACCCAGGTCTCTGGCGCTGTGAGGCAGCAGTGCTAACCACTGTGCCACCGTGCTGCCCTACAATATGATTGTAGAGATGGGCTTTAAGAAGTAAAATGATTTTAAGATAGCCCTGAAGTAGCTAGTCTGCCGGGATCCGGGATTAATGCATGCAATTATGATGTTGTTATCACAGAGACATGGGTGAAAGAGGGACAGGATTGACAGCTTAATGTTCCAGGATATCGGTGTTTTACGTGAGACAGAGGAGGAAGCAAAAGAGGTGGGGGAGTTGCTTTCAAGTTGGGCCACATATCACAGCTGCATTGAGGGGAGGACATCCTGGAGGGATCTTGCAGTGAGGCATTATAGATAGAGTTTAGGGATAGGAAGGGTGCAATCACAATGCTGGGATTGTACTACAGAACTCCCAGCTGCCAGCAGGACATAGATGAAGAGATATGTACGCAGATTCTAGAAGATGTGCAAATTAACAGAGTTGTTGTGGTGGTTGATTTTAACTTCCCCCGTATTGACTGGGACCCCATTAGTGTCAAGGATTTGGATGGGAGCAATTTATTAGTTGTGTCTGTAGGGTGTTTTTGAAACACGATATGGATAGTGCAGTGAGGGAAGGGGGTTCAAAAAGTGTGGTGCTGGAAAAGCACAACTGGTCAGGCAGCATCTGATGAGCAGGAGAGTCGACATTTTGAGCATAAGCTCTTCATCAGGAATGTGGGAGGCGCCCAAGTGAGATGGGAGGGGGGTGGGGCTGGGGGGAAGGGAGCTGGGAATGCGGTGGGTAGATGAAGGTGGTGGAGTGATGGTGATAGGTTGGAGTGGACGGTGGAGTGGAATAGGTGGGAAGGAGGATGGACAGGTAGGACAGTTGAAGAGGGCGATGAATTGGAGAGTTGGATCTGGGATAAGGTGAGGAGAGGGGAGATGAGGTAACTGGTGAAATCAACATTGATCCCATGGTAGAAGATGAGGTGTTCTTCCTTCAGGAGTTGGGTGGCTAGGATCTGGCAGTGGAGGAGCCCATGTCCTTGCACATCCTTGGGGAGTGGAAGAGAGAGTTAAAGTGTTCAGCCACAGAAAGGTGGGGTTGTTTGGTTTGTGTCCGGGAGATTTCTCTGAAATGTTCCGCGAGTTGGTGTCCATTCTCCCCAATGCAGAGGAGACCACATCGAGAGCAACAGACACAGTGGCTGAAGTGTTTGGAGGTGTAGGAAAATCTCTGCTGAATATGGAAGGATTCTTTGGGGCCTATATCTCTGGTGGGAAATATGTCTGGTGGTGGGGTCTGACTGTAGGTGGCAGAAATGGTGGAGGATGATGCATTTCATCCAGAGCTCGGTGGGGTAGAAGGTGAGGACCAAGGAGGTTCTGTCCTTGTTGCGGTTGGAGGGGTGGGGTTCATGGGCGGAGATGCAGCAAGTGGAGGAGATGTGCTGGAAGGCATCTCCTGGTACCTTCCTTTGCCACCTCAAGAGGTGTAAAACCTGTAGTCACACTTCCCCACTTACCTCCAATCAAGGCCCCAAAGAATCTTCCACATCTGGCAGAGATTTTCCTGCAGCTCCAAACACCTCATTTACCATGTCCATTGCTCTCGATATGATCTTCTTTACATTGGGGAGACAAGATGCCAACTTGTGGAACGTTTCAGAGAACATTTCTGGGACACATACCAATCAACCTCACTGCTCTGTGGCAAAACACTTCAACTCCCTCTCCCACTCAGCCAAGGACATGCAAGTCCTGGGTCTGCCAAATTCTAGCTACCCAAAGGCTGGAGGAAGAACGCCTCATTTTCTGCCTTGGGACTCTCCAACCACACAGGATCAATGTCGATTTCTCATCTCGCCTCCCCCACTTATCCCAGATCCAACCCTTCAACTTGGCACCATCCTCTTGAACTGTCCTACCTGTCCATCTTCCTTCGTACCTATCCGCTCCACCCTCCACTCCGACTTATTATCATCACCCCCACCTTCATAGAACATAGAACAATACAGTGCAGAACAGGCCCTTCGACCTTCAATGTTGCGCCGACCTGTGAATTATTCTCAGTTCGCTCCCCTACGCTATCCCAAAATCATCCATGTGCTTATCTAAGAATTGTTTAAATCTCCCTAATGTGGCTGAGTTAACTACATTAGCAGGTAGGGCATTCCACGCCCTTTACCACTCTCTGTGTAAAGAACCTGCCTCTGACATCTGTCTTAAACCTATCTCCCCTCAATTTGCCCCCTTGTACACGCTGACGTCATCATCTTAGGAAAGACACGTTCACTGTCTACCCTATCTAATCCTCTGAGCATCTTGTATGTCTCTATCAAATCCCCTCTTCGCCTTCTTGCCAATGAGAACAGGTTCAAGTCTCTCAGCCTTTCCTCATTAGACCTTTCCTCCAGACCAGGCAACATCCTGGTAAATCTCCTTTGCACCTTTTCCAATGCTTCCATATCCTTCCCGAAATATAGGGACCAGAACTGTACAGAATATTCCAAGTGTGGCCGCACCAGCATTTTGTATAGTCGCAGCATGATTTTGCAGCTCCGGAACTCAATCCCTGTAAGAATGAAACCTAACACACTGTATGCCTTCTTAACAGCACTATCCACCTGGGTGGCAACTTTCAGGGATCTATGTATACAGACTCCAAGATCCCTCTGCACATCCACACTACCAAGAATCTTTCCATTGACCCAGTACTCTGCCTTCCTGTTATTCTTCCCAAAGTGCACCACCTCACATTTAGCTGCATTGAACTCCATTTGCCACATCTCAGCTCAATTCTGCAGCTTATTCAGGTCCCGCTGCAACCTGTAACATTCTTCCACACTGTCCACTACTCCACCGACTTTAGTGTTGTCTGCAAATTTACTAATCCATCCACCTATGCCTGCGTCTAAGTAATTTATAAAAATGACAAACAGCAGCGGTCCCAAAACAGATCTTTGTGGCACACCACTCGTAAACCGGACTCCAGGCTGAATATTTTCCGTCAACTACCCCTCGCTGCCTTCTTTCAGAAAGCCAGTTTCTTATCTAAACTGCTAAATCACCCTCAATTCCATGCCTCTGCATTTTCTCCAACAGCCTACCATGTGGAACCTTATCAAAGGATTTACTGAAATCCATGTATATCACGTCAACTGCCCTACCCTCATCTACATGCTTGGTCACCTTCTCAAAAAACTCAATGAGGTTTGTGAGACACGACCTGCCCTTGACTATCTGAAATCAAATTGTTGTTTGCTAGATGATTATAAATCTTATTTCTTGTAATCCTTTCCAAAACCTTTCCTACAACAGAAGTAAGGCTCACTGGTCTATAATTACCTGGGTCATCTCTACTGCCCTTCTTGAACAAGGGCACAACATTTACAATCCTCCTGTCCTCTGATACCAAACCTGTAGACAGTGATAAGTCAAATATCAAAGCCAAAGCCTCCCTAGCTTCCCAGAGAATACTCAGATAAATCCCATCTGGCCCAGAGGACCTATCTACTTTCACTCCTTCTCAAATTGATAACACCTGTTCGTAACGAACCTCGATTCTTTCTAGTCTAAAATCTCGTATCTCATTCTTCTCCTCAACAATGTTCTCTATTTCCTGAGCGAAAACTGATGAGAAATATTAGCACCTCTCTGATCTCCACAAGGTCCACATTCAACTTCCCGCTTCTGACTGGCCCTATTCCTACCCTAATCATCCTTTTATTCCTCAGCTTTAGGGTTCTCCTTTATTCTATTTGCTAAAGACTGCTCGTGTCCTCTCTTTGCTCTTCTTACCTCTTTCTTTAAATCCTTCCTAGTTGATCTGTAACTCTCCATCGCCTCATCTGAACCATTTTGCCTCATCAACACATAAGCCTCCTCCTTCTTCATAACAAGAGATGCAATTTCTGTTGTGAACCACGGTTCCCTTACCTCATCACTTTCTCCCTGCCTAACAGGGACATACCTATCAAGGACACACAATGTCTGTTCCTTAAACCAGCTCCACATTACCATTGTCTGCATCCCCTGCGTTTTGCTACCCCATTCTATGCATCCTAATTCTTGCCTAATCACATTATAATTGCCCTTGCCCCATTAATAACTCTTGACCTGTGGCATGTACCTAACCCTTTCCATTGCTAAACTAAACATAACTAAATTATGGTCACTCTCTCCAAAGTGCTCACCTACAACTAAATCAAACACCTGGCCTGGTTCATTACCAAGCACCAGATCCAGTGTGGCCTCCCCTCTTGTCGGCCCTTCGACATACTGTGTCAGGAAACCCTCCTTGTACACGTTGGACAAAAACTGATCCATCCAACGTACTAGAGTTATAGCATTTCCGGTCAATGTTGGGGAAGTTAAAGTCGCCATAATGACCACCCTGTTCCTTTCACTCCTACCTAGAATGATTTTGCTAATCCTCTCTTCCACCTCCCTGGAACTCTGCGGAGGTTTATAAAAAAAACTCCAAACAGTGTGACCTCTCCCCTCCTGTTTCTAACCTCAGCCCACACCATCTCAGTAGACGAGTCCTCATCAAAAGTTCTCTCAGCCATGGATATACTATCCTTGACTAACAAGACCACACCTCCCCCTATTTTACTGCCTTGCCTGTTCTTAATGAAAGATCTAAACCCTGGAACCTGCAACTTCCATTCCTCACCCTGCTCTATCCATGTCTCCGAAATGGCCACAACATCGAAGTCCCAGATACCTATCCATGTTGCAAGCTCACCTACCTTATTTCGGATACTTCTGGCGTTGACGTAGACACACTTCAAACCACTTCACTGTTTGCTAGCACATTCCTGTGACCCTGAAATACTGTCCCTGTCATTCCTACTCTCATCCTCCTGTGCACTGCAACTACACCTCCAGTTCCCATTCCCCTGCTGAGCTAGTTTAAATCCACCCAAATAGCACCAGCAAATTTCCCACCCAGGATATTAGTACCCCTCTAGTTCAAGTGAAGTCCTGTTTGTACAAGTCCCATCTTCCCCAGAATGAGCCCCAATCATCCACGAACCTGAAACCCTCCCTCCTGCACCATCCTTGAAGTCACGTGTTCAGCTGATACCTCTCCCTATTCTTTGCCTCGCTATCACATGGCAAGGGTAACAAACCAGAGATAACAAATCTGTTTGTTCTAGCTCTCAGCTTCCACCCTAGCTCCCTGAAATCCTGCCTTACAACCCTATCCCTCTTTCTACCTAAGTCATTGGTACCTACATGGACAAGGACTTGAGGCTGGTCACCCTCTCCATTCAGGACCCCAGAGATACAATCTGAGACATCACGGACCCTGGCACCTGGGAGGCAACACACCAACCGCGAGTCTCGTTCATTCCCAACAAACCTTCTATCTGAGCCTCTAACTATCGAGTCCCCAGTGACTAACACTCTCCTCCTTTCCCTTCTTTCCTTCTGTGCAACAGGAACAGGCTCTGTGCCAGAGACATGGGCCCCACTGCTTACCCCAGTAAGTCATCCCCCTCAACAGTATCCAAAAAGGTGTACATGTTTTTCAGGGGAATGACCACAGGGGATCCCTCCACTGACTGTTTTTTCCTCCTTCGAACAGTCACCCAGCTTTCTTCATGCCTAGGAGTAACTACTTCCCTGTAACTCTTACCTAACACAGCCTCTGACTCCTGAATGATCTGAAATTCATCCAGCTCCTGCTCCAGTTCCCCAACACAGTCTTGGAGGAGCAAGAGTTGGGTGCACTTCCTGCAAATGTACTTGGATGGGACACTAACGCCATCCCACACCTCAAACATCATGCAGGAGGAACATTGCTCTCCTGCACTGCCATCCTGCTAGTCCCCTTATCACAAAGTAAAAAAAGAAGAGATGCTTACCTGATATGTCCCTGGTCTTTAAGGTTAGAGGAGGTGGTTGGGTGGGAAGCCTTACGAATGTAGGGTTTCGGGTTGAGAAAATACTGACTTATATAACTGGATGGAAATAAAAATAAGGCGTCCCTCCTTTCCCAGAAACCTCTGCTCTCTGACTTCAAATTTAAAAACACAAATCAGTGACTCACTGCTCCCAGCAAACCCATGGAGCAAGCTCCCACCCTTCTAGTTGCTGCTGCCGCTGAGAAACAGAAATGGAGGACTACCTATCACATTTCATCTATCGCATTTCTAGCTACCTTCTCCCCATTCCCACCCCCTCTCCCATTTATCTCTCAGCTCCCTGGGCCGCCTCCAGATTCCTGATGAAGAGCTTATGCTTGAAATATCGACTCTCCTGCACCTTGGATGCTCCTGACCGGCTGTGCTTTTCCAGTACCATACGTTTTGACTCTGATCTCCAGCATCTGCAGTCCTCACTTTCTCCCAATGAAGGAGGAGGTATAACTGGGTTTGTTATTGGGAAATGAACCTGGCCAGGTGATCAAAGTTTCCATTGGGGAGCATTTAGGCAATAGTGACCACAATTCTGTAAGTTTTCAGGTACCTATGGATAAGGACAAGTGTGGACCTCGTGTAAAGGTGTTAATTTGGGGGAAAGCCAATTGTAATTGAATTAGGCAAGAATTGGAGAATATGGATTGGCTATTTCAGAGCGGCTACTTAAGGGCAAATCCACATCTGATATTTGGGAGTCTTTTAAAGACCAGTTGATTAGAGTGCAGGACAGGAATGGCAGGAGTCAAGAAACTTGGATGATGGGGGAAATAATTAGTTAAAAAAAAGAGCATACTTAAGGTCTAGGCAACTAAAAAACAGACAAAGTCCTTGGAGACTGTAGAGAAAATAAGAAGGAGCTCAGATGGAGAATTAAGAGGGCTAAAGGGACTATGAAATATCCTTGGCCAGCAGGGTTAAGGAGAATCCCAATGCATTTTATACACATATTTGGAGCAAGAGGACAACTAGAGAAAGCATAGGCTCACTCAAGGATAAGGGAGAGAGGTAATGTGTGGAGTCAGAGGAAATGGGTGAGATTCTTAATGAATACTTTCCATCAGTATTCACCAGAAAGAGAGACATGAGGAATGTTGAGGTTAGGGAAATGTATGTGAATACTCACGAGTAGGTCGACATAATGAAGGAAGAACCATTGGGTGTCTTGAAATGTATTAAGGTAGACAAATCCCCAAGGCAAGATAGGATCTATTCCTGTATACTGTGGAAGGCAAGGGAGGAAATAGCTCAGGCCTTAACCGATATCTCTGCATCCTCTTTCATTTCCAGAGGACTGGAGAATGGCCAATGTTGCTCCTTTGTTTAAGAAAGGAAACAGAGATAATCCAGGTAATTACAGGCTGGTGAGCCTGACATCAGTGGTGGAGAAGCTGTCAGAGAAGATACTGAGAGACAGGATTTATTCACATTTGGAAGTAAATGGACTGGTTAGTGATAGACAACATGGGCTTGTGCAGAGAAGGTCAAATCTCACCAACTTGATTGAGTTTTTTGAGGAAGGAATGATTGATGAGGGAAGAACATTGGATGTTGTCTACGTGGCTTTAGTAAGGCATTTGATAAGGCAGTCTGGTATAAAAGATCCCTCATGAGATCTAGGGTGGGCTGGCTAGATGGATACAAAAGTAGCTTGGTCATAGGACACAGAGAGTAGCCATGGATGCTTTTCTGGGAATGGAAATCCATAACTGGTGGTGTTCCACAAGGACCAGTGCTGGATCTTTGTTGTTTGTAATATATGTACATGATCTGGAGAAAAATGTAGGTGGTCTGATTAGTAAGTATGCGGATGACACCAAAATTGGCAGGGATGCAGATATTGAGGAAGATTGCTAAAGGATACAGCAGAATATAGATAGATTGCAGATTTGGGCAGTAAAATGGCAGGTGGAATTTAATCTGGACAAATGTGAGGTGATGCATTTTGGAAGATCAAATTCAGGTGCAAATTATACAATAAATGGCAGAACCCTTAAGAGCATCGACATACAGAGGGATATGGGAGTACAGGTGCACAGATCCCTGAAAGTGGAAACACAGGTGGATAAGGTGGTCAAAAAGGCATACAGTTGGAACTGCTATAACTGCTATTCCTTTCTCATGCAACCCAGTGTTGTAAGAAAATCGTGTAATAGAAACATGATTTAAACTAATGGGGCCAGAATCACATTATAACCAATACATACTTTAAATGTTTGCATTATAGAAACTTTGCCCCCAATTTGTCAATTCTGTTAATGAAATGCACGTTATTAGCAGAATGACCTGCACAGCACATTTGCCTTTATCAGCTGGGACATCAAATATGAAAGTTGGCAAGTTCTGTTCCAATTGTATAAAATTTTCGTTAGACCACATTTGCAATATTGTGTGCAGTTCTAGTCACCACACTACCAGAAGAACATGGATACTTTGGAGACGGTGCAGAGAAGGTTTACCAGGATGCTGTCCATTTTGGAGGGTTTTAGATCTGAGGAGACTTTAGATAAACTATGGAAAGAGATTGGACATATTGGGGTTGTTTTCTGTAGAGCAGAGGAAACTGGGAGGTGACCTGTTTGAGATGTATGAGATTGTGTGGGACATAGATAGGAAGAAACATTTCCCCTTGATGGAAGGACCAATGACCGGGGCATAGATTTGAAATAAGGGGCAGAGGGTTGAGAGATGTGAGGAAAACATTTTCACGCAGAGGTTGGTAGGAATCTGGAACTCACTGCCTGTATGGATGGTAGAGACAGAAACTCTCTTAACATTTAAGTATATAGATGTGCGCTTGTGATACCAAGGCATATAAAATTATGGCCAAATCCTGGAAACCAGGATTAGATGTGATGGGCTGAAGAGCCTTTTTTTAGGTAAGAGTAGATTAGATTATTTGCAGTGTGGAAACAGACCCTTTGGCCCAATAAGTCCACACCGACCCTCCGAAGAGCAACTCACTCAGACCTATTTCCCTACATTTACCCTTTCACACTATGGGCAATTTAGCATGGCCAATTCACCTAACTTGCACATCTTTGGACTGTGGGAGGAAACCGGAGCACCAGGAGGAAACCCACGCAGACACGGGGAGAATGTGCAAACTCCACACAGACAGTTGCCTGAGATGGGAATTGAACCTGGGTCTCTGGCGCTTTTTCTGTGCTATAGATCTCTATGACTCATGACAGATGAATTGTTTTCTGAAAAGGTATATAAAATGGTAGATTATGGCGTGAAGAATGATCTATGGAGGAGTTCAAATCTTTGAAGATGCTAGAACAATATTCTAACATTCAAAGTTCACATCACCGTCTCTCCTCAGTGCTGAAGGGGAGTTATATCAGATTCAAAACAATAATGATTTTTTTTCTCTCCACAGATGCTGCTAGTTGTGTTGACTTTCTCTAGCATTTGTTGTATTTATTTAGATCCCCAGTAACCACATTATTTTACTTTTATTTTATATTAATGAATAAATAAATCTATTCGCCTATCCAATTAATGGTGGATAGTAATTAACACTGCAACATAATTATGTAAAGAAGTAGCAAGGAAATGAAAAAATTGCGCTAAGATCAACCTCAAGGAGTTGGAATACATTTGACAAGAAGAATCAAACGACATTATTATTGTGGCCATAATTGTGGACTTCCTATGTGGAAGTTTACAACTGTAACTTGGGTACTTTATGAAGACAAGGCATAAGTCATGGAGACCTTAGGATAATTTCCATGATCTCATTTGTGTAATAGAAGTGAACTAGAGAAATTGCAACCTCAATGTCTAATGTTCACAATGCCTTTGATGCCATTGTTGGGAAGGATGAGTAATCATTGACGATACACAAACATGACATAATCATCTCCAAGTTTCCTCCAAGTCATGCATCATCCTGATTTGTAAACATGTCACAGTTCTTTCTGAAATAACTCCACAGAGACAAGTATCCTGTCACCAAGCCACCCTTTATTGACAAGTGGAGAATCCTTGACACTGATTCAGTTCCCTCAGAGCCAGCTCTTAGAGCAACAGGGTGTCTGATACTCCAGTTTATATCTGTCAGTCAGGGCTCCTTGACTGTATCAGATTAACAGCCTGAATCAGGGATCTCATATTTTGTGGAGGTCCACCTGGCTAATCTTGTTACAGTTAGTATGCTTTCAATGCCACTTCATCAAGGCACTCCCTATCTAATAGCAGTGTGGACATATCTTTGTCACATGCTGCAATAGTTTTTTAAGGTACCTGCTGTGAAACAATTGGCGAAGGACAGTAAATGCTAACAATGACGACTTGCTGTAAAGCAATAAAAGAAAAGAAATAACATGGAGCAAAGCTACCTGCTTGTTTTCTTTTCCTTTAGGCTTTTCTCACAGCTACATTGCAATGGCTTAAACTAAGCATCTCTGCCAATTGTGGATAGTTTGTAAGATTTTCAACCTCTGTAGACAAAGAGGTTAGATAAGACTACTATTCAATGATGATTTAAATTTTGTAATTGAGTTTTTGAATCAGCCTGGCATTTGGAGATAACCACTAACCTAAGCAAACAAAAGAAAAACAGTCATGCTAAACTGTCATCGCCGAAAATAACTAAACAGGAGGTTAAAAATACCAAATTGAATATGAGAATTAAACCAATATTAGTAGATGAAACCAAGCTAAATATTCTAGGTAGTCATTCACCAGGATATCAAAAACCACATTAGAAAGGATAATATGGGAATAAAGGATAATCTGTTTGGGACCAAGTGACCTTAAGTTAAAGGTAAAGCTGTGTATTAAGTTCATCTGCCTTGGTTTCAGCTAAAAATCACACAACACCAGGTTATAGTCCAACAGGTTTATTTGGAAGCACTAACTTACAGAACCCTGCTGACGAAGGAGCATCAACAAATAAACCTGTTGGACTGTAACCTAGTATTGTGTGATTTTTAATTTTGTCCACCCGAGTCGAACGTCAGCTCCTCCACATCATGCGTTAGCTTCAATTTACCTTTTTAGTACTTGCTGCTAAAATCAGTATCAGAAATGTTAAGCATGCATTGTCCAACATTAGTATTCCTCACCTTGATGAGAAAAAATCTGAAATTATAGACCAGGTATGCAAATCAAAACAGCAGTTTTTTTGTTTTCAAATTAGCTATTCAAAATAAATGGTTTATCAATGTTCAGTAATGATGTTAATTTGTAAGAAATTGAATTGGCACTGCTAATGTTCTAATAAGGCTAATAAATGTCATAAACCACAGTTACCACCATTTCATTTGTTATTCTATCCAATTTCAACACATTTGATTTGTTTGAAATTTTATCCTTCACAGATTTCAGTTCTAAGGTAGGAATATTGTACATTCATGTTTTCAGGACATAATGAAATTGGTTAAAAACCGAAAGTTCCTAATTCATTTATCTGTCTTGTTGCTTGTTCTTTCTTTTAGGAAGTAGAGTTGTTGAATCAGAAACTGCAGTTTTTGAATCAAAGAATGCAAGTAAGTGATTCACCCACAGGCAATATGTTGAAAATATTAGCAACAAGTGTCTTCTGAGGAAGCAATTGCAACCATCGAAATGGAAATAGGGATTGCAGTACACGAATAAACCATGCCCACTCGTTGTATTACAGGCAGTACATAAGATTGGTATTGCCTGTTCTTTCAAATGATTGTTGCATGCTCTTCATTAGGTAAAGTATGGTGAGTAATTAACACAAATTGAAATCAACCATACATCTCTGAAAAGAGGAGGCATGTATTGTAGCAGCAAAAAATGCTCAGGAAACTCATCAGGTCTACTAACATTTGTGAAGGGAGAAACAGAGTTAGTATTTCAAGACCAGTACAAATTCTTTGAAACCGAAGAAAGTGTAGATAAAGAAATGTTAGGCAGAATCTTATCGGGTCTGAGTGAGATGGGCTATCGAGAGATTTGTGACAGAATCGGATGAGAAACCCTGTGAGGCCGGTCTTAATGTCAGGAGCATCTTGCTCCATCCTTTATGCTGTGGACTTGTGGTGGGCAGCAGCAAGTTGACGATTAAGGAGGCTCGTAGCTTGTGAAAAGCCTTATTAACGGCCCAACTTGCCTCATTAATATTCAACATCCTATCATATCAAAAACTCCAAACAAGCAGGATGTTTAGAAATCTTGACATGGAAATCAGAGCCTGGTGACTCCACCTGACCACTGGCTGTGACCAGCCTTAATGTTGCTGAGGACCAAACAGCATCTTGGGCTACAATCCTTAAGCACTGGCTACGTGAACCCCTTGATGACAGATATTGGCATTTACCAATGCATCAAATCTGTCATGCCATCTCTCTGACACACTGGATGCTCAGAAAGCACAGACTGATATTGCAGGTCACACTGGCAACTAGCATTGAAAAGCTGCTGCAGGCACATTTAATGCAGAGGGATATGGACCCAGCGTGTGGATTGGATTAGGCTAAATCTCAGCTCCGCTCACTTGCTGTGCTTATGCCCACTCACTTAACACATTTAACAGCATCCTTATACCATCCGTCTGTTAGCAATAGTCACAAAACACCGCCTTGCTGCTCGGTAGTCCTCGGTTGAGTGGCATATATCTTGCTGAAGAATTCTGAAGCAGATATATATTGGGCACAAAACATTAACTCAGTTTCAGTCTGTACAGATGCTGCCAGTCTTGCTGAGTTTCTCTTGCACTTTCTGTTTTTATTTCAGATTTCCAGTATCCACAGTATTTTGCTTTTACTTTGGTATGCACATCCTGCTGTACAACAGAGTGCTAAATAAAACTCAGTGCATTTGCAACAAGCAAGCATGCCTTAAAGTATTCGAGGAGTAAGCCTCATTGAAGTCACAGAGTCATAGAGATGTACAGCATGGAAACAGACCCTTTGGTCCAACTTATCTCTACTGACCAGATATCCTATATTAATCGAGTCGTATTTGCCAGCATTTGGCCCATATCCCTTCAAACTTTTACGATTCATTACCCCATCTAGATACTTTTTAAGTGTTGTATCAGCCTCTACCACTTCTTCTGATAGCTTATTCCAACATGCAACCCCCTCTGTGTGAAAAAATTGCCTCTTAGGTCCATGGATCTCCTGCAGTCAGGGGGTCTTTGTACAGGGAATCAGTAGTAGCACCTAATTCCAGTCCAAGGAATTGGCTGTGGTCCAGACAGCATCTTATCGATTGGGCTTGCATACCTATGCTATTCGGGGAGTGGGTCACAATCAATCCTGTGGTTTGATAGTGGATAGTCTGGGGGTGAGGTAGGGCCAACATGGTTTGGGGAGCTATAGAACCACCAGTCTGGGATCTGTGCACTGGTTGATCAGGGCTACAGGTTGGATTAGATCAATTGAGGGGTCAGTTTGTCAGATCTGTCCACAGAAGTTAAGAGCAAAGGTCGGGGGTGGGTGGGGGGAGCGGAGGGTGAGGTTTAGAGGACCAGTATCGCTGGAAGATGACTTGGGATCCTATTTTTCAGGATTGGGGGCTGCAATCTAGGGCAGGAAGGGATGATGATTGAGATAGGGGGAAATAGTACCTACAAAGAAGAAGTTTTGTAAGGGTCAATGCGAGAGAGGTGTTCATCCAGTCATGGTCAAGAGAACCTTGGCTTCTAGTGGGATGATCTGCTAGGAACTTGGCGGGAGGATGGTGGAGGTGCAACGGTTTAAGGCTCATGTAGTTGTTTTGGGTAGGGACCTGCGGAAATGCAAAGCCTCTGGGATCTGGATGTTGGGGCCTCACCAGTATGTGGATATGGAGGTTAAACACCTCTGGCCTTGTTCTCCAACAAATCAGGAGTACTGCTGGGCTTGTGACTTTCTGTAGCAAAAATGTGCTGTCTTCTCTCAGGATGACAACATTCCGCTCTAACTCTTACTACCCTGCCAATGCCAGGGTGGCTGATTATAGTTAGTTGTCCCAGTTTATTGAGGCCTAGGCTGAGACAGTGCAGGGTGAAGCTGTTCCTAGGCCAAGAGTTTCATAAGGACATCTGACTAGGTCACCTTGCAGTTAACAGCCATCTTACCATTCATGAGGAAGCACCTTGTAAGAGCACTCAGATAAACAAAGGTACATGGATGACAGGCAGAAAGGGAATGAACAAAGCTGATTGCATTATTTTTTGTGATTACCATATCATCAGTAAACCTGAGACAACTATCTCAATGATCTAACCAATCTGAAATATTAACTGTATCCATCCTATAGATGCTGTAAGATGTACTGAGAGTTCTAGTATTTTTTTGTTTTTATTTCAGATTTCTAGCATTGGCAGTATTTTGTTCACATATAATTGGTCCTTTCTGCTTAAAAAACAATGTGTAATTTCTTTATTGTTGCTGACTCTCAATCACAAACTCTCAGGTAACTCTATGTTTACTGTTCATTGATACTATATAGGTCTCAGCCATGGTTTCGTCAGTAGTACCTTTGCCAGCGAATTAAAAGGTTGTGGTTTCAAATCTCATTTCAGAACCTGAGAACGAAATGTAGGCTGATATTCTAATGGATTATGGAGGGAGCGTTGGAGAGTAGACTTTGCTCCTCTTTAAACCAAGAGACCATTATGCTGCAATTTCTGCCCTGCAGCTTACCAACCTCATTTACCATTCACCATGCACCTAAATTAGATCTTAACTGTATCCCTTTTTAGACTAACCCTATTTGGCACCTAATGTTAATGGAAAGTGCTACAGATACGGGGTGGGGGAGGGGGTTGGGGTTGGGGGGAAGGCATCGAAACAAGGACAACATGTGTTAAAGTCAACAGGGTGGGCAGCATCTGTGGAGAGAGAAACAAGGTTAACTTTGCAATTCCAATATTACTGTTCTTTGGAATTGAATAGGGCTAGAAAGGTAATGGCTTTTGTGCTGCTATAAGGGATAGAGGGGAAGAATGATGAGTAAATGGAACAGATGAGGTCAATACCTCAAAGCAATAGCCAAAGGGAGTGCTAATAACAGTAGAGATGATACATTGATACAAAAGAGGAGTTAATGGAGTGTGTGATTATCAGAGAACAGGTCAGTTATGCTGAGAGCAAATCATGCAAACGAGTGGTGGTGAAGGAGGTGGGTAGGGAAGCTGGTTTTGTGAGAGTAATCAAAATGTATGATGGTGACAGTAGTCTGAAGCTGTTGAACTCAATATTGAATCCTGAGGCTGTAAAATGCCTGAATGGAAAATGAGGTGCTCTTCCTCAAGGTTAGTCTGAAAGTGGAGATCATTATCTTGATTTTGATGTATTGACTTACGCAAAAAAGGATGTGTGATATTTCATTCATAAAATGAAGGTGACGTGATGTTCAACATTAGAAATTGCAACAAAACCAACAATTGAAGTTTCCTGGTAATTTTTTGTAGGTGTTCTGAACAAGAGAGAATTCATAGAAAGGAAGCAATTGATTTAGATCTTATTTTCAAAGTACAATACACATGTTTTAAATGGTGAATGCTTAATGAAAGATTGATTCTGTGTATGTGAGGTAATTTAATGGGCTGACCTTCCTTTGAAACACTAGCCATTTGAAAATAAGTCACTGCTGTTTGGTCACTGTGACCTCAGGGAAAAACCAAAGGAGCTGATTAACCTTGACTGATTCCAAATAATCTAAAGCAGCAGCTGTAACTACATGCATTGATATAATGCTTGTTACACATTAAAACATCCTGAAATGCTTCACAGGAATGTTTATGAGACGAACTTTGACAGGAAATACTGCAGCAAATGACCAAAAGATTCATGAAAAGATTTGAGGAGCATCTGAATGGAGGGATTAAACAGCAGAGGAATTGAGAAAGAGGGATTGAAGGGTGCTAGGTAGCTGAGAAGGATATGTTGCTCACAGAACAAGGACGTTGTGTGGGAGAAGTCTGGTTCTCAGCAGGAGGCCTTATCCATATGTATTATTCATGCAATATTCCTCTTACCTCAGCCTAAATTGGGAGCATTTTGTGCATTATCTCAGTTTCTCTAAAGAATTACTCAGAGTTATCTGAAATCTCTGGTAGCTGGTGCTACAAAACCTAGAGAAGGGCAGGTGCTAAGGCATTATGCCAGTGGCTGTGGTAATGAATTTTCTCTTGTCAGGACTCTTCCAGGTTGGAGCAGGCGACAACTCTCACATTTCCCGGCTCACCACACATCATTACATAAAGAAGGCAACTGATGCTATGTATGCCAGAAACAGGGGAATCCATTGTCTTCTGACTGGAGAGAATTAAGTGAAGTGTGCGCATGACTTTGCCAGGAAAGCAGACTTCCTGATGATACAATGTGCTGTTGACTGTATGCACTTGGATCTGTGAACATAGAATCTAAATGAAAAGATGTACTGAGACAGCAAAGAGCTCCAGCTCCTGAATGTGCTGTTTGTGGCTGGCTATGTTCAGTGTATGTGCAGGTGAATAGGCAGAATCCTTGCAGACGTCCTGACTTGTTACTCTGTGCCAGTTTGCTGAGCCCTCACGGTGAAATGGATAAATGCCTTTCTTCTGCCTTCACTATAGAGAATACAAAAAGCAGACTCTAGATTAGAGTGGTGCTGGAAAAGCACAGCAGGTCAGGCAGCATCCGAGGAGCAGGAAAATCAACGTTTTCGAGGAATCCTGATGCAGGGCTTTTGCCCGAAACTTGGATTTCCCTGCTCCTCGGATGCTGCCTGACCTGCTGTGCTTTTCCAACACCACTCTAATCTAGACTCTAATTTCCAGCATCTGCATTACTCACTTTTGCCCAATACAAAAAGCATTCCAGTCATATCAGTAAATGTGGAGGTGGAATGAAGAGAGCAATGTGTAAATTAATTTTTAAAAAAGGGAGGCAGAAAACAGTAAAATATAGACTGGTTAGCTTGACTCCTGTTGTGGTGCAGGGGTTAGAACTAATCATGACAGTAATTATAGCTGCAGAATAGTTCAAGATTGTGCCTTGGTAGTGTATGGTTTCATCAAAGGGAAATCATGGCTAACTGTTTCATTGGAGTTTTTTGAAGGCTTATGTGACGATATCTGCCTTTAAGAGGGATTTGTTTTGTTCGGTTTCTCTAGAAGAGAGTTATTGTAAACTTGTACCAAGATGTCTGCTCCAAGGAAAGGAAAGTAAATAGTTTTTTTCAAAAATTAGACCAAAGAAACATGAGCAAGTGGAATCAGGCTCAAACAGACCCAGAGTTTTAGTTTTGCTTTCAGTTATTGAATTTGGGGTTTTGGAACAGAAACTGCTTGTTACAGTTCTCTCTTTCTTTCTCTTCCTCTCTTTGTGTGTGCTGCTAGATACACGCGTTAAGCTTTTTTATCCTGGACTGGAAAAGATCACAAGTGAGGGAATTCTATTTTGCTGAATTTGCTTTTGCCAGGGGTGTTTATGGGATGCTGCTATATTCAAATAGTTGATCAGTAGTAGTTAAATAATATTATTTTAAGTATTTCAATATAGTTAAAGCTATACCAATTCTTCTTTCTTTCTTTGTAGTTTAACTGTAGTGTAAGAATAAAGTGTGTTTTGCTTAAAGCTTACTAGTTAGACCAAACATTAGAGTCCAAGCTATCTCCTGGGAACATTTTGACCAGGTCTGGTCAGGCCTATAATACAAAACATGCACTATGGAAAACATACTATACTTGAGTTTCCAGAGGCATTTGATAATGTACTTTGATAATGGCCTACCCATGTTCCTACTTTCTGTTTTTTTATTGCTCTTTGGAAATGCATTGGAGGCAGTTCAGAGAGGTTTACTAACTTAATACTTGGAATCAGTGGGGTCTTGTGAGGATAAACTGAATTGGCTGGGCTTGTTTCTACTAAAGCTTAGAAGAACGAGGAGTAATTTGACTTGATTGAATTGTACAAGATCCTGAATGGTCATAGAGTCATGGAAGTGTACAGCATGGAACTAGTTGGCCCAACCTTTCCATACTAACCCAATATCTTAACTCATCTAGTCCCATTTGCCTGCATTTGGCCCATATCCCCCTAAACCCTTCCTGTTCATATACCAATACAGATGTCTTTTAAATGTTGTGATTGTCCCAGCCTCCACCACTTTCTCTGGCAGTTCAATCCATACACGCATCACCCTCTGCGTGAAAAAGTTGCCCCAGGTCCTTCTTAAATTTTTCCCCTCTCTCTATGTCCTCTAGTTCTGGACTCTCCCAGCCCAGGGAAAAGACCTTGGGGACTATTTGCCTTATCCATGCCCCTCATAATTTTATAAACCTCTATAAGGTTACCCCTCAGCCTCTGATGTTTGAGGGAAAACAGCCCCAGCCTATTCAGCCTCTTCCTGTACCTCAAATCCTCCAACCCTGGCAACATCCTTGTAAATCATTTCTTAATCCTTTCAAGTTTCACAACGTCCTTCCAATAGGAGGGAGATACCAGAATACTGGAAGTTGGCTAACGTGGTGCCACTATTTAAGAAAGGTGGTAAGGAAAAGCCAGGGAACCATAGACTGGTGAGCCTGACATCGGTGGTGGGTAACTTGTTGGAAGGAATCCTAAGGGACAGGATTTACATGTATCTAGAAAGGTAAGGTCTCTTGATAAAGTGAGTGTGAAGAGGATATTTTCTCTTGTGGGTCAATCCAGAACTAGAGAGGATGATTTTAAAATTAGGTGTTACTCTTTCGGGACAGAGATGTGAAGAATGATTTTTCCTCTCTGAGGTTTTAAGAGTTTTGAACCCGTTTGTCTCAGAGAGCAATGGAGAGCGGGCCTACTGAATATTATCAAAACCTAGCTGGATAGATTCTTGTTTGTTAGGAGACAAGGATTATTGGGAGCAGATGGCAGTGTGGAATTTGAAACATTCAAATTGGATCAAGCTCGATTGGCCAAATGGTCAATTTCTGTTCCTATTTTGTTTTTTTTCTCTATGCTCACATTTGAGCCAACATGTCAAACCAGATGGAGATTGCTAGAAGACAAGGGCTATTCTTTGACCATGTGATTCCTAACTCTGATGCCCAACCCAACCACTCCTGGCCAATGGGCAAATAATGAATCTACTGCATATATTCGTATATAGGTCAAATTGAAGACAGTTTTTTAAAACTGAAATTAGGGAGTCGACTAAAACACGAGGGATTGTTTTCGAGTGGACGAAACACATGCTTGGTATGAGTCACAGAATGGGGGTTTAGATCAGAGTGGTGCTGAAAAAGCACAGCAGATCAGGCAGCATCCGAGGAGCAGGAAAATCGAAAGCCCTTCATCAGGAATAGTGAAAAAATGGACAAACAAGAGCCAGATCTCCAAATGAAATAATTAACAACAAAAGGAGAAAGAATTATGGCCATTATTGAATATTTATCTACAAAATAACTGTCTCCATTCTGCCTCCAATGGTAGAATGGTACGGTAATCTTCCGTACCTGTGGGGGATACTTTCCAAGACCTACCGTGGAAGCTTCCTAAAGCTGTTCAGTGTATAAATGGTATAATTTACACTATATTGAACTTTTAGAACTAACTTGAGATGTAAGGCAATCCTAGGAATTTGGTAGTTGAGGCAGATATTTTTTTTTAGATTAGACTTACAGTGTGGAAACAGGCCCTTCGGCCCAACAAGTCCACACCGACCCGCCGAAGCGCAACCCACCCATACCCCTACATTTACCCCTTACCTAACACTACGGGCAATTTAGCTTGGCCAATTCACCTGACCCGCACATCTTTGGACTGTGGGAGGAAACCGGAGCACCCGGAGGAAACCCACGCAGACACGGGGAGAACGTGCAAACTCCACACAGTCAGTCGCCTGAGTCGGGAATTGAACCCGGGTCTACAGGCGCTGTGAGGCAGCAGTGCTAACCACTGTGCCACCGTGCCGCCCACAACATCTGAAGATTTGGGAGTGCAGGTCAATTGTACCTTGAAGTTTGCTGCACAGGTGGATAGAGTGGTCAAGAAGGCATATAGTATGCTCGTCTACGGTGTATTGAGAATAAGAGCTGGCAAGTCATGTTAAAATTGTATAAGACATTGGTTCGGCCGCATTAGAATACTGTGTACAGTTCTGGTTGCCACATTACCAAAAGGATGTGGACACTTTGGGGAGGGTGCAGAGAAGATTTACAAGGATGTTGCCTGGTATGGAAGGTGCTAGCTATGAAGAGAGGTTGAGTAGGTTAGGATTGTTTTCATTAGAGAAAAGGAGATTGAGGGGGGACCTGATTGAGGTTTACAAAATCATGAAGGGTATAGACAGGGTGTATAGAGACAAGCTTTTTCCCAGGTTGAAGGATTCAATAATGAGAGGTCACGCTTTCAAGGTGAGAGGTGGAAAGTTTAAGGGGGATACATGCGGCAAGTACTTCATAAGAGGGTGGTGGGTGTTTGGAACACATTACCAGCAGAGGTGGTAGAGGTGGTGAATCACAGTAGATTCATTTAAGATGGGTCTGGACAGATGCATGAGTAGGTGGGGAGCAGAGGGATACAGATGCTTAGGAATTGACCCACAGGTTTAGACAGTACATTTGGAGATACTGCAACTTGAGGCTGCTAACCCCATTCACTCTATTTTAACCTTTTCTTTAGATCATTCCCACTAGTTGGGTGATGGTTTTGAAGAGAACAATTGACTCTGAACCTTCTATCTTTTTCATGAAATAGCTGCTGCAACTAGTTGTCATTTTAAAAGTAAATGCAACAATGTAAAGTCATGGTTGTGACCTTGGACATAAAAAGGAACTTTGACAAATGATCGAAACGCAGTAATGATGGTGTTTCCAGGTAATCAAAACCATACTTAGAATTGCCCTAAAATATGGGAATTGTACCATTATTATGCAAATAACAGCCCCAAGAAAACTATTCAGGTAGGTGTGATCCTGTGAATGGACGAGTCCTCATGCTAGTAAACCACAACAATAATCTAGTCAAGTACAAATCCTGGCCCACTCCTGCACCTGGTGAAACTCTGCTACTGAATTTGCATACATTCCACACATTTCCCAGTACTGAAGTAAGAAATACTGGAAATGTTCAGCAGATTCACCTGCATTTCCAAAGAGAAATTACCATCACCGTTTAGGGCGTCAACCTCTCCCCAGTTCACGGTATTTTTCTGACAGGTTAAAACCTGAAGCATTCATCTGCGTCCTTTCTCACTCAGATGTTGATAGATTCCCTTTGTTTCTACAACTCTTTATATTTAGTTTTCCAGTAGTTCACTATTTTCCACCACTTCTTTTAGTTACTTATTCCCTGAGCCCTACGTAAGCGTTGCCTTCATGTGCATCTGATCTATTTTCTTACTTTGTGGAACTCATTTTACACTAATGATGAGATGTAGTTTACCATAGGACGGGGTTTACTATAGTTGGAACACAAGATATATAATCTGTCTTTCCCTTTAATTTCCCAAGTAAGCTTACAGTTCTTAAATGCCTCTGAACTCACACTGGTTTAAAATCTGCTTTTGAAATGCAGTATGGTGAAAGGTTTATCCTACCCAGATGACAGATGGGCAAACTGAAGTTGAGGCTGTTTTTCCTGTTCCCGAGGTTCCTGCTTCTTGGTGCTGGTGTTCTCCCTGGAGTGTGTTTGAGAGACCCTCTGATTTGAGTGGCTTCTTTTAACTAGTTATCCAGGTCATTCCCAAGAACAGTGGCTTAACAGTAGTTTGATGTAACAATGTAATTCAGTTACTCCATGTAATATGAGTTTCTGTCCCCCATGAGGGGGTTACAAAAGACTGTACTGGATATCATAATTTTTCTGTTGATTGAGCTGTCCCTAGGAACTGCGCTGTCTTAAAAACAGTTCTACTGAACTTCAGATCTATTATTTCACATGAAACCTTGCAGCATTGTCTCATCAACACCTCTTCAAAAGTCAGAAGTCACACAGCTTTCAGGTTGACTTCCCCTGACGAAGGAGCAGCACTCAGAAAGCTTGTGATTTCAAATAAACCTGTTGGACCATAACCAACTCTGGCACCACCACATCATATTCAAAATTCAAACAAGGTGGATGGCTTGTGTATCTGTTGGGTGTTTGATCTAATTTGACAGTGAATGCTGCAAGCTTCCTGGCTCAATATCTCAGTTCCACTGTCTCATTAACGCCTATTCAATACAATCAATCAAGGCAACTGGTTTGCATATGTGTTTGTGTGGTGTGATCCAATTCCCAGCACGCTATTCAGTTGGCCACTTTTTCCAGCACGCTGTTCAGTTGGCCAATGCTGTTAGTGTCCCAAACGTGGAGAGAGAATATACATGTTTCAGGCACTTCCCTTAAGACCTGTGGAATGGGGACAACAGGAAATTAGACAGGGAAGAAATCTGGCAATTGGGGAGCCTTGGGTGTTGTGAAGAGACACAAAACCAGGAGAAGGAGGAAAGCCAGTACATGCTTTGGAACGAGTGAACACAGGGAGAGTAGGGAGAGACTGGAGATAAGCACTTTACTGAGAGGAAGACTTATAACAAATACATCATGAAGCCTGTTTTTTTTTGGGGGGTGGGGGGATGCGGTTGTGGTTCTCTGCAATCACATTTTTGGGAATTGAAGAATGTCCATGATCAGCAGCAGAAAAAACATTCTAAATTGAAAGAATAAGTTGCATCAAAGACTGAGGAACAAATGTTACAATTTGAAAGCAGTGCTTGCAATCAGCTTTCTGTAATTTTATAAAAATATAACTGTTATATCAATGAAAAGGCTTATGTTTGTAATATCCTATTTTTGTTATTTCTTCTAAAGGTATTTTACTGATGTAAGATATAGAGGGATTTTTATCTCTCCCTCTTTCTCTCTAGATTGCAGATTCCACAGTTTGGAAAGGTATGTTTAAACGTCCACCACTGTGGTGAATCAGTGACTAGATGCAGACACCTAGCAATCTTGTATTTAACTGAAACTACCAGAATAACAGCTGAAGCCTTACGTCAAAGATTTACTTCTGATATTAGATTATTGCCTCAGTAGGAGATTCTTTATTGCTTTCAAAAAATACTTTGAGGCCATTCTCAAGAGAAGCTGCTTGCCTCTTCATAGGTAAAGACGAGCTTTGAAATGCTGTTTCGTACATATTTATGCTGAACAATATAAACATCAAAGTGGAGATAAAATGACTGTATATGAAAAGCCTGACACCAGAATTGTTATGTATTCTGTTGTGGCTCAACACATTATTCTTTTTCTTCTTTGGAGTTATCTACTTGAAGGCAGATCTGACTCACAGTGACAAGAATCTCTGTTGCAGGCAGGTCCCACATCCAACCCAGCTAAACGGCCAGTGTTGTTGGTACCAATCTGATCCACACCAGTCATCTAACTAACTGAGCCACTGATTCCCCCAAACAGTTCGTGTTACTGTGGCAATGTTGCAATATTCTACATGCGTATATTCACCTGCAGCCAAATGGTATGATGGGAGAGGCTCCAATTCCCTTCTCATCACAGAGTTGTAGAATTACACAAAATGGAAACAGCCCCTTTGATCCAACTCATCCATGTTGACCAGATATCCTATCTGCCAGCATTTGGCCTATATCCCTTTCAACCATTCCTATTCGTGTACCCATCCAGATGTCATTTAAATGTCGTAATTGTACCAGCCTCCACCTCTTCCTCTAGCAGCTCAATCCATACACACACGACTAACTGCCCTTTAGATCCTTTTTAAATCTTTCCCCTCTCGCCTTAAAACTATGCTGTCTAGTGTTGGACTCCCCTCCCCTGGGAAAAATATCTTGGCTACTCATCCTGTCCCCATGATTTTATAAACCTTTATAAAGTCACCTCTCAGCCTCCAGTGCTCTAGGGAAAATAGCTCCAGCCTATTCAGTCTCTCGCTAAAGTTCAAACCCTCCAACCCTCACAACATCCTTGTAATGTTTTTGAACCCTTTCAAGTTTCACAACATCTTTCCTACAGAGGGAGACCAGAATTGAATGCATTATTCTAAAGTGGCCTAACTAATGTCCTATACAGCTGCAACATGACCTCCCAACTCCTATGCTCATACAGTGACCAATGAAGGCAAGCATGCCAATTGCCTTCTTCATCACGCTGTCTACTTGCAATTCCATTTTCATGGAACTATGCCACTTGCACCCCTAGTTCTTTCATCAGCAACACTCCCCAGGATCCTATCTATAAGTGTGTAAGTCCTGCCCTGGTTTGCTCTACCAAAATGCAGCGCCTCACATTTATCTAAATTAAACTCCATATGCTATTCCTCAGCCTATTGGCCCATCTGTTCAAAGTCCCATTGTACTCACAGATAACCTCCTTTACTGTCTACTACACCATCAATTTTGGTGTTATCTCCAAACTTACTAATTATATTCCTTATTTTCATACCCAAATCATTTATATAAATGACAAAAAGCAGCAGACCCAGCACCTATCATTGCAACGCACCGCTGGTCACAAGCCTCTAGTCTGAAAAACAGCCCTCCAATGACCACCTTCTGTCTCCTACTTTCAAGCCATTTTTTTTGTCCAAATGGCTAGCTCTCCCTGGATTCTATGTACTCTAACCTTGCTAACCAGTCTACCCTCCAGAACCTTGTTGAACAACTTGCTGAAGTTCATATAGACAATGTGCACTGCCTTACCTTCATCAACTGCCTTTGTCATCTCTTCAAAAAACCAACTTTCCCACTCTCACCACTGCCATTGACAGGTGTTTTAACCCAGAGCTGGGTAGCCCTGAAACATTGGGTTTATCAGCAGTGGTGGAGTTGTATTCAAACCTAACATGTAACTACATGGTCCAGCGTAGCCCTATTCTAGCATTAGTATCAAGCCAGACATTTAGCCTGGTTCAATGAAGTGTGCAGGATGCATGCCAGAAACAGCATCAAGCGTTTCTTACAAAAAGAGGTGTGATGCTAGTGATGCTACAACATAGGGCAACCTGCTTGTCAAACCTCAGAACGATTAACACAGCTAAGTGATGCCACAACCAATAGATCAGATCTAAGTTCTACAGTTCTGCCAGATCTACTCATGAATGGCGACAAGGCGGGTGATCCATTTTAATATCCCAATTCTTAACAAAGGGGAGCCCAGCATATTAGTGGCTGTTCCATCTTGACATCCTCATGTGGACTCCAACATCAAAATATCAATCTTCAACCAATTTGTTTCACTGCATGTGACATTATGATGAAGGTGTGCTATTTATATATATTTTAATATCATTTAGTTTAAAGTTTGGATTTTCAACCTGTATTATGTGGATTTTGGTTTGTGTGTTTGAGGTGGTCTGATTTTCTGGAGCCTGAAGTTTTTTTGTAAACCAGTATGAGAGACAGAGAGAGAGAGTGTTCCTGGGATGATAATGGGAATTTTTCACTTTGGGATATTGAAGAATATAAGTTTGGTGTCACTTAGAAGAATCCATAATTGATTTTGTTTGAAGGTCAGTTGAGTGGCTACTCAAGAAAAACAGCTATCAAACACGCAAGAATGGAAATGGAAAGAAATGTTGAAGACAAACTTGTAAATGTGATACAACTCAAAATTTTCTCTGGTATTTCAGTACAATACAGTAATCTGATGATGTTGGGATAAACAGGACTATACTTTTACTGTGTGTTTTTAAATCTTTCAAATTGTGTTCTTTATAAATACTGTAGCTTTGTTAAATCGATTGATATTTTGTTTTATGTAATAAACAGCTTTCTGTTAAAAGCAGATCTGCAGTATTGTGTATGTGTTTCAGTGAACAATCACATAATTACATTTTTAGCAAAGTAATCTATCAAGACAGATTTTAATCTGGAATCTGACTTAACTAATTATAATGACAGCTGTGATTATAAGGATATCAAGAAACAGCTGAATACATTGGATGTTGGAAAGGCAGGGGCCCTGACAATTGATTAGATTACTTACAGTGTGGAAACAGGCCCTTCGGCCCAACAAGTCCACACCGACCCGCAACCCACCCATACCCCTACATTTACCCCTTACATAACACTACGGCCAATTTAGCATGGCCAATTCACCTGACCCGCACATCTTTAGACTGTGGGAGGAAACCGGAGCACCCGGAGGAAACCCACGCAGACATGGGGAGAACGTGCAAACTCCAGTCAGTCGCCTGAGTCGGGAATTGAACCCGGGTCTCAGGCGCTGTGAGGCAGCAGTGCTAACCACTGTGCCACCGTGCCGCCCACCAAAGCAAAAATATTAATGTCTTATACTCCAGAGTGCATTGTGCCCCTAGTTAAGCATTTTCAGTGCAGCTACAATGCTAGCATCTATCCAACAATATGACAAGTCTATTTTCCACAAAAAAGCAGGACAAAACCATCTTAGCCAATTAAATCATAGTGAGGACAGTGCAGGTGAGAGAGAGAGAGGACCTGCACAGTTTCCATCTTTGCTGTTTGGATTCATGTATCACTGGACATCGGAGTGCATCTGGGAAAATTAACAAACAGTGAACTTCACAACTAATCTTGGAGGAACTGTTGGGCGAAGTTCACAGCACAGAATCAGATAAATTATTTGTTGTTTTAAGTCTGTCCAAGAGAAAGGCTGCAGTAGTGAGTATAGTGGATTCTTTCTTGATTATATGTTTTTGGAGGTAAGTCTCTTGGTTAAACTTAACATACAAGCCGTAGCTATTAATTTAACCTGGGGCAGTGTTTGTAGAGGAATAAGACAGTGTTATTTTCTGAGTCTGTAGATTGTGAGGGAGCAAAAATGGCCTTTGCAGTGATATGTACTTCTTGTCAAATGTGGGAGTTTAAAGAGAGTTTAAGGGTTACGGCAGATTAAATCTGCCATAAATGCTGTTGGATGCGAATCTTATCAGATCGAGTGAATAGGTTGGAGAGACAGATAGAAGCAAGGAGGAATTTGCAACAGCAACACTATGTGATGGATAGCAGTTATAGGAAGGGGGGAAAGTCTCAGATACTTGGGAGGATTTAAACTAGTAAGGTGGGGGGGAGGGGGTGGTAGGACCCAGGGAGATAGTGAGGAAAGAGATCGATCTGAGATGGGAACAGCTGAGAACAGAAGTGAGTCAAACAGTCAGGGCAGGCAGGGACAAGGTAGGACTAATAAATTAAACTGCATTTATTTCAATGCAAGGGGCCTAACAGGGAAGGCAGATGAACTGAGGGCATGGTTAGGAGCATGGGACTGGGATATCATAGCAATTACGGAAACATGGCTCAGGGATGGGCAGGACTGGCAACTTAATGTTCCAGGATACAAATACTACAGGAAGGATAGAAAGGGAGGCAAAAGAGGAGGGAGAGTGGTATTTTTGATAAGGGATAGCATTACAGCTGTGCTGAGGGAGGATATTCCCAGAAATAGATCCAGGGAAGTTATTTGGGGGGAACTGAGAAATAAGAAAGGGATGATCACCTTATTGGGATTGTATTATAGACCCCCAATAGTCAGAGGGAAATTGAGAACCAAACTTGTAAGGAGATCTCAGCTATCTGTAAGAATAATAGGGTAGTTATGGTAGTGGATTTTAACTTTCCAAATGTCGACTGGGACTGCCATAGTGTTAAAGATTTAGATAGAAAGGAATTTCTTAAGTGTGTACAAGACAATTTTCTGATTCAGTATGTGGTTGAACTACTAGAGAAGGTGCAAAACTTGACCTACTCTTGGGAAATAAGGCTGGGCAGGTGACTGAGGTGTCAGTGGGGGAGCACTTTGGGGCCAGCGACCATAATTCTATTCATTTTAAAATAGTGATGGAAAAGGATAGACCAGATCTAAAAGTTGAAGTTCTAAATTGGAGAAAGGCCAATTTTGACGGTATTAGGCAAGAACTTTCGAAAGCTGATTGGAGGCAGATGTTCACAGGGAAAGGGACGGCTGGAAAATGGGAAGCCGTCAGAAATAAGATAACAAGAATCCAGAGAAAGTATATTCCTGTCAGGGTGAAAGGGAAGGCTGGTAGGTATAGGGAATGCTGGATGACTAAAGAAATTGGCGGTTTGGTTAAGAAAAAGAAGGAAGCATATGTAAGGTACAGACAGGATAGATCGAGTGAATCCTTAGAAGAGTATCAAGGAAGTAGGAGTATACTTAAGAGGGAAATCAGGAGGGCAAAACGGGGACATGAGATAGCTTTGGCAAATAGAAATAAGGAGAATCCAAAGGGTTTTTACAAATATGTTAAGGACAAAAGGGTAACTAGGGAGGGAATAGGGCCCCTCACAGATCAGCAAGGCAGCCTTTGTGTGGAGTCGCAGAAAATGGGGGAGATACTAAACATGTATTTTGCATCAGTATTTACTGTGGAAAAGGATATGGAAGATATAGACTATCGGGAAATAAATGGTGACATCTTGCATAATGTCCAGATTACAGAGGAGGAAGTGCTGGATGTCTTGAAACGGTTAAAAGTGGATTAATCCCCAGGACCTGATCAGGTGTACCCGAGAACTCTGTGGGACGCTAGAGAAGTGATTGCTGGGTCTCTTGCTGAGATATTTGTATATCTCAGGTGAGGTGCCGGACGACTGGATGCTGGCAAACATGGTGCCACTGTTTAAGAAGGGCAGTAAAGACAAGCCAGGGAACTATCGACTGGTGAACCTGATCTCAGTGGTGGGCAAGTTGTTGGAGGGAATCCTGAGGGACAGGATGTACATGTATTCGGAAAGGCAAGAGCTGATTCGGGATAGTTAACATGGCTTTGTGTTTGGGAAATCATTTCTCACAAACTTGATTGAGTTTTTTGAAGAAGTAACAAAGAACATTGATGAGAGCAGAGTAGTAGATGTGATCTATATGGATTTCAGAAAGGCGTTCAACAAGGTTCCCCATGGGAGACTGATTAGCAAGGTTAGATCTCATGGAATACAGGGAGAACTAGATATTTGGATACAGAACTGGCTCAAAGATAGAAGACAGAAGGTGGTGGTGGAGGGTTGTTTTTCAGACTGGAGGCCTGTGACCAGTGGAGTGCCATAAGGATCGGTACTGGGCCCTCTACATTTTGTCATTTACATAAATGATTTGGATGCAAGCATAAAAAGTACAGTTAGTAAGTTTGCAGACGACACCAAAATTAGAGGTGTAGTGGACAGCGAAGAGGGTTACCTTGGGATCTGGACCAGATGGGCCAATGGGCTGAGAAGTGGCAGATGGAGTTTAATTCAGATAAATGTGAGGTGCTGCATTTTGGGAAAGCAAATCTTAGCAGGACTCATACACTTAATGGTAAGGTTCTCGGGAGTATTGCTGAACAAAGAGACCTTGGAGTGCAGGTTCATAGCTCCTTGAAAGTGGAGTCGCAGGTCGATAGGATAGTGAAGAAGGCGTTTGGTATGCTTTCCTTTATTGGTCAGAGTATTGAGTACAGGAATTGGGAGGTCATGTTGCGGTTGTACAGGACATTGGCCAGGCAACTGTTGGAATATTGCGTGCAATTCTGGTCTCCTTCCTATTGGAAAGATGTTGTGAAACTTGAAAGGGTTCAGAAAAGATTTACAAGGATGTTGCTAGGGTTGGAGGATCTGAGCTACAGGGCGAGGCTGAACAGGCTGGGGCTGTTTTCCCTGGAGCGTTGGAGGCTGAGGGGTGAGGTTTACAAAATTATGAGGGGCATGGATAGGATAAATAGACAAAGTCTTTTCTTTGGAATCGGAGAGTGCAGAACTAGAGGGCGTAAGCTTAGGGTGAGAGGGGAAAGATATAAAAGAGACCTCAGGGGCAACGTTTTCACGCAGAGGGTGGTACATGTTTGGAATGAGCTGCCAGAGGATGTGGTGGAGGCTGGTACAAATGCAACATTTAAGAGGCATTTGGATGGATATATGAATAGGAAGAGTTTGGAGGGATATGGGCCAGGTGCTGGCAGGTGGGACTAGATTGGGTTGGGACATCTGGTCGGCATCGACAGGTTGGACCGAAGTGTCTGTTTCCGTGCTGTACATCTCTATGACTCTATGCCTCTATAGCTGCTTATTCACAACCATCAGCAAAGTTATGGAAGGGATCATTAAAAGTGCTATCTGGGTGACACTTTTGAAGGAATAAGCTTCTGACGCCCTTTTTGCGTTTTGCTAGGGCACTCAGCTTCTGACCTCATTACACCCTTGTTCCAAACATGAACAAAAAAGCTGAATTCCAGAGGCAGCAATTGATCAAATCTGACATCAAGGACCCTCTGCAAAGCTGGGGTCAGTGGGAATCAGCGAGAAAACTCTCTGCTACTTTAATTCATTCCTGGTACAAAAGAGATAGTTGTGAACCTACTGTTGAAGGTCAATCATTTGAACCCAGGACATTACTACAGGAGTTCTTCAGAGTAGTGCCCTAGGCACAATTAACTTCCGTTTTTTTAATCAATGACCTTGCTTCCATCATATGATCACTAGTGGAGATATTTGCTAATGATTGTACATTATTCCATGCCATTCTTGACATCCAAATACTGAAACAATGCACTAACATGTGTAGCAAAATGTGGACGATATCCAAGCTTGGACTGAAAAGTGCCAAGCACTAATGGTGCCTCACAAGTGCTAGGCAATGACTATCTTCAAATGAAAGAATCTAACCATATTCATTACCATTACTGAATCCGACACTATCAATAGCCTGGGATTACCAATGATCAGATATTATATTGGATCAACCATATAAATACTGTGGCTAAAGTAAAAATCAAGGACGAGAGATCGTTTGGCAAAAAAACTCACCTCTCTCTCTGTCGGTATGACAGTCTTCTTCGGCGACTTTCCCCAGTGGTGGAGAATGTCAATACTTTTTTTTCTCAAACCTAGGAGCTGTGAATTGAACTAAGATGGACTTTGTCCTTTTTTCCTTATCGATGACTTCCCTAATTAATATAGGTGTCATGGTATGGTGACTTAAACACTTCTTTTTTTTGAAAAAATACAAGCGACAATAAATAATTATTCTATTCAGAGCCTGTTCTGACTTGTCAGAAACATGCTAGTATACTCCCCTCTTGCCTGGATGAGTGCATCTCCAACAACATTGAAGAAGCTTGATGCAAAACATAGTCTGCTTGATTGGCACCTCATTCTTCATCTTCAATATTCACCATTGACACATGGTGGAAACAGTATGTGCTATGTACAAGATGCACTGCAATAACACGCCAAGGTTATTTACATAGCACTCTCCAAACATGTGGCCACTCCCATACAAAAGGATCAGGGTGGAGATGCATGAAAACACACCACTTGGAAGTTCCTCTCCAAGACATTCACTATTTTTACTTGAAAAAATATTTTCATTCTGTCATTGTTTCTGGATCAAAATCCCTTCCTAACCACAATGTGGGTACCAATAAACCCAAGGCCTGCAGTGGGGTTCAAGAAAACCACTCACCATCACTTTCCATAGAGCAATTAGGTATACACAGTGAATGTTGGCCTAGCCAGTGACACTCACATTCCACAAACGAATAAAACAAGATTACAAGTTGCAAGTCCCAACTGGTTCAGATGTGTGCGATAATGTCTCTGAACCGGCTGATTAGAAAATGTCAACAAGTTGATTCTTGACTTGTTTAACAATATTAGGAATATAAATTCCTTCACCATCAGATCTTGGGGTGAAGTTTTGAACACACAGACTGCCAAAATGCTCAAAAATGAATCTCCCAATTCTTCCGCAGAAGAACATAAAATGCATGACATTTAGAATACTGTTGTCAGCTTTTCTAAGAATCATACAGATCATACATAACCATGAAATCTTTTGACAGAATGAAAATTTCTACAAGTGTGACTTTTCCAAAATTAAATTAGATAGAAGCTTTGGATGGAGCAAAGCTGCAGGAATGGGCACGTATATTTGCTGCTTTTTAAACTGCACAAAACCCCCTATATTGCTACAAGTGTAAAAGAAAACAACAAAAGGTATTTTTACCTGACAATATATTTTCTGTTTCTTTCAAAAACAAAAATAATCCAACTCCCCTCTGGTCTTATCTCCAGACCCCCCCACACTCCACAGACAGCCAGAATGTCTCTCCAGACACAACCTTCTTTTGACCCGATCTTTCACCAAACTCCCAACTCAACCTGATCCAACTCCTCACCAAATTCCCAATAATACTACACTCTGGCCAGACCCACCCTGATAATTGCCAACTCAGTCCCCACTGACCTGACCCTTCCTTACCTACCATAAGAAATTAACCCCTTATTTATCATCCTACCTTTTCACATACCTTGAGTCACAATCTCTGGTATATATCCTACTTGAAAACCGACCCCTCACATGCTATCTTCACTCAGTGACTGTATGGTTGGCTTTAGGCCCTGTCAAATCTGAAATACGGTAGTACTTGTCATGAGAAAAGGTGTAGTTTCTATCCACTTTGATCCACATCATGGCTGGCTGCATGATATACAGGACTATGCTGCACGGAAACTTTCAAACATAGATTGGGACTACCAGAGTGTTGGGGCTACCACAGTGTTAAGGGATCGGATGGAGAGGAATTTGTTAAGTGTGTGCAAGAAAATGTTCTCATTCAGTCGGTAAATGAATCTTTTAGAGAAGAAGCAAAACATGACCTTCTCTTGGAAAATAAAGCAGGGCAAGTTACTGAGGTGTCAGTGGAGGAGTACTTTGGGGCCAGTGATCAAATTGTATTTGTTTTAAAATAGTTATTGAAAAAGTTAGGCCTGATTTAAAATAGAAAGCTCCAAATCGGAGTAAGGCAAATTTTGCTGATAATGACTGACCTTCTATTACCCCTTTGGGTTAGATTATACCAAAATATCATCTGAGTTCAGAACTCAGTAAGGAACAATAGACAATAGACAAGAGGTGCAGGAATAGGCCATTCTGCCCTTCGAGCCTGCACCATCATTCAATATGATCATGGCTGATCATCCTTAATCAGTATCCTGTTCCTGCCTTATCTCCATAACCCTTGATTCCACTATCCTTGAGAGCCCTATCCAACTCTTTCTTAAATGAACCCAGAGACTGGCCCTCCACTGCCCTCTGGGGAAGAGCATTCCACACAGCCACCACTCTCTGGGTGAAGAAGTTTCTCCTCATCTCTGTCCTAAATGGTCTGCCTCATATTTTTAAGCTGTGTCCTCTGGTTGGGCACTCACCCATCAGCGGAAACATGTTTCCTGCCGCCAGAGTGTCCAATCCTTTAATAATTTTATATGTCTCAATCAGATCCCCTCTCAGTCTTCTAAACTCAAGGGTAAACAAGCTCAGTCACTCCAGTCTTTCAGTGTAAGGTAATGCTGCCATTCCAGGAATTGACCTTGTGAACCTACGCTGTACTCCCTCAATAGCCAGAATGTCTTTCCTCAAATTTGGAGACCAGAACTGCCCACAGTACTCCAGGTGTGGTCTCACCAGGGCCCTATACAGCTGCAGAAGCACCTCTTTGCTTCTATACTCAATCTCTATTGTTATGAAGGCCAGCATGCTATTAGCCTTCTTCACTACCTGATGTACCTGCATGCTTACCTTCATTGACTTGTGTACAAGAACACCCAGATCTCTCTGTACTGCCCTTTTACCCAAATTGATTCCATTTAGGTAGTAATCTGCCTTCCTGATCTTGCCACCAAAGTGAATAAGCATACATTTATCCACATTAAACTGCATCTGCCATGCATCTGACCACTCACCTAACTTGTCCAGGTCACCCTGTAATCTCCTAACATCCTCATCACATTTCACCCTGACACCCATCTTAGTATCATCAGCAAATTTGCTAATGTTATTGCTGATACCATCTTCTATATCATTAACATATATTGTAAAAAGCTGCGGTCCTAGTGCTGATCCCTGCGGTACCCCACTGGTCACTGGTCACTGCCATTCTGAAATGGAGCCATTTATCACTATTCTTTGTTTCCTATCAGTCAACAACTTTCAATCCAAGTTAGTACTTTTCCCCCAATACCATGCGCCCTAATGTTGCTCACAAGCCTCCTATGTGGGACTTTATCAAACGCTTTCTTAAAGTCCAGGTACACCATATCTACTGAATCTCCCTCAGCCATCTTCAGAGTTACATTCTCAAAAGATTCCAGAAGATTAGTCAAGCATGATTTCCCCTTCATAAATCCATGCTGATTCTGACCTATCCTGTTACTACTATCCAGATGTGTCATAATTTCATCCTTTATAATAGACTCCAGCATCCTTCCCACCACTGAGGTCAGACTAACTGGTCTATAATTTCCTGCTTTCTCTCACCCACCTTGCTTAAAAAGTGGTATAACATTAGCCACCCTCCAATCCGCAGGAACTGGTCCCGAATTTATCGAACTCTGGAAAATATTCATCAACACATCCACGATTTCTCGAGCCACCTCCTTCAGTATCCTGGGATGTAGACCATCAGGCCCCTGGGACTTATCAACCTTCAGACCTAACAGTCTCTCCAACACCAATTCCTGGCAAATATAAATTCCCTTAAGTTCAGGTCCTTCAGCCACTGTTACCTCAGGGAGATTGCTTGTGTCTTCCCCAGTGAACACAGATGTGAAGTACCAATTCAATTCTTCTGCCTTTTCTTTGTTCCCCATAATATATTCCCCTGTTTCTGTCTTCAAGGGCCCAATTTTAGTCTTCACCATTTTTTTGCCTTTCGCATACCTAAAAAAGCTTTTACTATCCTCCTTTATATTATTGGCCAGTTTACCTTCGTACCTCATTTCTTCTCTGCGTATTTCCTTCTTAGTAATCCTCTGTTGTTCTTTAAGAGCTTCCCAGTCCTCCGTTTTCCCATTTATCTTTGCTATGTTAAACTTTTTCTCTTTTAAATTTATATGTTTCTTAACTTCCCTCGTCAGCCACGACCACCCATGCCTCGTCTTAGGATCTTTCTTTCTTTTTGGAATGAACTGATCCTGCAACTTCTGCATTAAACACAGAAATATCCACCATTGTTCCTCCACTGTCATCCCTGCTAAGGTATTGCACCATTGAACTTTGGCCAGGTCCTCCCTCATAGCTCCATAGTTACCTTTATTCAACTGAAATATTGTCACTTCTGATTGTACCCTCTCCCTCTGAAATTGCCGATTGAAGCTTATTGTATTATGGTCACTACTTCCCAATGGCTCCTTCACTTCAAGGTCCCTGACCAATTCTGGTTTGTTGCACAATACCAGATCCAGAATTGCCTTCTCCCTGGTCGGCTCCAGCACCAGCTGTTCTAAGAATCCATCTCTGAGTCACTCCACAAAGTCTCTTTCTTGAGGTCCAATACCATCCTGATTCTCCCAGTCTACCTGCATGTTAAAATCCCCCATAACAACTGTAGTAACATCCTTACCACAGGCCAATTTCAGCTCCTGATTCAACTTACATCCGACATCCAGACTACCGTTTGGGGGCCTGTAGATGACTTCCAAGAAGGTCTTTTTACCTTTGTATTTCTCAGCTCTATCCACACTGACTCTACATCCCCTTATTCTAGGTCCCCCTGCACAAGGGACTGAATATCATCCCTTACCATCATGGCCACTCCACCCCCTCTGTCCGTCAGTCTGTCCTTATGATAGCACGTGTAGCCTTGAATATTCATTTCCCAGGCCCTGTCCTCTTGAAGCCACGTCTCAGTTATCCCCACAATATCGTATCTGCCAATTTCCAAAAGAGCCTCAAGCTCATCCATCTTATTTCTAATGCTTCATACATTCATGTATAGTATTTTTAATTTGTTACTGCCCTCACCCTTCCCATCAACTCTTATTTCACTCAACCTTACAGCATGATCCCTTTCTGAGTTTTCTGCCTCATTGATACAGTTGTCTTTCTTGACTTCCCTTGTCCTAACTTTCCCTTCAATTTCCTTCTTAAACATTCAGTTTGTCCCCTCCCCCCGCTCCTTAGTTTAAACGTAGCTGTGTTGCAGTAGCAAACCTGCCTGCCAGAATGCTGGTCCCCAACCTATTAAGGTGCAAACCGTCTCTTTTGTAGAATTTATGCTTACCACAAAACATACCCCAGTGATCCAAGAATTTAAATCCTTGCTTCCTGCAACAGTTCCCCAGCCACACATTCAAGTCCATTATCTCCCTGTTTCTGGCCTCACCAGCCCGATGAACTGGAAGCAAACCGGAGATAACCACCCTGGATGTCCTGCTTTTCAGCTTTCTTCCTCATTCTCCAAAGTCCCGCTGTAGTATGTTCCTCCTCTTCTTCCCGACATCATTTGTGCTGACATGTACCACCACCTTTGGCTCTTCACCGTCTTCCTTGAGGATTTCCTGCACTCTGTGATGTTTTTAACCCTGGCACCAGGAAGGCAACACACCATCCTTAAGTCCCGTCTGCTGCCACAAAAACCCCAGTGAGTTCCTCTCACTATGGAGTCCCCTATTACCACGGCTCTGTGCGATGTCCGACTCTTCCGCTCTGCCTCCACGCCAACTTTTGATTGACAGACCTGGCCGCCTCGTGGACTGGCAGTGTCATCTGTCTCTACTGTTTCCAAAAGATTCAACTTGTTCCTGACAGGTACTTCCCCCGGGGTCTCTTGCACCTGTCTCCTCTCTGCCTTCCTCATCGTCTGCTCTCTTCTGGTACAATAGGTGTAATAACTTCGCTGAAGGTCTTGTCCAGAAAGATCTTGTTCTCTTGGTTGAGCCTAAGGTCCTCAAGTTCTTTCATCAGTGCTGCAATATGCTCTGTCAGTAGTTGAACGTGCACACACTTTCCACACTTATATGAGCCAGACAAACCAGAGTCATTAACCTCCCACATCAAGCACGTAGCACACTGAACCAGCTTGGCAGTCATGTCTTCACCCTCTTCAACTGTGGCGTAATCACTTCACTCAACCTCCTTGTCAAAGTCTCCTGAGCTCAAGCCTCACTCTTCAATCCACAGGAACTTCCTTGGACCTTCTTTTTGGGGCAAATCTGTGGACTCTTAATTTAGGTTAGAGGAGGAGGGTGGGAGGGAGGCCCTACTTTGTAGGACCTGGGGTCTAGAACACACCCACTCTAATTACAATCACTTAGCTTCCCACCTGGCTTTGCGCTGTGCCTTCACTTCAGCCCAGCTCCCACCGCTCTCTGATGCGAAAAGACCGTTAGCGTCGAGGTAAGTTCTTAAATAACAATCACTTACCTTTCCGATCGACTTTGCGCTCTGCCTTCATTTCCGTCCAGCTCCCACCGCTCTCTGATGCGAAAATTGTTAAGAAACTGCTGTCCTTATCCAGTGTCATCTACATGTGACTCCAGAGCAATATGAATCCTAGAGACCCTTTCACTGTGGAAGCAGGCCATTCAGCCCATCAAGTCCACAGTGATCCTCCAAAGAGCATCTCACCCAGACTCACCCCCTACCCTATTCCTGTAACTCTGCATTTCCTATGGCTTACCCACATATCCCTGGACACTATGGGGCAATTTAGCATGGCCAATGCACCTAAACTGCACATCCTTGTATTGTGGGAGAAAACTGGATATATTCCCCCCAACCCTGCAATTTAATTTTGTTTGCTAACCCCTTGCGTGAGACTTTATCAGAAGTCTTCTTAAAATCCAAACACACCACATTCACAGGTTCCCCCTTATCAATTCTGCTATTAACATCCTGAAAACACACTCTTAACAGGTTTGTCAAGAATGATTTCCTCTTCAATAATCTATTGTGACCTTGATCAATCAGGCAATTATTTTCTAAATATTCAGTAATCACATTATTCACAATAGATTCTAGCATCTTTTCTACTATTGACATGAGGCTAATAAGTCTGTAATTCCTTGTTTTCTCTCTTCCTTCTTTCATAAGCAATGGAGTTACTTTTGCAATCTTCCAATATGCAGGCACCATTACAGAATTGTTAGAATTGTGAAAGATGATCACCAATGAATCACCATCTCTGCAGCCATATCTTTTAATACTTTTTGGTGAAGATCATTGGGTCCCACTGATCTGTCAATTTTCAGTTCCACAAATTTCTCAAATACTGTACTATCTTTTTGCTATGACTAATTTCTACATTCTCATTAGATTTTTGAATTTCTTCTTCTGTGAAGACGGACACAAAGGACAGAATTCTATAGCGATCTGAGCAAAATGAGCTATGGCAGAATCATTTAAGAAGCCCAGCAATGCCCATCTCAACATTGGGAGCATTCTACACTGTCTGAGTTTTCACTAGTCACCAATTAAAGAAGATTATTGCTTATTAAATGCCTTATTAATGTCTATACTCACCTCATCAATACTTAAACTTGCTATCTCAACAAATGTGCCAAACAAGCTAGACATCGAGAATTCTTGACATGGAAATCAGAACGTGTATCTGCTGACTTCGGCTTGCCATTTGCTGAAGAACCTCCATGTTGAACACTGGGCACCAACATCGAAAGAATCTCCATGGGCATTGGCCACATGAACCATGTTCTGGATCAGTGGTGCTGAAAGAGCACAGCAGTTCAGGCAGCATCCAACGAGCAGCAAAATCGACGTTTCGGGCAAAAGCCCTTCATCAGGAATAAAGCATGTGTCCACAGATCTGACATGTGCCTCTAAGAACCCTCTGATCTCAGCACATAGAGGCATACAGCATGGAAACAGACCTTTCAGTCCAACCAGTCTATGCTGACCATAATCCCAAACTAAATTAGTCCCACTTACCTTATCAGACACTTCTATATTTCATACTGCACTAACATCAATCATTGTAATACAACTGCAAGGATTCTGTGTGCTTAGGAGCACACACCCAATTCAGGCACTGGAAAAGGCTACATCTATGGAGTCTTCACTTGCTGTCATAGTGCTCACTCATTCTGAGCCTGCATGCCTTGCATTGCATTGTGTTGCCTTTGTGCACACTTTATCCTCTCACCAAGAGCTACCAGCCATATTACTTATGTCTTGCTGTGCTTTTTGACAAGAACAAAGGTGGAAATCTTGTGATAATTATCAGCAGGCATCAACCAAGTCAAAAGCCTTTTCTCACCGGGAGTCCATCACAGCAAATCAAGGACAACTCCCAACACCAGCCCAGGGGCTTGGACATGGTTAGTCAGTCAGTCGGGGTGGTCTGTGTCAAGATGATTTTCACCTGAAGGGTGAGGAGCCGATGGTTGGGCAGTCTATCACCCATCTTGACTCTTTGAGGGATGTTTCCTTCCGAGAATGAGAGAGATGTGGGTATTACAGGAGATCAAAGTGGGTGGCACTGCTGTTACTTTCAAAGTTATCCAGAGTGAGTGAGTTAGCAGAGAAGAGGACATGTTGGGTTAATGGTGTGGAGGGGCTGCAGTTAGGGTAATTTTGCAGGCAATAGTGAGAGTGGGAGAGCATGAGCCTTGGTGGGAGGTAAATGCAGTAGCAGTGATACAATTGACTTTGGGGTATCAGAGACATGATGGAGGTACTTATGTTGACAATGGAGAAGGTTTGACATTCTTCCCATCATTCCTCCAGATAACTGAGGCTGTACTGACCAGGCTGGCATCCTTGAACATCACTAGCGCACTTTGAGTTTTATTGACATCTTTTAGCTCCAAGATTTAAAGACCGACGAGGTCCCTCTCTGGCTGTGGTGGGGTTTGTAATGCTACTGAAGTTAAGATACTGCAACTTGAGGCTGCTCACCCCATTCACTCTATGTTAACCCTTTCTTCAGATCATTCCCACTAGTTGGGTGATGGTTTTGAAGAGAACAATTGACTCTGAACCTTCTATCTTTTTCATGAAATAGCTGCTGCAGCTAGTTGTCATTTTAAAAGTAAATGCACCAATGCAAAGTCATGGTTGTGACCTTGGACATAAAAAGGAACTTTGTCAAATGATCGAAACGCAACAATGATGGTGTTTCCAGGCAATCAAAACCATACTTAGAATTTCCTAAGATATGGGAATTGTACCATTATTATGCAAATAACAGCCCCAAGAAAACTATTCAGGTAGGTGTGATCCTGTGAATGGACGAGTCCTCATGCTAGTGAACCACAACAATAATCTTTAACCAGCAACGCCTGACCTGCTGTGCTTTAACCAGCAACGCATTTCAACCACAACAATAATCTAGTCAAGTACAAATCCTGGCCCACTCCTGCACCTGGTGAAACTTTGCTGCTGAATTTGCATACATTCCACACATTTCCCAGTACTGAAGTAAGAAATACTGGAAATGTCCAGTAGATTCACCTGCATTTACAAAGAGAAATTACCATCACCGTTTAGGGCGTCAACCTCTCCCCAGTTCACGGTATTTTTCTGACAGGTTAAAACCTGAAGCATTAACCTGTGTCCTTTCTCACTCAGATGTTGATAGATTCCCTTTATTTCAACAACTCTTTATATTTAGCTTTCCAGTAGTTCACTATTTTCCACCACTTCTTTTAGTTACTTATTCCCAGAGCCCTACGTAAGCGTTGCCTTCATGTGCATCTGATCTATTTTCTTACTTTGTGGAACTCATTTTACACTAATGATGAGATGTAGTTTACCATAGGACGGGGTTTACTATAGTTGGAACACAAGATATATAATCTGTCTTTCCATTTAATTTCCCAAGTAAGCTTACAGTTCTTAAATGCCTCTGAACTCACACTAGTTTAAAATCTGCTTTTGAAATGCAGTATGGTGAAAGGTTTATACTACCCAGATGACAGCTGCAAATGTGTTGCTGGTCAAAGCACAGCAGGCCAGGCAGCATCTCAGGAATAGAGAATTCGACGTTTCGAGCAGAGAGACAGATGGGCAAACTGAAGTTGAGGCTGTTTTTCCTGTTCCCGAGGTTCCTGCTTCTTGGTGCTGGTGTTCTCCCTGGAGTGTGTTTGAGAGACCCCCTGATTTGAGTGGCTTCTTTTAACTAGTTATCCAGGTCATTCCCAAGAACAGTGGCTTAACAATAGTTTGATGTAACAATGTAATTAGCATAATTCAGTTACTCCATGTAATATGAGTTTCTGTCCCCCATGAGGGGTTACAAAAGACTGTACTGGATATCATAATTTTTCTGTTGATTGAGCTGTCCCTAGGAACTGCGCTGTCTTAGAAACAGTTCTACTGAACTTCAGATCTATTATTTCAAATGAAATCTTGCAGCATTGTCTCATTAACACCTCTTCAAAAGTCAGAAGTCACACAACTTTCAGGTTGACGTCACCTGACGAAGGAGCAGCACTCAGAAAGCTTGTGATTTCAAATAAACCTGTTGGATCGTAACCTGGTGTGTGTGACTTCTGACTTTGTCCACCCCACTCCAACTCTGGCACCTCCACATCATATTCAAAATTCAAACAAGGTGGATGGCTTGTGTATCTGTTGGGTGTTTGATCTAATTTGACAGTGAATGCTGCAAGCTTCCTGGCTCAATATCTCAGTTCCACTGTCTCATTAACGCCTATTCAATACAATCAATCAAGGCAACTGGTTTGCATATGTGCTTGTGTGGTGTGATCCAATTCCCAGCACACAATTCAGTTGGCCAATATTGCTTTTAGTGTCCTAAGGGAGTTGTTATTTTATTTCAGGGAGTCATTCCAATACCTACATCAAGATCTAAATTCTCATCTTTCTCTTGCTTCCATGCTATCTCTGCTCATGCCATTTCTGAACTTAGCTTGGCTTGAGTCCCAACTCCTATGCCTCCTCAGCACTATTATTATGACTACGCAATTTACTGAGGCAAAAGTGAGGACTGTAGAACCTAGAGATTAGAATCAAGAGTGTGGTGCTGGAAAAGCACAGCAGGTCAGGTAGCATCTGAAGAGCAGGAAAATCAATGTTTCAGGCAAAAGCCCTTCATCAGGAAAGCCCTACACAATTTGCTTTCCTTGCCTCCATGTCATCTGATATTCTACTGCTCCACATTCCTTCAAAGCAGCCATAATTAAATTCTGTTTAAGGAAAAAGCCTTGGTCTCCCCATTTTACAAACCAGTGCCTTATTTCAAAACTGCCATTCATCTCCAAAGTTCTGGAAAATGTGGTCTCCTTCCAAACCATTAATCTCTCCTGGATCTCCATGTTGTAACCCTTCTATTGGGTTCCGTTCTTGCCACACAGTGCAAAAACAGTTCTTATTAAAGTTACCAGTGTCAATTTATGTGACTGTGACATAGGAAAACTAAATATCCTTCTCCATTCTGCCTTATCTGGAGGCTTTGAAATGACCAAAGTGATATTATCCAAGTAGGGTTAGAAATGTATTCTTTTCGTTCAATTCTTATTGATTAAATCATAGATAGAGTGTTGCCTGCAATGGCTTCTCTTCCTGCACATGCACAATTACATCTCATGTCTCCCTCAAATCTTGGACCGCTCCTATTTCTCATCCACATGCTATCCCTTGGTAACTCCATCTACAAGATCTAAATGGTCAGTGATCAATTACATGTACACACTGATGACACTCACCTTCACCTTATCCTATATTACTGATCCCTCTGATATTTCAAAATTGTAGGACTGCTTACCCAACATCTCACAGCAATATCATGATTGTCACTTCCCTTGAAGATCTTGCTTTGTCCTGTTTCTGCTCCAGCAAGTTTACAAGCTCCGGGTTAACAACTCTCTCAGATATTTTTGCTCCATCAGACCTCATGATCTCTTCCAGTCTGAATTGCCATCACCTCTGGAATCCCCTTCCTAAACCTTTCTTCCTTTAATACTTGCCTTAAAATAAATGTCTTTAATCAATGTTTTGTTATTCGTGGCAATATTTTAAGTTATTCAGTGCCAATTGTCTTTGGTAATGATCCTTTGACATTCCTCGGGGCAGTCATGTTCATTAAAAGAATTATGTAAATGCAGGTTGTTGTAATCAACAATGACAAAATTATTGTCAATTTGAGTTGATTTTCACTCCTCCACCACCCCACCCCAGTTCCTCAATCCCCAATTCAAAGCAGCAGGAGAGGCTTTTAGCAGTATTGAGCTACAGATTATTTTACTTGGCAACCCTGCAGTGCCAGTGAAGGATCCTGCCTGATAAGGTTTACAGCTTAAAATTTAGTGCTACTTCCCATAGAACACAGAACAGTACAGTACAGTATCAGGCTCTTTGGTCCAACTTGTCTGTGCCCACCATGATGCCATTCTAAACTAATCCCATCTGCCTGCACATAGTCCTTATCCCTCTCTTCTCTGATCGTTCATGCATCTAAATGCCTCTTAAATATTGCTATCATAACTGCCACCTCCCCAGGCAGTGCATTCCAAGTGCTTACCATATCATCCATGTAAAAAACGTGCCGTATACATCTCCTTGAGATGTTCAAGGAGAACATCTCTCTCCATCAACCCTTCGGTATTTGACACCTCCCACTATCAACCTTTTAGTATTTGAAAAAGATATGTACTTGATTGATTAGGGTCCCACTATCTATAGATGAGGGACATGTCTATTTGTAGGGAGGCCCTCAGTCACTATAGTGGTATTGAAAATAAAGTGCAGTGATTTCAAATTGGTAAGTCCATTTCCTCTATTTTAACTCTTTACAGACTAATTGGGTCGGGCAAAAGTTTGAAGTTAAACCCACTGACACTGATTCTCCTGACTTTATCAGGTACTCTGTGTTCGACTGCAGCTATTGGTCACTTAAAATGTAAATATAATAAAGCAATAATTAATGTATAGCACCTTTTAGAGAAGGGAATCTGCCATCTTTATGTGCTGTACTCTACCCATGATCCTAAATCCACAGCAATGGATTAACTGTCCTCTGAAATGGATTAATGAGGCACTCAGTTCAAGATGAATTAGAAATTGGTAACAAATGCCAGCAAAGTCCATAAACCATGACAGAAGACAGTAACAGGAACAAGCCAAGAAACCAAAAGTAAATGACAAATATTCAATGTGTAATGTTGCAGGTGTTCCCAAGCAATAAAAATAATAGATTAAAAAATCCCTAGGGGACTTTTGAGCCTGCCAGTACCATATAAATCAGATTCTTTCCAATAAATTGTTGAAGCAGCCAATCGGGCAGGGATGATTTGGAGATGCCAGTGTTGGACTGGGATGTACAAAGTTAAAAATCACACAACATCAGTTAATAGTCCTAACTGGTTTAATTGGAAGCACACTAGCTTTTGGAGCGCTGCTCCTTTAAACATTGGACAGGGAAACTGCCTTCAGATGGTAACTGCTGAAGCAGAAAATTAAGGCCTTCAGCCAAGCTGTTTTGGACATTGGACAATTTCAAGTGTTTTACATAACAAAGTATGTAAATAACACAAATACTTAGCAAATCAATCAGCATTTCCAAAGAAATTGGTTTGGTGTCAACCCATTTCACCCACATTTAAAACCTACGTATTAACTGTTCTGTCTTACTTCAAATACTAATGAAGTTCCTAAGTTTCCACTCCTTTCTTTCATTGTCAGGTTTTGGTATTTTCAATTTCTCTTCAGTCCTTTTTATTCCTTTCTTCCTTCCTCATAGTTTCCTCATTGATCTACATCCACAGTCCCCTAGAGATCAACAGATTTTTGATTTGTATAATCCATTGTTTCTGGCCACAGCTATGGTGACCCAAGAACCAGTCAGCAAGGATTTAATCTCAATTGATTGAAAACAAAGGAATAGTTGGGTGACCTTAAGAAGTTAGCAAGGATATAAATCATCCTATTTTGTGTATTAGGTACAACCTGCATATTTATCATGCAGACACTTTTTTTTTAGATTACTTACAGTGTGGAAACAGGCCCTTCGGCCCAACAAGTCCACACCGACCTGACGAAGCGCAACCCACCCATACCCCTACAATTACCCCTTACCTAACACTACGGGCAATTTAGCATGGCCAATTCACCTGACCTGCACATCTTTGGACTGTGGGAGGAAACCAGAGCACCCGGAGGAAACCCACGCAGACACGGGGAGAACGTGCAAACTCCACACAGTCTGTCGTCTGAGTCGGGAATGACACCTTGCCCCAGTTTGTTCTTGATGTATACAATTTTTGACCCTAATGGTAATAATAGGGTTGATCTCTGTCTATGCCCAATTAGAGTACACAACTAATCTAACATTGAATTTTGTTTGTTTTGTGTAAGTACGATATGGGAGGTACATGAAGCATAGATAGGTGGGGGAACTGTGATGTAAACATAGTCAGCAAGTCCTTATAACATCTGAGTGTATTGTGTAATCAATAATTGTGATTTTCTTTCTAGAAGAATTTCATGCTGGTTTGGTTCACGCCAAACAACTTCTGTGTTCTGAGAAATCATAACAAGAAATCACAAATCCTAGTGTAATGCGTTGTAATGTGCCAGTAATTCTTTGAATAAATTTTCCTTATGTTGTCCATCACTTCTGCTGACTACCATACAGGATCCTAACTTCTCTATAGTTGTGGGCAGTTAAGGGATAAAGTAGTGGGATTTAGTAAATAATAGAAGTCAGAATTATATTCTGGATAATACACTGCTATCCTTTGTTTGAAATCTTTCTATTTCAGTTTTAAAATGTCTTTGGTAAATATAGTGCCATTGAGAATAATTTCACAAGAACATATTATTATGGACAATCTTACACAATACTAAGCCATATCAGGAAATCCTAAGAAATTGATTTTTTAACATGAGTTGGAAATTGCGTAGAATTGTTACAAGGATCAAATCATTTAGCCCAAATGGTTTATGCTGATGGTTCTGTTCCACACAAGTCTCATCTCATCTTAAATTCTCTCACCTTATCTGCATGCTTTCTATTCCTTTCATGTACTTGACTAGCTTCACCTTAAAGGCATCAATGTTAGTTGCTTCAAATCATCCTTATGGTAAGAAGTTCCATATTCTAAATTCTCTGGGTAAGAAAGTTTCTCCTGGATTCTTCACTGTATTTATTAGCAAATGTCTTTTATTTATCACATTTATTTTTGTACTTCCTCATACACATTTCTCTCTATTGTTGTGTATTGTACTTGTGGAAGCTGTTTTTGCTGGCCTGCTTGTCTGCAGCCATTAAGTCAGTCATGTTATTGGTTGCTTAGCTTAAACCCCTTGCCCTAGATGGCCCCCTAGCCTGTTAGAACATTCTGTAACAAACACATAACTTCTGCTTTTCCTACATAACTCATGAACTGTTTATCTGCAGCCACCTGCTAAGCAAAACTGCAACCAAAGCAGACGTTATCAATGGGCGGATATAGTATCTGGAGGGTGCATTGACTCAAGGTCTGAATACAATAGCTTGTTATGTACAGTCTTAGGCAAGGCTGACCTCAGACATTACTTAGTGTATTGCCATGTAGGCCACTTTGTGACTATCTTGTGGTTTTGTGTCTGATTGAGCAACTGTCAGCTTGGAGTCTGTTGTACTATATAAAGCCAACACGATCTGGAGCGCTTTGGATTAGCACTGGACTGTACTAAGGAAAAGTGCACTCCCCATGATATCATGCAATAAAGTTTGTCAATGCTCAAGGTCTGAGTCTGGAGAATTTCATTAACAACAGAGTTAGACTAACATGCTGAGTGTGGCAAATAAGGTGACAGGCATACTTAATTGTTGAGGAGGTCCCTCCCAGCAGTGAATTAGGGTAACTGAAAACTGAAGCTGGATCAAGCTTCCCACAGATTGATGCCCTTTAAAATGGCACCCCAGTTCTTTGAACCCGATGAAGTGCTGAAGGGGTCATCAATCTTCTGTACATCATTGCCCACACTTGATCAAGCATCTGGGCCTTACATATCGAGGCAGCTGGCCACTAAATGCTTGTGTGTGGCCAACTTTCCTACCTACGAGCTGATAGACTGCCAGCTGGTTGCCCCGCTGCCAAGACAATTGGTGTTGGTTATGATGACAGTCATGGACTCACAGCAGGCAGCCATCATTGAACTAAATCTATTTACATGTTCCTAACAGAAAGGGCAACACAGAGGACAATATGAAAAGATGAGGATAAATTGAAGAAATTGGGATGTTCTTTTTTTACTAAAAAAGATTGATAGCAGATTTGATACAGGCTTTCAAAATCATGAGTGGACTGGATAGAATACATAAGAAGATGTTTCTGCTTGTAAGAGAAAAAAAGAACAAAGGTATATGCATTTAAAGTGATGTACAGAAAAAGTAAAGGTGATGAGAAAACAACTTTTTCACTCAGCGAGTAGTTATTATGTAATGCATTGCCTGGAAAAGTGATGGACGCAGGTTCAATTGAGGCATTCAAAATAATTATTTGGATAGAAATACTGTAGAGAGGTATGGGAAAAAGGCAGGAGTTTAGCACCAGGAAATAGAATCAGATCAGGCAGAAACAGCTGAACTGTTATGTGAATGTCTGTGAATCTTTGTTCAGACCATGCTACATAGTACACTTCCTCTCCATTTAAAATCTCTTCCTTTTTAATTTGTTCATAGGATGTGGGCATCACTGGCTAGTCTAGCACATTTTGTCAATTTAAAATTATCTTGGAGAAGCTGCTAGTGAATTGCCTTTTTGGACCACCTGGAGCCCCTGAGGTGTAAGGAACCCCATAGTCTTTTCAGGAGGGAGTTCGAGAATTTTAACCCAGATGCTGTGTGATTTGGAGAGGCACTTGCAGGTAATAATACTCCCAAACATCTGCTTGTCTTTCTAGGTGGCAGAAGGTGCAGATTTAGCCTACAGTGCACCTTGTAGATGATACACATTACCATTACCATGGTGGTCATTTGAATGAATATGGAAAATGGTGAATTTGGGTTGCCAGTCAAATTGGCTGCTTTGACCTGAATAGTGTCAAACATTTAGAATGTTGTTGGAATTTCAATCATTCAGGAAGTGAAGTCACAATCCTAACCTGTGTTTTGTAGATGGAGGACAGATTCTGGGAGATAAAGGATGAATTACTCACCAAGGATTCTTAGCTTCTGACCTGCTGCTCTGGGCATGGCATTGCTGATGCATATGGCTGATGCAGTTCAATTGCTGGCTGGTTCGTAGTAGGAGCTTCAGGGGCAATGTTGTTGAATGTCATGAAGGAGATGTTTAAATTCTGTCTTGTGGAGCTGACCAGTGTTTGTCACTTGCCAGTGATCAGCCCAAGTCAGGACTTTGGAGGGATATAAGAAACTGGCTTCAGAAGCTAGGAGTGGTGAATGGTGCTGAACATTGTGCAATTATCAGTGAATGTCCCCACTTCTGAGCTTATGGTGGCGGGAAGGTCATTGACGAAGTAGCTGAAGATAGTTGGCCCTAGGACACTACCCTGAGGAACTCCTGCAGAGATGTCCTGAAGCTGTGATGTCTGACTTACAACAACCACAACCACCTTACTTTGTGAGATATATGACTCTAACCAGCGGAGAATTTGTCCCTAATTCTCATTCACTCCACTTTTGTTAAGGCTTCTTGATGCTCCACACTCTGTTGAATGCAGACTTGATGTCAAGGGCTGTCACTCTCATCTCACCTCTGGAATTCAGTTCTTTGTCGATGTTTGAACTGAGGCTTTAATGAGGTCAGGAGCTGAGTGACATTGGCAGAACCCAAACTGGATGTCACTGAACGGGTTATTACTGAGCAGGTGCTGCTTAACAGCACTGTTGATGATCCCTTCTTTCACTTTTTTGAACATTGCACAATCATCAGTGTAAGTCCCCACTCGAGATTATAATACTCAAGGTGATCGAATGTATACTGATGGGGTAGCAATGGCTGGGTTAGATTTTTGTGTACAGGACAAACCCAGGCATTTTTCCATATTGTCACATAGTGCCAGTGTTGTAGCTATGTTGGAACAGTTTAGCTAGGGCCATGACATGTCCAGAGTCTTCGGTACTGATGAATTTGCCAGGGGAAGCTTGGGCGAAGATTGGAATAGATTGTCAACTCTGCACTTCAGGCTGAAAGAATTTGTGAACGCTTCTGTCTTGTATTTTACACTGAAGTGCTGGGATCTCCCATCACTGAAGATAGAAAGATTTGTCAAGCATCCTCCACCTATTAGTGTTTAATTGTCCAATACCATTAAAACAAAATACAGCAGAATGGCAGATCTTAGATCTGATCCACTGATTGTGGGTTCATTCTGCCCAATCTATTACATGCTGCTTCCAATGGTTGGCAAGTAATCCTTTTTTTTTGTAGCTTCAACAGATTACCATTTCATTTTTAGCTCTTCATGGTTCTGTTCCTGGCATGTCCTCCTGCAATCTTCATTGAAGCAGGGTTGCTCTCAGGGCTTGATGGGGGGGTCGCGGGTTACAGATGATGATTGAATATAATTCTGTTGCTGATAGCCTGCAGTGCTTCATGAATGCCCAGTCTTGAGTTGCCACATCGGTGTGAAATGATCCCTTAGTAATAGTGCCACACAACACGTTACAGAGATCCTCAAAATGAAAAAGGAATGTTGTCTCCACAATGGGTATGTTGTGATCAGTTCTATCAATTCCAACACACATGTAAGACAGGTAGAATAGGAGGATGAAGTCAAGTATATTTTACTTTCTGGTTGGTTGTCTCAGCATCTGCCACAGATTGACCAGCTTGGTCAATACTGATGCTACTGAGCCCATCTTGGTGATGAACATTAAACTACATTCTGTCCCCTTGCCATCCTCAATGCTTATTTCCAGTTGATGTTTAACACACTGATTCATCAGCAGAAGTGTGAGTGTTAGGATGGTAGTTGGTTCTCAGCAGGAAGTTTCATTGCCTTTTTTTTATCTGAAGTCTTGAGACTTCATGGGGTCTAGAGTTGATGCTTAGGACTCCCAGAACAATGTCCCAGTTATAGAGTCATAGAGTCATACAGCATAGAAACAGAACCTTCGATCCAGCTCATCCATGCTAACCAAATTCCTCAAACTAAACTCGTCTATTTGCCTGCATTTGGTCCATAATTTTCTAAACCTTTCCTACCCATGTATCTGTCCAAATGTCTTTTAAATGTTTTAACTGTTCCTGCAGCTACCACTTCCTTTGGCAATTGCGAATCGCTTCTGACAGTATATCCTTATGGCACCACCTCTGAGTGAATCCATCCTGTTGGTGGAACAGGGCATAGCCAGGGATGATGATACTGTTGTCTGAAACATTGGATGTAAAATATGATTTCTTGAGTATAGCTACATCAGGTCGTGGTATGTCTAGACTGTAGGACAGCTGTTCCGATTTTCACACAAGCCCCCAGATGTTAGCAAGCAGGACTTTGCAGGAATGACAGGGTAGAGTTTGTGTTTGTTATAATTTTGTGATGCCAGGTGTTTTTTGAAAGAAGAAGGGCTCATGCCCGAAACGTCGATTCTCCTGCTCTTTGGATGCTGCCTGACCTGCTGCGCTTTTCCAGCAACACATTTTCAGCTCAGGTGTTTTGCCTGGATCCATTTTAATTTATTTTCTTAGACCTTGTAATGGTTTGATTCAACTGAGTTGCTTGCTAGGGCATTGCACAAGTCAGACCTGGTAAAAATGGTGGACTTTCTTACCCACAGACATGAATGAACCAGATGGCTTTTTGTAACATTTCACAAAGGTCTCAAGTATTGCCACTGGCTTTTAATTCCAAATTTATTAACTGAATTCAATTTCGCTATCTGCAGTAATGGAATTCAAGCTCATGTCAACAGAGCTTTAACCTGTGTCTCTACATTACTCATTCAGTGTCATTGCTATTACCATCAGTGGCACCTAGCTTTTACATTACAGTACAAATGGATACATGCAAATAAATTTTCAAAATACAATATCTGTCTGTAAATGTAACAGGTAAGTTGCAACAAACAAAAGGCATCAGAGCAGAAGGAAATGAATTGGCCCATTGAGTTTGAGATGAGAGGATAGAAAAACTTTTATTGTCACATAAATCCAATGAGTGTAGTGAAAAGTTAATATATCACCAATTACAATGCCAACGTAGATACAAAAGTACCTAGGCACAGCCTCATTTGTTACAGGATTGCAGACAATACAGAAATAAAATGTCCAGTATTGCGGAAAAGAGTCAGTACAGAAGACCACGTCGGCACTTAGCTTCACAATGAGCCCTGGCTCCACACTGTGCTAGCGAAATGCCACGCCTGGAGGCTGCTGCAGGAGCTGGAAGGTCATCATGCCATGCGAGGGGGTTCATACGGGGACACTGCGCCAGGTGGGAGGTTTCCACACCACACCAGTTTGCTGCAGGGAGGCCAGGAGAATGCCACACCATGCTGGGAGGCCATTGTGGGATGCTAGGAGGTCACCATGCCCCAGGCTTGGGGTCATCACCAGAGGCTGGGATTCATTGTCAGAGGCTGGGAATCATCACCAGAGACCAGGGATTGTTGCTGTTCACCAGAGGTCACCGGAGGCTGGGAGTCTTTGGATTTGAATGACTCACTGAATTTGGCAATATCAATATTTCTTCTAGGTTGTGCTGCACTGAGGTTCCATGTCCATTGAGAACCAGAAGTCAATACTGCATGTGGAAGTCAGAAGTCCATGCATTAAAAAATATAGTGGGAGTACTGGTCTATACCCCTCCATGTGTGAACTCTCACCTTTTCACCTATTCTTGTTTCCCTTCTAAACTTAGCTTTCGTACATTGGTATCTGTCATCCAAGTAATTATTATGAATTGTAAATAATTGTAGACCCAGCAGTGATCCCTGTGGCACTCCACTAGTTACAGGTTGCCGTTCTTAAAATGTCTACTTTATCCTAACTCTCTTGCTTCTGTTATTTAGACAATCCTTTATCCATGCGAACAGACTGCCCCCAACATTGGGAGCTGTCATCCTATTAAGTATCTTAAATACAGTACCTTATTTTTGGATAAATCCTTTAGTACATCCAAATGTATAACAACTACTGATACTCCTTTATCTATCCTGTTTGCAACCATCCTAAAGAACTCTAATGAATTTATCAGGATGATGTTCTTTTCATGAAGGCATTGATTCTATATATTTCTAAATGTTCTACTATAACATTCTTTTTAATGAACTCTAACAATCTCCCAATGACAGATGTTAATGTTCAAAATAAGCAAGGAACCAATAATTCTGGAAATCTGAAGCACTCTGGAGGAGGGTCACTGGGCCTGAAACATTGACTTTGCTTTTTCTTTACAGATGCTGCTGAGTTTCAGCACTTGAGTGGCTCTGCCATTCTATACAATCATGGTTGATCTGATGGTAATCTCAAATCCTCATTTCCTACCCCTCCGATTACCTATTGACTCCTTGCTTAAGAAGAATCTATTTGCCTCTGCCTAAAAAAAAGGTTCAGGTCTCTGCTTCCATCACCTATTCAGAAAGGAGTCATAAACCTGAGAGAACATTTAACCAAATCTCTGAACCTGATTTTTAAACAGTGATGTCTAGTTCTAGATTCTCCCAAGAGGAAACATCCGCCTCACATCTACCTGGTCAAGACCCTATGGAATTTTATATGTTTGAATCAAACTCATCTCAGCACATAACAATCTAAACCATTCCAGGCGTTAGTCTAGTAAACACTCACAAAATTGCCTCGGTACAAACTCAATGGGCCAAATGGCCTATTGCTTATTTTATGAATCTAAGTGTAAGAAAGCTACAAATTACACTGTGATGCAACACACAGTGCAGGTTAAAATATGCACATTGTTTGCAACCAACTTAATTTTATTTTTGAATCTACAGGCATGTCATGGCTTGAAATTCTAATGGAGAGCAGAATGAGTTTGACTTCCCAGGGAATAACTGGTCCTGAAACAAATCTTTGTTGACAAACTGGGGTAACTAGTAGATTTCACTGAGTACCCTAAGCTCACGGCAAAACCTGTAAAGAGAAATGAGATTACCTATGGTGGCTTAATAGAAATATTTCATAATACTGAGAAGAAACTGTGGGCAGCCAGCAAGGAGAGGCTGAATTAAACTCAACAAGAAGAGAAGAATAACCTAGAATATACTATCATTGTTTAGAATTGCGTTGAAGGATGGCCAGACCAAAGGCGGTGTTGGTGAGAAAATATACTTTGAGCACCAAAAGCATTTCACAATCAAGAATAATTTACTAGCTTATGATAAAAGATTAGTTATTCTAGCCTCCATTCAGAAATGTATATTGGAAAGGGTATGTTGGGGATACTTAGTCATTGGCGGTAGTACATCCAGGGTTCAGTCAGCAGTATACTGGCAAGTGGTCTTTAAAAAAAATTGAAGGTCTCTAAATTCATTATGATGTCTAAAATTATAAGGTATTGTCAAGTCTGGAACACACTCCTGTTAAAATTGATGGCAAATTAGAAGCTAAGTCTTAGCCAAACCTATAAGGAGAAGTGAATACTGAGAACTAGAATGAGCAGCACAACTCACTAAAGCCCATTCATTTAAAAATTGATATTATTTAGACCACAGAACAGCCTGGTGAGCACATAGAAATGGCAGAATTACTGATACCAGTGACAAAGATTATGCAAGCAGCAACCTTCCAGTAATATGCCTGAGAGTGTGAACAGGTCAACTTTACCAAACAATCATTGAGAGCAAATGAAGGCATCCAGACTGATCAACACACTCGAAGAAGGTATGCTGTGTATAACTCCATGAGAGCTAGACCAACATCCACAGTTCCATAACAGGATCAAGGAAAAGAACAAATTGCTTTTCTGAGCAATCAGAATATAATGAAAAGAAATGACTTGTTCCAATCAGAAAGATATTGCTTGGTCCAGAAATTTAGGATGTTACAAAGAAGAAATAACTTATTTAAATTTTAAAACTGTGTTTTATACTGGAAATTTGTGAGGTTAAAGGTTCCCCCAGATGATTTATGGAATAGCAGAGGAGTGTTCCTCTGTGAAGGAAATGCCAAGGATTAATGTCCTCCAGATAAGGAAATGGGCCAATGACAAGGTCTACAAGGGACAACTTTCTCATCAAAGGATATCTGAAAGATAAAATATCCTTCAGTGGAGAAATGATCCAAAGATCATCAGGGTTAACAGTCTTCAAACAAAATACCTATCCTTCTTTTAAATCTAAAGAGAAAGTCTTCTGAGAAGTGTAAAATGTCCAGACAACCTACTTTTGTGAAATCAAAAACCCACTGAGGAAATGGGGATATAATAAATATAATATCGTTGTGTACATAATCGTATAATGGACTGACAATAGAGGATGAATCTTGGGGAGAAACGTTGTATAAGGCTACGCTTCTGAAGGGGCTAATGCTCATGTTACCATAACTTCACCCATTTCACTGATGTCACACAGTCTGTGGGTAGGGACAAGGAACTCTACCAAAGTACTTGGACTGAGCAGATGCATCTGTACCAGCTCTTTGATTTTTTAATGTTTATATCCAAACAAATGTATTTGTACTCGATGCTATCAAGCAATGAATCTTCTTGTTATCTAAGAACCCTCTTCTGCAGATACTCAACAATGGTGTATCTTCTCCCACTAATCACTAGATAAGCCCAAGGCAAAGTAAAGGAAAAAGAGAATTGGTGGCAGCAAACTACCTCAAATATCCTCACCCAATAGCACATACTGGTAGAGATGGAAAAATACCACAAGGTGCCACAAGCGGACGTCTGGGGAAATATCACATTTCACAATCATGGACAAAGTACTAGTGTATGAGAAAAGTACTATGGCGTGTTGTTCTCTGTATAATGAGGCCAAGCAAAGTGATGAACTCTTGCAGCAGGGTGTCAGGGAGATGCAAGACTTATTTTCATTTCTCTAGGTGTTACTTGACCTTGTCCCATAGTGTGGCCCAATTACGCCATTTTTTTAAATTTGGCAACTTCACTTTTAACCAGTTATGAGCAAATTGGCTCATGGTAACTGATCAAACACTCAATTCATGTGATGTAAATATTCCTCCAACATTTGGCCAAAATGTGTTGATATCTGTAACACAGTTAAATGATCTTTTAATTACTTTGTTGGTAATCGTTGAAATGATGCTGGAGAATTTGCATTCTAAACAACATAACTTTACATCTAACCAGTGTTAGAAAAGCTGATATTTCTTTGTTCAATTAATGGATTTTCCCAATATCCTTTTAATAGGTCAATTTTAGTGGTGAACCACAGGTGACCAATTCTTTTAATGCACTTCTCTAGTTGTGTATTCCAAAACAAATCCACCCTTCTTGCCATGTTGACTTTATGATCTTTGTGACCCATCAGGTTTCAACACCACAATGGGTGAATACTATGATTCAATTCAATAATGTCATTACCTATCAGGAACTTAATTGCTTCCCTCACTTGAGCTAAAACTTCTGGATTGAACCTAGAAAAACACTGTTTCATGAGTAACAGGTTCATTACATTATGATCATATACAGCCATAGACATTATCCAGGCCTATTTACAAAAATTGATTAATAAGTCACTAATAACAAGTACTTTGCGTCAGTTTTCACAGTGGAAGACATGAGTAATATCCCAACAATTAAAGGGAGTCAGGGGGATGAGTTGAGTATGGTTGCCATTACAAAAGAGATAGTGCTAGAAAAGCTAAAAGGTCTTAAAATTGATAAATCTCCTGGCCCCGATGGGATACATCCTAGAGTTCTGAGAGAGGTGGTTGAGGAAATAGCGGAGGCATTGGTTGAGATCTTTTAAGAGTCACTGGAGTCAGGGAAAGTCCCAGATGATTGGAAGATTGCTGTTGTAACCCCCTTGTTCAAGAAAGGATCAAGACAAAAGATGGAAAATTATAGGCCAATTAGCCTAACCTCGGTTGTTGGTAAAATTCTAGAATCCATCATTAAGGATGAGGTTTCTAAATACTTAGAAGAACAAAGTCTGATTAGAACAAGTCAACATGGATTTAGTAAGGGGAGGTCATGCCTGATAAACCTGTTGGAATTCTTTGAAGAGGTGACAAGTAGGTTAGACCAGGGAAACCCAGTGGATGTGGTCTATCCAGACTTCCAAAAGGCCTTTGATAAGGCTGCTGAGCAAGGTGAGGGCCCATGATGTTCGAGGTGAGCTACTGGGATGCACTGAGGATTGGCTGTCTGACAGAAGGCAGAGAGTTGGGATAAAAGGTTCTTTTTCGGAATGGCAGCCGGTGACAAGCGGTGTCCCGCAGGGTTCAGTGTTGGGGCCACAGCTGTTCGCATTATTTATTAATGATCTGGATGAAGGGACTGGGGACATTCTAGCGAAGTTTGCAGATGATACGAAGTTAGGTGGACAGGCAGGTACTACTGAGGAAGTGGGGAGGCTACAGAAGGATCTAGACAGTTTGGGAGAGTGGTCCAGGAAATGGCTGATAGAAATCAACGTGAGCAGATGCGAGGTCTTGCACTTTGGCAAAAAGAATACAAGCATGGACTACTTTCTAAACGGTGAGAAAATTCATAAAACCAAAATACAAAGGGATCTGGGAGTGCTAGTCGAGGATTCTCTAAAGGCAAACATGCAGGTTGAGTCCGTGATTAAGAAAGCGAATGCAATGTTGTCACTTATCTCAAGAGGGTTGGAATATAAAAGCACCGTTGTGCTACTGAGACTTTATAAAGCTCTAGTTAGGCCCCATTTGGAGTACTGTGTCGAGTTTTGGTCCCCATACCTCAGGAAGGACATACTGGCACTGGAACGTGTCCAGCGGAGATTCACACGAATGATCCCTGGAATGGTTGGACTAACATATGAGGAATGGCTGAGGATGCTGGGATTGTATTCATTGGAGTTTAGAAGATTAAGGGGAAACTTAATAGAAACTTACAAGATAATACATGGCTTGGAAGGGTGGACGCTAGGAAATTTTTTCCGTTAGGCAAGGAGACTAGGACCCGTGGACACAGCCTTAAAATTAGAGGGGGTCAATTCAGAACAGAAATGTGGAGACATTTCTTCAGCCAGAGAGTGGTGGGCCTGTAGAATTCATTGCTGCAGAGTGCAGTGGAGGCCGGGACGCTAAATGTCTTCAAGGCAGAGATTGATAGATTCTCGATGTCTCGAGGAATTAAGGGCTATGGGGAGAATGCGGGTAAGTGGAGTTGAAATGCCCATCAGCCATGATTGAATGGCAGAGTGGACTCGATGGGCCGAATGGCCTTACTTCCACTCCTATGTCTTATGGTCTTATGGTAATAGCCTTATAAGTTATTTTGATAATTTTCTGGAAACTAAACATAATATTCCATCCAACATTTTAACCACCATAATCCAACTTCTTAATTGTTCTCCAGTTTTTTGACGGTTCATTTTCACTCCCTTTGCTCATTACCATACGTACGCTTCTGTTCAAATTTTCCTGTGACAACATCTCTTTAACAGATAAACATGTCACACTCATTGTTTTTTTTCATCCTGTCCAGTGTACTCACATATCATTTACATAACTGAGCTTCTTTTTGATCTTCCTGCAATAAAATTCCACAATATGGTCTTATTATCTGCTTTCTTTTTCATCTTTTGGTAAGCACTTTTCAAGAGCTTTTTGTCTAACTCATACAATTTGATTAGTTTATTTCTGAAAATCAAAATATAAATTGGAAATGTAGTTTCTGAATTTGAGTTTATAATTTCTTTAAAACTAAACCAAAACATTTTTTTCATGTAATGTCTATGTATCAGTTCAACAGAACTGACTCCATTTGCAGCATCTCTATTAGCAAACATTAACAAAATAATTCCTTTATTCCAGTAGTTGTTGATAATTAGATAAAATCATGAACTTTAAAGTTCAATAGCATATTTCAAATGCTACTTAAGAGTGCAAATATTAAACCGAATACATAAATTATTACCAGGCCATTCATTATTTCTTTGAATATTTGTGGTGCAAAATTTGATCCTCAATTTGATAGTATTTCTTTGGGTCATCATATCTTCAAAGCCGGATAATTTAAGTGCGGCCAATCCACCTAATCTGCACATCTTTGGACTGTGAAAGGAAACCACAGCACCTGGAAAACTCATGCAGACATAGGAAGAATGTGCAAACCCCACATAAACAGTCACCTGGAATTGAACCCAGGTCCCTGGCATCATGAGACAACAATGCCAACCACCCTATCTTGTTGGTACATCCATTATTGTTAAAAGATAGTCATTCCCAATCCTAGTATTAGGGGTTACACCTCACACAATCCATTAAAACCGTAGTAAATACATTTTTGAATTAACATGCTGTTTGGGATTTCACCACTTCCTGACACATTTGACATGTTTGGAAAAAGCTGACCACATCTTTATGTAATCCTGGTTAAAATAAATGTTTTTTTTATGTTTGGCCTGTATTTTCCTAACATTTAACTGACCCATCAGTTTTGGAATTTTTTGAACTACTCAAAGTTTGTTATGATATTCAGATGGGATTATAACCTGATGGACTACTGCCCATTCCTCATCAGCGGGTGTTATAGATTATCTCTATTTTGTCATTCATACTTTGCCTTTCATATCACAATCAAGTTTTTGTTCCGACAATTTCTGAGTAGGCTATTTGGTACACCTTGCAATTACATATCCATTTGTCGCATTTCAACGAAAGATGGGCTAAGCATGTCATCTGCATTTTCTGTACAATCATTTTCTCTTTCAATTTTTGAAAGCTGTATCAAGAACTGCATTTCAAAGTCATCTCCTTTTTTCCTACACTATTACTCTTCTGGTTTAAGTCAATGGGTCTCAGACCTTTCACAGCACAGTCTTGAAACAAGCCAGGATGTTCCTCTTGTAGTATCTCAGTTTCTCTTACATCCATTGCTTGTCCTACCACCTTCCTGAGATCAACATTTTGAAACCAGCCAGTCCATTCCCCAAGATAACATCAATTCTTTCTATTGAGGTTTGTTGCATTACTCCAAATACAAACGTTATAGAATGGTTTGAACCTCCATGTATACCCACAATGATTCTTTTCCCCCATTAAACTCTCAGGTAGACAAATTGTAGCATCAGCCAGCATAAGTGACTGACTTGATACAGTGTCTATTAATATTTTTATTGATTGACCTTCTTGATTTGAAGAATATGGAAATACCTCCTTTTAAGACCTCTGGTTTCTTGATTCCCTTTATTAATAGTTCAGGATTGTTTTTGCCTGTCCTGTGCCATTCCTTAGTAGGTTCTAAGGAAACGTGTTCCTTTCCTTTTTTGATGCATCTTTTGTTGAGGAATCCTTAGGCATTAGTATTACTGCAATTCATCTTCCATTTAACCTCCAATAAATTAGTTTGGGATGTCCAATCTTATTGTACTCAAAGCATGTTATTTCTTTATATCACTTTTAGATTCTGACATTTCGACTTAATCAGTTTAATGCCCTTCTGTTTGTCCCCTAAAACTAATATCTCTTTTCTTCTCTTCCAATTTCCTTGTGCATTCCCATTTCAATTCCAATTGAAAGTTGGTATGCCTGGAACCATGTAACATATTGCTATTTGTCAGAACTGCTGCTTCTTGGGTCTTTGATATTTAATACTCACCTGAAAATGCCTTAAGTTTCACTGGAATGCTATGTCTGATCAAAATTTCCTTTACACTCTATTATTTTTCTCTAACTTCATTGATTAGTACCATTGATTCAAAAGCACTTTTTTTCTCTTGCAAATTGCACAAATGTCTGAATAGCTTTTCTTCTTTCTGTCCTAATTTTTAATGTATAGGCTTCAGGGACAAGCTCATAACATTGAATATTGCTTTTTTTTAACAGTTTCATAGTCTGCAGGATTCTCTTATGTCAAACTGGCTACACATTCATAGCTGTACCTGTCAAAATACTGTGCAATGCTAAGGTCCAAACATCTTTTGATGACTTTGTCTGTCCAGCCATCTTTTCAAATATCTTTTAACTTAATCCTCTCTAAATTTAGACACTAAGCTTGGATTTCCCTCATTGTAATTAGTATTTTCCTCTCTGGTGAGATTATATTGTTTATTATATGAGATTATATAGATCTCATCTCTTTAGAATTTAAGTTTTTAAAATTCCTTTTTCTGACTTTTTCTTTCTCCTATCTTTGTTTTACTTTAGTTTCCTTTCACTTCACACTGCAACTCAAACTTTCTAATTTATAATTATTTTTTCCCTTTCTTTTTATTCCTTTTCCCTTGCTCTTTTCTTTTCTTGTTTACAAATTCAAGTCTTGACTTTTCTCTGTCTCTCTAAGTCAATTATTTTTGTTTCTCAAAAATTATCTTGTGGCTCCATCACTTCTCTCAAGAAAAATACACTGGGATCATTCATTTCTTGGATTCTTGCAGTGTGGTGTGATCCATCTGAATTTTTCTTCAGAATGGGTCACTGGATTTGAAATATTAACTCTGCTTTCTCTCCACAAATGCTGCCAGATTTGCTGAATTTCTCTAGTAATTTCTGTTTTTATTGCAGGGTTTGAGCATCTACAATTCTTTCTTTTATTTCAATATCCCTACTCTTGGATGCCAAACATTGTGTCTTGTTAATGCTTTCATTTGGAATATCTCTCCATGAAGCTCCTTTACAAAAAAAATTATTAAACCTTGTGGAATAATAATTTTTATTTAAATCCCATAAGAGATAGCCTTGATTTACACTCATTTCATTTCTGTTTGTGAAATACTGCAATTTCTCACCATTACACTTTTCATTCAGTCACTCATGAGATAATTAAGCGCTTTACTATACACCGCATTTTTGTGAGTTTCTTCACTGGGCATGTTCTTTATGCTGGTAAAGGTAATTCAGCAGTTAGAAATTGAATCAGTCTTCATGAGAAATCTTGATAAAATGCCCAGACTTGCATGATCTATTGACGTAACAATATTTGATATGACACTGCCTTAGTCAATGACCACTTTATGCTCTATTCACACTTCCTCAGTGACCAGCATGTTCATATTTTTGTCCACATAATTAATTCAGCCCAATTTAACCAAATTTTCTGATGCCAATTACTGCTTATCAGGGAGACTTTGTTCCTGGAAATTGACAGTAGTAGAATGTACCATCATATTCCATTGTGATGCTGCTGCTTCTTTAACTTTGTTGTGCTGTCCTTGGCTTTTTCCAAAAGTATTTTACGAGACAGTTTCCAAAATGTCTGACTTGATCTACTTGAAGAAGCTTTTAAGTAAACTAAAACTTGTACAATGAAAGGACAATGATCAGTTCTCTCAGCTCAGCTTTTCTCTGGTTTGGTTTGGTTTGGGTTTTAGCAAGAGAAAGTGAGGTCTGCAGATGCTGGAATCTGGCTGTTCAGAGCAAGCAGTCAGTCAGTTTTGAGACTGCTGGTCAAATAAACAGCTATATGGAAAAAGGTGTCCATGCTGAATCTCTCTGCCATCTCTCCTGTCAGAACATGTGTTTCCTTTTATTGTCAACAGGTGTTTATGGGGATTGTTGCAAGTATTTGGAGCAGCATCATTAATTTGGGATAAACTGTTGGGTTTTCAGATCGGATAAGTTATTCTGTATTCGGTTCTCTTTTGTTTATGCTTAAAACAACTGAGAAAGTTAAGGTCTGGACTACGTTCTTGAAATGTTTTGAGGGGGTCTGGCCTGGTCCATAACATCATCTTAAGACTGACTTGGGAATAACAAATCAGTTTTACACCCATTTTGTGTATCATATAATCCTTACAGTGGGGAAAGAGGCCATTCAGCTCATCGAGTCTTCACCAAACCTCCTTAGAACATCCCACCCAGACACAGTCCTAATCCACAACCCTATATTTACAATGGCTAGCCCATCTACACATCCCTGAAGACTATGGGACAATCTACCATAGCCAATCCATCTAACCTGCTCATTTTTGGACTGTGGGATGAAACTTGAGTACCAGTGGAAATCCATGCAGCTCCATCAAAGAACTCCTGAGTAATATGCAGCTATCTCTTTCTGAATGGGAGAAAGTGAGGACTACAGTGAGGGTATCAGAGTCAAAGAGTGTGATGCTGGAAAAGCACAGCTGGTCAGGCAGCATCCGAGGAGCAGGAGAATAGATGTTTGAGCATAAGCTCTTCATCAGAAATCTCTTTCTGCCATTTCTCTGGCTGTGGCTGCGTCGTAAGCCTCCCTCCACATATGCTTATTGCCATTGCTCAAAAATCTGGCCTAATTTAAATTTTTGTAGGCCTCCTACAAATGTGTCTGTAAGTTGATTTTCATATTCTTGCAATTATCCTATGAGAGGGTTTCTTTATCTTGTGACTATAATTGGGCAACAGTCTCACTGCGACCACCATGACCACAGCAGAAACTTGAACTTAATAAAAACGGAAAGAATTGTGGACGCTGTAAATCAGAAACATCAACAGAAAATGTTGGAAAAGCTCAGCAGTTCAATTCTGTGGAAGGATCACTTGACCGGAAACATTAACTCTGACTTCTCTCCACAGATGCTGCCAGACCTGCTGAGCTTTTCCAGCATTTTCTGTTGTTGCTAGCAACTTGAACATATATCTTTAAAACAATAAAATATTCAAAAAGCAAAGCAGAAAATAGCATTGAGCCACATGAGGAGACATTAGAGTAGTTGACTGACAATGACACCAGAGAGCTTTGTTTAAAGTGTGACTTAAAGGAGGAAAGCAAGATAAAGAGGTGAGGAGGTTTAGGAAGGAAATTCCAGAGCGAGGGGCTAATATGAGCAGCATAGGGGAGGCAATTAACTTGAAGAGGCCGGAATTAGAGAGATTTTGTTACCTCAGAGGGTTGAAGAGTTCGAGGAGCCAGGCCACAGAGGGAACTAAAAACAAGGATGAGAATTTTGCTTTTGAAGCGTTGTTTGACTGGAAGCCAGTATAAATCAGCCAGTAGTGGGGTGATAGGTGGGCATGGATCAAATTTGTCTGAATTATGACATGGGTAGCAGAGATTTGAATGTCCTTAAATTTAGAAAGGATAGACTATTGGAGGCTGATAAGGAATGCATTGGAGTATCACAGTCAAGAGATGTTATAAAGATAAAAAAAAGTGTCTGAATGAAAGCTCATCCCAAGGTCAAATATGAAGCCAAGGTTGTGAAAAACTGCCTTAGCAGGATGGAGGCAATAATTAGAAAATGGAGTTTGAGATGAAGACTAAAGACAATTTTCATCTTTAAAGCTCATCAAGTACTTTTATGTATGCCAAGAAGTCTAACAATTTACAGACAATGGAAGAGTCAGGAGAACATTTGGTGGGGTAAAACAGGCTGTCATCATTGCACACATGAAAACTGATACTGTACTTCTCGAAAATTTCCTCAAGGGTAGCATGTGTATGGGAAATAGAGGAGTCAAGTATAGGTTTTTCGAGGATACCGGGGAAAGTTGAGGAAAGGGGAAGAGAAGCTAATGAATAGGTGGATAAGAATGGAACCAGAATGCAATTCCAACAAGCTTGTGAAACTTGCAAGGGTTCAGAAAATATTTACAAAGATGTTGCCAGGGTGGAGGATTTGAGCTAGTGGGAGCGACTGAATAGGCTGGCGCTGTTTTACCTGGAGCGTCAGAGGCTGAGGGGTGATCTTATAGTGGTTTATAAAATCATGAGGGGCTTGGATAGAGTAAACATACAAGATCTGTTATAGACGTTTTGGGTGAGAGGGGAAAAACTTAAAAGGGACCTAAGGGGCAACTTTTTCATGCCACGGGTGATGCATGTATAGGATGAGCTGCCAGAGGAAATGGTGGAGGCTAGTATAATTACAACATTTAAAAGGCATCTGGATGGGTATATGAATAGGAAGGGTTTGGAGGGATATGGGCCAAGTGCTGCAAATGGGACTAGGTTACTCTATCTGGTTGGCATGAAAGAGTTGGTCTGAAGGGTCTGTTCCCATGCAGTACATCTCTATGACTCCATGGATCTTAGCTGAGGAGCAGTGCAGAAATATTAGAGGAGAATATATGATTAATTGTGTTACAGACAGCAGATAGGGAATGATGAGGAGGGATCATTTATCTTTCTGACTGTACCTTGCAAAGGGAAGAACATTTATTTACAGCAGAGAGAGATGCAAAATGAGCAGCAGTCAATGGAAGTTAAGATAAGCCAGAATATATAACGAGTGGGTGATCCATGACCATTGTAGCTATTTTCTCACCAAAGTTTTATTTTACCCACAATATTTTAAAAAAATATTTTACTTCTGTCAGCCAAAAGCAGCATTGATCAGAAAAGGCCAGCAAATAGAAATGCCTCAGAAACTTCTGCCATTGAATATTTATGAAACAACCATTATAAAATGTGTAGACATGCTTAATATGATTTTATTTATTATTGTTACATGTGCCGATGTACAGTGAAAAATGTTGTCTTACGTGCTTACAGGAAGATCATGCTACACAACTGCATCAGAATAACAGAACAGCGTGCAGGATACAGAGTGCAGCTGCTGATAAAGTGCAGAGAGGAGTCAACATTAACATTAAAGAGGTCCATTCAAATGTTTGATAACAGCAGGGAAGAAGGTGTTCTTGAATCCGTTCGTTGAATCAAATCTTTAGATCTTATGCCTGATTAAAAAAGTTTATAACTTTTAAAAAAGATTGTATAACTGGGGTGGGACAGGTCTTTCATTATGTTGTTTGCTTTTCTGGTGCAGTGGAAAATATAGATGAAGTCAATGGATGAGAGGCTTATTTGCATGATAGTCTGGGCTATGTTCACAACACTGTAATTTCTTTCAGTTTTGGAAAGAGCATATGGGGGAGCCAATGACCTAATGGTATTATCACTAGCCTATTAATCCAGAAATTCAGTTAATGTTCTGGTAGATGGTTGAATTTGAATTCAATGAAAAAAATCTGGAATTAAGAATTGAATGGTTACCATGAAACCATTGACAATTATGGGAAAAAAACATCGGGTTCACTAATGTCCTTCAAGAAAGGAAATCTGCCATCCTCACCTGGTCTGATCTATATGTGACTCCATACCCACCAAGTTCACTCTGAATTGCCATCTGAAATGGCCTCACAAGCCATTCAGTTGTATCAATGACTACAAAGTCTCAAAAAAACTGAAACTGGATAGATCACCGGAAAAGACAATGACAACTGCCCTGCCAACCCTGCAAAGTCCTCCTTACGAATATCTGGGAGCGAGTGCCAAAATTGGCAGAGCTGTGTCACACACTTAATCATACTCAAGGAATCATACTTTACAGATAATGTCCCATACACCACCATCACCATCCCTGGATATGTCCCACCAAAAGGACAGAGCTGGCAGAGATTGCGGCACAGCGATATACAGCCAGGAGGGAATTGTCCTAGGAGTCGTCAATATTGGCTCCAGATCCCATGAAGTCTCGTGGCATCAGGTTAAACATGGGCAAGGAAACCTCCTGCTGATTATCACGTCCCGTCCTCCCTTGACTGATGAATTGGGACTCCTCCATGTTGAACAACACATGGAGGAAGCACTGAGGATGCTTCAAGGGCACAAAGTGTACTCTGGTTTGGGGATTTCAATGTCTATCATCAAGAGTGGCTTAGCAACAGTACGGCTAATTGACCTGGTTAGGTCCTAAAGGACTGGGTCTGGAGCAGGTGGTGAGGGAACCAAGAAGAGGTAAAAATATATGTGACCTCATCCTTACCATACTGATACTGCAGATCCATCTGTTCATAATAGTATCAGTAAGAGCAACCACTGCACTGTCACACCTTCACATTGAGAATAACCTCCAACATGATATGTAGCATAATCACAGTGCTAAATGGTATAGATTTCAAACAGATCAAGCAAATCAAGACAGGACATCCCTGAGGTGCTGTGGGCCATCATTGCAGCAGAATTGTACTCCAGCACAGTCTGTAACCTCATGGCCTGGCATATCCCCCACTCAACCATTACCATCAAGCCAGGTGATCAAACATGGTTCAATTGAGAGAGTAGGAGTGCAAAGGGACTTGGGAGTCCTAGTCCAAGCTTCTTTTAAGGTAAACTTGCAGTTTGAGTCGCTGGTTAGGAAGGCAAATACAATGTTGTCAGTCATCTCAAGAGGACTAAAATATAAAAGCAGGGATGTACTTCTGAGGCTGTATAAACCTGTGGTCAGACCACATTTAGAGTACTGAGAGTAATTTTGGGCCCCATACCTCAGGAAGGACAACCTGGCTCTGGAGTAGGTCCAGAGGAGGTTCATGAGAATGATCCCAGGAATGAAAGACTTAACATATGAAGAACGTTTGAAGACTCTGGGATTACGCCCAGTGAAGTTTAGAAGGATGAGGAGGGACCTAACTGAAACATACAGAATACTGAATGGCCTGGACAGAGTGAATGTTGGGAAGATGTTTCCATTGCCAGGAGAGATTAGGACCCAAGAGCAAAGCCTTAGAGTAAAGGGAATACCTTTAGAACAGAGATAAGGAGAGATGTTTTTCAACAGAGAGTGGTGAATCTGTGGAATTCACTGCCACAGAAGGCTGTGGAGGCCATTTCAATGAGTATATTTAAAACAGAGATAGAGAGGTTCAAGAGGATTAAGGGATACTGGGAGAAAGCGGAAGAATGTAGTTGAAAAACATAACAGCCACGATTAGATGTGAAGCAGACTTGATGGACCAAATTGCCTAATTTCTGCTCCTATGTCTTATGATCTTATGTCAGGAGCAGCACCAGCCACACCTGAAAATGTGGTGTCAACTTGGTGAAACTACCAGACAGGGCTACTTTCATGCCAACAGCAAAGGCAACAAATCTTGGTCAGAGCTAAGTGATCCCAGAACCAGTGAATCAGATCTAAACTGTGCAGGTCCTGCCACAATCAGTCTTGCCACAACTCACTGGAAGTGGAGGCTCCACAAATATTCCCATCATCAACGATTGTAGAGCCCAGCACGTTAGTGAAAAAGATAGTCCAGTTATTGTTTTTTTACCGGCTAAAATGTAAAGTTTTTTTAAGTGCCTAGCGGACCCGGAAGCTGGTGTCGCGCTAGCTTACCTGGGAAGGTTTTTTCTCTTATAAAAGCGCGCAGTTGGGGCGATTGAGAGTTATAAGGTAGCCAGGAAGGATCTCAAGAGAGAGCTAAGAGCAGCGAGAAGGGGACATGAAAAGTCCTTAGTTGGTAGGATTAGGGAAAACCCAAAGGCTTTCTATAGGTATGTCAGGAATAAAAGGATGACTAGGGTAGGTATCGGTCCAGTCAAGGATAGTAGTGGGAAGTTGTGCGTGGAGGCGGAGGAGATTGGAGAGACACTAAATCAATACTTTTTGTCAGTATTCACTCAGGAACAGGACACTGTTGCTGATGTGAATATTGAGTCACAAGTGATTAGAATGGATGGCCTTGAGGTATGTAGGGAAGAGGTCTGGGGAATACTGGAAAGGATGAAAATAGGTAAGTCCCCTGGGCCTGATGGCATTTATCCTAGGATCCTCTGGGAAGCTAGGGAGGAGATAGCGGAGCCATTGGCCTTGATTTTTATGTCATCATTGTCTACGGGAATAGTGCCAGAAGACTGGAGGATAGCAAATGTGGTCCCCTTGTTCAAGAAGGGGAGTAGGGATAGCCCTAGTAACTATAGGCCAGTGAGTCTCACTTCTGTTGTGGGCAAGGTCTTAGAGAGAATTGTAAGGGATAGGATTTATGAACATCTGGATAGGAATAATGTGATCAAGGATAGTCAGCATGGTTTTGTGAAGGGCAGGTCGTGCCTCACAAACCTTATTGAGTTCTTTGAGAAGGTGACCAAGGAAGTGGACGAGGATAAAGCAATAGATGTGGTGTATATGGATTTTAGCAAGGCGTTCGATACGGTACCCCATGGCAGGCTAATGCAAAAACTGCGGAGGTATGGCATTGAGGGTGCATTAGAGGTTTGGATTAGGGATTGGCTGGCTGGAAGGAGACAGAGGGTAGTAGTTGATGGTATAGGTTCATCTTGGAGTGCAGTTACTAGCGGTGTTCCACAAGGATCTGTTTTGGGACCATTGCTGTTTGTCATTTTTATAAATGACCTAGAGGAGGGGCTTGAAGGCTGGGTGAGCAAGTTTGCGGATGACACGAAAGTTGGTGGAGTCGTGGACAGCGAAGAAGGATGTGGAAGGTTACAGCGGGATATAGATAAGTTGCAGAGCTGGGCAGAAAGGTGGCAAATGGAGTTCAATGTAGCTAAGTGTGAAGTCATTCACTTTGGTAGTAGTAACAAGAAGATGGATTATTGGGCTAATGGTAGGCTACTTAGTAGTGTGGATGAGCAGAGGGATCTTGGTGTCCATGTACACAGATCTCTGAAAGTTGCCACCCAGGTAAATAGTGCCGTGAAGAATGCATATGGTGTACTGGGTTTTATTGGTAGAGGAATTGAGTTCCGGAGTCCTGAGGTCATGTTGCAGTTGTATAAGACTCTGGTGCGGCCTCATCTGGAGTATTGTGTGCAGTTTTGGTCGCCATACTATAGGAAGGATGCGGAGGCATTGGAATGAGTGCAGAGGAGGTTTACCAGGATGTTGCCTGGCATGGTAGGAAGATCGTATGAGGAAAGGCTGAGGCACTTGGGGCTGTTCTCATTGGAGAAAAGAAGGTTTAGGGGAGATTTGATAGAGGTGTACAAGATGATTAGGGGTTTAGATAGGGTTGACAGTGAGAACCTTTTTCCGCTAATGGAGTCAGCTGTTACTAGGGGACACAGCTTTAAATTAAGGGGTGGTAGGCATAGGACAGATGTTAGGGGTAGATTCTTTACTCAGCGGGTTGTGAGTTCATGGAATGCCCTGCCAGTAGCAGTGGTAGACTCTCCCTCTTTATGGTCATTTAAGCGAGCATTGGACAAGCATATGGAGGTTATTGGGCTAGTGTAGGTCAGGTAGGCTTCGGTTGGCGCAACATCGAGGGCTGAAGGGCCTGTACTGCGCTGTATTTTTCTATGTTCTATGTTCTATAAGGCTGAAGCATTTGCAACAATCTTCGGCCAGAAATGATGAGTGGATGATCCATCTTGGCTTCCTCCAGTGGTCCCCATCATCATTGATATCAGTCTTCAACCAAATTGATTCACTCCATATGATATTAAGAAATTGTTGGTGGCACTGGATGGATACTGCAAAGGCTCGGGGGTCTTACAACATTTTGGCAATAGTATTGAAGACTTTTGCTCCAGAACTTGCTACTCTCCTAGACAAGCTATTCCAGTGCAGTTACAACACTAGCATCTACCTGACAATGTGGAAAATTGCTCAATCAAGCAACACCTGTTCAGCAATAACCTGCTCAGTGACGCCCATTTCAGGGAGATAGCTACATACTGGATTGAAGGAAGAGGATACCAAATTAGAGCTTTAGTTAATAAAACAGAACAGTGATAAAGTGGAGAACGATATTTATAAACTTACAGTTTGGACATGGGAATTGGCAGATGAATATGAGGTGATAGGGTCATAAAGTTATACAGCATGGAAACAGACTGTTTGGTCGAACTCATCCATGCTAACCACTAAATTAATCTAGTCCCATTTGCCAGCATTTGGCCCACTACCCCCTAACCCTTCCTACTGATATGCCTATCAGATGCCTTTTAAATGTTGTAATTTAGCAGCCTCTACTGCTTCCTCTGGCAGCTCATTCCAAACATGCACCACTCTCTGAGTGAAAAAGTTGCCCCTCAGGTTCCTTTTCAGTCTTGCCCCACTCACCTTAAACCTACGCCCTCTAGTTTTTGACTCCTTTACCCAGGAAAAAGACTTTGGCTATTCACCCAATCCATGCATCTGATGATTTTACAAACCTCTACTAGGTCATCCTTTAGCTTCCAGGGAAAATAACCCCAGTCTATTTAGCCTCGCCCTATAGCTCAAACACTCCAACCCTGGCAATATCCTTGAAAATCTTTTCTGAGTCCTTTCAAGTTTAACATCATCTTTCCTGTAGCAGGGAAATCAGAATGGAACACAGTATTACAAAAGTGGCCCAACCAATGTCCTCTACAACTGCAACATGACACCCCAACCCCATACATGATGCACTGACCAATAAAGGCAAGCATATCAAATGCCTTCTTCACTACCCCGTCTACCTATGACTTCACCTTCAACGAATGATGAACTTACATCTTAAGTTCTCCTCATTCAGCAATAGTCCCCAGGACCCTATCATTAAATGCACAAATTCTGCCCTGTTTGCCTTACATCTCAAATTTATCTAAATTAAACTCCATCTGCTACCCCTCAGCTCACTGTCCACCTGATCAAGATCCGATTGCATTCTGTAATAACTTTCTTCACTGTCCACTACACTACCAATGTTGATGTCATCTACAAGCTTACTAATCAGTTCTCCTATGTTCAGATCCAAAGCGTTTACATAACGACGAAAAACAGTGGACCCAACACCAATCCTTGCAGCACACCACTGGTCACAGGCTTCCTGTCTAAAAAGCAACTTTCCATCACCACCCTCTGTCTCTTATCTTCAAGCCAATTTTGGATCCAAATGGCTAGTACTATACTTAATTGGTGAAGTCTGGAAAATCAATATCTAAAATGGGTAGAACAACAAAGAGATCTGAGGTTAGATGTATAAAAAATCAACAAATATATTGACACGTTAATAAATTCATTTACTATAAACAAAGAACTCAATAATTTCTCAACAGATAAGGGAAACTAACAAGTAAAGAATTTTTTAAAACTATAAGCATAAAATTACGTGCAGAAAACCTTACTGAGATCATATTTGGAGTTGAACAGTTCTAATTTCTGCAGGAGGTACTGGAGAAGGTACAGCAAAAATTTGGAGACAGTAAGGACTATAGATGCTGGAAGCAAGAGTCAATAGATTGAAACTGGAGAAGCACAGCAGGTCAGTCTGCATCTGAGGAGCAGGATGAGTCCTAATGAATAGTTTTGGCCCAAAACACTGACTTTCCTGCTCCTCGGCTACTGTCTGACTTGCTGTGCTTTTCCAGCCTCACATCTATTGATGACAGCAAAGATTTATTGAAACTGAAAAAGTATACTGTTCCTTTTTGAAAGTGAAGACTGAGTAGTGACCTGGTTTTTAACATTATTGAAAGGATATACTTAACAAATCTTCTGAGCTGGGTCAGAAAGCCTATTTCTGTCCCAGATCAGATTTAAAAATTACCTATTTACCTTTGGTGCGGTTTTTTGGTGAACTTTTGGGCTCAGGAGCATTCCCATCTGATGCAGCACAAATCCATCTAAGAATCGTCACAGTCAGGACAAGTGGGAGAAGAAAATGAGAATGTAGCAGTATTAGGGCACAACATAATACGGGGAATAAGTATTGTTCTCTGCAATCATAAGTATAAGTTCCATAAGACTGTATTGCCTGCTGAGTGCCAGGATTAAGGGGATCACTGCAGGCTTGGAGTGAAACTTGGGGTAGGAGGGGAGGAATCTAATTGTCATCATTCATATTGGTACCAATGACATTGATAAAACTGGAAAGTGGGTTCTGTTGAAAGATTTTGAACTGTTTGGAACTTACAGAGTCTCCAAGAGTCTTGGGATTAATACCTGAGCCACAGGCAAACTGGCATAATGTAAATAAAGTCAAAGAATTAAATATGTTACTCAGAGATTTGCATGGGTGGAATGGGTTTTAATTCATGGAGCAATGGCACCAGTACTGGGTAGAAGGGAGCTGTTCTGAAGGGATAATCTTCATGGAGAGCGCCATAAACTGAATAGATAGGGGAGAGGTTGAGAAGGGGAAATGTGAGTTTACAAAGCAAACTGATATTCTGGCATTTCAGAGAAGCTATCTGAATAACAAATCCCAGAGTGAAACAGGAAAGGACAAAATGTATAGTCATATACAAATAGCATCAAATCAGGTCAAAGGGGCATGGAAAGTGGAAAAATGCAAAATTAATAGCCTTTTAATTAGAATCCATATGGGTTGGGGTACAAAATAACAAGTGGAAAACAATGCTAGTGGATGCTATCAATAGGCCCCCTAATAGTAACTCTTCATTAAGATACAGAATAAATTAAGAGGAATGGGAGCTTATAAAAAAGGCAGTACATTAATCGTAGGTGACTGTGATCTTAGTGTTGATGGGAAAATCAAATTGATAGAAGTAGCCACGAGGAGGAATTCATAGCATGTATTTAAAACAGTTTCCTACAATAATAATGATCCAACCAGGGATCAGACTATTTTGGAGTTGGTAATGTGTAATGATGCTGAATTAATAAATGATCTCTGATAAATGAGCCCTCATCCCTGATGAAGGGCATATGCCCGAAACACCAATTCTCCTGCTCCTCGGACGCTGCCTGACTGGCTGTGCTTTTCCAGTACCATACTTTTTGACAGGGGGTAAACTAGCAAGTATAATAAAAATGGGCAGTAAGAACTTTATTAACTATATAAAAAGAAAGAGAAAGGCTGCTGCGATCATAGACCCTTTAAGACAACAAAGCAGGGGAATTAAAAATGGGGAACTGAGAAATGACAGAGTTGAATAAATACTTTGCATCAATGTTCACAGTAGAGAACATTAATAATATTCAAAACACATGAACTAATCATGATGTAAAAGGTTGAGAGGAAATTATAACTATCACTTGATAAAATATATTAAAGAAACTAAAGGTGATAATGACTGGGTTGGGATATCTGGTCGGCATGAACAGGTTGGACCGAAGGGTCTGCTTCCATGCTGTACATCTCTATGACTCTATGACTGTTAAGTCCCCCAGGCCTGGGGGATTGCATTGCATGCTAGGATTTTAAAGTAAGTAGCTACGGGGATGGTGGATGCACTGGTAATAACCTGCCAAGAATCCTTGGATTCAGGAAATGTCCCAGAGGTTTGTAAAACTGTCAGTGTAACACATTTAGTCAAAAGGAGGGAGACAAATCATGGGTAACTATAAGCCACTCAGCTCAACATATGTCATTAGGAAAATATTAGAATCTATTATAAAGGACGGGAAGAGTTTGGAGGGATATGGGACAGGTGCTGGCAGGTGGGACTAGATTGGGTTGGAATACCTGGTCAGCATGGATGGGTTGGACTGAAGGGTCTGTTTCCACATAGTACATCTCTATGACTCTATGTAACAACAGAGCACTTAGAAATACATAAATAAGCAGAGTCAGCATGGATTCAAAAAGTGAAATCATGCTGGACAAATGAAATAACTGCACAGAGACTGGTGCCCCTCACCAAGTCACCCTTTGTGTAGTTGTGCACAGTACACTGGTTCGGAATCAATCCCCCGAACTGAGATTATAAACCTACTGTTTATGTTTTTTTTATCCAGTTTATATAAAAGTACAAGACATGTCAATAATTACAGTATAACAGAGAATTAGGGACGCCAAAACAGGATGCCTCAAATCCCATTTTAAGCAATAACAATATATCAAACTGAACAAAATTGTTACACGGGTCACTTTTCCTTAAAAAATGTACTATGGTGACCTATTTATGTCACATGAGAGAAAACATTACATTCTCCAAAAATTAACAAGTTAAACAGTAGGCAGTAGTCCACAGTATATGACAAACACCTCACATCAGTGCACATCACCTGAATCAGGTTAAATACAAATCAGTCCATGAGACATAAATCCCCTTTCTATTTTGGTCAACCAGGGCTTCTATTCTGATTGGCGCAGGTCAACGACCCTAATCAAGTCTCTCATAGTCAATGAGATCCATTTGATTCCAATCACTCCAACAAATCTGTTAAAATTCTTTGAGGAGGAATGATAATCAAGAAAAGTGAATTGGATATCAAAAAGGCCTTCCATAAGGTGCTGCACATAAAATTAGTGAAAAACATCTTCTCATCTCAGTCGTAAGTTGCTGACACCTTATTATGAGTAACTCTGAGTTCAAGGATCACAAGTCAAGCGAAATATCCTCCCAAAGTCTAAGCTGTCAAACTATTTAGAGCCTTTGTATATTTCCTTGAGATCCTCTCTTATATTTCTGGTTCCAAGGATTATTGGTTATAGGTTATTACTTGATCTCAAAAATCAATTTTGTGAATATTCATTTCAGTACAGCTAAGGACACTAAAATTATACAGAGTACCCCAGGTGTATAATTGCAATACAACTTCTTTACTCTTACACTCCAATTTCTTTATGATGAAGGCTAACATACATATGTTTTGGTTAAAAGCCACAAATGTAAGCAGGGGTAAAAGATCAAACACTTCACTACAAACAATGTTTTTCTCCAGCTAATGTTTTTGCTATCAACATCTTTCTTCTTAGAACGCTCACTTCTGCAATTCTCAACACACCCATCCTTAAATCAAAATAGCAATGTCACTTTGTTTTTTGAGAAAAGAGAAAGAAAAATGTTAGGGAGTTACAGGCATATAAGCTTGACTCAAATCTTTACGGCATTCACCAGATGTGCATGTTGCTGTCAGGTGAGTACTTAATGTCCTTACAAATGTGACAGTGAGTCACCTGAATTACTGTAATCCATGCCATGAAGCAACTCCCACAATATGAATAGATAGGAGATGTTTCAGGTTTTTCACTCTGTGACATCAATATGTTTGCAAATTAGGATTCTTTGTTACTAGGAGGAGATCTTACTGATTCTGCTGTGCCTTTTTGCCTATGAGGTAATAATTATCATGAGTTCCTTTAAGTTATAATCAAGGACAGAATGACTAAGCAGTTGGGGCATGGGAATTGAACAACATGAAATTACAAATTGCAGGCCATATTTGATGAATACTAATTCTTTTCGTTAGGTTAGTAACAATGTTTGGTGGGGGACTTCCAATGGAGGTCAGGAGTGTGATGCTGGAAAGCAGAGTCAGGCAGGCAGCATCCGAGGAGCAGGAGAGTCGACGTTTTGAGCATAAACTCTTCATCAGGAATGGGGGAATGCGCAAGAGAGCTGAGAGATAAATCAGAAGTGGGGGTGAGGGTGGGAGTGGGGTTAGGGGCCAGGGAAGGTAACTAGGAAAGTGATAAGTAGATGAAGGTGCGGGGGTAATGGTGATAGGTTGGAGCACAGGGTGGAGCAGATAGGTGGAAACGAAGATGGACATGGAGGACAGTTCATGAGGGTGGTACTGATTTGGATGGTTGGCTGTGGGATAAGGTGGGGAGGAGGTAATGAGGAAACTGGTGAAATGGACATTGATGCCATGTGGTTGGAAGGTTCCAAGGTGAAAGATGAGGACTTCTTCCTCCGGTTGTCGGGTGGCTCGGATTTGGCAGTGAAGGAATCCCAGAAATTGCATGTCCTTGGCGGAGTGGGACAGGGAGTTGAAGTGGTCGGCCAGAGAGCGATGGGATTGTTTAGTGCGTGTGTCCCAGAGATTTTCTCTAAAATGTTCTCCAAGTTTGCATCCTGTCTCCCCAATTTAGAGGAGACCATATCGAGAGCAACAGACACAGGAGATGAGGTATTTGGATGTGCAGGAAAATATCTGTCGGATGTGGAAGGATCTTTTGGATCCTTGGTTAGAGATGAGGGGGGTAGGTGTGGGCCCAGGTTTTACACATCTTGCATTGGTGAGGGAAAGTGCTGGGAATGGAGGGTGGGTTGCTGGGGGGTTTGGACCTAACAAGGGAGCCGTGGAGGGAATGCTCTCTGTGGAACGCTGAAAAGGAGGGAAATAGATCTCTGGTGGTGGGGTCTAACTGCAGGCGACAGAAATGGTGGAGGATGATACCTTGTATCTGGACATTAGTGGGGTGAAAGATAAGGACCATAAGTGTTGTTGCAGTTAGAGGGGTAGGGTTCAAGGGCAGAGGTGCGTGAAGTGTAGGAGATGCACTGGAGGGCATTGTTGACCACATGGTTGAGGAAATTGCGGTCCTTGAAATAGGAGGCCATCTTGGATGTTCTGCTGGGAAATTGATCCTCTTGGGAGCAGATGCAGCAGAGGCAGAGGAATTGAGTAAAGGATATCGTTTTTATAGGAGTGAGGTGGGAAGGAGGAGTAGTTCAGATCGCTGTAGGAGTTGGTGGTTTTGAAATAAATGTCTGTGTTGAGTCGGTTGCCTGAAATGGAGATGGAGAGGAAGGGGAGGGAGGTGTCTGAGATGGTCCAGATGAACTTGAGGTCAGAGTGGAAGGTGTTTGTGAAGTTGGTGAATTGTTCAACATCCTTGTGGGAGCACGAGGTAGCACCGATACAATCATCGAGGTAGCGGAGGAAAAGTTGCCGGTGTAACTGTGGAACTGTCCCATGTATCCAAAGAAGAGGCAGGAATAGCTGGGGCCCATGCGGGTGCCCCAGGGCTAAACCTTTGGTCTGAATGGATGTTGTGCTTTGTACCATCTCAGTAACATTACTTCTCCCAGTCCCTGCTTTTGTTTATCTGCAATCCAAACCCTTATTCAGGCCTTTATGACCTCTAAGGTCAAATATTCCAGTGTCTCTAGGTTAGTAACCCATCTTGCACCACCCCCACAACATAAATTTGTGTCATTCAAATTTGCTGACCCTATCTGAACTCATAAAAATATTGCTCACAAATTGTGCTTGCCAAAAATGTTCTGTCCAGCAAGAATTTAGAATTCTCATCCTTGTTTTCAAATTCCTCCTTGGTTTTTCATGTCTCTACCTCTATAGAGTCCTCCAGTCTTAAAGCTATGTAAGATTCCTGCAATTTTGGCCTCTCATACATCCTTGATTTCTATCACTCTTTATTTGGCACCCTGGTTCCTGCCGCAAGGGTTTAGAAACTAACATCTTTTTTGCTTCCATATATCTAAGACAAGTTTTACAACTCTCACATTGAGAGTTTGACCATTCAGGATGGTCCTTTTTACAAAGTGCTTCTGAATGGTGTTCTAGCCAACAACCTATTCTTTAACTTCTACCTTCTTTATCGAACTGCTTTTGCTCATTTTCTTTTTCCTTTATCTCTTTCATTGAACATTTCATTCCAACAGACAGGAATTTGATCACACTACCTGTTATGAGCCCTTTTATACCCACTGGAGCACTAAAGAGCCTCCAAGGCAGTCAAGAGAATAGAATTGCAATGCCTGCTTAGCCTGCCTTTTGTGCAAAGCACCACCTTTGCAAAGGACCATTACCACAAGGATAAACAGCAATGATCAAATATGAATGCTCATTATAAAGAGGCTATATGCCATTTTGCTGGCTAGCACTGCAATAAATAACATTTTCTAACAATGATTACCTGAACTGGGAAAAATAAGTCATTGGTGAAAGTTGAAATATTACATAAAACCATGCTCAATTTAGTGATTGAAATTTCCTGACTGCACTGCATTTGTACAAGACATTGATACATAAAATAAAAGTTCATGGGACCTTTTGTCAATTTTTACCAACATATTATTACAATATTTTTATAGACATTTTCTGAGGACTTCATCAACACCTTATAAGAGTCACCTGGACAAAGATATTGTGTGAATCTTGCACTTCTTGCTTGGGGTTCACTTTATTCTGCAGGAAGAACGTGAGGAGGAAGTGAGGCCAGAATGAGTAGCACCAGGTGCGAGAGAAGAACCAAGTTTGAGGAGAAATCTTATCAGCAGACTTTTTAGACAGCACAACTCCTACATTCACTTTAGCCAAGAGGACTGCATATGAGAGTGCTTATAGGATTTAATAATATTTAATGTGTATACATCAGAACATCCAGGCTTCCATAGATGATATCCTTCATATGTTACCTTTCTCTGCATATAAGATGGTGCTGAGATTCCATGCAATCCAAGAGGTGATTAAAGATCATTCCCAATGAGGATTAGGAGCAGAAAATTCTTGAACATCGAACATGGTTATGCTATTCCCTATGGTCTAGGGTCATAGGCCCTCTTAAACTCAATGGTACTTGAAAAAATAAAGGAGTTAGATTCCTTCAGAGTGAAGCTTAACTGTGAATCCAGTAGTACACCAGGTAGGTGAATGTCTGCTGTCCAGGGAACTGTTATAATGTTTTTATTATGAGACACTGTCCATTGCACAGATCTTCGCTGGCCACTGGGTGATTAGGGATACTCTTGTCCCATGAATTTTGACTCCCCTATAACCTTCCAACAGTCACCAGCTGAACATTTATACAGTGAGATTTAGCCTCCAGGAATACAACTGAGTAGACCACTGTGGGCTTTAAGTAAGGTTTCGGATGTTTTGACGAGTCAGTTAGTGCCCTGCAGTACTCAAGCATGATCTCCAGGTATCTAGGTACTCGTTGCATTCTCCATAACATGACCATCACATTTGCCTTGCTAAGCTGTGGCAACATTTTTTCAATGTTTGGCATTGGGTAGTGAAATCTTTTCTAACCTTTATTGAGATCATAGAATCATCATTGAAACAGGCCACGATATAGAAACAGGCCATTTGGCCCACCAACTCTCTGAACAGCCTCCCACCCAAACACACCCCTCTACCCTTTCACCAGAACCCTGAATTTCCTATGGCTAATCCACTTATTCTACACATCCCTGGACACTACAGGCAATTTAGCACAGCCAGTCCATCTAACCTACACATCTTTGGATTGTGGATGAAAACCCATTCAGACACAGGGAGAATGTGAACTCCACACACAGTCACCTGAGGCTAGAATTGAACCAGAGGTCCCTGGTGCTGAGGCAGCAGTGCTAACCACCGAGCCATTATGTTGCCCCATTTGGATCTTTGTACTCAGCTTTCCAGGTTGTTTCACTGCTATCATTTTAATAACCCATCTATAGGAGTTGTCAGTTTCTTATTGATTCCCTTTTATTTTCCCAGTTCTTTGGTCTTGTTTTTCAGGCTGAATTTGTGGGCAACTGGAATTCTCTTTGGCAGATGCTGAGTTGGCCTTACATTCTCACCTATTTCAAGATCATATTTACCAGGAAGGTATGTGACACCTGTGAAACATTTTTATAATAGGAACACTGCAAATCACAAGAGATCAGCAATTCCCATGCAACTGTCCTGGAAGATCAAGCTCGGGAACATGACAGGATGGGAACTGGAGAAAGAACCAGAAGATTGAAGTTAAGCTGCCCAATAATGGGAGGGCAATTACTGTTATCTAACTGCAGACTCCTTTTTGAGAGGTGTCCTTCAACATCAGATGTTACAGCACACAGTTGCCAAGTACCTTGCCTTTGAATTCAGAGGCTCCATCAAGAAACCTAATATCTGTTGCAGGAGGACAGCATCAAGGTAAAATGAACTGTCAGATAGATGATGTTTTGTGCAACATTGTTATCCTCGCAGACCTATATGAAATTGTTCAAGATGGAAATGCAAAAAATAAAGGTAAATTTGATGGAAACTGATGGAAAATGTTCACTCCAAGAGAGCAAATTAAGCTGAAAGAAGATCTGCGCTTCCAGACAGCGAACACGAAACCAAATCCATACATCTCAACTGAAATAATCAAAAACTTGGACTGGTAAAACTTCACGTTTCAGAAGAGTTTTGTAGTGTTCCTAGTAAAAAGATGATTCACAGGTCTCAGATACCTTCGCATTCTGTGGAGGGATCGAGCCAGCGCAGGGGACAATGAGAGACCATGAGAAAGAGTAAGAGCAAGCCCAAAGCAATAGAGAGTAAGCCCAGCACAGCAACGATAGAGGTCTGTGGTAGCAGCTACATCAGACGGCCCAAGGTCTCCTGGCATGGGTGGCAGTGTCAAGCATGGGGAGATCGAACCTTTGTGGCAAGCCCAGAATGGTTAGCAATATGGGAAGGAGGCAGTGTGAATCTTGCAGCTGCTCCTGGGATTGCAGGCTTAGTTAAAGATTTACTATAGATTTTTTTCTAACAGTTAATTCAGTCATTATCATTTACTAACACAATATTTTTATTCAATATGTTTCATTAACATTCAAAAAATGAAAAAAACTAACAAAAAAATCACACTTTTGTTTTGCAAATGGTCTTTATTTTTAAATGAGCTCTTCAGAATCTAAACATTTTGTGAAAGTTATTTTTTGAAAAACTGCAATTTTCTTTTAAAATAAGGAGTTATGTTTTCATTTTGGGGAGTCCCACATGTGGTTAGCTCTGGAGAAGGTTTCTTTCTTCGAGGAATTTATTGAAGAGGTGTCTATGTTTATTCAGTTAGTTAGCTAAGTGGTTGATTTTATTAAGTTTTATTATATTTGCTCTATATGTTTTTTTCATTTTAACATTGTTTTCTAGAAACAATGAAATATAGTTTATTTATAAAGGTGTGAGTGGAAGTTTCTTTTTTAGGCGTAACGTTATTAGGGCCATAAATGAGGTACCGACTGAGATGGCTAGTAGATTTAGAAGAGTTGTTACACTGCAAGATCAGTCAGATGGGTGGGTGACTGTTGGGAAAGGTAACAAGGTAGTTCAAAAGTCTCCGGTGGCTTTTCCTCTATCAAATAGATATTCAGTTTTTGGAACTATAGAAGGGGATAGTCTCTCCAAGGAAAATGGATGAAGCAGTCAGTTATTCCTCCATTGTTCTTTCATCTTACCAGCCTTACCCATCACTGTATCAGGAACATAATGCCTCTGAGTTCTTGTCATCACATTATTGAACACTACCCACTTATCAGTCCTTTCAGCTGCGAACAATCTATTCCAATCAACTTTTGAAAGTTCTTGTCTCATACAATTAAAATTTGCCTTAGTCCAATTAAGAACTTTAACTTTTAGGCAAGGTTTAATCTTTACTGTAACCATTTGAAATAAAATTATGACCACTGGACCCAAAGTGTTCCCCCACTTCTACATTAGTCACCTGCCCTGCCTTATTGCCCAAAAGAAGGTCTAGTTTTGCTCCTTCTCTAGCAGGAGCGTCCACATATAGAAAAAGACAGATTGATATCACAAACCCCAGGAACCCCATCCAGGACAAACATATAAATAGAAAGCAGGAGACAACAACTTTGCTTCACTTGAAGGTCACCACTGATGATGTTACTTAGCCAGGTAATTAAACGTCTGGATATCAAACCTACAGCTCAGCGAACAAACCAATAACCTAAATGTCTTATTTTCCACTTTGTGCAGAGGCCCAGACTCCCTGAGTACTGCAAAAAAAAAACTTTAGAGTATTGATGTTGAACTTTTTCAAAGCTGATGCAGATGGAAAGGTTAAATCAATTAACATTCACTGATTACATATGAAAGTTTTGCTTCTTTCTGAAGCAGTTGCTTTGCAGCACATATTTCCCCTTCTCCTGGAGTCACTGAATTGTTAAGTTGAAATCTTCCTTTAAAATTCTGTTTTCAGCAAGGAGGCTTTCTGGCTTTTTTTTCAAGCCACAAACAGGTTTCAAAACTTTGAGAAATAATTCTGCAGTGGTGAGGAATGGGGCAGGGCAATTGCCCTCCTTTCACCAATCTGTCTCAAAAAAACCTGCCCTCCACATCAACTCTTTGAAGAGTATCCCTCGCAGATCCACCTCACTCCATCACTGCAACCCTGCATTCTCCATGGCTAATCCACCTAACCTACATATCTCTGGACACTGTGGGCAATTTAGCATGACTTAGCCACCTAAACTACGCATCTTTGGACTGTGGGATAAAACCAGAGCACCCAGAAGAATTCCACCCAGACACAGGGAGAATGTGCAAACTCCACACAGTTATCCAGTGGTGGAATTGAACCTAGGTCCCTGATGCTGTGGGGTAACAGTGCTAACCATGAGCCACCGTGCCACTCCCTGGTATAATAAAACAAAAATGACTTTATTATTTAGGTTATTTCATGGAATAAAACACCCCAAGCCATTTCACAGGGGCAAATTAGAGCAAATTTGATCCTGAGCTGCAATATTAAGGTAGGTTGGTCATATAACATTCAAGAAAAAATACCAAGAACTGCATTTGCTCGAAATGAGCAACAAAAACTTACATTGCTGGACAAACTCAGGACTGGCAGCACCTTTGGGGAGAAAGTGGTGTGGATTTGTTGGATATAGTGACCCTTCTTCACAATGGCTTTGAAACAATATTTTTAGGGAGGAAAGAAAGCTGGAGGAGCAAAGAAGGTTAGGCAGGGAATTCAGGACTTGGGTAGCTGAATGCAAGTTAGCAAATGTGTAGTGAATAAAATTAAAGGTGTTCAAGAAGTCAGAATTAGAATGCTGAGATTTCAAAGTATTGAGGGGGAACTGCAACTGAGATAGTGTGGTTTGAAAATAAATAAGAACATTTCAAAATTGGATTTAGATAAGCAACACATTAGTGTAGGTCCATGAGTGCAATTGGGTGAACAGGGCTTGGTGCAGCTAAAGGCATGGGCAACAGGATTTGACTAAGCTCAAGTTTAATGGAGATTGACATAAGGGTTGTCCAGAAGTGTAAATAATCAAATCTTGAGATAACAACAACTTAGATAAGGATTTCAGTAACTGATGTGATAAAAATGGAGTTGGTCGATATAATGAAGATGAAAATAAATGATCTTGGTGATGGGCTTCGATATGTTTGGAAACTCAGCTCAGAGTCAAATATGAAAGTAATGTTTAAATTTAGCCTGACAGTTGGTAGAGAGAGGGAAGGCGTTGACTGCAAGTAATGGAATTAGGTGTTGCCATACTTATCTTTGCGGTCATCTAGACTGCCTTACCCTGTATGCACTGTTAAACTGAGGTCACATTTTCCTTATTGTGTGGGTGTAAAAGATCATATGACACACAGCTCATGATCTATGCAATCTTGGTCAATATTAATCCTTCATTCAATATCATAATTACAGGTTACCTGGTTCATATTAAATCTTTAGGAGAAAGAGAGGATCGCAGATTCTGGAGAGTCAAGAGTCGAAAAGTGTGGAGCTGGAAAAGCACAGCAGGTCAGGCAGCATCCAAGGAGCAGGAGAGTTGATGTTTTGGGCATAAACACTTCATCAGGAATGTGAAGGAGGAAGGAGGCTGAGAGGAAACTAAGCAAGTGGGGCTAGGGAGGGAATGTAACTGGGAAGGCAATAAGCGGATGCAGCTGGGGGTAATTGTGATGGGTTGGTGAGGAGGGTGGAGCGGCTAGGTGGGAAGGAAAATGGACAGGTAGGACAGATCAAGAGGGTGATGCCGAGTTCGAGGGATGTATCTGGGATGAGGTGAAGGAGGGGAGATTTGGAAACAGGTGCTGTGTGATTGAAGGGTCCCAAGGTGGAAGATGATTCATTCTTCCACCAGTGTTGGATGACTTGGATTTGGTAGTGGAGGTGGCCCAGGAATTGTATATTCTTGATGTAGTGGGAAGGGGAGTTGAAGTGGTCGGCCACAGGGCAGTGGGGCTTTTTGGTGCGTGTGTTCCGGAGATATTCCCTGAACTGCTCCGTGAGTTGGCATCCTGTCTCCCGATGTAGAGGAGATCACATCAAGGGCAACAGACACAATAGATGAGGTGGGTGATGTGCAGGAAAATCTCTGCTGGATGTGAAAAGATCCTTTTGGGCCTTGGATGGAGGTTATGGGGAGGTGTTGACACAGGTTGCAAGGGACGATGCCGGGTGGGGAGGCGTGGACCTAATGAGGGATCCCCAGAGGGAATAGTCTCTGCGGAACACAAATAGGTGTGAGGAAGTAAATATACCTGTGGAGTGGGATCTGATTGTTGGTGGTGGAAATGGTGGAGGATAATGCATTGTGTCCATAGATTAGTGGGTAGAAGGTGAGGGCCAGGAGGGTCCTATTGTCGTTGATATTGGAGTTAGGGGGGTGGGAGAGGTCAAGGGAGGAGGTGAGGAAATAGAGGAGAGGCGCTGAAGGGTATTGTGGTCCTTGAAATAGGAGGCCATCTGGGATATCCTGGTGTGGAAATGCTCCTCCTGGGAGCAGATACGGTGAAGGCAGAAGAATTGGGAGTAAGGGTTCATTTTTACATGGTGGTATGGGGGGATGGGAGGGGGGAGGATGTGATAAGAGGTATAGTCAAGGTAGCTGTGGGAGATGGTTGGTTTGAAATAGAAGTCCATGTTGAGTCGGTCACTGGAGATGGAGATATCCAGGAAGGGGAGGGAGGTGTCCGAGGTGGTCCATGTGAACCTCAGGTCAGGGTGGAAGGTGCTAGTGAATCTGCCAATTGAATGAATGTGGCGGTGGATGGGTACTGGATGGATGAGTGTAAGTACTGGATGTCCATGGTGAAGATGAGGCATTGGGGTGGGCAATCAAAAGTCACAGAGGAGATGGAGGGCATGTGAGGTGACCCCAAAATGTATGTGGGGAGTTCTTGGACCAAGGGGACAAGATGGTGTCAACGTAGAGGAGATAGGTTTGGCGGGGAAGGAGCAGCTGATATAATAGGTCTATCGGGGCAGTCAGGTTTTTAGATTTTGTGAAAGAGCTTGAACCAGGAGTTGTGGAACTATAAGGCTGGAGCTGTGGATGGGAGATCCCCTGAGATGATATGGGTCATGGATGGTCTGAGATATGATGATTTGGTGATGGAAGATGAGGTCACAGCCAATGGGGGCAGTAGGAGGAGGTGTCCATGAGTTGGCATCTGGCTTTGGCAATTTGTGGTTGGTGTGCCAAACTACCATTGTGCCTCTGCTCCCCACCCCCTTGTCAGTTGGTTTAATAGTGAGATTGGGGTTGGAGCAGAGGGCCGCACATTGCAAGAATGAGAGATTGGAGTGGATAAGACGAATGGATAGGTTGAAGCTGTCAATGTCACAGCAGTAGTTGGAGATAAAGAGGTTGAGGAAGGGTAACAGGTCAACACAGGGTGTACAGGAGGATGGAATACATTGGAGGTGGGAGAAGGGGTTTTCAGCAGGTGGGTGGGAGTCATGATTGAAGAAGTAAGCTTGGTGGTGGAAGCGGAGGAAGAAAAGTTCAATGAAACAACAGGTACGGATTTCATTGACCCAGGAAATGATTGTTCATCCTCAGTGAGGGGGCGGTCTGGGGGCATGTTAAAAATGTAGCAAGGCTGGGGGCTGAGTGTGTAGAGCTGGAGTTGGGGTGGAGACTGTCCTTGGAGTGGAACTGGTCATGTGATTGTTGATGATGTCACTGGAGGACGTGGTGGCAGGGGAGTGGAACTGGTGCGTTTGGAGGCACCGGTGGGGGCGCAAGTGTCATTCTGGGTGGTGTTTGTAGAAGTGGTGTCTTAGGTAGTGGCATTCTCAGTGATGGTTGCGGAGGCGACATGGTAGACGAAGTTTCAGGAAGTGATGTCAGCAGGAGTGGAAGTGCCATGTTTGATGGCAATAGCAGGGGCAGAAGTGGGATGTGTGGCAGCATAAGGGTGTTTTGAGTGTGTGCAGGGGTGGCATGGTTGTCGGTGTTCTGGTGAGTGACATCAGTGGGGGTGGAAGTGGCATTGGCGGTGGCAACCATGGGTTGGAAGTGATGTGGCGGGCAGCGTCTGTGGAGGTTTCAGTGGCAGACTTTCAATGGCGATTATGGAAGTGATATGGTTGGCGGTGGATGTGGTCTGTGGGATGGCAGAAGTGTTGTCATCATTTGCAGCAGTGGTAGTGGCTGTAGCTGTGGCAGTGGTAGTGGCTGTAGCTGTGGCAGTGGTAGTGGCTGTAGCAGCTGCATGGTTAATGGTGCCTGACCGGTTCCAGATGGGAGGGGAAGAGTCTGGTGTGCTCAAGGTATCTTGGGTTTGGAGGTAAGTAGGTGAGAGTTTGGTGTACTTAAGTTCTTTGATGTCTGATAAGCTGGAGAAAAAGTGTTTGTTGAGTGTGTGGATTCTTCTCAGGATGACGAATAGCAGAGGTCCTTTGCAGGTCTGGGAGGGTATGGCCCTGAGCTGGGGCAGGGCTGATTGCAGGGAGAGTAGGCAGCGACACATGGCTGCGAACTTGGAGTGGAGGATCCAGAGAGAGAACTGTTTTTGGAAGCTTTGAATTTGCTGTAGGTAGTGGTTGTCCCAGCCAGGTCCAAACTGAGATGGTCTGAATGTTGTATGGCGTCCATGGGGGAGAAGGCAGTTGCGTAGTTGGATATCCAATCCCTATACACATCTATCCCCCATGGTGAAGGCCTCCAAGCCCTCTGCTTCTTCCTGTCCCGCCAACCCAACCAGTACCCATCCACCGACACACTCATTTGACATAACTAGTCCCCACATTCAACAACTTCTCCTTCAAATCCTCCCATTTCCTTCAGACCAAAGGGGTAGCCAGTTATGCCTGTCTCTTCGTAGGATACGTGTGACAGTCCATCTTCTGCAGTAATACCCCGAAACTAACCCCACCCTTTCCTCTGCGACATTGATGACTGTATCGGAGCCACCTCATGCTCCCATGAGAAGGTTGAACATTTCATCAATTTCATTAACACCTTCCACCCTGACCTTAAGCTCACATGGACCATCTCGGACACCTCCCTTCTCTTCCTGGACCTCTCCATCTCTATCTTTGGCAACCAACTCAATATGGACATCTATTTCAAACCCACCAACTCCCACAGCTAATGTAACTACACCTCCTCCACCGCCACCTCATGAAAACGTGATACCTCACTCCCAATTCCTTCGCCTCTGCTGGATCTGCTCCAAGGAGGAGCAATTCCACTCCAAGATATCCCAGATGTCTTCCTATTTCAAGGACCACAATTTTCTCTCCCAAGCAATCAACAATACTCTCTAGCGTATCTCCTCTACTTCCTGCACCTCCACCCTTGACCCCCACCCCTTCAAATGCAACAAGGATAGAACCTGACTGGTCCTCACCTTCCACCCCACTAATCTCTGAATACACATTATCCTCCATCAATTCCCCACCACCAGAGATATATTTCCCTCTCCAGCCCTAGCTGTATTCCAAAGAGACCATTCCGTCTGTGACTCCCTCGTTAGGTCCATGCCCCACCAACCCATCCTCCACATGGCACTTTCCCTAGTCATCACAAGAGGTGTAAAACCTGTGCCAACACCTCCCTCCTCACCTCTGTCCAAGGCCCAAAAGGATCTTTTCACATCCGGCAGGGATTTTCCTGCACTTTACCCACCTCATGTACTGTGTTCATTGCTCTCGATTTGGTCTCCTCTACACTGGAAGACAGGATACCAACTTGCAGAGCATTTCAGGGAACATCTCTGGGGGACACACACCAAACAACCCCCCCCCCACCCCTCCCCATCTTGTAGCTGACCACTTCAACTCCCCCTCCCACTCCCCCAAGGACATGCAACTCCTGGGTCTCCTCCACTGCCAAATCCAAGCCACACGACAATTGGAAGAAGCATGCCTCATGTTCTGCCTTGGGACCCTTCAACCACACAGCATCAACATCGACTTCACTAGTTTCCAAATCACTCCACCCCCACCTCATCCCAGATCCAACCCTCCAACTCTGCACCACCCTCTTGACCTGTCCTCCTTGTCCACCTTCCTTCCCAGTCATCCGCTCCACGCTCCCCACTGACCTATTTAATTAGCCCCCATCTGCATCTGCTTATCACTTTCCCAGTTACCTTCCCCCTTGGCCCTGCCTCAAACCCCCTTATTTATCTCTCAGTTCCCTTCCCCCTCCACATTCTACTCTCCTGCTCCCTGGATGCTACCTCACCTGCTTTGCTTTTTCAGTGCCACACGTTTTGACTCAAATGACTGCATTATATTACAGCAATAAGTAGACTTCATTGTTTTGGAATGAGCAGTGCTCATGGAATGTGTCAAATAGAGAGTCATAGAGCTTTATAGCATGAAAACAGATCCTTCGGGCCAACTTGTTCATGCCTACCAGATATCCTAAACTAATCAAGTCCCATTTGCCAGCATTTGGCCCTCTAATCCTCTCTTATTTACATACCCATCAAGATGCCTTTTAAATGTTGCAATTGTACCAGTCTCCACCACTTTCTCAGGCAGCTCATTCCACACACGGAGCATTCTCTATGTGAAAAGGTCCCTCAGGTCTCGTTTAATCTTCCCTCTCACCACAAACCTGTGCCCTCTAGTTTTGAACCCCCACCCACCTCAGGAAAAGACCTTTGCCATTCACCTTATTCATACCACTCATGATTTTATAAACCTCTGTAAGGCTACCCTTCAGCCACCAACGCTCCAGAGAAAATAGACTCTCCCTGTTGCTCAAACCCTCTGAACTTGGCATCATCCTTTTAAATCTTTTCAGAATCTTTCACTTTTTACAACATCCTTCCTATAGCAGGGACACCAAAACTGAATGCAGCATTCCAAAGGTGGCCTAACCAATGTCTTGTACAGCCAGAACATGACCTCCCAACTCCAATACCCAATGCACATGCCAATGCAGGCAAGCATTTCAAATGTCTTCTTCACTATGCTGTCTACCTGGGACTCCACTTTCAAGGAACTGTGAATCTGCACTACAAATCCTCTTTGTTCAGCAACACTACCCAGGACCTTACCATTAAATGTATAAGTCCTGCCTTTTCAAAATTCAGCACCTCACATTTATCTAAATTAAAATCTATTTGTTGAGGAAGGGTCACCAGACCCAAAATATTCACTCTGAGGTTTTGGCACAGATGCTGACAGACTTGGTGAGCTTTTCCAGCAACCTCTGTTTTTGTTCCATCTGCCACTCCTTGGCCCACTGGCCCATTTGATCAAGATCCCATTGTACTCTGAGGTAACCTTCTTCACTGTCCACTACACCTCCAATTTTGGTGTCATCTGGAAACGTACTAACCATACTTCCTATGTTCACATTCAAATCATTTATATAAGTGACGAAAAGCAGTGGACCCAGCACCAACCCTTGTAGCACACTGCTGATCACAGGCCTCCAGTCTGAAAAACAACCCTTCACCACCACCCTCTCTCTTCTTCCTTTTAGCCAGTTCTCTATCCAAATGGCTAATTCTCTGTGTACTCCATGAGATCTAACCTTGCTAACCAGTGTACCATGACGAAACCTCGTTGAATGCCATATTGAAGTACATATAGATCATGTCCACACTGTGCCTTCATCAATCCTCTTTCTCACTTCTTTAAAAGTATTTTACTTCAGTGTTAACTGTGGAGAAGGATATCAAGAATAGTTAACTTGGGGAAATAAAAATAGACAAAAATATCCATTTTATAGATGACTTGACCTAGTTAGTGAGGCCCAATTTCCCATGCACAAAGCCATGTTGATTATCCAAAATCAGTCCCTCCCTTTCCAAATACATCTAAACCCTGTCTCTCAGGATTCCTTCCAACAACTTGCCCACCACTGATGTCAGGTTCACTGGTCTATAGTTCTCTGGCTTTTCCTTACAATCTTCATAAGTAGTGGCACCACATTAACCAACCTCCAGTCTTCTGGCACCTCACCTGTGGCTATTGATGATACAAATATCTCAACAAGGGGCCCAGTAATCACTTCACTGGCTTACCACAGAGTTCTAAGGTACACCTGATCAAGCATTTATCCACCTTTATGCATTTAAGATGTCCAGCACCACCGTCTCTGTCATATAGACATTTTTCAATGTGTGGCTATTTATTTCCCCAAGTTCTCTATTTTTCATATCCTTCTCCACCATAAACATTGATGCAAAATACTTGTTCAGTATCTCCACATCTCCTGTGGTTCCATACATAGGTAGTGAATTTTCAGACTGTATCTCTGATAGTTCCCTACAGCAATATGTCCTGGACACAACAATGGGTGTTATTCCAGCCTATAAGGGCCCTATTCTCTCCCTAGTTACTCTTTTGTCCTTAATGTATTTATAGAAGCCCTTTTGATTCTCCTTAAGCTTATTTGCCAAAGTTATTTTATGCAGGTTTTTAAAAAATCCCTAATTTGTGAAAGGAGAACATTTCTGTATCATGTACTGAACATCAGCCAAGTTTTCTGAAAATTTAGAGATATAATTTAGAGTTAGAAGTATTGCTGGTAATATGGAGCTGATTAGTTTTCACAAGAGGTTGTGACAGCAAAAAAAGTCTTCATGTGAAGTACATGAGGAACAGAATATGGATGAAAAATAGATGGGTAGATCTTGGGGATCACCAGGAATATTGTGACAGGAGGAAAAGCCAATTCAATTGGATGGATAAGAATGGAATCAGAATAGTACTGCAACAATGGAGAAGCAATGGAGGAGAAAGGTGTGGTCAAGAATACCCAAGTTTGAAGATAGGTTTTGAAGGCTAAAGAGTGAAAGTTTACCTTTTTCACTGCCACATAAAATGTAATTTGTGAATTAGATAAGAGTTGTTCTGGCATTTATAGCAGGGACAGAAACAAGAAATGATGGATTCAAAAGTGGATTTCTGGAAAATATGAGAACAAACCTCAGTGTTGACAACACATTCCAGGAAAGGAAGAGAAATGGGACATTAGCGTACAACAATAGTGGGCTCAAGAGTTGGTTTTAAACAAAGGAGTACTGACATCTGATTTGATGGAGAGAGAAGTGTTAACAGTATTGGCTAAAGCAGGAGCTAAGAGGTTAGGTTTGGTGATCAGCAGCTTAGTACGAACATGATTAAGGGAGCAGGTGGTGTGTCTAATTGACAAGATAACCTCCAAGCAGGTTAGGGAGATAAGAAAGTAAGATGTGAGTTCTTAGCTAGGGCCGAGGGGAACATTCAGTGAAGTTCAACTAGATGGATGAATGACAATGGAAACAAGCCCATGAGGTCCTCACAATGATTATTGGGAGTGAGGATGGATAGGATGCAAGAAAGGTTTAAAGAAGATGATTTGCTGTAGAGAATATAAAATGTGAGATCATCGCCACATACCTAAGTGATCCTGTAACAGTAAACAGTTTTATCAAATGAGAACATAATCCAATAATGCTCACTAGGCAGTCAGTTCTGGAGGTGGTTGGCTGAGCGAGTTATTTGTCACATCTTTTCAAATCTATCTCCTTGGACTTAAAGGACTTAAGAGCAGGAATAGACCATTTGGTTTAAGGGTGTGGAGCGGAAGGTTTTACTGGGAGAATAGCCTCCAGAGAAAATAATGGTTTGCTGGGCAGTGGAGAGTAAAAGGCACTTACTATGACAAACTATTACAAACTCCTTACTGTTACAAGAGGAGATGCTTGAGCAAGGATCTAGCTGCAATATGGTGATAACTGCTAGATCAAATTTCTTCCCATTGTAAAGTTGAAGCTTGAAAATTACTGAAAGGAAATTTGTATATGTAAAGGTGGGAGGCAGTCAGGATTGTGAGAATAAAGGTATAGAGCGCTAAGAGATCAAAAAAGGTGTTGAATTGTAAGGAGCATGGAGTTGTAAGAGGAGGAGGAGGTGAGATGGGGAAGAGTTTTGAGAGAGGTTGTGGGTGGGAGGAATGCTGTGACAGTGGGAGGCAGTGTTGGAGAACAATCAGCAATACCTACTTCACCTACAGATTTGTGAGTTCTGATGGAAGCAGCAATGAGGTCTCATAGCTGATTTCATTAGGCTACATCCACTGAAACAAGGCAAGAAAAACATTGCATATAGGCGTATCAAGAAACCTCGGTTCCTTTACTAGGATAGTCTTATCTGAATTTCCACTTCACAGTTGTCATTGCTGACAAGGAGGACAGGGTGCTTGTGACCCTAAATGTTTCTCCCACATTTTGGGAACTCCTGCTCTATAAAGTTGAGACTTTGGAAGTGCCATTGTAATTAAGTTGAAGGATAGGCTTTTCCCCCCCAGAATAGCTGTAGGAGGAGGAAGTTTGGAGGGTGGAGGTTGGAATTAGAGGTGACTTGCTCAATAAAAAACAAAGAACTGCGGATGCTGTAAATCATAAACAAAAATAGAAATTGCTGGAAAAGCTCAGCATGTCTGGCAGCATCTAAGGAAATCAGAGTCAATGTTTTGGGTCGTGTGACCCTTCCTCAGAACTGAGGATAGCTAGGAAAATGTTGATTTATATGCAGAAGAAGGATGGGGGGAAGGAATTCTATATGTTTACAATCCTCTAGGTGAAATAATGCTTCCTCATCTTGGATCTAAGCCACATCCCTCTTATTTTAAATTGTATCCCTGGTTTTAGATTTCCTAAACTGGGAAAAGATCCTACCCAAATCTACCCTGTCTATTCCATTTCAGAATATTGTAGGTTTCATTCTTTGAAACTGTAGATAATACAAGTCCAGTTTGCCCAATCTCTTTTCATCAGATTGTCCCACCAATCTGGGAACAAGTCTGGTGAACCCTCATTGCCATTTCTCTATGGCAATAATATCTTTCATAAGGAAACCAAAACTTCTCACAATACTCCAAGTACAGTCTAACCAAGCTCTTATGCAACTGAGGCAAGACTTCACTATGCCTGTACTCACATCCACTTGCAGTAAAGGCAAAGGTTCCATCAGTCTTTCTGATCACTTGCTGCACCTCCATATTAACCTTCAGTGACTTATCAACAAGGACACCTAGGTCCCTTTGTCTACCAACATTTCCCAACTTCTTATCATTTAAGAAGTAATGTGAAGATCGGTTTCTCCTACCAAAGTGGATAACTTCACAACATGTTCCACATTCTATTCCATCTGCCATGTCCTTGTTTATTCATTAACCTTGTCCAAATCCTCCTGAAGCTGACTTACATCTTCCTAACAACACAAATTCCCACTTAGCTTTGCATCATCTGTAAATTAAGAAAAATTGCATTTCGTCCCCAACTCCAAATCATTGACAGATGTTGCAAACAGCTAGGTCCTGGTCCTTGCAGTACCCAACCAGTCATCGACTACCAACATGAGAAAGATCCATTTATTTCTATTCTCTATTTTCTGTCAATTAGCCAATCATTAATCCAGAACCTCATATGATTTAATCTTTTTAGAAAGCCTTATGTAGGGACTTCATCAAAAGCCTTTAGCTTCTAACACTTTCCCTGTGATAGATGGTAAGCTAATTGGCCTGTAATTTCCTACATTCTGTCTTCCTTTTTTTTGAATAAAGGAGTTACATTCATTATTTTCTAATCTAAATGAATTTTTTCTGAACTTAATAAATTTTGGAAAATTAATTTCAGTGCTTAACTATGTCACTGGCTACTTCTTTTAAGGCCTTAAGATGAAATATGTCAGGACCTTCGGACTTGTCAACTTACAGTCTGACAGTTTACTCAGTGTTACTTCCATGGTAATTGTAATTTTTCTTGAGTTCTTCCTTTCAATTCCTGATTTGTAGCTATTTCTGAGATGCTACTTGTATTCTCTGCAGTGATGACCAGCTGATTCGGTGCAAGGATCTGTTATCATGTGATTTGACATTTGTTACTAGGATATAGTGATAATACCAAGTGCGCAGACAAGATGTATGACATTGATAGCACTATCTCTCGAACCAACACCAACAAACTGTCACCACAATTAAATTGGATGTGTTGTTCAAATGCCTGTTTAGAGAATTCCCAAAACTTTCTTCTAAGATGAAATGCAGAATAGATGTCACAACAGAAGTAGGCAATAAAATAATATAAAGACATTCTGAAGGCTACCAAATTGAAACCTTGGGAAGGCATAGTTACTGACAAGGCAAAATAGTGCCATGTCTGTCAGCTCAATTTGAATTGATTCGAACTGCCTTTTCCTCTATTAGCACAACTATAACAACTGACAGTCATCCATCAGTTTGATGGGAGACACCATTATTAGCACTATCATCGTTATTAGATCTGTGATTGGTGGGATAACTGGCTAAATGCAGCAGATATTGAAGGCTCTTGCCCTGAGAGGCAAGCATCACAGATAACATAACCTGAATGCTACTTTGTAAGCTGCTCTCTACTTCTTCCCTTATTCTTTCCAGATTGGTACAGTTAGTAGCCCTCTCATAATTGTGGTTCAAGTCCATACCTAGGAATTAAATGCCAATTTCTAAAAATTTGATTTGATTTATTACTGTCACATGTACCTACTTCCGGTTCCAGTACAATACTGAAGGAAAGTTGCATTGTTGGTGTAACTTTCAGATCAAGGTTAAGTCAAGTCTGCGCGCTTACCCTCTCACATCATTGCAAAAAGTACTTTGGCACTGTTTAGAAAATGAACAACATAGTTATCCCCAGTCTATCGGCAAGTAGTTATTCCTCAATAGAAACATATAAATATCACAAAAACAAATGACCTGATCAGTAAGCTTTGCAAGGTCAGGAAGGACAGATCACATTTGGAGTGAAACCCAGCCCAATTTTTAAGATCCTTTTAAATTAGTTAAACTAAAGCACAGCAGAAAACAGAGTGACATCACAGGAAAATCATTTGTTCACTAGCTACCATTTTAACGATTTACTATAGGTAACTTTCAGATTGACGACAAAGTGGGGAAATATTTACAGATTATAAACTAAAAGACCAGTAGGATGTATTTAAAACATCATGTTAAAAACTACGTAAATAAAATAGAGATTGCCATGCCATGCATGATGTGGGAACTGATGGACTCCATTGTGGTTCATAGTGAGCTCATCTGTACGATGTGTTTCTTGCTTTAGATACTTCAGCTTAGAGTTCATGAGCTGGAGTCTGAGCTTCAAATACTGTGGCACATCAGGGAGGGGGAAAGTTATTTGGACTCTGTTTTAGGAGGCAGTCACACCTCTTTGGTTAACTACCTCAAATTTGGTCAGTGGTCAGAGACAGGAGGGCATGACTATGACCAAGGCAGGTAGAGGTATCTAGGCGGTAGTGCTGTAGGAGCCTCAGACCTTGAGCTTTGCGATTCTTGCTTCCTCGGCGGCTGAGAGTGGGAAATGTAGAAGGATGGGTACATGCGTAGGAAAGGTTTAGGGGGATATGGGCCCAATGCCAGCTGTTGGGACTAGATTAATTAGGATATCTGGTCAGCATAGACAAATTGGACCGAAGAGTCTATGTTGCACATCTCTATGATTTTATCAGAAAACTGACCATAGCCCCCATGGTGGATGGAGCCATGCAAGATTGGGGAAAAAAGAGAAATGCAATTATAATCAAGAATAATGTAGTCAGAGAATAGACAATGTTCTCTGTGGTCAGCTTTGAGAGTCCTGAAAGTAATGTTGTCTGCCTGGTGCAGGTTCAGGACATTTCATCTGAAATACAGAGGAACCAGGAGTGAGGGGGGAAAGATCCCAATTATTGTGATACCAACAATGTAGGCTGAAAGAGGAAAGAGGTTCTGCCGAGGGAATATGGGGCTGAATTAGAAAGCAGAGCCAAAAGTTAATGATTTCTAGATTATTAACTGAGTTATGACCAATTGTCATAGATCAACAAGACTAAAGAGATAAATACATGACTCAAAGAAATTATAAACAAAAAATATAAAATTGAAAGTAAAGGAAACAATAGGATTATAGGTTAGTGATGGGTTTGATTGCTACCAGAAAATAAAAGTACAGAATGTATGGATGACTGATTGTATCAAGGAGCTATAAACACGTCGGGAAAATCAATAAGAGAACAGATTTAAAGATTTTTATTCTTACTGCACAATGCATTTTGAATAATGTAGACAAACTTCAGGGTAAATTAATATGATCTCATTGCCAATACAGAAACATGGCTACAAGGAGACTAAAACTGGGTACTTGATATTCAGGAATATTTATCCTTTTGGAGAGACAGAGGTGATGGAAAAGGTGGTGGGGTAGCACTATTAATAAGAAATTAAATGAAGACACTTGTGCCAGATGATGTAGTGTCCATTTGGGCAGAAGTAAAAAAAATGAAAAAAATTCATTGGTAGGAGAAAATGTATAGCCCCCCCCCCCCCCCCCCACCCCCCCAGAAGCCACTCTGTGGGAAAGGCTATAAATCAAAAAATAATAGGAGCATGTAAAAAGAATAGTCCAATAACTAAGGGTGACTTTAATCTTCTTGCTGATTAGGTTAATTAAATTAGAAGGGTAACTATGACAATGAATTTATAGACTGCATTAGGGATAGTTTTCAAGAACAATATGTCATGGACCCAACCAGAGAATGGTCTATCCTGGATCTGGTAATGGATAATGAGACAGATAATAAATTACTTTTGAGTAAAGATCACTCAGGAGGTAGTGATCATAGCATGATAGAATTTAATATTCAGTTCGAGAGTGAGCAATTTGGGTCAGAAACAATTGTGTTTAACTTAAATAAAGGGAATTACAATGAAATGAGGACAGAGTTAGCTAAAGTAAAATATGGCAGATAGATTAGCAGGAATGACAGTAAGCAAGTAATGGCAAACGTTTAAACAGGTGGTTCAGGACTCTCAGCAAAAATATATCCCAATAAGGAGGAAGATTCTAAGATAGTGATAAATCAACCAAGACTAACAAAGGAATATAAGGAGAGTATTAAGTTGAAATAAAAAGTATACAGGAACACCAAAGTCAGATAGTAGCTCTGAAGCCTGGGATACATTCAGAAACCAGCAAAGGAAGACTAAAAAGATAATAAAAATAGAGAAAATAACAACAAGGGCAAACCAGTGAGGAAAAAAACCTGACAATAGAGTTTCTCTAAATATATAAAAAGGAAGACTGAGTCAAAGTGACATAAGCCCCTTGACAATGAATCTAGGGAAATAGCTTTGAGGAAAAGGAAATGGCAGTGGAGTTAAACGTATATTTTGCATCAGTTTTTATGGTGGAAGATACTGCAAACATTCCATTAGTGGAGAGAAAATGGAGAAGGAAAACATATGAAAGAATACCATCACCATCACTAGGCAGATAAGACCCATGGCCCTGATGGCTTGCCTCCTATGATCATAAAAGAGGTACCTAAGAGTTAGTGGATGCGTTGATTTAAATTTGCAAATATTGTTGGATTGTGGATAAGAACTAGAGGATTGGAAAACTGTGAAAGGGACAGATGTATTCAAAAAGGGAAAGAGGTAAAAAGTGGGTAACTATCACCTGATTAGCCAAAAGTCCACTGTTGGAAAAATATTGCAATCAATTAAGGAGGTAAAGCAGAACATTTAGATAAACATAATCTAATTAAGCAGAAACATCGTGGCTTCATGAAAGGGAAATAGTATCTGACTAATTTATTGGATTTTTCAAGGAAGTCTCAACTGGAGTGAATACAGGGGAACCAGTAGATGTGTTGCATTTGGATTTCTAAAGGCATTCAACAAGGTACCTCACAAAAGATTAAGTCACAAGAGCCCACAGTGTTGGAGGTAGTACATTGGTATGAAAGAAAATCAGCTCAGCTGCAGGAAACAGCACGTGGGAATAAGGGGTTTTTTTTAGTTGCATTCCACATGGACTGCAATAATTTACAATGTATATTAATAACATGAAGGAAGGAAGTGACTATACTGCAGCCAAATTTGTATTCAACACTAAAAAAGGTGGAAGGCAGGTCGTGAAAGGGTACAAACAATTTAAAGAGGTATTTTCACAGGTTAACTAAGTGTACAAAATGTTGGCAAATGGAGTATGTGAGGAAATATGAAGTTGTTCATTTTGGAAAAGAGGACAAAACAATGGAGCATAATTTAAATGGAGCAAAACTGCAGAAAGCTGCAACACAAAGGGAGTTGAGGGGTATTTGTGAACAAAACACAGAAAGCTAGCACACAGGTGCAGCAGGTAATCAGGAAGGGTATTGAAATGTTGGCCCTTATTTCAAAAGGGGGTACAGTATAGGAGTAGACAAATCTAACTGCAACTGCACAAGGTGTTGGTGAGACCATATCTGGAATACTATGAGTAGCTTTGGTCTCTTTATTTAACAAAAAATATCATTTTATTGAGGATAGTCTCCAGAAGGTTCACTAGGATGATTCCTGGTAGGGAGGGATATCTTACGAACAAATGTTAAACAGACTGGGACTCTACTCACTGAATTTTAGAATAATGAATGGTGATCTCATGGAAAACATAGAGAATTATTAAGGAGCTTGATAGGATAAATGTTGAGAGGATGTTTCCTCTCATGGGAGAGTCTAGAATCAGAGGGTATAGTCTCAGAATAAAATAGTACCAATATAATAGATGAGGAGGAATTCCTTTTCTCAGAAGTTTGAGTGTCTTTGGAACTCCTTGTCACAGAGAGCTGTGGGGCAGATGATATTTTCTGTTATTTTTCTCAGATGGTGCCCTCTGAGAAAAATAACAGGAAATGACATCGCCCCCAAGGAAATCTAAACACATAAACAGAAAGCGGAATATAACACCAGCACATGATATTACCTAGTATGGTGACTAAAGATCTGAATACTAATCTTCCAGCTCAGCAAGCAAACTTATATCCAGAACGTCAACCTGAGCTACATATCTTCTAAAACCTCACTTACAACATTACCATTAATTAATTCACTTTCCAACATGCTTCAATTCATTTCAAAAGTACCTTGCTGGATGCAAAACATTTTAATACACCTGAGATTTCAACTGACAGAGCAGTAAAGCATTTAGTTTTACTGTTTCTTGATTGAGAATTTGAAATAGCAAAGCTTTCTTATGGTATATTACAATGTGCAGCAATGGAAAAGCTTTTGGGTTGTTACTGTAAATTCCACTATTCTGTCAACTTCAAAATATCTTAGAAACTGACCTCAGAGCATCCTTAATAGTTAATTCTGACTCTCTGTTTCTGAAGCAAAAGAAACCATTAAAATCAGATTCTCTCCATTTTAAGTTCCCCTGAACCCAAATGATAGAATTGTAAGGATGCATGTTGAACAACTACAGAAATTTTCCTGAGGGATACAAATAGGAATTTGTAGAAGCGTGGATCTCTTGTTCTTACAGAAGGCTAAATGTTCACAAACAGTCATACAGCTGATAATACCTTTGAAGAGTGTACCTACGATGGTATTGGAAATGCATTTGTTTTCTGCATTTCACTGATCAACTACCATTCTCCTTTAAATCAGAACTTCTAGTTCAACTCCATCAACAGGTTGGGGTTAGCAGCCCTTCCACTTTTGATGAAAGTCTTGGGGATGAATTAGGGTTTTAGAAATTGGATAATGGAAGTTTAGTGTGAGAAAGAAACTAGGCAATTGGCACTTAGTGAGAAAGGGAGACTAGAGAATCAAGGATTAAAGAGCAAGCAAAATCGTCAAAATATATAACATAGAAACAAGTCTTTAAGACATTTGTATCTATTCTGCCTCTTTGATAAATGATTATGACCCTTGTTTGAGAGCCAGATTCTTGTAAAATCATTAACTCTGTGTGGAACTTGTCTACACAATTGTAAAAAATATTGACATTATTTGACTGATGTCTCTAGAAGTGAGAGTAGAGGTTAGGGGCTTGAGTATAAGGACAGGCTGGATAGATTGGGACCTTTTTTTCATTGGAGTGTAGCAAGTTGAGGTAACCTTATAGAGGTTTACAAAATCATGAAGGGTATAAATAAAGTGAGTAGCAAAGGTCTTTTCCCTAGGGTGGGGTGTTCAAAACTTGGGCATGTACTTTGAAAGTGAGAGGAGAAAGATTTAGAAGGGACCTGAGGGACTCTTTTCCACACAGAGAGTGGTTCATACGTGGAACAAACTCACCACAGGAAGTGGTAAATGCAGGTACAGTTACAATACTTAAAATACATTTGGATAGGAAAAGTTTGGAGGGATATGGGCCAAATGCAAACAGGCGGGACTAGTTTAGTTTGGGAAACTTAATCATCATAGAATCCTTACAGTATGGAAACAGGGCATTCAGTCCATACTGCCCCTCCAAAGAGTATTCCACCCAGACTTTCCTTATCCCTGTAACACTGTATTTCCCAATGCTAATCCACCTAAACTACACATCCCTGATCATCATGGTCAATCCACCTTATCTGCACATCTTTGGACTGAGGCGAGAAACCAGAGCACACAGAAGAAACACACACAGCCAGCCGTGCAAAACTGGAGCTGAACCCAGGTCCCTGGTGTGTGAGGCAGCAGTGCTAACCACTGAGCCACCATGCACAAGTTGGTCTGAAGAGTCTGCTTCTGTACTGTATGACTCTGTGTCTGTAAATTATTTTCTGTGATCGCTTTTGTAAATGGCTCAATGTTCATTAGTATAAAACTAAAAGTAGCCAAGTTTAATATTGCTGAACAATTAAGTCAAAGTGTTTTGTTTTGTAGTCATCAGGCCATTTCACAAGAATATCAAATGAAGGAAACAAAAATAAATATTTATACTGCTTGAGAGCAGATTGATTGACAGTCCTCTTATTAGTAGAGGTGTTGCCATGGAGAATGTGCCAGTAATAGTGATTGATAGGTAATAGCTAGACTTTGCTTAAATTTTAAACCAGGTAAGTTGGTGGTCAGAGCACTGCACTGAGAAATGAACTAGTGAATGGCTGTCACTATTTTGTTGAACTACGTAATTGATGTCCCAAACATTGTTTTTGTTATACCTCTGTCTCAGGTGTATGAGTAGTCATTTGGTAGTTCAAAACTTGAGTTCAGCTGAAAAAAAAAGCTTTATTCAAACTTTCCATCTCTACTAAAACCTGCTGAACCTGTTCACCCTGACTCACCCTCCCAGTCTCACTTACCTACTAGACCTCACTGATTCACATACCCAACATCATCTATGGACTTAATCTTACTGGCTCAGTTTCATTCACCTACCTATACTCCCTCATTTTGTTTTATTTCTCATGGGATGTTGGCATTGCTGGGCGGGCCAGCATTTATTGCCCGCCCCTAGTTGCTTTTGAGAAGCTGATGGTGAGCTGCCTTTTTGAACTGCTGTAGCCCATGTCCTGTAGGTAGATGTGCAACAGCGTTAGGGAAGGAGTTCCAGGATTTTGACCCAGTGACAGTGAAGGAACAGCAATATATTTCCAAATCAGAATGGTGAATGGCTTGGAAGGGAACTTACTGAAGATGGTATTCTCATGATGTTTTCAATGCTGTTTCCTGCATTCATCTGGAATTAGAAAAAAAATCACCAGTTTTCAATTTTTCATCCTTCGTTAACCTTCATTTTGTCCATCTTTGCCTCTTCCCTTTCCTTTCTTGATAATGATTTCCAGTTCTGAAGATAGGCTATCCACCAGTATCCATTACAAGCCGTACAACAACCACTGTTACCTCGACTATATCCTTCACATATATGACTTGACTATATCCTTCCTGCAAGGATTCCATTTCATTTTCTGACTCTATCTTCCCCGCGTAAAAAGTGAGGTCTGCAGATGCTGGAGATCAGAGCTGAAAATGTGTTGCTGGTTAAAGCACAGCAGGTTTCCTGTTCCTTGGATGCTGCCTAACCTGCTGTGCTTTAACCAGCAACACATTTTCAGCTCTCTTCCCCGCATCTGTTATTGCCTCTGACTTATTATCCTTTTTCCTCAACTGAGGATTAAACCTCCCAACATACCTGACAGAGCCCTCAGCTGTGTCTAATCCATCTCATACACTTCTGTCCTTACCCATTACTCTCTCTTCCAGAACAATAATCAGACTTCTCTTGTTTTCACTTTCCACCCCATCATGTCTGTATTCAAAGCACTATCCCTCACCAGTAGGATATCACCACCAAACACATCTTCTCTTCCTCTCCACTGTCAGCATTGCACAGGGACCATTCCTTCCATAACATCCTGGGCACTTCTCCATCATTCCTTATAATTCCTTATCCCCCCAATGGCACATTTCCATGCAATCATGGAACATATAACACTTGCCCATTCACCTCCACCCTCCTCACTGTCCAAGGCCAAACACACATTCTAAGTGACGCAATGTATGTTTTGCTTGCAATTCTTTCAATTTAGTCCATTGCATTCACTACTGATGTGGTCTGTTTTACACTGCGGAGACCAGAGACTGGGTGACCACTTTGCAGAACACCTCTGACCTGTTCATAGGAATGACCTTGACCTTCCAGTTGCTTGCCATCTCAATAAACCACCTTGCCATGATGCCAACATTTGTAATCTGCATTTGCCACAAGGTTCCAACATGGCTCACGCAAGCTGGAGGAACAACATCTCATTTTCCACTTGGGCACTTTACAGCTTCTAAAACTCAATATTGACTTCCACCACTTCAGAGTATGGCTTTCTGTCCTCCATTTTCTCCCAGTGATGTCTGATGAATTTATACACTTTGATGTGAAAAACAGAAAGGAAGAATAGTATCGATATATTGGGAAATGTGGAGGTACAAAGGAATTTGGTGTCCTTGTCCACCAGTCAGTGAAAGTAGACAGGCAGGCACAGTAAGAAATTAGGAATGCAAATGGTTTATTCGCCTTCTTTGCAAAAGAATTTGAACTCAGAAATAGTGATGCTTGACTGCAGTTCTACAGCTGAAAATATGTTGCTGGTTAAAGCACAGCAGGTTAGGCAGCATCCAACGAACAGGAAATTCGACGTTTCGGGCCAGAGCCCTTCATCAGGAATAAGGAGAGTGTGCCAGGCAGGCTAAGATAAAAGGTAGGGAGGAGGGACTTGGGGGAGGGGCGATGGAGATGTGATAGGTGGAATGTGGCTGAAGAGCTTCTGTGCAGAGGAGATGACCTGGGGGGTGCAGTGCAGGTCAGAGAGTTATAGATTCATACAGCAGAGAAACAAGCCCTTTAGCCCAACTCAGGTTTGCTGATAGGGTTTCCTGAACAGTACCAATTCTATTTGCCTGCAATTGGCCCATATCCTTCTAAACCCGAGCCATGTACCTGTCTAAATGTCTTTTAAATGAATTCCTGAAGAAGGGCTTATGCCTGAAACGTCGATTCTCCTGCTCCTTGGATGCTGCCGGACCTGCTGCGCTTTTCCAGCAACACATTTTTCAGCTCTGATCTCCAGCATCTGCAGTCCTCACTTTCTCCTAATTGTACCTGTCTCTACCACTTCTGGTCGTTCATTCCGTATACACACCACTCTCTATGTGAAAAGGTTGCACCATCCATTTGACACTTTTGGCTAGAGATTGTTGCAAATACTTAGGTCATATCCTTTGCACTGATGTGCTGAGCTCCTCCCTTGTTGAGGATGGGGATATTTCTGGAGCCTGCCACTCTAATGAATTGTTCAATGTCCCATTACTAATCATGACCGAATATGGCAGGACCACAGAACTTAGATTGTTTTGCTATTTAGAGTTCTATTGTTTAACTTCAGAGCACAGGTATAATATTTTGAAGCAGTTGTGTATATAACCTTTATAATATTGAGGTGCAGTGAGCAAATTTTAGGCTGATGAGTGTACAGTTCCAAATGGTGGATTGGTTAAAGTGTGCTGAGACATCACAGGAGATCAGAACTGGAGAGAGCAGAAACCTTATTGATTGGGGAGGACATTCTAAATGTTTTATTGGGAAGCTGGATAAATAGAAATACAATGAATAAAAAAAAGGAAGGTTTCTGAACATTGACAGGAAGAGATTGGGTAGGAGAAGGCTCAATAAATATTAGCAGAGAGCTGATGAGCCAAAGAGCCTGTTTCTGAATTGGAAAATTCCAAGTACCTTCTCCCCACTAACCCAGTTTTACTGGAAGTCAGTGTTTGGTTCTGATTCTGAGGGTGCAGTAAAGTTTCCAAAGACTAACTATATTTCTTAACAAAAAATACAGTTGCTGAAATGAGCATACAAAGCATATTTCACAAATGTAGATCCATAGAATTGTACAGTACAGAAGAGGCCAGTGGGCACATGGAGTCTGTGCTGTCTATGTTACTCTAAGTCTACAATAGCCCCACTTTCCAGCACTTGGCCTGTAGACTTGAATTTTATAACACAACAAGTGCTCATCCAAGTACTTTTCAAAGATGGCGAGGTCTCCCATCTCAACTACCCTTCCAAGCACTGCATTCCTGATTCCAATCACCCTTTAGGTGATTGTTTATTCTGCCAAATCGATTTGAAGCTTCATGCCTTTCTCCTCAAAATTATGTCCCATTGTTATGGATCCTTAAACTAAGGTGTATAGCTGCTTTCTATCCAACCTGTCCATGCCCAGTTGGAGTGGAAGGAGCAACAGCTAGGACCAGTGGCCCGACAGGAATGTAATTTTTAAATATAAAAAACTTGCCTCAGGAGATTCAGGTATATATTTTGGCAGTGGCTGAATCCTGAGACACCACACATGTAGTGTCTCCCAAATGCCCTTCTCCTCTAACCATAAAAAAAGGACTTGTGTGTTGTATCTGCAGCAAATGTTGGTTGCTGGAAGAACTCTGGATCAGAATTGATGATCTGGAATCTGAGCTTCAAACACTGCTGCACATCCAGGAGGGGGAGAGTTACCTGGCTACTTTGTTTCAGGAGACCGTCACACCCGGCAGATTAAGTAATACAAATTCAGTTAGTGATCAGGATCGACAGGGTGTGACTGTAAGTGAGGCAGGTAGGGGGATTCTGAATTCGGGAGTGGAGCAGCCTCAGCCCATGATCTTGTCCAACAGGTATGAGATTTTTGCTCCTTGTATGGATGAGGAAAAGAGCTGTGGACAGGATGAGCCAGCTGACCATGGCACCATGGTGCAGAAGGCCATTCAAGAGGGGGGGAGCAAAAAGACAAGCAATTGTTATAGGGGATTCTATAATTAGGGGGACAGATAGTATTCTTTGTGAGCCAGATCGGGAGTCCCACATGGTTGGTTGTCTGCCTGGTGCTAAGGTGCAGGACATTTCTGACTGGCTTGAAAGGATATTGGAGCGGGAGGGAGAGGATCCAGTTGCTGTGATCCACATTGGCACAAACAACATAGGCAAGGCTAGGAAGGAGGACCTGTTTGGGGAGTATCAAGCACCAGGAAGGAAATTGAAGAACAGGTCCTTGAGGATCATAATCTCTGGATTGCTGCCTGAGCCACGTGCTAATTGGCATAGGGAAAATGAAAATTAGGGAAGGAAACACATGGCTAAGATATTGTGTGGGAAAGAGGGATTCCATTTCATGGGATATTGGCATCAGTTTTGGAACCGGGGCGACCTGTACCCATGGGACGGTCTCCACCTGAACTGATCTGGAACCAGCGTTCTGACGAAAAGGATAAATAGGGTGGTCACTAGGACTTTAAACTTGTGAGTCGGGGGAAAGGGAAAGCGACAGGGAGTATGGAGTCAAGTAGAAAGATAAGCAGCAGGTTAGCAGGTGTGCAGGGTTTAAGTTCAAGGCAGACAAGGAATTAAGCAAACAGGAAGGATAACTTAGGACATACTAATAAAGGTGATGGAAATCATGACGATAAGAAAATTAGCATGAAGGTGCTTTACCCGAATGCTTATGTAATGAGCCAGACTTTATGACAATAGACAATAGAGAACAGGTGCAAGAGTAGGCGATTCGGTCCTTTGAGTAAAAAATGAGGTCTGCAGATGCTGGAGATCACAGCTGCAAATGTGTTGCTGGTCAAAGCACAGCAGGCCAGGCAGCATCTCAGGAATAGAGAATTCGACGTTTCGAGCATAAGCCCTTCATCAGGAATCATGAAGGGCTTATGCTCGAAACGTCGAATTCTCTATTCCTGAGATGCTGCCTGGCCTGCTGTGCTTTGACCAGCAACACATTTGCAGCAGATTCGGTCCTTTGAGCCAGCACTTATAAACAATCTTAAAGTAAGGAAATACTTAGGTGGCAGTGATCCTAATATGGGTTTAGATCAAAGTGGTATTGGAAAAGCACAGCCGGTCAGGCAGCATCCGAGCAGCAGGAAAATCAATGTTTCAGGCAAAAGCCCTTCATCAGGAATGGAGGAAGAAAGCCTCCAGGGTGGAGAGATAAATGGGGGGTTGATGCTGAGGAGAAGGTAGCAATGAGTACAATAGGTGAATGGGCGTGGGGATGGAGAGAATAGCTCTGAGAGGAGGGTGGGGGAAGGTAGCAAAGTGTACAATAGCTGAATGGGGTGGGGATGGAGGTGATACGTAAGGTGTAGGGAGGGGAAATGAGGAAAAGTGGACTTCACCGGTTTCCTCATTTCCCCTCCCCTACCTTACCTCAGTTCCAACCTTCCAGCTCAGCACTGTCCCCATGACCTGTCCTACCTGCCAATCTCCCTTCCCACCATCTGCTCCACTCTCCCCTCTAACCTATCACCTCAATCCCACCCCCATTCACCTATTGTACTCCTTCCCCCATCCTCCTCTCAGACCTATCACCTCCATCTCCATGCCCTATCACCTATTGTACTCTTTGCTACCTTCTCCCCAGCTCCAACCCCCCAGCAAATGTATCACAGAAAAAGAGAGAGCCTATAAAGTGGCCAAGAGCACTGGGAAATCAGAAGATGTGGAAGACTACAAAAACAAATAGGGGATAGCAAAGATAGAAATAAGGATAGAGAGGATCAAACATGAAGCTCAGCAAGCCAGTAATAATAGAAATGATAGTAAAAGTTTGGTAGCCATTACAAAAGGGGAAGTGCTAGAAACTCTAAAAGGTCAAAAAGTTGATAGATCTCCTGGCCCGGATGAGCTGCATCCTAGAGTTCTGAGGGAGGTGGCTGAAGAAATAACAGAGGCGTTGGTTGTAATCTTTCAAAAATCACTGGAGTCAGGGAAGGTCCAGATGATTGGAAAATCGCTGTTGTAACCCCCTTATTCAAAAAAGGATCAAGCCAAAAGAAGGAAAATTACAGGCCAATTAGTGTAACCTTTGTTGTAGGTAAAATTCTAGAATCCGTCGTTTAAGATGAGGTTTCTAAACTCTTGGAAGTACAGGGTCAGATTAGAACAAGTCAGCATGGATTTAGTAAGGGGAGGTCATGCCTGACAAACCGGTTATAATTCTTTGAAGAGGTAGTAAGTAGGTTAGATCAGAGACTTTCAAAAGACCTAGACTTTCAAAAGACTTTTAATAAGGTCCCTCACGGGAGGCTGCTGAGTAAAACGAGGGCCCATGGGTTTCAAGGTGAGCTACTGGCATGGATTGAAGATTGGCTGACAGAAGGCAGAGAGTTGGGATAAAAGGTTCTTTTTCAGAATGGCAGCTAGTGACAAGTGGTGTCCCGCAGGGCTCAGTTTGGGGCTGCAGCTATTCACTTTTTATATTAATGATCTGGATGAAGGGACTGGGGGCATTCTGGTGAAGTTCGCCAATGATACATAGTTAGGCAGATAAGCAGGTAGATCTGAGGAGGTGGGGAAGCTGCAGAAAGATTTACACAGTTTAGGAGAGTGGACCAAGAAATGGCTGATGAAATTCAACGTGAGCAAATGCGAGGAATTGCACTTTGGAGAAAAGAATACAGGCATGGACTATTTTCTAAGTGGTGAGAAAATTCATAAAGTACAAAGGGATCTGGGAGTGCTAGTTCAGGATTCTCTGAAAGGTTGACTTGCAGGTTGAGATGTTTCAATAAGAACAGAGAAGACGGTAAAAGAAGGGGAGGTATGGCATTGTTAGTCAAGGACAGTATTAGGGTGCCAGAAAGGATGTTTGAGGACTCGTCTACTGAGATAGTGTGGATTGAGATTAAAAACAGGAAAGGAGAGGTAACTGTGTTGGGAGCTTTCTATAGGCATCTGACTAGTTCAAGAGATGTAGAGGAAAGGATAGCAAAGATGATTCTCAATTGGAGCAAGTGTAACAGGGTAGTTGTAATGAGGACTTTAACTTTCCAAATATTGGCCAGAAATACGATAGTTTGAGTGCTTTAGATGGGTCAGTTTTTGTCCAATATGTGCAAGACGGTTTCCTGTCACAGTATGTAGACAGGCCAACAAGGGGCGAGGCCACATTGGATTAGGTACTGAGTAATGAACTGGGCCAGATGTTAGATTTGGAGGTAGGTGAACACTTTCGTGATAGTGATCACAATTCCATTATGTTTAGGATTAAGGTGAGAATTATGAATCTTTGTAATTCAGAAGGTGATGAATACTTTGTTGTTGACTAAATTCAAGATAGATTTCAGAAGATTTGGGCAGCATGGTGGCACAGTGGTTAGCACTGCTGCCTCACAGCGCCTGAGACCCGGGTTCAATTCCCGGCTCAGGCGACTGACTGTGTGGGGTTTGCACGTTCTCCCCGTGTCTGCGTGGGTTTCCTCCGGGTGCTCCGGTTTCCTCCCACAGTCCAAAGATGTGCGGGCCAGGTGAATTGGCCATGCTAAATTGCCCGTAGTGTTAGGTAAGGGGTAAATGTAGGGGTATGGGTGGGTTGCGCTTCGGCGGGTCGGTGTGAACTTGTTGGGCCGAAGGGCCTGTTTCCACACTGTAAGTAATCTAATCTAATCTAAAAGATTTTTGAATCTTAAAAAAGGCAAGGAAATGGATATAATGCAGAAATGTTGAAATGGAAAAGTAGACCTGATCCCACTGAATGATGGAGTAAGCTTGAAGGATCAAATTGCCCACTCAAGATCCTGCATCTTTGTTTTTATGTTTTACTTGAACACCCTGGATACATTTGGTAATGCTTGCTTCTATCAGTATATTAGTGCCCAATTTCCATCCCAGTGTTTTGCCTTATTAATTCAGCCAGAAATCTCAGCAGACTCCAAGGTAGACCATGAGCAGAACCACCCACAATTTGAGCATATCTGTTATCAAATCATGCCAGTGAAGAAAATATATTCAGTGAGATAATTTCCTTATTTACTATTTTAATCCCTTAGTATTATTGGTTCCCAAGGATGAGTTTGAAATGATAATTATTTCTGAGAAGTATAGCTAAACATTCCAAAATCATCTTGGGTGCATAGTTAGTTACAGATGACTGATTCAGTTGTAAAGGCAGCCAGGCTGACAATTAGTATTTAAAATAAAATGTTTCCTTATCAGGATTCTGTCACCCTGCCAATAAGTGTATCTTATTGAAATCTCTCCCTCGTAGTCCCAGTTGCATTGTAAATGTGATAGAGAGATACCAAATAGTGCAGGTTCAATTCCTGTACTGCCTGAGGTCACAATGAAATTCCGTGTCTCAATCTCTTTCCTCAGCTGAGGTGTGGTGGCACTCGGGTTAAACTCACCATCAGTTATTTCTGGCATCTTTTGTCCTAAATGGCAGAACACATGCAAATTGTTCAGATACCAAGATGTTGAGTGGCGTCAGGATTGTAGGCAAGTAGGTGTAGATGTTGACATCTGATTCTTCAATGCTTTGGCAGAATTCCAGTACTTGCATTGAATGAATACATAATTCTACATGGAATGCAATAACTTAATACTATCAATTTAATCTTGACTAAATTCAATTTGTGCTGTATTTTTGGAGAGATTTTCACCATGGGGCTTATTGAGTTCTCACCTCCCATACCTTACCAAACTTACCAAACCTAACCCACCCGCTATGACATCCTTCATGTGCAATTCAAGCCTGTTTGGGTGTTATAGTGGCACAGTGGTTCACATTGGAACCACACAACAGCAGGGACCTGGGCTTGATTCCAGCCTTGGGTGACTATCTGTGTGGAGTTTACACCCAGTGTCTGTGTGGGTTCTGTTGGGTGCTATGGTTTTCTCCCAAAATTGAAAATGTGCAGGTTAGGTGGATTAGCTATAGTAAATACAGGGTAATGGTAGCGGTGGTGGGTCTGTGTGGGATGCTGTTTGGAGGGTTGGTGCAGACCCATTGAGCTGAATTACCTCTTTCTGCACTGTAGGGGTTTTATTTTATAATTCTATCCACATCTTACCATGTGCCATTCCCAAAGCAACTCACCACTCAGTGGATATGCTGGTAATCTCCACCAACCCTTGCACATGAACTGTTTTTAAAAGCCCTTTGTTTCCAAACTCATGGACTCATACCAGAGACTGCTCTCAACTTAATCAGGATCCGCTGAGCAAAGACTATCTCATTTGACTTGACTTAGGCCTGCTGACAACCATGATAAGCTTGCTTCTTTTGTGTCTATGCTAAATGACAAGGCAAGACAGAAGTGATATGATCCTGGTATCTTTGACTGAGGATTAAACACAAAAAGGCAAGGCAATCAAGACAAAGATGTTGTAAACATCTAGGTTGGCTCAGAGTTGGGTTAGGGTTAGGGTGTGATATGACCTCAAGGTGCAGCCTTGTCCAGTTCATGAGCTGGGTGTGTGTCTCCAAGAGCACAAGATCATTGCTGCAACATGACAGTGATAGTTGCTAGTTCAGCCCAAGATGCATATTGAAGTGAGAAGCATCCTATATATGAATTGGTGATATATCATGACAGATCTTAGATGCTGGCACATGTCAGATGCCAATGTCCATGGATGTGGGATGTCTGTGGTTGTTGTCAAGATTAGAGTGGTGCTGGAAAAGCACAGCAGGTCAGCCAGCACCTGAGGAGCAGGAAAATCGAAGTTTTGGGTAAAAGCTCTTGAGAATGTTGGTGCTGTATCCAACATAAAGGTCATTCAGAGCATTCAAAAGCATAAAAAGAGCATGACTTCCTCTCAGTATCAAGGTGGGCTTCACTGGACTTCTCTGTCACACATCTTCACATGGCCCAAATTCCTTACATCCATAAAAGTCACAGAGTCATAGAGATGTACGGCACGGAAACAGGCACTTTTGTTCAACTCATCCATGCCGACCAGATATCCCAACCCAATCTAGTCCCACTTGCTAGTCTCCAAACCCTTCCCATTCATAAACCCATCCAGATGCCTTTTAAATGTTGCTATTGTATCAGCCTCCACTACTTTCTCTGGCAGCTCACTCCATACACGTATCAACTCTGATGAAAAACTTGCCCCTCAAGACTCATTTATATCTTTCCCCTCTCACCATAGACCTATGCCTTCCAGTTGTGGACTTCCCCACCACAGGGAAAAGACTTTGTCTATTTATCCTAACCATGTCCCTCATGACTTATAGATCTCTATAAGGTCACCCCTCAGTCTTCAATGCTCCAGGGAAAACAGCCCCAGCCTATTCAATCTCTCCCTGGAGCTCAAATCCTCCAACCCTGGCAACATCCTAGTAAATATTTTCTGAACCCTTTCAAGTTTCACAACATCCTTCCAATGGGAGGGAGACCAGAATTCACAATATTCCAAAAGTAGTCTGACCAGTGTCCTGTTCAGCTGCAACATGACCTCCCAACTCCTGTACTGAATACTCTGACCAATAAAGGAAAGCATACAAAATACCTTCTTCACTATCCTATCTACCTGCGACTGTACTTTCAAGGATCTATGAACCTGCACTCCAAGGTGTCTTTGTTCAGCAACACTTCCTAGGACCTTACTATTAAGTGTATAAGTCCTGCGAAGATTTGCTTTCCTAAAATGCAGCACCTCACATTTATCTGCCACTCTACAGCCCATTGGCCCATCTGATTAAGATTCTGTTGTAATCTAGGATTACCTTCTTCACTGTCCACAACACCTCCAATTTTGGTGTCATCAGTAAACTTACTAATTATACTTCTTATGCTCACATTCTAATCATTTATATAAATGAAAAGTAGTGGACCCAGTACCGATCCTTGTAGCACTTCACTGGTCACAGGCCTCCAGTCTGAAAAACAACCCTCAACCACCCAACCTCTGTCTTCAACCTTTGAGCCAGTTCCGTATCCAAATGGCTAATTCTCCCTGAATTCCATGAGATCTAACCTTGCTAATCAGTCTCCCATGGGGAACCTTGTCAAACACCTTACTATAGTCCATATAGATCACTGAAATATAAATAACAAAAAGCATTTAAAAATGTGACAATTAACAACTCAAGGACAATGATAACATTTTAAAACAAGTGTTACACAGGTATTATGTTCTAAATGGTGTACATTAATATAAAACATAATTTGTACTGAGTAATTACTACCAGACATATATGGATACCTGAAAAGGAAAGTAAAATGAAAAAAGGCATTAAATCATGCCATGTCGCTCTTTTGCTAATCAACATAAAGTAGTGTTATCCATCACTGAAAGCAGTTTCCCTTTATTTACATTCAATATAATTCATGATTTCGAACATCTTCAAATGTCCACCTAACTTTCTCTGTTCTGAGGAAAACAAACTCAGTTACTGCAGCTTCTCCAAATAACTGAAGTTCCTCATCACCAGAACCATTCTAGCAAATCTCTTCACCCTTTCCAAATTCTTGCCATCCTGATGACAAGTCTGCATAAGAACAGGCCAACTCTATCAGTGATGGGTATATGACTTGTAAGTTTTGCAGTGACATATTCCTAACTTTGAAAAGTTAATAAAATATTTAAAAAATCTTTTAAAATGAAATGGGGCTTGATTTTCAATTGTCTGAGTGGGCAGGTTTGGGTGGGTGCATGCATTAAAAATCAACAGCAATAGCGGTTGCCAACATCACTGGAAAGAATGTGATTTTCAGAGTGATAACTGAAAATGAGGGAGCTGGCAAACCGCATGCTTCTGAAGAACAGTTCATTGACTTTTGTGGATCTTATTAAGAGAGTCTGAGGTGTTCAGTTAGACACTGTCAGTTGAGAAACACTGGGAAATTAGGGGGTCTGGGACATGTCAGAGTATGCAACCAAGCAAGAAGCCATGAGTATTAATGATTACAATGTTCAACAGTTGATTGAACTGAAGCACTTAAACTTTGATAGCCATCTAGATAGTGGAATTTGAATCAATAGAAATCCAGATGTGCATCTAGTAGCACTGATTTGCTATTATTGTTGCTAAGAGAATGTATTTATGGTTTGAACTGTTGGATTTCTTGAGAGGGATATGAGGCTGTAGGCATCACTTCAACAACAGAGATGTGAGACAAACCCTTGGCAAATCAATGAATGGCAGGAGGGTGCAATAAAACATAAGCAGGGTACTTTAATGTTACATTTTCAGCAGATATACCCTCCTTATAATGAGGAGAGGGGAGCTAAGAAAAGGGCTGCAAAGGGAAAAAGGTATTCTTCACAAACTTGGGATTACCACCCAAGAGGGAAGTACATGCAAGTGATAGACCATCAACACCATCCATAAGCACAGCCCCTATCTAGACAATTAAATTTAGCCAGGGAGAAAGTGAGGACTGCAGATGCTGGAGCATTCCTGAAGAAGGGCTTACGCCTGAAACGTCGATTCTCCTGTTCCTTGGATGCTGTTTGACCTGCTGCGCTTTTCCAGCAACACATTTTCAGAATTAGATTTAGCCACCTGAATTCTAATCCACAACGAATTGATGTTTTGTGAACCCCACAGTAGTCCTTGACCTGCAACTATCAAAAACACCGTGGCACTGAATTTGTACGAATCAGATGTTCCAGGGATCAGCTACAGCTTAATTATAAAGAGAGGCTGGATAAGCTTTGTATTAGATTGGATTAGATTACTTATAGTGTGGAAACAGGCCCTTCAGCCCAACAAGTCCACACCGACCCGCCAAAGTGCAACCCACCCATACCCCTAACATTTACCCCTTACCTAACACTAGGGGCAATTTAGCATGGCCAATTCACCTGACCCGCACATCTTTGGATTATGGGAGGAAACCGGAGCACCCGGAGGAAACCCACGCAGACACGGGGAGAATGTGCAAACTCCGCACGGTCAGTCGCCTGAGTCGGGAATTGAACCCGGGTCTCAGGCGCTGTGAGGTAGCAGTGCTAACCACTGTGCCACTGTGCCGCCCACTGCCACCGTGCCTTAACCTTGGAGCAGAGATGGTTGAAGGTATGCCCATTGAGGTGTATTAGATTATGAGGGGCATGGACAGGGTGGATAGAAAGCAGCTATTCTTCTTCAATAACAAGGGGTCTAATTTTAAGGTGAAAGGTAGAGGTCTAGAGAGAATTAGAAGATCAGTTTTTTTCACCAAGAGGATGGTGGAAATCTGGAATGTATTGCCTGGACGGAAGTGGAGATGGAAACATTCAGGACTTTTTGAAAGTACTTGAAATGTCATAACTTCCCAAACTCCAGCCAAGTGCTGAAAAATGGAAGTACTGCAAAGTGGAAGTACTTAGATTTTGTCAGTGAATACATGATGGGCCAAAAGGCTTCTTCTGGTCTGTCTAGCTCTATGATACAAACTTTTGTGAACCTTGCATATATTAAAGCTGATCTTTCTCTGCATCTTCTCTGTAGCTGTAATAGCTCTGCATTCTGTTCTATTACTCTGCTGTACTTATGGGAGGTATGATTTGCCTGGAAAGTATGCAAACAATACTTTTCACTGTATCTCGGTACATGTGACAATAATAAATCAAACCAAATCAAAAACCTATCCTGTGTAAAGAATGTGCCCTTTTATTTTTGTATTGCTTTTTATTTGAAGAACGAACTGAGAAAAACAAAATATTCCAAAAACCAGGGTTTGCAACATTGCTTCATGTTTAAAAATAAGTTACTTGATAAATCATTGTGAACACTGTTTGTCCCTAGCTATGGGTTTCAGCAGTGGTTGCAGATGATCTGAAACTGAAGGGCTGCGTACATCAGAGCTTTGGTTAGCAACAGAGGATTGCTTCCGGGATTAGTGATCAGTTACCAATAACACAGGTCATCTGCCTTTCAACATTTATATGATCAGTGCTCGGATAGCTGAACAGTTGCTGGTCAATGTGCTCTGTCAACCAGGGTCTGAAAGTCAAGTAAGTTGGGGAATCTTTGCATTGCTTTTAAAATTTTTAATTTTTGTGTCAACACCAAGAACATCCGAGCTTGATTTACAGTGTGTTATCCCAGTGAGTCATTAAAATATAAATACAATGAATTTGGATGCAGGTTTGCAAAAGAAAAGCCTTTTGGAATCTCTGAAATCATGCCTCAATCAGTAAGATGATATCTTACAAATGTACTGAAATTCTTTAGGGAAACAATTTAATTGATTAATTGTCAGAATGCAAGAGAAAGATTGGCATACAAGAAAGAGAAACATCCAGAAACAAAGCAAATAGAAACAGAGGGCTTAATCTTACTTTTTAATGGCTAAGTCCAAGGTGTATTGAGTTCTTTGGAAGGTGTGTCACAATGAGGCTTAACATTTCTCTTGCCATATTTTACCAAACTCACTGACTTAATTAACTACCCTACCTTATTTCTCACACCCAAGTTTCTGTCCTTAATAAAAATTACTACTTATTACATGTAACTAAACTCAATGCTCTAAGAGCTATGAACCATTAGAATATAATTTTAATAGCTAAAGCTCTAATGCCCTTATCAGGTCCCCCTCTCAAACCGCACAAGTATACTATACACACACAGAGGTAGACGCAATGGACAGAGGGAAAGGGCTGGGAACACAGTTCAATGGATCCTGTTCACAGAGTTGTTGAGATTATTCTTGTGTTGGTCAAAGTCTTTCAGTTATAAAGAGTCTCTGATTTATTAATTAGTTTACAGCAACTGCTGAAGGAAAAATAAACGGGTTTTCTTCAGGCTTAAACTAGCTTTTACTGCAGGGAACATAGACAGCTCCTCAACTCGAGAAGTCTGTTGCTTCTAATGAACTTGCTGATAGCCCCAAGCAGTTCAGCTACCTCAGAACCAATCATCTTGTTGGCAGGCAGAGGCTTTTGTCATCGATATCTGGTCATTAGCCCACAAACCTACCAATCAAAGCTCCATCTGTAGCTAACCCCTTAGCTTTGAATGGTCTGCAAACCACAACACCACTCAAATAAGTAGCTATTGTAAACATTATTTACGATGATTGTCAGGTTACTTGCTTTCCAATCACACAGAAATCCTTAGTTTTAAAGCAGCCTTTTACATGTTTCTGTCCATAATAAATAGTATGGGAAAAAAGAGTGTCATTTGAATGAGTTAATGATATGGTGCCTATCCATGTTTTGGAGTTTGTCTTGGTGTGTGGGAAGGGGTGGGTAGCAGAACCTGACTGGCATGTCTCCAAGACTGCAATAGGTTTTATTAAAATAGGTTTTCTTATATCTAGGCCAGAGATTGATTGATTACCCTGACACCCAGAGTGATTAGTGAGCAGTTCAACTTCATGAAATGAAAGGGGAAGAAGTATTCTACTCAATCCTAACCTTTTATTAGAACTGGAGTGATATAAGTCTCCTGGTTTTATAATTGCTGTGATTTAAGTGTGTACTTAATGATTACTTAAATCAGTTATGAAGGGGTGCTAACTTACTTGGTTTGTGTATCTCAGTTCTCACAACACAACTTGAGTTGTAGAGAGTCATAGACAGACCCTTCAGCCCAAACTGGTTCATGTCAACCAAAATGTCGATCCATGGAAACCCCATTTTCCTGCACTTATCCTTCTAAATCTTTCCTATTCGTGTATTTGTCCAAATGCCTTTTACATGTTGTTCACGTATCCACCTCAACCACTTCCGTTGGCAGCTCATTCTATATGCGTACCACCCTCTGTGTAAAAAAGTTGCCCCTCATGTTCCCTTTTATTCTTTCCCCTCTAACCTTAAAGTGATGCCTTCTTGTCCTCAATTCCCCAACCCTGGGAAAATGACTGAGTGCCACTTAAGATCTTACACATTTCTGTAAATTCCCCCCTCATTCTCCTATGCTCTAAAGAAAAAAGTCCTAGATTGTACAACTTCTCCCCATAACTCAGAATCTTGAATACTGGGAACATCCATGCAAATTTCTTCTGCACTCTTTCCAGTTTAATAACATCCTTCCTATACAGGAAGGTGACCAAAACTGGACACAAGACTCCAAGTGTGGTTTCACCAAAGTCTTCTATAACTGCAACACAACTTCCCAACTTCTATATTCAGTGCCCTGACTGATGAAGGCCAGTGTTTCAAAAGTCTTCTTCATGATGTCTACCATGACTCCACTTTCAGAGAACCGTGCACCTGAACTCTGTCCCTCTGTTTCACTACACTCATTAAGGTCCTACAATTCACCATGAAACACCATGAAACACCATGAAATTTGGTTTTCCAAAATGTAAGATCTCACACTCCATTTGCCAATTCTCAGCCCACTTCCCCAGCTGATCCAAGATCCTGATGCAAACTCTGACAACGTTCCTCACTGTCCAAGATGCTGCCTATTTTAGTGTCATCTGCAAACTTACTAATCATGCTTTGCACATTCTCATCCAAATCATTGGGATAGATAACAAACAGCAAAGGGCCCAGCACCGACCCCGAGGCACTCCACTAGTTACAGGTCTCTAGTCCGACAAGCATCCTTCCACTATTACCCTCTGCTCCCTACGGTCAAGCCAATTGGGTATCCAATTTGCCAGCTTCTCCTGGATTCTATGTGATCTAACCTTCCAGACCAGTAAAAAATGAGGTCTGCAGATGCTGGAGATCACAGCTGAAAATGTGTTGCTGGTCAAAGCACAGCAGGCCAGGCAGCATCTCAGGAATAGAGAATTCAACGTTTCGAGCATAAGCCCTTCATCAGGAAAGGCTTATGCTTGAAACGTCGAATTCTCTATTCCTGAGATGCTGCCTGGCCTGCTGTGCTTTGACCAGCAACACATTTTCAGCTGTAACCTTCCAGACCAGCCTACCATGTGGAACCTTATCAAAGGCCTGGTTGAAATCCATACAGACTACATCTACTGCCCTGCATTCATCAATCTTCCTGGTCACTTCATCAAAGAAAAAATTGTGAGGCATGATTTCTCATGCACAAAGCCATGCTGACTACTCCTAATCTAACACATATATATTTTATCTCTCAGAATCTTCTCAAGTGACTTACCTCCCACCGATGTTAAGCTTACTGGTCTATAGTTCCCTGTTTTACTTGGCATCCCTTCTTGAATAAGGGCACACCATTTGCTCATTCTAGTCTTCCGGGACCTCACCCGTGGCGAACGATGATGCACAAAAATATCAGCGAGAGCCCTTGCAATTTCTTCTCCAGCCTCTTAAATGGTTCTTGGATATATCTGGTCAGGATCAGAAAATCTATCTACCTTCATACATTTTGATACATTCAACACTCCTCTACTGTGATAAGGACTGTCCCCTAGATATTACCGCTAAGTTCCCAAGTCTTCCTGTCTTTTTCCACAGTAAACACATAAGAGATATATTCATTGAGCAACTCTATTGCTCCTGAACATTCCATAATCTCCCTGCATATTTGCTCCTCCAATTCCCATTGAGTATCTGAGGGTCTATAGTACAGTTACTTCATCTCTGACTACTGTTGTGATACCTTATTCAAAACTGCAACTTCCCCTCCCCTCTTTCCACTACCTCTGTCCTGCCTAAAGCACCTATACCCTGGCACATTAAGCTGCCAATCCTGTCCCTCCTTTATCCATGTTTCTGAATTGGCTATAACATCTCATTTCCATGTACCTATCCATGCCCTGGGTTCATCAGCCTTACCTCTCAAGAATTTTTCCATTGAAATAGATTACAACTATTGCAATTCACCAAATATTCTGCGCATCCAGTATTACTCCAAAGATATGACAAGGACATATGTTGTAGAGCATGTTTTAGAATTGCAAATATTTTTCCTTGAACATACTGAGTGACCAACACTGTTTTGATGGAAAACCACTAAAATATTGGTATGTTAATGTTGAATGCCTGCTCAATTTCTCCTTCACTCATGGTAATTAACTTGAATATCTAATGTAACTCCAGAGGAAATCTAACATCTGGCACTCTCTTATACTTCAATATTCTGCTGAGTGTCTAAACACAAGGGGTCAGTTTTTCCGAGGAACAGCATTCTCATCCAGATAGCTACTGTGACCTTCTTTGTCTGAAGATTGACCTGCTGAGTTTTACCAACAATTTCTGTTTTTGTTTCTGATTTCAACCATCTGCATTTTGGGGTTTTTTACTTAGGGTGCCAAGTAAGTAGAATGCCAGCTAGGAAGGATATCAGGGGTAGAATGCCATACAAATATGAGAATAATGCAAAGTTAGTATTGATTTGGAGGGTGTAGTTAGTAGGTAGGGTGCCAGCTATGAAGATGGTAAGATGCCAGGTGGAAGATGCGAGATGGACAGGCAGTAGAGTGCCAGATAAGTCATATGCCACTTGAATAGGATGGTCAGCCTGTAAGAGAGCAATGTAAGTGATGCAGTGTTTAGATAAGTTGGTATGGATTGGAGAAATGGGGTCTGCTTCAGTCCAGTTGGGTGGACTTTGGGAGTCTTTGAGTCTGGTGGGGGCAGAGGTCAGTCTAGCAAGGGAGTGGGGGAATTGGGTGGAGGTTGCCTGGTTCAAGCCAACACAAAGTGGCATCAGGGTACCGGGTTGGATCTAGGGGTGGGGTTGGGGTGCTGTCAGGTCAGGGTCTGGCAAGGATGCTTTTGGACTGTGCCTGGGAGATGCAATTGGTGGATACTCAGGAGTTAGACGCCATATTTCATAGTCTAACTTCGAACTTTTACAAAGTAAGCATTTTACTTAATTTTATTGAAACCCTTAAAAGTCTGTCACTTAAATTGGAGATTTCTGCAGAGTTCCCAGTGGAGTATGTTTTGATGGGGATTTGGCAGGGTCCTATAACCAGCTCCTATCTATGCTGGCAAACGGAATGTCTGCCCATAGGGAAGTTCAGGCCTAGATGTGAGCAAAAGACAGTGATTACAGTCGTTACAGGGTAGTAAGATCAAAATATACCATGCAAGGAATATGCACCCAGTAGCTCTTCTCTTACACTCCTAATGTGCATTCTTCTGTCAGTTAACTAAGAAATTTGCAAATATTGTTGGGACCCAGATATAGCAGAGGGAAAACAAAGCATTAATAAACGATAGTCTTCACTCAATAAACCCTGCAGAAGGATGTCTCAGCTTGATGCCAGCTAACGTTGAAATTGGAGGGCATTATGCACATATAGATTGTTCTTCTGGTGCAGAATTGAGGGACTGGGGTGTTGGTGATCCTGACATTCTGGGGCTTATGATTCGGATATGATCTTATTTGCACAGAGATCAGTAGAATTCCCCTGTTGTTACGCAAATGTATGGGTTCAGTCGTATTGGTGTAGTTTATAGTTAGTATTGCAATGACCCATTTGTAACAATGAGCATAAATAATGTACACCACCACCACTAAGAAAAAGGCCATTGCCAGTGTGGGCACAAACTTGGAATTCCTTTTGAGATCAAAGTCATAATTCCTGATGAAAGATTATGCCTGGAATGTCTGTTCTTTTGCGCCCCGGATGCTGCCTAACACGCTGTGCTTTTCCAGCATCACACTCTCGACTGGGACTTCCATTATCTGCAGTACTCACTTTCTCCAAAGTCATAATTCAGTCTGGTTAATCAAATTACATCAATGACTAATTGACAATCTGGTTAAATTGGTTTCTGTTACAGATACAATGTTACCAAAGAAGTGTAATGCAGTGGGCATTGATCCACGCAGCAATAAGGCAGTTATGCAATCAGTTATGAATGTGGACTAACATGAGCATATTGCTTCAGGGGTTACGGTTATGCATGGAGAGTGAAGAGGGAATTTGAAACTATCTAGAGGATGAGGACAGACTTTAGGAAGATTTATTTCATGCCAAATGTTTTGCATCAGAGTATTTAGCCGTCGGAAGTACTTGAGGTAATGTCCACTGCATTTTAAGGGAGAATGTGGATAAACCATTAAGGGAGAGCCAATGGTTAGTTACAAAGAATGTATAGAAAAAAATTAATTATGAATTGATCAAACAAAAAGCCAACAAAACTTTCCCCTCCATGACATGGCATAGACAATGATGAGGATGTTGGAGTACAAAATATTGGGGACTGTGACTGGGAAGGGGCAGGGAGATGGTGGGGTCTGTGACTGGGAGGGATATGGTCGGGGTCGTGACTGGGAGGGGGCAGGGAGATGATGGGGACCGTGACTGGGAGGGGGCAGGGAGATGATGGGGACCGTGACTGGGAGGGGGCCGGGAGATGGTGGGGACCGTGACTGGGAGGGGGCCGGGAGATGGTGGGGACCGTGACTGGGAGGGCAGGGAGATGGTGGGGACTGTGACTGGGAGAGGACCGTGTCGAGGTATTGAGAGATGAGTTCGGTGGGGCAGGAGCAGGCTGAGACAATGGGTCGGCCAGGGCAGGCAGGTTTGTGGATTTTGGGCAGGAGGTAGAAACGGGCGGTGCGGGGTTGTGGGACTATGAGGTTGGAGGCGGTGGATGGGAGATCCCCTGAGGTGATGAGGTCCTGGATGGTCTGGGAGATGATGGTTTGGTGGTGGGAGGTGGGGTCATGGTCAAGGGGGCGATAAGAGGAGGCGTCCGCGAGCTGGCGTTTGGCCTCAGCAGTATAAAGGTCAGTGCGCCAAACTACCACCGCGCCTCCCTTGTCTGCGGGTTTGATGGTGAGGTTGGGATTGGAGCGGAGGGAGTGGAGGGCTGCACGTTCTGAGGGTGAGAGGTTGGAGTGGGTGAGAGGGGTGGACAGGTTGAGTCGGTTAATGTCACGGCGGCAGTTGGCTATAAAGAGGTCGAGGGCGGGTAGGAGGCCAGCACGGGGTGTCCAGGTGGGTGGGGTGTGTTGGAGGCGGGAGAAGGGGTCGTCAGAGGGTGGGCGGGAGTCTTGGTTGTGAAAGTAGGCACGGAGGCGAAGGCGGCGGAAGAATTGTTCAATATCTCAGCGCGTGTTGAACTCATTAATCCGAGGGCGTAGGGGAATGAAGGTGAGGCCCCTGCTGAGACTGATCTTTCATCCTCAGAGAGGGGGAGATCTGGAGGGATGGTGAAAATCCGGCATGGTTGGGAGCTAGGACCTGGTGTGGGACTGGAGCTGGGGCTGGGGGCGGGGTTAGGGCGGGGACAGAGATCGAAGTAGGGGCGGAGTTAGACGTGACGTTGCTCGATGTGGGAGCGGAGTCAAGCGTGGGGGCGGGGTCATGCGTCGTGATGGAAGTAAGCGTAGGGGCGGGGTTACATGTGGCGAAAGTCGGTGTGGGGGCGGGGTTATGCGTGGTGACGAAGGTTTGCGTGGGGGCGGGGTTACGTGAAGTGACGAAAGTCGGTGTGGGGGCGGGGTTATGCGTGGTGACGAAGGTTTGCGTGGGGGCGGGGTTACGTGAAGTGACGAAAGACGGCGTGGGGGCGGGGAAACCTGAGGATTTGTGCTCCTGCAGGTTAGTGATGTCAGTGGGGGCGGAAGTGGCTGCGCCGACGGCAACCGGAGGGGCGGAAATGGTTGCGGCGACGGAGGAATGGTGGCCATTCCCAGTAGCCGCGTGGGTTGTCGGTCCGTCGGCGATCGTGGAAGCGGTTGTCTGTGCGGTGGTCACCGGGACAGTTGTTGGGGCGGCGATCGCGGGGGCTCCGAGGTCGGTGGGGGCGGAAGTGACGTCACGGTCGGCGGCGGCCTTTGGTGCCGCAGGCGCTGTGGAGGCCACATGTGTAATGGCGTCCGACAGGCCTATAGAAGATTCTGGAATAGTTGAGGAGCCACGAGTGTGGGGGTAAGTACATGAAAGTTTTTGGTACTTACTGTCTTTAATCTCTGATATGGCTAGGAAGAACTGTTTGTTGAGTTTGTGGATTCTTCTGTAGATGAAGAACAGCAGGGGTCCTTTGCAGGTCTGTGAGAGTGTTGTCCTGAGCTGGGGTAGGGCTGATTGCAGAGAGTGTAAGTGGCGACGCATGGCTGCAAGGGTGGAGCGGAGGATCCGGAGGGAGGTCTGTTGCTGGAGGCTTCGGATTTGTTGTAGGTACAGGTTGTCCTGGTTGGGTCCAAATTTTGTTGGTTGGAATGTAGTTCGGAGTCCGTGTGGGATCAGTCGGTTCCGTAGACAGGTGCTGAGGAAGGAGATGTGGCTGTGGTAACAAGTTTGTTTGAGAACGTGGCTGAAGAGTTTCTGTGCAGAGGAGATGACCTGGGGGGTGCAGTGAGAGAGAGACTCACTGAAATCCTTGTAGAGGGAGGAAGAGAGCTTCTTCAAGGAAGGCATCCTTGCAAGGGGATTTTTACTTAATTATGTGATCTGCCTGTATTGCTCGTAAGACAAAGCTTTTCTCTATGCCTTGGTACACATGACAATAAATTCAATTCAATTTGGTAGTGATGGTGATGGTGGTTCTTGGTAGAGTAGTTGGGAGGGTTTAAATTAATGTGGCACACCATAGGAACCATAGGCTTAGGGCGGTAGATGCAGAAATTAAAGGAGAGGTAGAAACCAAGGCAAACATGACTAAGAGTAAGAGGCAGGGAAACACTGCTGAAAACAACAAAGGTGGTCTGAAATGCATGTGATTCAATGCAAGAATCATAATAGGCAAGGTAGATGAACTTAGAGGTTTGATTAGTACTTACAACTGTGATATTATTATGATTACGGAGATTTGGCTGAAAGAGGGAAAGGACTGTTTACCGAATGTCCTAGGGTTTAGATGTTTTGGGTTTGATTGTAAAAGGGATGGAGGAGTTGCGTTACAGGATAAAAGTCTCATAGCTGTACTGAAGGAGGATACATCTGAGGACTCGTGTAGTGAGAAAATATTTGATTTATTTAGATTAGATTCCCTACAGCGTGGAAACAGGTCCTTTAGCCCAACAAATCTACACCAACCCTCCAAAGAGTAATCCACCCAGACCCATTTCCTTCTGACTAACACACCTTATCCTATGGCCAATTCACCTGTACATCTTTGGAGTGTAGGAGGAGACTGGAGCAAACCCGCACAGACACAGGGAGAATGTGCAAACTCCACACAGACAGTCTGTCCGAGGCTGGAATCAAACCTGGGACCCTGCTGCTGTGAGTCAGCAGTGCTAACCACTGGGCCATTTATTGTCATGCTTACCCTAAGCACAGTGAAAAGCTTTGCTTACAAGCAATACACGCTGATCATCATAAGCAAGGATGTACAGACCATATGGTTGAAAAAAACGTAGAAGCACAGGTTACATCGTACAGGGTGTGCGCAAGGCAAGATCAATATTAGCAAGATCAGCATTCTTTGAAGTTAGAGAATCCATGCATCAGTCTTACAACGACCAATAAAAAATTGTTCCTGAACCTGCTGGTGAGTGTGTTCAAGCTTCTGAGTCTTTTGCCTGAAAGAAAAAGTTGTAGGAGAGCATTCCTGGGGTGCGATGGGCCTTTTATGATGTTGGCAGCCTTTCCGCGGCAATGAGCCGTGTAAGTGGAGTCCATGCATCGAAGGTTGGCCTCTGTGATGGTCTGCGCTGTGCATGCAACCTTCTGTAGTTTCTTAGGGTCCTGGGCAGATTAGTTGCCATACCAGGCCATTATGCACCTTGGATGCTGCCTGACCTGCTGCGCTTTTCCAGCAACACATTTTCAGCTCATTATGCACCCGCAAATATGCTTTCAATGGTGCATTTGTAAAAGTTGGTGGGGCGATCGTTCGAAATTTGGCAACACAGTTGTAGGTGTACAAGGAGTGCAGTAGGAGGCTGAAGACACATCCTTGGGGGGCTCCAGTGTTTGAGTGTTATTGTGGAGGGGTTCCGTTTTTCTATCTTCACTAATTGTGGGTCAGAAAGCTGAGGATCCAGTTGCAGAGGGTGGAGCCAAGACCAAGAGCTACAACTCAGGAATAGCAAAGGTAAAATCACAATGCTAGGGGTATACTACAGGCCTTTCAACAGCCAGGGGGAGTTAGAGGAGAGGATACGTAGACAGATTTTGGAAAGAAGTAAAAATTGCAGGGTTGTTGTGGTCGGTCATTTTTAACTTGCCCTATATTGACTCAGACTTATTTTGTGCTAGAGGCTTGGATGGGGCAGAATTTGTTAGGACTATTCAGGAGGGTTTCTTGACACAGGATATAAACAGTCCAACCAGGGAAGGGGTTATACTGGACCCAGTTCTGGGAAATGAGCCCAGCCAGGTGAATGAAGGCTCAGCGTAGGAGCATTTTGCAAATAGAGACCATAATACTGTGAGTTTTAAGATATTCATAGATAGGAATAAAAGCAGTCCTCGGGTGAAGATGTTTAATTGGGGAAGGTGAACCACAGCAATATTAGATGTAGATGTTTCGAGTTTAATAGAAAGAGATGTGAAAGGGGTGGAGGAAGCGGAGAATATTGATTGAAGCTGGCTATGTTTGAGGGTAGATCCATATTGGATGTGTGGGAGTATTTCAAACGATAGTTAATAAGAGTTCAGGAGCGGCACACTCCTGCGAGAAAGAAGCAGGGGTACAACAAGTTATGTGGACATTGGGTAACCAGGGATGTTATGACCTTGGTTAAGTAGAAAAAGGAAGCATATATAAAGTCAGGAAGGATAGGACCTGACAAAGCTGTTGAAGTATATAAGGAAAGTAGGAAAGAACTTAAACAAGGAATTAGAAGGGCTAAGAGGGATCATGAAAAGTCATTAGCAAAGAGGATTAAAGAAAATCCCAAGGCCTTTTGTACATATATAAAAGCAAGAGGGTAGCCAGGGAAAGGATTGACCCACTCAAGGACAAAGGTCTATTTGTGGAGCCAGAAGAGGTATATGAAGTCTGAAAAGAATACTTTGTATCACTATTCACCAAAGAGAAGGAATTAGTGGAGGATGATCTCAGGGAAGGGAGTGTCGAATTTCTAAGCCAAATTGCTAGTAAAAAGGACGAGGTGTTGTGCATCTTAAAAAGTATTGAAGTAGATATGTCCCTAGATCCTCATGGGATCTATCCCAGAATGTTGAGAGAGGAAAGAGAACAAATTGTTGAAGCATTAGCAGACAACTTTGTATCCTCTTTGGCCATGGGTAAGGTTCCAGACAACTGGAGAAAAGTCAATGTTGTCCCATTGTTTAAAAAGGGTACCAGGGATAATCCAGGAAATTACAGGCCTGTGAGCCTTACGTCGGTGGTAAGGAAATTATTGGAAAAGATTCTCAGGGACAAGATCTGTACACATTTAAAAGCAAATGGCCTTATTAGCGATAGATATCATGGTTTTGTCCGGGGAGGATTTAGCCTCAGTAACTTGATTGAGGTTTTCAAGGAGGTGACGAAGATGATTGAGGGAAAGGTGGTTGGTATTGTCTACCTCGACTTCAGTAAAACCTTCGACAAGACCCCTCATGGCAGACTGGTATAAAAGGTGGAGTCACATGGTATCAGGGGTGAGCTGGAAAGATGGATACAGAATTGGCTTAGTCATAGGAGAGAAAGGATAGTGGTGGAAGGATGCTTTTCGGAATGGAGAGTCATGACTAATGGTGTTCCATCGGGATCAGTGCTGGGACCTCTGCTGTTTGCGGTCAACATAAATGATTTGGAAGAAAATGTAGCTGGTCTAATTAATAAGTTTGTGGATGATAAAAGATTAGTGGAATTGTGGGTAGTCGGGGGGGTTAAGAGGATTGTCAGAGGATACAGCAGGATATAATCTTCGAGTAAAAAATGAGGTCTGCAGATGCTGGAGATCACAGCTGCAAATGTGTTGCTGGTCAAAGCACAGCAGGTTAGGCAGCATCTCAGGAATAGAGAATTCGACGTTTCGAGCATAAGCCCTTCATCAGGAATTCCTGATGAAGGGCTTATGCTCGAAACGTCGAATTCTCTATTCCTGAGATGCTGCCTAACCTGCTGTGCTTTGACCAGCAACACATTTACAGCAGGATATAGATCAGTTGGAGGTGTGAGCAGAAACTTGGTTGGAGTTTAATCCTGACAAATGTGGGGTGATACATTTTTTGCAAGGTCAAGTACAGGTGAAAATTAGTTAAAAATCACATAACATCAGGTTATAGTCCAACAAGTTTATTTCAGAACAGTAGTTTTTGGACTGCTGCTCCTTCACCAGGTGAGTGGAGAATAAGATTCTAAGACACAGAATTTGTAGCAAAAGTTTACAGTGTGATGTAACTGAAATTATATATTGAAGAAGACTCAGATTGTTTGTTAAGTCTCTCATCTTTTAGAATGACAATGTAGGTTTCAGTTCTTTCATATGTAAATCGCAAAACATTTTTAAAAAGTTACCGTCTCAAGTGCACTTTAACAATTGGTGTCATGTCAGCCCAGATAAGCTATTGAAAGTGTCAACTCCCTTTGAGGCTGTCTGTGCCAGAATGTTCAGACTGATTCTAATCTAAAAAAACGGTTTTGCAGAATCCTACATGTATTCATGCAGTTTTTGAGGAAAGTAAAATGTACTTACACTATTACATTTTCATCCACATGTTTATCCAAAGACCATTTAAATGCCCTTAATATTGGCGAGTCTACTACTGTTGCAGGTAATGCATTCCATGCCCCTACTACTCTGAGTAAAGAAACTACCTCTGATATCTGTTCTATATCTATCGCTAACATTCTTATTTTTACAAAAGCAAAATACTGAAGTTGCTGGATGTCTGAAATAAGAACAAAATGTGCTGGAAATACTCAGCATGTTAGGCAGAATCTACGTAAACATTTTTGGTCAATGACCTTTCACCACAACCAACTTAAGACGGGAGTACAGTAATTATACAGTGAATGGCAGAATCCTTAGGAGTATTGACATGGAGAGAGATCTGGGTGTGCAGGACCACAGATCACTGAAGGCAGCAGTGCAGGTTGATTAGGTAGTGGAAAAGGCCTGTATAATACTTGCCTTCATTTGAAGTGGCATTGCGTATAAGGATAGGCAAGTTATGCTGCAGATTTATGGAACTTTAGTTAAACCATGCTTGGAATATGCATAAAGTGCTGCTGACAAGACTATCAGAAGGATGTGGATGCTTTGGAGAGGGTACAGGAAAGGTTTACCAGGATGTTGCCCATGTGATGATGCTGCCCCTTTAACAAGGTTATGTTGTTCTTGTTTATTTGTGAAGGCAGAGGTGCTGATTTATCTGGAAATAGTTATTTTGAACAATGGCTGAGGGGTGGCCAGTTCTCTTGGTTCAAGTTTTTTTCTAATTTGGTTTAGTTTTGGCTTTGAAGAACAGTTGGCTAGATGGGTTTGTTTTCACTGGAACGCAGGAGGTTGAGAGGCACCCTGACAGAAGTTTATAAGTCTGTGAATGGCATGGATAGAGTGGAAAGTATGAGGCTTTTTCCTGGGATGAAAGGGTCAATTACTAGGGAACACACGTTCAAGGTGCCGGAGGGGTGGGGGAAATTCAAAAGAGATCTGCAAGGCAAGTTTTTCACTCAGAGGTGATGAGTTCCTGGAACGTGATGTCAGAGGAGATAGTGGAAGCAGACACAATAGCAGCATTCAAGAAATGCCTCGATGAATAGGAAGGGAATAGAGGGATACAGGATCCTATAAGTGAAGACTGTTTTAGTATGGAAGCATAAAATGCATCAGCACAGGCTTGGAGGGCTGAAGAGGCTGTTTCTGCGCTGTATTTTTCTTTGTTCTTTGAGATATTGTTCCTCCTGTTTGCGCTGTGATTTGTTGGAACACTACAGTATGCCAAGTGAGCATGCAAGCAGGATGCTGTGTTAAAATGACTGGCTAGAAGAAAGTTTGGGTCATGGACCAGAGGTGTTCAGGGGTAAAAATTAACCTAAAACAAATAGAAGTCTGGAAAGCGCTCATTCAAAAGATTGTAAATTCAGTAGCCTCATTAATTTTCAGCACAAAATACATAAAACATAATGGATGAACGTTGGGTTGGTGGAGATGAAGTAATTGAATGCCAAAAAAAGTTGCAAGGAGCTAAATTGGTTTACTCCTATTCTTACATTTCAGGCACTCCTCTGTACCCAGTAGTCACAATTTTCTTGGCAACAGTTTGGAAGGAAGTGTCTTGCTTGCTGACTTGGACATGTTATGGAAAAACTGTAAAATAAAGATGTATAAAGCAAATTAAACATTTAAAAATAATCCAAGGCATTCTCAAGTTTTGACAGACTTGTGGTTTTGCCATAATTGTCTTAATTTTGTTTGGAAACCAAAACAGAATAAAAGAAAAAATTTTGGAGCTAACATTTATTCTGTATGAGCATCGTATATTTCCAGAGAGAACTGCTTCGTCTCACTAGCTGGGTGTAGCAGCTCATGTTGCATAGCCCAACCTACGCTTCAAGGATTTTAGCAAGGTTACCAAAGCAAAGACTGAATGGCATTTCAAGCGTGCAAGCTTATTTTATATCCTGTAAGTGCTCTTATGGTTCCCTCTAAACTGAACAGGAATAGTTAAAACAAATGCAAACTTTATGTTTCATAGTAACATTACATTTGTGGTGGAATTACAGGACACAATAAAGAACTGTGAAAAACAAGTTTTCTTTCAATTAGGAGTGAGGCATCTGATCTTTCTCACTCAAGGAATCAATTCTGCCATTGCTATTTATTTATGTCCAGAGTTTGAATCTACAGAACATAAAACATTACAGCACAGTACAGGCCTTCCGGCCTTCGATGTTGCACTGACCTGTCTGAACCAATCTGAAGCCCATCTATCTTACACTATTATATTTTCATCCACATGTTTATCCAATGACCATTTAAATGCCCTTAACATTGGCGAGTCTACTACTGTTGCAAACAGTACATTCCATGACCCTACTACTCTCTGAGTAAAGAAGCTACCTCTGATATCTGTTCTATATCAATCGCTAACATTTTTACAAAAGCAAAATACGAAGTTGCTGGATGTCTGAAATAAGAACAAAATATACTGGAAATACTGAGCATGTTAGGCAGCATCTATGTAAACGTTTCTGGTTGATGACCTTTCACCAGAACCTTAGACAGGAGTACAGTAAGAGTTTCAATCCCCTAAAAGTTGGCAGGAAACAAAGCTCTGTGGCTGGTGGAGGGAAGGGGCGATTGAACAACAAAAAAATTCATGATAAGACAAAGAGTGGCAATGGATAGTTTGGAAAAATGAAGGTTCTGTCAACATGGGATATGAGTTGCATATAAAAACACACCTGAATGCCAATATGAAAGGTTGAAGAAAACAAACCAGATCAAAAACAAAGATGGAGGCTGGGGTTATTATCAAAGCTTGTTGAAAATCTAAAATAAAACAAAAAGAAAATGAAGAAACTTAGGTATGACGGTATCTATGGAGGCAAACATTCCATCCTTCCCTACATTCACCAACTGATTTCAGATCCTTCCTCAAATTCTCTGTCTCCATTCTTGGAGGTGGAGCTATCAAGTAATGTCCATTACTAACTCTCAGACTCCGACAGCTACCTCGACTGCTTCCTCACATCCATTTTCATGACACCAATTTTTTACACCAGTGTTGTCAGCGTGTCTCCATTTTCCCTTGAACCTCAGATTCCCACTCAGCATGTCCATCCATTCCTATTTTCACCACGTCCCTTCCTTCCCAGAATCATGGTATGGCTTTCCTTTGTTTTCAATTTCCATCCCAACAGACATCAGATTCAATGGATTGTCTTCTGCCATTTTGACCAGCACAGCACATTATCACCAGCGTTCCCTTTCAGTATTCCTTAAATGACATTCCACATTGCAAGACAGGTTGTAACTGTACTGGAACAGCTTAATTAAGGATGTGTCTATTTTCTTGTGGCTGTGCCAACAACTATGAAAAATAGTGCTGCCTATCTGATATTTAACTTGCACAAAGAAATGAGTGAAGTGCCATTGTGTAGTAAACCTGGCTAAAGCTTCTTAACACATTCAACTGTGGCAGGTGAAGTATCCAAACAAATATTCCTAATACACAAATGTTATGATTCCAGATTAGTAAATCACATCAAATGCATCAAACTGGCTAACTATTTAATTAGACAGGTATCAAAAAGATCTGCACAGTTCCAGCAGATACGTTTTTAGCTTAGATTGCTTAAGCTGCTGATCAAAATTTTTAATCAGATCCCATTGTTATTGAATCCTTAGTCATAGCAATTGCATGTAAACATTAAACATGTTAAACAGGAAAACAAGTTATGTTATTTTAGGAAATGATAAAACATCTACATATGAGACCGACTCTTTTCTCTAGAAAACTGTCTCTGATATAGCTCTGAAGATAGGTGTGGCTGAATATGTAAAATGAGCACCACACCTCTAAGGACAAATGCAACGGGTGTATATATAGATCATATTCAGTGCCTTTGGCTTACTCTAACTGAATGCACTTTGTAAATAACATTTATTAATCATTATTGAAGAAATGGAGAGTAAGGATCAAGATACCAATGAGGCAAAAAGACTGCATAGAAGCAGGTAAAACTTTTAAAAATTATCTTGTGATATTAGTTTATTTCTAAAACTGTATCTATAAACAATTCTGTAAAATGTTTAAAATATTATTTGATATATAGATTATGTGATATTAAATATCAGTTTTTAGAACTAGTTTTGCAAATTAAGTGAGTAGTGGAAAATCTTAGAGAGCGCTTTATTAATTTAAAACAATACGTTCTGCAACCATGTATATTTGAAATCTTTGGACACATTGTGTGGAGGGGAAACATCTGTGCCTAAAAATATTTCAGTAATCGAAATAATTTTAGAGCAGTATGAAAGGAATTCTTATTCAAGGTAACAAGGTATTAAACATGCAAGATTGGTCAAGTGCTGATTAGTTTTCTTTACAAAGTCAATTAATTACAAATAATTTTTTCAAGTTGAACACTGCAGGTTTTGGGAATTTGTGATTGATGTTGAAGTACAAAGAAATTCTAAATTGTACTGTTCACCTGCATACCTGCTCTGTCTCAGTTTTATTCATCACCAATTAAGATATGTAAACATCTGGATAATATTACTCAAAATAAAACTAACTGAATTTTATATATTTAAATGATTATTCTTCAAAGGCCAATATGCAGCAGGTGCTGCATTATATATTTCTTTGTTTAGTTTCAGGAAAACGTGGGATCCATTTATGTTGAAAATGGTAAATGACGATGAAGAAGTCACGGGGAAATTTGTGTTACTCTTGCAATACGTAATCTGCTTCATTTTTGGAGTCTGTGTGCTGGGGTTAATCTTTCTCAGCAAGGTCAGTACATCCTTAAAGAAACAGCACTGAACATTTAAATAAAAGTCTTAAAGTTATTCAGCACCTTTTGTTATGTTCCAAATCAATTACTGTAATTATTAATAATAGCATTATAGTGTTCCTTTCAATACCTTTTCAGATTTCAGGATGCCCAGAGCATTTTCACTACTCATTAATTATTCTTTGAAAAATACAGCATGAAATAAATAGTCAGAAGACTTGTTTTGAGTAGTCATTGAGAGATAACTATTGTGGGGGTAACTAGGATACCTCAAATAGTGCCATGGAACATTTTACACCCACCTGAGATTACAGATAGGGGCTTCAAATTAATGTTTCATCCAAAAGAAATGAGCGCATGACAGTGCAGCACTCCGGTCTACTATCGATCTAGTTTTGTTCTTAAGCCTTTGAATTGGGATTTCTGAGGGGTACCCGGTAGTTTCTAACTGGCATCTGGTACTTTCTGAGGGGTATCTAGTAACCTCTGAGGGGTATCTGGTACTTCAGAAGACGAGTGAGATCAGAAAGATTGTAATGTTTCATTACAACTACATTAATAACATGAAGATATGTTTTGGGATGCAGTGGAGGCTGGTACAATTGCAACATTTTAAAAGGCATCTGGATGGGCATGTGAATACGAAGGGTTTGAAGGGATATGGGCCGGGTGCTGGCAGGTGGGACTAGATTGGGTTGGGAATATCTGGTCAGCATGGACTTGTTGGACTGAAGGGCCTGTTTCCATGTTGTACATCTCTATGACTCTAAATGGCATTAGTATGAAGCAAAACCTATTAATGGACCAGAATTTATTGTAAAAGAAAAATGGCAAAGCGAACTGGACTCTGCATCACTCATGTACAAATTAAAGAGAAGCTTTATTTCAGTGCAAAAGGAAAGTTTAGGTACAAAAGTCTAGAATCCATGTGACAGGTAGTAGAATGGAAGTTACGTAGGATGGCAGGTGGATAAAGTGAGTAGGTGGGTGAGCTGTAGGTGGTTTGAGGGGAGTCAAGTTTAGTTGTGAAGTCAAGTCAGGTGATGGAAGGTGGGAAAGGGTCATCAGATTGGATTGGGTTGGGCTAGTCAGCTGGTGGAGGGGAGCTGATTAGTAAAGTTGGAAGCTAGTTGGTTGGTAGGAGGTGGGCAGGGCCAGATCGGGTGTATGGTAGAGTGATCAGGATAGTGCAGTTGGTCATGGTTGTCAGGTTGGACTGAAGAGATACTCAGGATTTTGATGGATATTCAGGAGATCTGGCGTTGTGGCCAGGTCACTGGGGCTATTGTCAGGTTGTGCCAAGTCAGAGTGGTAATCGAGCTTTTGGGGTCTACTTCATTTTGGACTGACAACAGAGCATAATGTGTTGAAGGGAAGGATTTACTGACAGGAAGTGTTCTCAGCTTCAGTCTTTGTTCCACCCAGTGACCTGGTGGTAGGAGATACCTGATGTACAGATCAGCCAAGGGGAGAAGTGAAGTCTGTTGGGTCACTAGGCTACCCAAAATGCAGCTAGTGGTATAAGGAAAGGACATATCTTGCTTTCCCCCAAAGATACAACACTGCGATAGATTACTTCTTTGGATACTGTGCTCCTCATTTCTGGAAAAGCTGGGCTCGGAAGACTCACAAAAAAGTTCAGAGCAGTGTCTGACATGGAAAGGTTCAAGCAAAGCAATGACCCAATGATGATTGCTCACTTTCAAATGTTGATTAATTAATTCCAACCAGGTTCTCCTTGTTGATAGGGTCATCACTTTTGCTGGTGTAAGTGCTGTGACAAAATATCATGTAAAAGAGTCACTATTTTGCAGTTTTCTGACATGTTTAGTGAGTGGTATTTGTGTTGAAGAATATGCACTTTTATGTTTCACAGGCCAGTCTTCTGTTACTGATCAGTGCTTCAAACAGTGAATCACCTTTTGAAAACAAACCTTTCACTCACCTTGTCCTCGCTTGTGCATTAGTTGTACCTAATGTTCTGGCCTTGGCAAAGGCCTTATGGAAGGTATCATTTGGATCATCCGATGCTCCTTCATTTAATATTCTAGGAATGGTAAGATTTTTTAAAAATTCAATTTAAGAGCTTTCAGGTTTTCTAGAAAAAGAAATTAAGGAATAGAAGGGTATATTTATAATATCACTGAACTAGTAAACCAAAACCCCAAGCTCATGTCTTGAGGACTTGGATTCAAATCATGGCAGATGGGGGAATTTGACTCTGCAGAGGCCAGTATCCCATCACCAAGTCACCCTTTATTTACATGTGGAGAGTCCTTAACGATCTAGCTTCCTCAGAGCCAGCTGACATACCTGGTCTTAATTAACAGCCTCAATGAGGGAACTCATATTCTATGAGGTCCACCTGGTTGACCTTGTTACAAAGAGTTGCTCAACTGATGATCAATAACTGTCAATTGTTGTAAAATGTATTTCAGAGAATGTAATCTGCCATCCTTGTCTGGACAGTATGAACTGCAGACCCAAGGCAATACAGTTAACTCTTATTTGCTTTCTGAGCAATTAGAGAAGGATGATAAAAGTTGGCTTGGCCAGCAACACCTATATCTCAAGTATAAATAAAAAATACTTGGAGAGAAGCTTATGTTATGATTGTGGCAGAATTTGGGGGTAGAACTGATGCAGCAATTGTTTTGCACAGTTTTAGTTCATGCCTCTATGAAAACATCAGAAAAAAAAATAGACATTGTCTATATTCTGTCCATATTCAGCACATATCACTCAATGCAACTTTAAGTGCTTTAGTCACTCAAAGAGCTTCTATATTTTCAAAAAATATATAATTTTAATGTCTCTTCAAGTTATGTAAATATTTTTGTGCCTTTCAATGATGAATTGACAAGGAATTGACACAAACCAGGAGCTCTTAGGAAGTAATAAATATTGACAAACCTGATTATCTGAGAATAAATCTGCAAAATTTGGAAAGGGACAACTTTAACCTTAACACATTAAGTTCACTCATCCAAGTGTGTTCTTTTTGAAGGAGTAAATTAGTTGTCATTTTAGAATTTTTTTAGCTAACTTTACAAAGTTATTTCTCAAAAGACATTAGGAAACAAGAAAACAGAAAGATAACATATTTTGAACATTTCATTTGTGATTTATTAAATATCACAAGTAGTTCTCATAACCTGGCCCCAATTTTTGTTCCCTGATTGTGCGCAGAGATGGGAGAGACCCTAGTTCCATGAACCTGACTTTTGAGTGTAGCTACCAGCCTTATGGGGAGACAATGACCTAGTGCAATTACCACTTGACTGTCAATCCAGAGATCTAGGTTCCGAGGACCTGTGTTCAAATCATGCAGTGGTAGATGGTGGAAGTTGAATTAATTCATGAAACCATTATTGGAGGAAAAACACATATGGTTCACTAATCTCCTTTAGAAAGGAAATTCCTGTCCTATATGGTTGACACATACGTGACTCCAGACTGTCACCAATGTGGTTGACTTCCAGCTGCCCTTTGACCAATTGGAGATGGGCAATAAATACTGGCCAAGCCAACCATGCTGACATTATGTGAGAGAATAAAAAATAAGCTAGAGTACAAATTGGGGCTGACGATCCCAGAAGACCTGAAGAGGATGTTCAGTGAAAAAGCAAGAGAGGTGGAAAGCCTACTTTAGGGCCCTGTCACTGCGTGTAAAACCGAAAAGATTAGTGCATAAAACATGTCTTCACCTCTCCTAACCCCACACACACCCCCCCACACACTCCCTTCATCTTTCTCTCTCTCACTCTCACAAACACACATACATACACACAAACTTTTCCCATTCCACATTCATTGTATATCAATTTTTACAGCCGTATGCCAAACCATACTCATAATCAACACCCTTTCCTTTTCACCTCTTGTGTTAAGTCACTTAGTATTTACCACAGAAGATCTCAGAACACATCCATAGGTGTGAGAAAAAAAAAGATCAATTTAGTGTGTGGCATTGCAGATTTTAATATTGAGAAAAAACCTCTTTAATTAAACATGTTTACTACATTTAAATTAGTTCACCTCAGTAAAGTCTTGTAAAACACTTCAAATTCATCATCCATTGAAATTCCTGCATTCCCCATGGCCAAGCCACCTAATTTATACATCCCTGAACATTATGGAAATTTAGCATGGCTAATTCACCCTAACCTGCACTGGGGGTGGAAACTGGAGCACCTGGAGGAAACCCATGTGGACACAGGAAGAATGTGCAAACTCCATACAGACATTCATCTAATGCTGGAATTGAGCCCAGGCCTCTGTTGCTGTGAGGTAGCAGTGGTAACTATTGAGCCTCTGTGCCACCAACCCAGCAGCTTATAATTTAAATGGCTAGCTGATGCTATGAATTCATCATGCATAAATTTTCAGTTGAGTCAGTGAAATTATGAAGTATCATGGTCAGAGCAGAATTTGAGATTTACTGGTATGTTTTGGAAAAAAAATTAAGCCTCTGTATTTGGATCTCACATCCTGCAAGAGAAAGTCAAACCAGCAGATGCATATATCATATGAAATTGTAGCTGGGTGCTATTTGACTGACCACCGTTGTACACCTGATATTTAAATTCATTGACTTCAGTAATCTGAAAATTGTACCAAAGGAGCTATTTCAGCACTAGCTGTAGACAACATTCAGAACTTAACTATCACAACAAACTGAACTAATTGAGCATGAATGCAAATCCATGTTGGATCAAAACCTTATTTTAATGATTAATCTTCTTTAAGTATAATGCAATATTATAATTTAACTTTGTGGATTTTCTTTCTGCCCTTTCTCTCATTTTCTTTCCAGGTTTGTTTGATTGAAGCAGTTGTTGCTTTTGGCACTTCAATCTTGGTCCTGGTCTGCATGCCTCACTTTGACATTATAACCAATTTGTATATTTTGAATGGTGTTTGCCTTCTTCCTGCTCTTCTGCAAGTAGTATTTCAGCTGAAACCACTCAAATCTTCTATGTTGCTTCCATTGGTAGGCTTTGGTTTTGTTTTCCTGGGTCTCTTGCTTTTCATTTTAGCTCACAACCCACAGCAACATTCAGAAGAGGTTAAACACATTAAACCATACGTGGCCCTTGCAATAGTTGCCTTAATTTTCATATCTTTCAATTGGTGGGAAAATTTTACATCATACTGCAAAATTGGAATAATGGAAAATATAAGGGAAAACTTGCAATGTACCAGAAACATCACATATGTTTGTACTAGTACAGTGCGAATTCTAGTTATTGGTACTGTAGTGGCAGCTTGGATTCCAGTGAAGGAATATAAGTGGGAAGATGTAAAAACAGTCTCTCAATTCGATTTAAACATTATTTTGTGCCTCTTTGGAATACAGGGGATTTCTTCTGCTCTTTGTCACTGGTTTGGGGTTCTGGTGTGTAAAATGCATGCAGTCAGACGCAGCTTTGCTATGCCTTCCATATTAGCCACACCAATTGTATTTTTTGCTTTTTTGATTGTGTTGTATGACAGCTTCAATAAATATGGCAAAGCAGATAGCTTTAACTTGACTGCCCTATGCCACAATTTAAAAACCTCCAACGATAGCGATTCTGTGCAAATCCTACTTTTAGAAATTCCTCGCAGCCTTTGCAGAGCAGAAGCAATATTAATTTCCAACAAAGTTGGCTTGGCACTGCTTGGCTCCATGGCTGTATGCTTTTGGCTAGGACTGATTTTCTCAACATTCTACGTGTGGGGCCAGCACATTCAAAGGATTGAAAGGACATCCCAGCTGTTTGTCCGACGACTGTATGAGGCGGCCTTCATGGAACAGTCAATGCTGCTTAACACACGGGTCCAGAAAAAGAAAGAGAAGAAGGATAAAAGGTAAAACCCTCATATATTTTCTTCCTGATGTTTTTATGGAAAGATATTTTTTCTCCAGAATTGTTTAGTAAAGGAAGCTTATTTGGCTTCCCTGTTAACATTCTGTCGTTCTGCAGCATTTTTTTTTCTTTTTGAATGACAAAAATATGTGCCAAGTGGAGAAACAAACTTATTTCATTCACAGATGACTGTTATCCTTTACCCTGAAGGAAATTCATTTGAGCAATTCACAGCTAAGTCTGCAGTCTTACATTCTGTGCAAAGTAATGCTTAAAGAGCACCGCAATGAATGACCAATTTCTCTGATTTTTAAAATGACACTCTGTTTCTCGGCAGTACAACAAAATCAACATGGCCTGATTTATTTGGGACAGTAAGGTTGCCAACCACGTAGGACTGAGCATGCAGTCCCCAGGTCACTGCCTTGCATGGCCTTGGAGATAAAAAGACATATGGACATGAAAGAAGATTTATTTTGACATTTTCTTTGAATTGTTTGAAAACTGTTGGAAAAACCCACCTGGTTGAGTAATGTCCTCAGGGAAGGAATCTGCTATCCTTACCTGACAAAGGGTCAGTTAGACTCGAAACGTCAGCTCTTATCTCTCCTTACAGATGCTGCCAGACCTGCTGAGATTTTCCAGCATTTTCTCTTTTGCTATTCTTACCTGGTTTGGTCTACATGTGAGTGTAGATCCATAGCAATGTACTTGACTCTTATCTGCTCTTTGGGCAATTAGAGGTGGGTAATAAATACTGTTCTAGCCAGTGTTGCCCACATCCTATGAATTTAAAAACATCATGTTCACTGACAATTGCACAATGTTCAGTCCTATCTGCTACTTTTCAGATACTAAAGCTGTCTCTGCATAAAGCAAGATCTGGACAACATTTAGGTTTCAGCTGATATGCAATGTTTATAAATAATATTTGTGCCTTGCAAGTGCCAGAGAATGACAACCCCAACAAGAGAGAATCTATTTGCCTATGATGTTCAGTTTTTTTTAGATTAGATTCCTACTATGTGGAAGCAGGCCTTTTGGCCCAACAAGTCCACAATGACCCTCTGAAGAGTAACCCACCCAGACCCATTTCCCTCGGACTAATGCACCTAACACTACCTGCAATTTAGAATGGCCAAATCACCCAACCTGCACATCTTTGGACTGTGGGAGGAAACCAGAGCACCCAGAGGAAACCCACGCAGACATGGAGAAAAAGTGCAAACTCCACACAGACAGTCGCCCAAGGCTGGAATCGAACCTGGGTCCCTGGCGTTGTGAGGCAGCAGCGCTAACCACCGAGCCTCCATGCCACCCATATGTTCAGATGTTTCTGCATCACCATCACCGAATTCCCTACTAGCGATGTCCTGAGTTATTATTGACGAGAAACTGAACTGATTCAGCCATTTAATATACTGGTGACAAGAACAGAAGAATTCTGAGCTGAATAACTCTCCTGTCTCTTCAATGCATGTCCATCATTTGCATGGCATAAGTTAGGAATGTGATAGAATACTCTCTGCTTCCCTGGATGAGTGCAGTGCGAACAACTCTCAGCAATTTCAATACCATCCAGGGTAAAGCAGCCCATTCGGCTGACACCCCATTCACCACCTTCAACATTCACTCCCTTCACCACTAATGCATTGTGGCAGAAACTGTGAAGTATCTGTACTGCAACAACTCACCAAGACTCCTTCAACAGCATCTTCCAAATCCATGACCTCTACCATCTCGAAGAACAAGGACAGTGGATACATAGGAAGTCTACCACCTGTAAGATCTCTTCCAAGAAGCATACCATCCTGACTTTAAACTTTATTGCTTCCTTTTCATTGTAGCTGGATTAAAATCCTGAAACTCACTTCCTTCCTAAACAGCACTGTAGATGACCCTATACCACAAGGACTGCAGCAGTTAAGTAGGCAGCTCACTTTTACCTTCTTCAGGGCAGTTAGGGATAGGGGTCTAGATTAGAGTGGTGCTGGAAAAGCACAACAGTTCAGGCAGCATCTGAGGAGCAGTAAAATCGACGTTTCGGGCAAAAGCCCTTCATTAGGAATACAGGCAGACTGCCTAAAGGGTGCAGAGATAAATGAGAGGAGGGTGGGGGTGGGGAGAAAGTAGCATAGAGTACAATAGGTGAATGGGGGAGGGGATGAAGGTGATAGGTCAGAGAGGAGGGTGGAGTGGATAGGTGGAAAAGAAGATAGGCAGTAGGACAAGTCATGGGGACAGTGCTGAGCTGGAAGTTTGGAACTAGGGTGAGGTGGGGGAAGGGGAAATGAGGAAACTGTTGAAATCCACATTGATGCCCTGCGGTTGAAGTGTTGGTGTCTCGAACATATGTGGGGAGTTCCTGGACTTGGGGGGATAGAACAGTGTCGAGGTAGGTAGAAATAAGTTCAGTGGGGCAGGAGCATGCTGAGACGATGGGTCGGCCAGGGTGGTCAGGCTTATGGATCTTGGGAAGGAGATAGAACCGGGCAGTGCGGGGTTTCCAGACAATGAGGTTTGAAGCTGTGGGTGGGAGATCTCCTGAGGTGATGAGGTTCTGTATGGTCTGAGAGATGATGGTTTGGTGATGAGGGGTGGAGTCATGGTCGAGGGGGCGGTAGGAAGAGGTGTCCTCGAGTTGGCGTTTGGCTTCAGCGGTGCAGAGGTCAGTGCGCCAAATTACCACTGCACCCCTTTATCTGCTGGCTTGATGGTGAGGTCGGAATTGGAGCAGAGGGATTGGAGGGCTGCGCGTTGTGAGGGTGAGAGGTTGGAGTGAGGGAGGGGAGTAGACAGGTTGAGGCGGTTAATGTCCCGGCGTCAATTGGAAATGAAGAGGTCGAGGACAGGTAATAGGCCAGCACAGGGTGTCCAGGTGGATGGAGTGTGTTGGAGGCGGGCAAGGGATCCTCGGAATGTGGGCGGGTGTCCTGATTGTGAAAGTAAGCACGAAGGCGGAGGCAGAGGAAGAAGTGTTCGACGTCACGGCGTGTATTAAATTCATTGATGCATGGGTGGAGGAGGATGAAGGTGAGTCCTTTGCTGAGGACTGACCGTTTGTCCTCAGTGAGGGGGAGGTCAGGGGGAATGGTGAAAACCCGGCAGGGCTGGGAGCTGGGAATCTGGTGTGGGTGTGGAGCTGGGAGTGGGGGCGGAGCCAGTAACTGGAGTGGGTATGGTGGTGGGGGGAATGGGAGTGGAGTCATGAGCAGGGGTGGTGTTACCCTCAGGTTTCTGGGGGGCGGGGATGGTGACAGTTGGATCTGTGGGGGGTGTGTCAGCAGAATGCAGGTGAGTGGCATTGTTGAGGTGGAAGTGGTGGCAAACACGGCAGTGGGGGGGGAGCGGAAGTCACTGAGCGTGTGGCATCAGCGATGATGTGAGGGGCGGAAGTGATGTCACGTATGGTGCATGAGGAATTGTGAGGGGCAGAAGTGGCTGTGGAAGCAGCCATGATGGGAGCAGAAGTGACATCATCAATCAGTTAGGGATAAGCAATAAATGGTGGCTAAGCCATTTATCATCTCATGAACATAATAAAAATGAATTCATCTGATCAAGTAAAGACAGCTGTTCACAATCCACTTGATTTGGGAAGGCAGTATTATATGAGGTGAAAATGTGTTGCTGGAAAAGCGCAGCAGGTCAGGCAGCATCCAAGGAGCAGGAGAATCGACGTTTCGGGCATGAGCCCTTCTTCAGGAATGAAGCCCTCATTCCTGAAGCAGGATTCATGCCCGAAACGTCGATTCTCCTGCTCCTTGGATGCTGCCTGATCTGCTGCGCTTTTCCAGCAACACATTTTCAGCTCTGATCTCCAGCATCTGCAGTCCTCACTTTCTCCTAGTATTATGTGAGGACCAACTAAGCAGCTAAAGTGAGGAAGGTGGCTGGCTGGTTTTGAAGAGGAGGTCATATGATGTAACCCCTGACCACATTTAACAGACTTGATGAACGTGATAGGTGAAAATGAGTACTGCAGATGCTGGAGGTCAGAGTCAAGATTAGAGTGGTGCTGGAAAAGCACAGCAGGTCAGACAGCATCTGAGGAGCAGGAAAATTAACGTTTCTTGCAAAAGCCCTTGCTGATGAAGGGCTTTTGCCCAAAATATTGATTTTCCTGCTCCTCGGATGCTGTCTGACCTGCTGTGCTTTTCCAGCACCACTCTAATCTTGATGAATGTGATAGTCAAAGGTATGGCAGGTATTTAAAAATAAAATGCTCCTAACTGGAGACATCTTTGGCTTCCTGCCATATCTCAATGCTTCTGATATGGAGAGCATCTTGACATAAGTATGTGTCAACACCTCACCTAGCTGACTGGAAACCTCAAAATACATGGGGAAATTTTAAGAGGATTATAGGGGAACTGCATTATTAGGTCTCCTCTACATTGTCTACTTGAAATTTGCACCTTCAGATTAGTCATTGCTAAAATCTTGTTTTCTGAAAACTTTCCAAGTAAATTGTTAAATTTAAATTGTTTTCCTTGTAGTTTAATTGACTCATGTGTAATTAAACTGTCATAGTCACTGTAAATTCCTAGCATTGTACATTATTTAAATGATTAGGTATTAACAACAAATGGAAATATTTTCTACATTAGAAAATCGGACCATGTCATGATATATCTGTGTGCAACAATGTGGCATGAAACAGTGGATGAAATGGCAAAGATCCTTACTTCAATATTCAGGTAAATCCAGAAGCACCAATGTATGTTTCTGCTGACATCAAAGCCAGTATGGGAGTTTCTCCTCAAGTTGTTTAACGATATAAATCACTATTCAAACAATGCACATTCTGAATAGCAAAGCAATAGTAACATTTCATTGTCTTTGCTGAGGTTGTCTATGAAGGCTTTCAATTTGTACAATGTCATGTTGCACTTCATCAAAGCACTGTGCGAAGCTTTCCAACAATTTCTGCTTGGCGGAGCAGGCACAACAGCTCAACAGCAGTGAATGGCCTGCTCCTGTTCCTATTTCTTTTGGTTTCCCTCCACTCTGCTGTTGCAGTGGCAATTCTGTTAATGTGTTGATACTTGAACTTTGATTCTTCTGCTCTGTATTCAAATGTTGTGGAATGTATTGGTGTTATAATGGCCCAGATTGCTGCTCTGCTCAAACCTTTCTCCCTGGTTCATGCTGGTCTCCATTTCTAGGCTGGTCTTTTGAATCCAGCTGAGAGAAATATGAGTTTATGGAAATACTCACTATAATCTTCCAATTCTCAGATACGATGGAAGTGGGGTGCTGCCAGAAGACTGAAAAATAACAAATATCCAGACAAGGCTTATCCGAACAACTACAGTCTAATCAGTTTATATGTGATAGTGAAAAAGCTTTACAAACAATCTGGGACAAAATTAACAATTATTGGGAACAAATTCAGATTAATTATTAAAGTTAGCAGAGGTCTGTTAAACACATATAATGTTTAACTAACTAGCTACTTGAGTTTCCTCATAAGGTAATAGTCTTGTTAATCAGGGTAATGTGGTTGATGCAACATTTATGGACTTTCAAAATGCATTTGATAAAGAACTATTTAATATACTTCACTGCAAGGTTGAGTTCTGTGGAATTAAAGGGACAGTGAAAGCGCAGGTACTAGGTTGACTGATTGACAGGAAACAGAGTTGTAGTCAATGGTTGGTTTTCAGACTAGAGAAAGGCAGACAGTGAAGTTTCCCAGGGTTGGGACTTGCCTCATTTTTATAAATGACCTCACTTTGACTGTGCTGGACATGATTTCAATATTTGGAACCAAAATGTGAAAGCATTGTGCACTGTCTGAAAGGTGATGACAAATTTCAAAAATTTATAGTAATGCTAGTGGAATAGGCAGACAGAGTGGGCAGATGAAATTTACAGTGTGAAATGGTACATTTTGATAGGAAGAACAAGTTGAGGCAATGTAATATAAAACGCACTATTTTAAAAAAGGTGCTGGAACAGAAAGACCCAGGATATATGTGCTCATTTCGTAAGAGTCAGACCGGAGACTGAGTAACTTGATAAGAAGTAAAACAAAATTTTGATCTTTGCAAATGGAGGCATGGTAAACAAAATCAAGCAAGTTCTTATGAACCATTTTGGCTTCATTTATACACTATACAAGTCTGTATATCACACCTTCGGAAGGATATGAAGGCTTTAGAGTGTATACAGAAACTATTTATGGGAATGGTTCCAGGGATGAGGAACTTCAATAACAAGGATTGATTAGAGAAGTTAGATTTGCTGTCCTCAGACAGGAGAAGTCTGAAAGAAGGGTAGATAGGGAGAAACTGTTCCCATTAGCAGAAGGATCAATAAAGAGCACTGATGTAAGTAATTTGTAAAACATATAACTCAATTCTCACCATTACTACATCCTTTTTAAAATCAGCAGAAAAAACCATAAGAACCTGAGAAATATCATTTTATGTTGCCAGGGTTTAGGATCTGGAAGATACTACTCAAGAGTTGTGTAGAAACAGTTTCCTCTTCCCCTGCAACCGCAAGAAATGTAAAACTTGCGCTCACACCTCCTCCCTTACTTCTCTCCAAGGCCCCAAGGGATCCTTCCATATCCGCCACAAATTCACCTGCACCTCCACACACATCATCTATTGCATCTGCTGCACCCGATGTGGCCTCCTCTATATTGGGGAGATGGGCCGCCTACTTGCGGAACGCTTCAGGGAACACCTCTGGAACGCCCAGACCAACCAACCCAACCACCCCGTGACTCAATACTTTAACTCCCCCTCCCACTCCACCAAGGACATGCAGGCCCTTGGACTCTTCCATCGCCAGAACATAACAACATGACGTTTGGAGGAAGAGCGCCTCAGCTTCCGCCTGGGAACCCTCCAACCACAAGGGATGAACTCAGATTTCTCCAGTTTCATTTCCCCTCTCCCCACCTTATCTCAGTCGATTCCCTCGAACTCAGCACCGCCCTCCTAACCTGCAATCTTCTTCCTGACCTCTCCGCCCCCACCCCAGTCCGGCCTATCACCCTCACCTTGACCTCCTTCCACCTATCACATCTTCATCACCCCTCCCCCAAGTCCCTCCTCCCTACCTTTTATCTTAGCCTGCTGGACACACTTTCCTCATTCCTGATGAAGGGCTTATGCCCGAAACGTCGAATTTCCTGTTCCTTGGATGCTGCCTGACCTGCTGCGCTTTTCCAGCAACACATTTTCAGCTCTGATCTCCAGCATCTGCAGACCTCACTTTTTCCTAGAAACAGTTTCAATCAGGGATTACAAAAGAGAATTGTATAAGCACCTGAAAGTACAAAAGAAAATGCAAAACTACAGGGCAATGGTGGAGGATTGGGACCAACAGAGTTGCTGTTCCCTCCAACTATAGGAACATGACAAGCTGAATGGTCTCCTTCTCTGCTGTAAATATTCTACGATTGGCAATCATAAAAGGGATGTATTCTAAAGCTGGGGCTAAGCTTCATGCATCACCTAAGGATGTGATCTCTCATTTCTAAATGATACACCATTGTTTACCCAGCAAATTATTGAAAAATCAAAAAAAAAAATTTGTTTAGAATCATGGGGCAGGATGCACTGAAGTCTAAACTAGTAACTTTAAAATTGGAAACCTAGCTCTTAAAATCGCTTTGATATTTTCTCTGAACTAGGAGAAAGTGAGGACTCAGATGTTGGAAATCAGAGTTGAGACTGTGGTGTTGGAAAAGCACAGCAGGTCAAGCAGCATCTGAGGTGCAGGAGGATTGACATTTTGGCCATAAGTCCTTCATCAGGAATGAGGCTTGTGGGCTGGGGGGCTGAGAGATAACTGGGAGGGCAGTGGGGTTGGGGGGAAGGTAGGTGAGAATGCAATAGTTAGATGAAGGTAGGGGAGAAGGTGATAGGTTGGAGAGGAGGGTGGAATGGATAGATGGGAAAGTTGATGGAGGTCAAGAGGGCAGTGTGCTGAGTTGAAGGTTTGGGACTGGGATAATGTAGAGGGAGGGGAAGTGAGGAAACTGGTGAAATCCACATTGATCCCATGTGGTTGCAGGATCCCTAGATGGAATATGAGATGTCCCTCTGACAGGTGTTGGGTGGTCAGGGTTTGGCAATGGAGGAGGCCCAGGACCTGTATGTCCTTGCCGTAGTGGGAGGAGGAGTTGAAGTGTTCAGCCACGAGATAGAGGGATTGGTTGGTGCAAGTGTCCCAGAGATGTTCTCTGAAATGATCTTCAAGTTGGCATCCTGTCTTCCCAGTATAGAGGAGACCACATCAGGGTGCAATGGATACAGTAGATGACATTAGTGGAGGTCCAGGTTAAATTTCTGTCAGATGTGGAAGGATCCTTTGGGGCCTTGGATAGAGGGAAGGGGAGGGGAGTGGTGTGGGCGCAGGCTTTACACTTCCTGCAGTGGCAGGGGAAGGTGCTGGGAGCGGGGTGTGGGTTGATGGAGATGGGGGGGTGGAATGGGTGGGGGGGGGAGGTGGAGGGGGTGGAATGGGGGAAGGAGGTGGGGGGTGGAATGGGGGGGGGAATGAAGGTGTGGATCTGACGAGGGGGTCGCAGAGAGAATGGTCTCTCTAGAACCCTAATAAGGGTATCCTTACTATTTCCCCAGACCTCCCCCTCATTTAGGAAGAATACTTAGTCCTCAGAAAAGGCCTTACCTTTAACCCTTTACACTCCGAATTAATGAATTTGAAATGCATTGCGACCTTGAACATTTCTTTGGCTGCCTCCGCCTCCAGGCCCACTTTTTCAATGAAGACTCCTAACTACCCACCGAGGACCCCTTCTCTTGCCTCCAACACACCCTGTCCACCTGGACACCGTATAATGACTTCCACCAATGTCATCTACTGTATCCGTTGCACATGGTGTAGTCTTCTCTACATTGGGGAAACAGGATGCCAACTTGCAGATTGTTTCAGAGAACATCTCTGGGACACCTACATCAACCAACCCCACTGTCCTTAGATTACTTACAGTGTGGAAACAGGCCATTCAGCCCAACAAGTCCACACCAACCCGCCGAAGCGCAACCCACCCATACCCCTACATTTACCCCTTACTACTGCCAATTCACCTGACCTGCACATCTTTGGACTGTGGGAGGAAACCGGAGCACCCGGAGGAAACCCACGCAGACACGGGGAGAACGTGCAAACTCCACACAGACAGTCGCCTGAGGCGGGAATTGAACCCAGGTCCCTGGTGCTGTGAGGCAGCAGTGCTAACCACTGTGCCACTGTCCTGTGGCTGAACACTTCAACTTCCCCTGCCGTTCCACCAAGGATATGTAAGTCCTCGGCCTCCTTCATCATCAAACCCTTACCACTCGACGCCTGGAGAAAGAACGCCTCATATTCTGCCTTGAGACCCTGCAACCACATAGAAGTAACGTGGATTTCACCAGTTTCCTCAATTTCCCTCCCCCAACATTATCCCAGTCCCACGCCTCAACTCAGCACCGCCCTCTTGACCTGTCCATCACCTTTACCATCTATCGACTCCACCCTCCTCTCCGACCTATCACCTTCTCCCCCACCTTCATCTACCTATCACATTCTCAGCTACCTTCCCCCAAACCCCACCCACCTTCTATTTATCTCTCAGCGCCCTGGCCCACAAGCCTGGTTCCTGATGAAGTGATTATGCCCGAAATGTCGATTCCCCTGCTCCTCGGATGCTGCCTGACCTGCTGTGCTTTTCCATCATCATACTCTGAACTATTTTTCTGAACTGCCTTATTGTAGTAATTGAATATATGCTGATGGAGATAATATTTGATATAGTGCCTATTACAAACGATCATGACATAAGAGGTCTTCCATTAACTATTCCTACAATATACTGTGGGCTGTTTTGCTCATTCCACAGTTAATTTATCCATTTATTTTTCAGGTTGGATAAATACAAACCAAACTCTTCAAAGTCACATAAAGATAATTTTGAGTTTGAAGCACACATTTACTTTGATGATGCTTTTCACCTCACTAATCCCAATGACAATGTACAGAAAAGAGTTTTGAATCAATATGTTAAAAACCTTGTTTGCATAATGGAAGACATTTACAGGTACTGAAATTATCTTACATTCATCATTAATTCTCCTATATATAAATAACTCATTACAATATCAACAAGCCTCTGACTACTAACTACGTTTTATGTTGGAAAATTAGCTTGGAAAGTAGATAAAAAATATTGCAACATGTTTCTGGACTGTCTTTGACATTCTCTTATGTTTGATGACACTCATGACATGATGTACACAGTTAAGTGATTTTTTGTTCATGTCTGTATGTCTGCTGCCTAATGACTAACTATGTGAGAGAGTTAACTCTGAGGGTGACTATTACACTGTCTCGCAATCTACTTGATAATTTGTGTGTCCATGTCAGCATATGCACATTCTCTGCTCTTTCCGAAGATAAAATGACAGATTTTGTGGATCTTTAATCTACTTAATTTTATAGACAGACAATAAATATCCAGAATAACATACAAATTACATTTATTTCAATAAGTATAAATTCTTTCTTTGGAAACTTGTAAAAAAGAAATACATCTGTGGCCCTATTGTTTTTGTGAACTGACTTACTTGTCTTTTCTTTGTGAACAATTTCTAACTGCTAAAGCTGTCATGTCCCTAAAACCTACCACTCATTGTCTAACTGTACCCCTTGGTCTTTATTCCCTATGTCTTGGCCAGTGTTTCTAAGTTTCTCCCCTTTCAATGATTCATCAGAAAGTTTGTCAATTTTTTTTTCTTCTTCCCCTTTCTCCCTTGATTTACAATGTGAAAGAAAATGAAATTAGACTATTCTAACTATGGACCAAAACTATTATTATTTTTTGTTTGTTGTTATACATTATTATGTTTGTTCCAATTACTCTTAGTGAAAAAAATCTAAATAAAACTATATATTAGGCACTACAATTTGAAGGAAGGTGGTGGTAAAGTCACTAGCCCAGTAAGGCAGGGACCGAGTCTAATGCTGTAGGGACAAGTAAATTTTGCCATAGTAGCTAGTGAATTTAAATTCAATTAGTTATTAAAAATATAACCTGGAATTGAAAGCTAGTCTAAGTGATAGTGAAAATAAAACTATCATTGATTGTTGTTCAAATGGATCAGGGTCATTAATTTCCTTCAGGCATGAAATCTGTCATCTTTACTTAATTCATCCCACGTGTGACTCCACAACCATAAGATGGTTGAGCCAGTTCAAGGTAATGATGATAGTCCTACCAGGGATGCCCACATCCTAAGAAAGAAATTAAACAAAAATTAAGATGTGAACTAAATGAAGACATTAATTCTGGCAGCGTAAAGAAATTCATGAATCATAGATAATAAACCATGCAAATATAAGTTGAAGTATAATTCAGATTTTAAAAATGTGAATACATTTAATTTGTATAGCATTTAAATGAATAATTGTTCAGAAAATATAACAAATAAAAATCATTGACTAATCGTGGGTGGCACGGTGGCACAGTGGTTAGCACTGCTGCCTCACAGTGCCTGAGACCCGGGTTCAATTCCCGACTCAGGTGACTGACTGTGTGGAGTTTGCACGTTCTCCCCGTGTCTGCGTGGGTTTCCTCCGGGTGCTCCGGTTTCCTCCCACAGTCCAAAGATGTGCGGGTCAGGTGAATTGGCCATGCTAAATTGCCCGTAGTGTTAGGTAAGGGGTAAATGTAGGGGTATGGGTGGGTGGCGGTTCGGTGTGGACTTGTTGGGCCGAAGGGCCTGTTTCCACACTGTAAGTAATCTAATCTAATCTAAAAACTATTATTCACTACTTTCTGATAGTATTTTGTAGTAATTGCTGTTGGCTTTAGTAAATCAACTAAATATTGGATCTCATAAATTTGGCATGATAGAAATAAAACCTGTGAACCTTGCCTAGCTTTACATCAGTATTCATTTTTAAAAAAACAAGTAATTTATTGAAATATGAAAAACTAAATGAATGGCACTAATGCATTGTAGTCTTTGGTCTGTTTCTGAGAACAGTGACAATTTCATTTTGCAGAATGTTTTTGTTTAATCAGGGACTTTTAATAATGAGGAGAGACCATTCATGTAAGTGATACTTTTGAGGAGTTGTGCAAACACGCAGTTTCAACATTAAGACTGCTCCAATACCATATATGTCATGTATATGTCATGGATATCAAGAAGAAGCTTGCAGTTAACTTTTTGGAATTGATCTTTTGTTGGCAGGATTTTCTCGCATGAAAAACAGAGTTTGAAGGATGAACAAGAAGATGATGACATAGTAAAGCAAACCATAATGGAGACACCTTATGGTGGAAGAATCACATATACCCTTCCATATGGAAACATACTTTATGTTCATTTGAAAGACAAGCAGAAAATTCGGCACAAGAAGAGATGGTCTCAAGTATGTTTAACTAATGAACATAGCATAAAATGGCCATGCAAATAGAAACCATTCCTACTAAATAGGAAACCTGGAAAATCATATTACACAATGTTAAGTATATGATTGTCTGGTATTTTAAAGCTGCATTTCACATCAGGCTCTGAAACTGTGTACCAGACTCCCCTCAAGTGTTGTAATCCCTCCTATTGACATGATTGAATTTTTCTTTACGAAAGGATGAGATATCCTTTGTGCAGAAAGTTAAGCCTGAAGCGATTTAGTAATTTTTAGATCCCATGATATTCATGTTTTATGTAACAGAAAGATATGTCGAAGAGAGTTCTTCACTTATGTAAACCTAATGTTAAGTCTAAAACAAATTTTCCAATGTAACTTGACCCAATAACTGAATGGGTCAAAAACTGTAATTATATTGACAAACCACTTCCTTTATAACCCCATTTTAGTCCAACAATACAATACCATGACAATTTTAGAGTACATGTAGTAGAAGTTATGAATTTCAGGGTGTGGCTGTTACATTGTAAGTCAAGAAAAATCATCTTAAGCTTTTCATTTAGGAGTGTGTTGCTACTACCAAGAAATAACCTTCTGGCAATAATAAGACATCCGTTATATAATACTGATGACAGTGTTTCCCAGTGTTGAGCAGTTCATTTTAAGTGTTTGGTTGTTATGCTATTATACTTAGCAGGTATCATGGTTTATTGAGACATAGATGTAAGTGTGTAAGTTTTCAGTAGATTTAGTGATTGTTCATAAAATTCATAACCTAAGTGATCTTAATTTGAATATTTAAGGTTGATATAGTAATACTCAAATTTTGCCAGCATGAAAAGACATTAGCAGCTACATTGGCATCATCCTCCACCTTTTCCTCCACTGCATTGATGACTATCTGTGCTGCTTCGCGTTCCCACTAGGAGCTCAAACTGTTCGCCAACTTCACCCACACCTTCCAGCCTGACCTCAAATGCACCTGGACCATCTCTGACACCTCCCTCCCCTCGTGGATCACTCCACCTCCATCTCCAGCAATCAACGCAGTACTGACATCTATTTCAAACCCAGCACCTCCCACAGTTACCTTAACTATATCTCCTTTCACCTCCTCCTCCTGCAAAAATGTGATCTCATGCTCTCAATTCCACCACCTCTGCTGTATCTGCTCCCGGGATGAGCAATTCCACTGCAGGGCATCCCAGAAGTTCTCCTACTTCAAGGACCATAATTTCCCCTCCCCTATGATCAGCAATGCCCTCATGTGCATCTCCTCCATTTCCCGCATCTCTGTCCTCAAACCCTACTCTCACAACCACAAGAATAGAGTCTGCCTGGTCCTCCCATTCTACCCCACTATCCTGAAAATCCAGTACATCATCCTCTTTCATTTTTGCCTCCTTCAGTCTGACCCCACTACCAAAATGATACTTTCTCCCCCAGGCTTATCTGCTTTCCACAGGACCATTTCCTCTGCGACTCTCTGTTTAGCTCGACACTTCCCACTAACCTCTCCTCCTCACCTGGCATCTTTCCCTGCAGCTGCAGGAGGTGCAACACCTGCCGTCACACCTCCCCTCTTACCTCCATCAGACATCAAAGGATCATTTCAAGTCTGGCAGAGGTAGACTTGCATTTCCTCCAACCTAATTTATTGCACCCGTTGCTCCCAATGTGGTCTCCTCTACATCGGATAGACCAATTGCAAACTTGGGGACCCGTTCAGTGAATATTTATGGTCCATACTCTCCAATCGACCCCACCTTTCAATTGTCAGTCATGCCGACTCCCCTTCCCCCTCCCCTGGGCCTCCTCCACCATCAAAATAGGGCTACATGCAAACTGGAGGAAGAACCACCTTGGGAGCTTACAACCATGCGACCTTGATGTAAAATTCACTAGCTTTCAAATCTCTCCATCTCATCCCAGGTTCACCCCTCCCTCTCTGCCCTGCCCCCTTGACCTGACCTAATCTATCCATTTTCCTTCCCGGCTATCTGCTCCACCCTTCCACTGACGAATCACAGTCACCTCGTACCTGCATCCACCTATTGCCAGATTCTAGATTAGAGTGGTGCTGGAAAAGCACAGCAGTTCAGGCAGCATCCAAGGAGCAGCACCCTGCCAAGTTTTCCCCAGTCCCAAGTCCCCTCGCTCTATTTATTTCTCTGCCCCTTTCCCCTCCCCCAATCCTGATGATGAACTTGAAACATCGACTGCCCTGCACCTCTGATGCTGCTTGAACAGCTGTGCTTTTTCCACCTTCATACTTCATTGACTTTCACTTTCCAGCATCTGCAGCTGTCACTATCTCCTTCATTAGTTATGTTTGGTAATATTAACTTTATTTGTATTAAAGAACAAAGAACAATACAGCACAAGAACAGGCCCTTTAACCCTCCAAGCTTGCGCTGACACTCTTTGCTATTCCATACTAAAACAGTCTTCATTTACAGGATCCATATAACCCTATTCCCCTCCTATTCATGTATTCGTCCACATGCTTCTTGAGTGCTGCTATTGTGTCTGCTTCAATCACCTCCTCCGGCAGCATGTTCCAGGTACTCACCACCCTTTGTGTGAAAAACTTATCTTGCACATGTGTTTTAACACCCCCCTTCCTCCCCACTCACCACTTTGAACCTGTGTTGCCCAGTAATTAACCCCTCCACCCTGGGAAAATGCCTCATACTTTCCACTCTACCCATGCCATTCACAATCTTATAAATCTCTATCAGGTTGTCTGTATTCCAGTGAAAACAAACGCAGTCTATCCAATCTTTCTTCATAGCTAAAATCTCCCATGTGCAGCAACATCCTCATAAACCTTTTCTGTACCCTCTCCAAAGCATCCACCTCCTTCTGGTAGTGCTATGACCAGAACTGTACACAATATTCCAAGTGTAGCCTAATTAAAGTTCTATAAAGCTGCAGCATAGCTTGCCTATCTGTTATGCTTAATGCCCTTTCCAATGAAGGCAAGCATGCCATAAGCCTTTTTTCCTACCTTATTTACCTGCGCTACCACCTTCAGTGATCTGTGGTCCTGTACTCCCAGACCCCTTTGCATATCAATACACTTAAGGGTTCTGCCATTCACTGTATAATTTCTACCTGTACTTGACTTTCCCAAAAATGCATCATCTCACATTTATCAGGATTGAACTCTATCTTTCATTTTTCTGCCCATCCCTCTAACTGGTCTATATCCTGCTGTATCCTTTGATAATCCTCCTCACACTCCGTAACTCCGCCAATGTTTGTATAGTCCACAAACTTACAATTAGACCAGTCACGTTTTCCTCCAAATCAATTGTGTAGAACATGATCATCAGAGATCCCACCTCTGCTCCCTGTGGAACACCACTAGCCACAACCCTCCATTCCAAAAATCATCCTTCCACCACGGCCCTCTGTCTCCAATGACTAAACTAGCTTTGTATCCATCTTGCTAGGTCATCCATAATACCATGTGACTTCACTTTTTGTCCCTGTCAGCCATGAGGGACCTTGTTGAAGGCTTTACTGAAGTCCACGTAGACAACATCAACTGCTTTTCCCTCATCAGTGACCTTCACTACCTATTCAAAAAACTTGATCAAGTTAGTAAGACACAACCTTCCCTGCAAAAAACCATGCTCTGTATTGCTAATAAGTCCATTTCCTTCTAAATGTGTAATGATCTTGTCCCTGAGAATTTTTTCCAATAATTTCCTTACCACTGACAGGAGGCTCACAGGCCTATACTTTCTATCCTTCCTAAACAACAGACAACATTGGCTTTTCTCCAGTCATCTGGGACCTCACCTGTGATCAAAGACAATGCAAGGATGTCTGTCAATGCTCCAGCAATTTGTTCTCTTGCCTCCCTCAATATTCTGGGACAGGTCCCATTAGGATCCAGGGACTTATCAGATTAGATTTCCTACAGTATGGAAACAGGCCATTTGGCCCGACAAGTCCACATCGCCCCTCCAACTAGTAACCCACCCAGATCCATTTCCCTACCCTATATTTATCCATGGCTAATGCACCTAACACTATGGGCAATTTAGCATGGACAATTCACTTGGCCTGCACATCTTTGGATTGTGGGAGGAAACTGGAGCACCTGGAGGAAACCCATGCAGACAGGGGGAGAATGTGTAAACTCCACACAGACTGAGGTGGGTCCCTGGTGCTGTGAGGCAGCAGTGCTAACTACAGAGTCACTGTGTCGCTCCTAAACTCTTATCTACTTTAATACTTTTTAAGATGCATAATATCTCTTCCATTTAATAGCAATTTGGCTTAGAAATTTGATACTCCCTTCCCTGAGATCACCTTCCACTGATTTCTTCTTTTTGGTGAATCCTGACACAAAGTATTTGATTAGGACCTCATCTACCTCTTCTGGCTCCACATGTTGATTCTGTCCTTTGTCCTTGACTAGATCAACCTTTTCCCTGAATACCCTTTTGCTTTTTATACAAGCATAAAAAAACCTTTGGATTCTCTTTAATCCTGTTTGCTAATGAGTTTTCATGATCCCTTTTTAACCCTTCTAATTCCTTTGTAAGTTCTTTCCTACTTATATACTTAAAGGGCTTTGTCAGTTCCCATCCTCCCTGAACTTACATATTTTTCTTGTTTCTTTTGACTAAGGTCATAACATCCCTGGTCATCCAAGGTCCACGTAACTTGTCATACCTATGCTTCATTCTCACAGTAACTTGTCGCTTCTAAACTCTTATCAGTTGCTGTTTGAAATACCCACATATGTCCGATGTGGATTTACCCTCAAACGGTTACTGCCAATATTCTCCAATTCCTGCCTAATATTGTTGTAGTTTGCCTTTCCCCAATTTAACACCTTCATCCCACTGATGTTATCCCTATCCATGAGCATCTTAAAATGCACAGTATTAGGATCACTACTCCTGAAGATTTCCCTAGCTGTATTACAGCGCCAGGGACCTGGGTTCGATTCCAGCCTTAGGTGACTGTCTGCATGGAGTTTGCACATTCTTCCAGTGTCTGCGTGGGTTTCCTTCCACAGTCCAAAGATGTGCAGGTTATGTGAAGTGGCCAAGCTAAAATTCCCGTAGTGTTCAGGGATGTGTAGCTTAGGTGCAATAGTCAAGGGAAATGTAGGATAGGGGAATGGGTCTGGGATACCCTTCGGAGGGTCAGTGTGGACTTGTTGGGCCAAATGGCCTGTTTCCACACTGTAGGCATTCTATGAAACTTCATTCACCTGGCCATTCTCATTTCCCAAAACCAGGTTCAGTATAACCCCTTCCCTGGTTGGACTGTTTAAATCCTATGTCAAGAAACCTCTTGAATGGTTCTTACGAATTCTGCTCCATCCAAACACTGAGCATGAAGTGAGTCCTAGTCAATATAGGAGAAAGTAAAATTACCCACCACAACAACCCTGCAATTTTTACATCTTTCCAAAGATTGTATATTCTTTGTATGTTCTTTTAATGAGACAAACAATTGTTCGTCCAGAAGAGTCAAGTCAGTGAGTTTTCATGAAAGCATAAAATCTCTACATTGCAGAAGCAGGCTATTCGACCCACTGAGTCTGCACCGACCCTGTAAAGAGCATATCACCCAGACCCACTACCCACACCTATCCCTGTAACCCTGCATTCAATATGGTTAATCCAACTAAACTACACAGCCTTGGAAACTATGGACAATTTAGCATGGCTAATCTACCTAACGGGCACATTTTTAGACTGTGGGAAAAAAACCATAGCAACCACAGGGAACCCATGTAGACATAGGGAGAATGTGCAAACTCAAATGTCAAAAGGGAAAAAAAGCACATGTAAGGTTTAGGAAGCTAAAATCAGATAGGGCCTATAAGGAATATAAAGAAAGCAGGAAAAAAAAGCTCAAGCAAGGAATTAGGAAAGCAAGAAGGAACCGTGAAGTGACCTCGGCAAGTAGGGTTAAAGAGAATCCCAAGGCATTCTATGCATAGATTAAAAACAAGAGGATAACTGGGGAGAAGGTAGAGCCACTCAACAATAAAGGGGGGAGCTTGTGCTTGGAGGCAGAAGATGTGGGTGAGATCCTAAATGAGTACTTTGTTTCACCCAGGAGAAGGATGTGAAGGATAATGAGATTAGTGTGGAGCATGGCAATATACTGGAGCACTTTTAGATCAAGAAAGAAATAGTATTGGATCTCCTGAAGAGCATTAAGGTGGATAAGACCCCAGGCCTGATGGTAAGTATCCCAGGTTATTGAGAGAGGCAAGAGAGGAAATTACTGGGGCCTTGACCAAGATCTTTTTTTCTCTCCCTAGCCACTGGAGAGGATTGGTGAGTCACCAGTGTTGTTCCTCTGTACAAGAAGGGAAATAAGAATGATCCAGGAAACAATAGACCAGTGGAACTCACATTGGTAGTTTTGAAGCTATTGGAAAGAATTCTTAGTGATCAGATTGATGTACAATTGGAAAAGCATGGCTTAGTTAGGAACAGTTAGCAAGGCTTTGTGTGCGGCAGGTCATGTCTTACTATTTTGATTGAATTTTTCGAGAAGGTGAGGAAGGTGATGGATGAGCTTGGAACAGTGGATATGGACTACATGAGGTGCTGCACTTTGGGATGTTAAGGAAAAGTATACAGTTAATGGAAGGACTCCAAACAGCATTGATGTGTAGAGGGATCTTGGGGTTTAAGTCCATAGCTCCCTGAAAGTGGCCACACAAGTAGATGGAGTGGTAAAGAAGGTGTGTGGCATGCTTGCCTTTATTGGTCAGGGAATTGGGTACAAGAGTCGGATGTCATGTTGCAGTTTTATAAGACTTTGGTAAGACCACACTTACGGTATTGTGTTCAATTCTGGTTGTTACATTACAGGAAAGATGTCGAGGCTTTAGAGAGAGTGCAGAAAGGGTTTACCAGGATGCTGCCTGGATTAGAGGATATGAGCTTATAACTAGGAGAAATAAAAAAACTTTGGTTGTTTTCTCCGGAGCAGCAGAAGCTGAGGGGAGACTTGATAGAAGTCTGCAAAAATTATGAGATGCATGGACAGGGTTGATGGTCAGAATTTTTGTTGAGTTGAAATATCTAATCCAAGGGGGCATCCATTTAAATGAGAGGGAGAAAGTTGAAAGCATACATGAGGGGCAAGTTTTTTTGACAGAGCTTGATAGGAGTCTGGAACGAGTTGCCAGCAGTGGTGGTGGAGGCAGATACAATAGGGGTATTTAAGGGACTTTTGATAAGCACATGAATATGCAAAGAATGGAAGGATATGGACCAAGTGCAGCAGGCAGAAGAGATTAGTTTAATGTGACATCATGTTCGACACAGACAATGACCGTGAATCCATTGTCAATTGTCAGAAAAACCCGTCTGATTCACTAATATCTTTTAGGGAAGGAAACTACCATCTTTACCTGGTCTGGCGTACATGTGACTTCAGACCCATAACAATGTGTTGACTTTAACTGCGCTCTGGGCAATTATGGATGGGCAATAAATGCTGGCCTAGCCAGTGATTCCACCATTGTGAATAAATTTTAAAATAATTGCAGGTTAAGGGCCTGTTCCTGCTCTATACGGTTCTATGTTCTGTGTTCCACACACACAGTCACCCAAGGGTAGAATTGAACCCAAGCCCCTGATATTGTGAGATAACAGTGCTAACCACTGACACATCTTGCCGCCTAAGTTGTAGCGATAAATTATTTACCAATTCCCTTAAAGGTGCTTGAGATTAAAGTTGCCTTTTCCTGTTAATATACATATATAGTGAGGATGTTTTGAAATTCCTGTTGAGGTTTCAGACACTAAAGAAGTTCTAAATCTGAAATCTAAGAAGATAATTGACACTCTTCAACATTGACTTGGTTGAGAATGGATAACAAAATCTCCAAAGCAATAGAGAAACCTGAGACATATCTATGAAGTGAATGATGTTTCAAAGGCATGTGATTCAATTTTGGCATTTTAAATGAGTCAAATAGCAAAGCTACAGCAGTGACGGGGGACAGTGCATGATTTGGCCCTGTGTTTGCTAGCATTTTTTATTTTCATCTTACTTTCTTCTTTTCAGATCATGTACATGTATTATCTGCTGGGATGGAAATTAAATAAAAAATACACGACCTTGTCAGGCAAATTTGAAGATGAAATATCTACTACAAATGCCTTAAAGGTAAATTATGGCTTAAATTCCTTTCTAATGTCTCAAAATAAGGATCTGTCATAGCAGTTTATAAATTGTGTTAGGGATGTATTTTAAATCCAAACAATAGGCTTGAGTCTAGTGACATATTTTAACTGTAAAAATCGCAAGCTTGATTCCAAAACATCTGCCATTTCAGGTTGGACAGAGACAGGACAAGGAATAGGTTGCCTTTTTGCTTCCAGGAGGTGTTGGTAATGCAACTGACAGCTATTAAACATTGGCCAGACAGGTTCCCTGGACCTCAGGAAGGCTGTCATTTCAGAGCATAGGTGATGACATTTTAAGAGAGAAGTACCACAAGAGAAATATTTCTCTCTGCTCCCAAGCATACTTTCTCCCTCTGGACCCACTCCCTCACCAACTATCTCTGCACTTATCCCCAGACAAATTCCCTGAGTTGGGGATTGAATCCATCCAGGATCATACCATCTACTGTGATTAGCAGTCAGAACTCTCCTTGCCCCAAATGTTGAACTTTCACTTTGGTTGCATCCCTCAGCTGAGGATAGGAGTAGATTAAGAATACCCTCCAACTCACCCCACCCCCACCCACCATGTTTCTAGTAGCAGTGAAATGTTTTGTACGTACCTGAGAAGGCTCTCCACCCAACTGGAAGTCACGCCTAATTCAAGTCGTCTTTTGATCAAGGATCCCTCTCATATAAAAAAGCAATTTTGTCTATCCTGTCTGAATCTCTACTGCCTGTATCCCCTGCCTAACAAACTTGTCAGATATTTTACATATAAAATAGTAAATATGTTATGTAAAAGACCAAGCTCTTGTATGCTTCCATCATGCTTAGTAATTTTGAATCCTTCTATTCAAAATCTTAAGGTCACTTTTGTATTCATTATGTTTAAAAGACAGAGAAGGAAAACACTTACATTTTGGCTTTGGATGGGGACACTGATTTCCAGCCCTCAGCTTTGATCTTGTTAGTTGACAGACTGAGAAGATATCCAGACGTCGGGGCTGCATGTGGTAGAATACATCCAACTGGAACTGGTATGAAGTTTTATCTCTCTCTACTCAACCTTATTTGATGTGTCTTTACATTTTTGCACTGTGTGAAGATTTATAGAGAGTCATAGAGCTTTTATAGCATAGCAAGAGACCCATCAGGGCATTGTGTCTGGGCCAGTCATCAAACATCTATCTACTGTAATCCATTTACCAGCACTTAGCCAGCAGCCTTGAATGCCACATCATTTCAAGTGCTCATCTAAATAGTTCTTAAATGTCTTAAGGGTTCTTGCCTCTATCATCCTTTTATGTAGTGAGTTCCAGATAGCCACAACACGCTGGTTGAAAAGATTTTACCTCAAATCCCCTTTAATCCAACTGGTCCTTATCTTAAAACTGTGATCCTGGTTTTTGACCCCTCTACTAAGCAGAAAAACTTCTCCGTATCTCCCTGTCAATACCCCTCACCACTTTGTACACCTCAATCACATCCCTCTTAGCCTTCTCTACATCTATCCTGGACCTGGAAATTTATCCACTTCAAGCCTGCTAAAACTACTAATACGTACTCCCTCTTAATGCTATTTTGTTCAAGTAAATCACAACCACTTACTCACCATGCATAAAACTCAGCTCTTAATAATCTTTGTAATGCTCACAAAGCCATCAAAATAAAGTAATCATCCATTCAACTTCATTTTTAAAAAGTGCTGTTCTTTGGAGGTCATAAAACTATTGTCTTTCAAACTCCATACAAAAAAACTAAAACGACTGTGAAGCTATCAAAATAAAGAAATAACTGAGAAAAAATGCTTCAAAAAGACATAATCATATTAAATATTTATAAAACTGTCAATCAAACTGTTTATAGGCCCCTTGAAATCTTTTCAGTTAACCTCTGCTGAGCTAAATCCAAGAATTGGATTTGGAACTCAGCGAACCATTCATAATATATTTCCATTGCACCATTCCATATTCAAAATCCTCAGAGATAACTAAAGCATAGCTTTCACAATTATCTGAACAGGCATCTAACATAGAATTTCAATCGGTGAAGCCAGAAAACTATTCAATTTTTCAAAGACATAACAGATGTCTGGACTTTAAATCAAAGTATAAACGAAAGCATGGATTCAATGTGACGTATGAATATCTGTTTCTGAACACTGTTGAATGCATAAGTATCTTTAGAAAATATGCTATAACCTATAAACACTTCCACAATGCTGGCCATTCAATAGTCATAATCGTTTAAGAACAGAGCTTTATGATCAATCAGTGGATTAAAAACATATTTATTGTGCAGACTCATAGTAGTTGAAGTTAGCAACACTTTGCAACACTTTAAATATATAGATGCCCCAAAGATCATGAAGCAAGGATTCTTTAGTCCACTGTCATCTGATCTTTACAAACATGAAGGAAAACAAAGTATTTACATGGAAATAAACCTACATTTCATATCTGATTGAGAAATCCTTTGCCTGTCTCTCCCTTTTTCCATGAAGCCTCTCGATGGAGGAAAGGACGTAAGTGTCAGAAAGAGGCCTTATGACATTTGAAATTAGCAACACATTTTAAGTGTATTTGTCAAAAGGTTCCTGACTCCATTTTAGGCTTCTCCCAAGGTTCAAGGGCTGACTGAACTGATGTGTTTCACATAGGTGTCAAGATACCATCCATCTCACTGAAACTCTCAAACTTAGGAAAATGCAACATTGAGACAGACACTTAAAAAACATTAACCACAATGTTATCTCGAGTGCATGTCCACAGGCAGATGGTGATTTCCTGGTGATAATTTACTGACAGTGACAAATTAAGAGACCACCACGAGGATACCATCCAACTGAGGATGGCAACCACTATCACAGAGTTGCTAGTCCAATCAGAGAGTTGGCAGTCTGTACCATTAAGACAGTAGAATGGAGAAGAGGATGCCTCTATCTTTTGCTTGAAGGCAAGGTAGAATTTCTTTTAATGTGCCAGAACTAGATGTGCAGAGGCCAGTGTTTGCAGAGGTAACCTCTCTAACTGGCATCATTGGATCAGTGGTGGATGGCCATTGGGGAATCCTCAAGGGACTATACAGCAGACATTGACCAAGCCCGCTTGGAAACCCATTGGGGTTCACAGTTTCACTTTAGCAAGTGGCTCCAGTTGGTGATTGGCTGTTATCACTGTCGTTCCTGCCTAAGAATGTACAGAAAGATGTAAGCCTCCTCTGATTCAAGTTTGAAGTCTCCTGCCCTGAGCTGGTAGATTTTAGCCCAGAATTACCATTGTTTGTCAATGGTTGATGAAAGAAGTGGATTTAATCAACCAATGTCCTTTTCTTGCTCCATACTTTCTCATGAAAAATCATCTGATTTTGAATCTCTCAACAAATCTATGCGTAACAGTAAAATGTATATGTCCTCCTCTCTCTCTATATATGTATAAAAATATATATATCTCCACCCATCCTTAACAGGTCCTATGGTTTGGTACCAGAAGTTTGAATACGCTGTTGGCCACTGGCTACAGAAGACAGCTGAACATGTGCTAGGCTGTGTCCTGTGTAGTCCAGGATGCTTCAGTTTGTACAGGGCAGCAGCCCTAATGGATGATAATGTTGTGAAAAAATATACTACCAAAGCGACAGAAGGGCAGCATTTTGTCCAGTATGATCAAGGTAAACCTAATGCATGTTACTGATGCCTGCTTTTACATGAGTTAGAATTTCTACATACAAGATTCACTTGAAATCTTTGTTGATCAAACATCTGACAATCTAAGCTTTGAACATATTCAATGACCCAGCTTCCACTGCTTTCTGTGGAAGGGAATTCCCAAAAGCAGACAATCTCTGAGGGAGAACCCACCTCTTTTTCATCTTAAATGGGAGAGGCCAATCTTAAATAGAGAGGGCCTTATTTTTAAATAGTACTCCCTAGTTCTAGATTCCCCATTAGAGACATATTGTTTCAGTGTCTACCTTTTTCAGATTCTTCAGAGCCTTTGATGTTTCAATTTGACCTCCATTCATTTTTTTAAAATTCTAATGAGTTCAAGCCCAAACTGCTCAATCTTTCCTCATACGATTAATTCCTCAGAACAGTGCTCAGCCAAGAGAACATTCTCTCAACTGCTCCAGTGCAAGAATATTCTTCCTTCAGTATGGAGATCAAAGTTGTGTAGAATGCTCTGCTGCGGTTTTACTGATGCCCTGTGCAATTGTAGCAAATTGAATGTAAAATTAAGTCCTGTTACAATCACCCTTAATTTATACAATTAGTTTACCCATACACTAATCAATGAGTGCATGAATTATCCTGAAGGCAGACCTAATTCTTGCATGAGAGATTTTAACATTTTTGGATGTTTTAAATGATTGATATTAGCATAATGGGCGAGAAGCCACCTTTAACAGGTACACTTATCACCTCCATCAGGAGAAGACCGTTGGCTGTGTACATTATTACTACAGCAGGGGTGGCGTGTAGAATACAACGCAGCTTCAGATGCCTATACAAATGCACCACAGGAGTTCAAAGAGTTCTACAATCAACGACGCCGTTGGGTACCTTCAACTTTGGCAAATACAATTGATCTTTTAAACAGTGGAGCACAAACATCCAAGAGAAACCACTCAATTTCAAAACTCTACATTCTGTATCAGATTGTTGGAACTGCAGCATCAATTCTAGGACCTGCCACTGTGGTTTTAATGATTGCAGGTGACTATGCGTTTCTACCTTATTGTTTTTTTTTGCTTTAACTTGAGATAACATACTCTAACCATAGTCTTATTTCATTTCTGCAACATTATCATAAACATGTGTCAGTGCCACAGATGCATTAGTGATTGTATTTAGCTGCATACTGATGAAATGGCACAGACTATTTTTTTTGCCTCCATGATTAAAGTACAGATTGCTGCATCAACATGAAGGTTATGCTAACACACAGTCATCTCCTAGTGTACCCTGTCAGGATCTACAAAAACAATTATAAGCTATTTTAGATGCCAGTCAGGCCATTATATTCAGCTATTGAAGTTGCATCATGACAGTTTCTCATACTGTTGTACAGTCTCATAGTAAGATGTATGCCCCCAAATTGTCCATCATTCAGAATCATGCAAACCATTAGATTTATTTTAGAAAATTATTTGGCAAGCCTTGTTACAGTCTCCTCCATACAATAGAGAGTGAATTCAACAATTCTGCTTGGGAATGCAGATTATTGACAAACCTACAGCACTAATTCTGCAGCACTTTTCTTAACAAGAGATGTTCTCAACTAGTAATGTAGGATAGCTGAATATTTTCAGTATAACAGAAATTGAATATTGCTATGAAAAAAAATGTGCTTGTTGAAGCTTTTCATATTACACTCATCAGAGCAGATTGAGAAGAATGCCAAATTTCCAAAGGAGCAACAATTTATATTGCATGAGAAAAAGCTGATTGTTTGGCAAATGAACTCTGGTTGGTTGAGATGCTGCCGTAGAAAATGATCCAAGAAAATGTTGTCCCTCGAGCGTTTGTTAGTTGAAACAAGCTGCAATAATCACGCAAGTTTTTTTTTAGTTTACAGCAGAGAGGACCTGCATGTGAACAGTAGTAGCCTCTATTGAGTCCCATTGTGAAACTCATCGATAATCTTGAATTGATTGTAAATGTAATTCTTAGTACGCTCAGGATTATTAAGTAATGCTGCCCTTTTGCAGAATCACATCTAATGTTGGTTTTAGTTTTACAAGCATGACCTGGGTGGGGACTGTCCATACTCTACCTATTGCAAACAATCAACAAGATGTTTTATTTGATATAACCTACCAGTCACCTGACATATGACCTACATACATTGGCATCATATTGTCACTTATTACAAAAATTACCGAATATACTGTGCAATGTGTTGATTCACTTCAGACTGAAACACAAAATAGTGTTATTTGTATCTTTTCTCATCAAAACCTTTCATTTTTATCAAACAAACAAAATACGTTTACAAAAACCAAATACTAAGACAATAATTCCACTCTCATCGTTCTATCAGCACATTATTTTGTGACCTTCTGAAGGCAACAGCTGATGCGCATTGCTAAAGCAATGTGAACCATTTATAACAGAAAGAAGTTTCACCGTACAGCAGCTATAACAGAAAATAATCCCAAATGCATTTGCAGAGAAGAGGAGAAAACGAGCGCCAAGCAGCAGAAAAGTCAAGGATGGTCATCAAATATACGAGACAGAAATGTTCTTAGAATTCCTCCCACTTTGGTATCTCAACCTCTTTGGAGGTGCAGTGAAATAGTTGTTTATTTTGAAGTTATGGTGATTGAGCAGGAGCAATTTTGAACATATGCTTGATTGTGGTCTATCAAGTAGGTCTTGAAGAGATTATTGTTGTATAGTTCCTGATAGTCCTAATGAATTATGCTTAGCAAGTTAATGCAAAGTGTACCTATTGCTATCATGCAATAAATTACCATGTTATGTAAGGCAAGTGCCTCTTTCTTTATTTTCATCAGTGTTCTGTCCTCCACCACTGGTAATTAGACAGTCTCTGGACTCAGCATGGAAAAAGGAAAACTGGTGACAGTGAACCACTCAAACCAGAATATGACAGTCATGTGTTGCGATGAAAAAATATAAATGCCTCCAAATATGTGTTCTTAAATATTGATTAATTTTAATTATATATAAGGTTATTGACAGAAAAGTTATAGGATAATTTTGTTTTATCCAATCTTAATAATACAAAGTTCTTCTTAATTCAAGATGGTGACTTTTTGTATTCAACAATTTACAGGAGCATTTACCTTTGTGTTTAATTGGAATGGAAATGTTGCTCTGGCTCTTGGAGTTGTGCCTCCTGCCATCTACATACTGATCTGTTACAAAGTCAAATCAGATACCCAGATCATAATTGCTGCTGTGATGAGCATCTTTTATGCTTTTCTAATGATTGCAACAATAATGTCCATTATTGGTGAGTGTTTCATGACCTACGTTTTGGCAAATAAAATGACATTTACAAGAACTAATTGTATTGATGCAAACCTTTGAAATTACTCTTCTTAAAACATTGTAATATTGATTTCCTTTTATATTAATTAATCATTGTCAATATGAATTACCAATTTAAAGATACAGAGTGACATTCAAAGCATTTTCCCTTGTCAGATTAGAAAATGAAATGTAATGTAAAAATGCAATGCATAGTATTGAAGAACAAAGAAACAGAGAGAGGTCACTGAGCCCTTGAAAATGTTCCAACATTCAGTTAAATCATGGCTAATATCAAAATGTTTTGCGTCTTAACTGCATTCAGTTCTCTTGGTTCCACATTCCTGTGATTGATTAATAGTGGTCCAAATATCGTTTTTCCTCTTCTGAGCAATTAAATAGTTTTGGAACATTGTAAATCAACAACCTATTAAGAGGTGCATTACCACCTATTTTATTTATTATACAGACCCACTTTCAAGTTTATAACAGAAGCTCCCAATAAAAGGTTTAGTCCAATTAGCTTGATTCCCAGGAATTTTACACTTTCAATTTCACCGAAGGAGTTAAAATTATAATTAGATATAGATTACTTACAGTGTGGAAGCAGGCCCTTTGGCCCAACAAGTCCACACTGACCCGCAACCCACTCAGACCCATTCCCCTACATTTCCCCTTCAACTAACACTACAGGCAATTTAGCATGGCCAATTCACCTAACCTGCACATTTTTGGACTGTGGGAGAAAACCGGAGCACCCAGAGGAAACCCACGTAGACACAGGGAGAATGTGCAAACTCCACACAGTCAGTCGCCTGAGGTAGGAATTGAACCCGGGTCTCTGGCACTGTGAGGCAGCAGTGCTAAACACTGTGCCACTGTGCTGTCCATATTTAGTAAACTTAATAAATTGTTGTGGTTCTGCTCGCCGAGCTGGAAGTTTTTGCTGCAAACGTTTCATTCCCTGGCTAGGGAACATCATCAGTGCTGTTGGAGCCTCGTGTGAAGCGCTGCTTTGATGTTTCTTCTGGTATTTATATTGGTTTGTTCTTGCCGCTTCCGGGTGTCAGTTTCAGCTGCAGTGATTTGTATGTGGGGTCCAGGTCGATGTGTCTGATGATGGATGTTCTTGCCGTTTCCGGGTGTCAGTTTCAGCTGTAGTGGTTTGTATATGGTGTCCAGGTCAATGTGTCTGTTGATGGAGTTTGGGGATGAATGCCATGGCATTCATCCCCAAACTCCATCAACAGACACATTGACCTGGACACCATATACAAACCACTACAGCTGAAACTGACACCCGGAAACGGCAAGAACATCCATCATCAGACACATCGACCTGGACCCCACATACAAATCACTGCAGCTGAAACTGACACCCGGAAGCGGCAAGAACAAACCAATATAAATACCGGAAGAAACATCAAAGCAGCGCTTCACACGAGGCTCCAACAGCACTGATGATGTTCCCTAGCCAGGGAACGAAACGTTTGCAGCAAAAACTTCCAGCTCGGCGAGCAGAACCACAACAACGGATACCCGAGCTACAAATCTTCAATCAGATTTTAAACTTAATAAATTATTGTCTCATTACAGAACAACTGATGGAATTTATATATAAATATATATATGAACATATTTATGTTAGAACTCAAACACATGTACAAAAAGAGTACTTTTATTCAGCAAAATTAAAATAGTCAACTTTATTGCATGATATGAAGCAGTAGCATTAAAGTGAATGCTGTAGGAAAGGGTCCAGCGATGGAGGTATGGCTGCTGAAAATCTGGTGTTTGTGCTGTTCTCGGAATTATATTACAGCTGAGCTGTCAAGGAATCAATCTTAGTGTTTAAATGTACCAGCTGGTCCCATTTCCATTTGGCTGTTAAACTTTACAGACGTTTCTGATGTTCATGTACATCTAATTAGCATCCTTTTGTACTTTCTAGTCGGGGTCACGTGCAGTGGCTGGAATAACCACAAAGAAATTTGAATGTAGTTCTTTAGCCATGGATCAGGGACAAAAGGATTAATGCTCTTTTGTGTTCCAGTATTGCACTTTTTTTTTAACTTGTTATTTGAATGTAGGGAAGAGGATAATGTTCATATATAATCCAAACATGAATGCTAATAGTAAATCAGAGATTTCCGATATTTGTCTTTCTTTTAATTTCATGGGCAAATCTTCTGGTCTCTGGACTGCTGCAGGACAGATGTTTGGCTGAGTTGTGCATTGGTCCCTGTAGAAGTTTTATTATGTTGCAGTCTGTGAGAATTGTTTGGGGAATTTCAGCTTTGAATGGGCACTTACTTTGCCCCATGGTATCCGTGCAACTGTTTCTGATTCTGAACTGGAGACAGAGATTTTGGGCTGTTCTAATATGCTTATCTGGATAGCCATCCAGAAAATATAAGACAAATTAAAACGTAATCTAACTCCTGGTTAACTGCACAATTTGCTTGAATAATCACCATTACCACGAGAGTAAGTTCTCTCAATGAGGCTACCCCCACAAATCCAACTTGACCTGAATATACCCTCCTCAAGAAATCCCCAAACCCTGACTACCTCTCAAACCTGACTACCTTCCTGTCATGACCCGACCTTCTGGACCTATCCTGGCTAACTCCTTAAACTTCCAATGACACCAGATAACTAGATGAGATTGTGGAGTACTTCGAAATGTAGGGCTGAGTCAGCTCAACTTTGTCAAGGGGGGCAAAAACAGAAGTGGTTGGAAAAGCTCAGGAGGTCTGGCAGCATCTGTGAATAGAAATCAGGGTTAATGTTTTGGGTCCGGTGACCCATCCTCAAAGGAAGGATCATCAGACCAGAAACCTTCACTTGCTGAGCTTTTCCAGCAACTTTTGTTTTTGTTTCTGATTTACAGCATCCGCAGACCTGTCAGTTTTATCAAGGGGAGGTCATGCTTGACAAATCTGTTAGAATTCTTTGAGGAGGTAATGAGCAAGTTAAACAAAGGTAAAGAAAGTATTTAGCATACTTACCTTCATTGCTCAGACCTTTGAGTATAGGAGTTGGGATCTAATGTTGACGTTGTACAGGATGTTGGTGAGGCCTTTTCAGGAGTACTATGTCTAATTCTGGTCTCCCTGTTATAGGAAGGATATTATTAAGCTGGGGAGGGTTCAGAAGAGATTTACCAGGGTGTTGCTGGGAATGGACGGTTTGAATTATAAGAAGAGACTGGATAAGCTGGGACCTTGTTCACTGGAGTGTAGGAGGTTGAGAGGTGACCTTTTAGAGGTCTATGAAATAATGAGGTGTATAGATAAATTGAATGACAAGCGACTACAGTCACTATGTTTAAAAGACATTTACGTAAGTACACGAATAAGAAATATTTGAAGGTATATGGGCCAAGCACAGGCAGTTGGGAATAATTTAGTTTGGGATTATGGTCACCATGGAGTGTTTGGTCTTCACAGTCTATTTCCGTGCTCTATAACTCTATGAGTCTATATATCCTCCAAACATTCAAACTGCCAGGAGTGCAATTTTTTGTGCTAATACCATTTTTAAAACGTGCTGACAATTACCTACGCTCTGCTATCTTCCTATGTCTATATCTGAGGGTGTAACCATATAGGTATTTAATTACCAGACCAATGGGTGTGACTGTTAAAATTATTATCCTAAATGTCAAGGGACCTTTCAATTAAGAAGAACAAAGTATTCACTATATTTAGAAAGGAGACTGTACAGGTGTCATTGCAGCAAGGGCACCATTGAATGAGAAACCTAAAAACTTGGGAAAGACATTAAACTCACATCAGCCCATTTCATGTTTGCAAATATATTTGTAATTTTAAAAATTGTTAGTGTTAGGAGAGAGGCGAAGACTTCAAAAAAGGTACAGCACAGAAATTGTCTGGGATCTTGCAGAAGACATGCTTCATGTGCAGAGCTAGGATGAGCTGAGGGTTTCTGTTTCAACCATCGAACTGCGCAGTGAATTCTAGACACCCACCACCCTTGAAGAAAAAGGATTTTTTCATGTTCCCTCAAATTCTTCTACCTCCTTTAGACCACTCTAACCCCTCCCCCCCTCCATCCACTCTCCCTATTGTTCTCTACTCCCTTTCTCACAGTTCACTCTCCCTCTCCCCCATCTATTTTATCCCATGCTCATTCACTTCACCCCTTCCCGTTCACTCAATCCCCTCCTCTGTTCAGTCAACACCCCCCACTCTCCTCTCCCCTTTGATTCTTTCCCTTCCCAACTTCTCTATATCCCTTCCCCATCCTGTGCCCCCCCAGCTCTCCACTTCCACCTTTCATCTCTAAATTCCTCCTCCACACTTTTTCACATCCCAATTCTTTTTACCCTACACCACGCTCCATTCTAACTATTCCCCCTCTTGACTCTATCCCTTCCCCATTTTACTCCCCCGCTCCACTGCCCCTTCTCCGTTGACCCCCTATCCTCCAGCAGCTGCTACACAAGCAGTTTCAATTTACCTTTGACACGTTTTGTTAAAGGCTGAGCTATAAGTGGACAAATGGTGCATCGCCCTAAAACAGCATTAGAACGTTAAACATGCAAAGAGGGAACCCACATTGATTGTTGGACTTTGATTGGCAAATTCAAGTATAAAATGAGTGAAACAAGGCCACAGCAGTGATTCCCGAACTAAACAAGGGCCTTCATGTGAAAGTAAAGTCATTCCTATTCACACTTACATGCTACATGGAGGTGGATCTGTCATAGGTTCTTTGGAATTTTTAATCAACTTGTTATGATCCCACTCTGTGGTCATTATATCCTAAGGTGGGACCTGACCCAGCCCTCCAGGGAGCATGCTACAAGACTCAGAGCTTTTTGCATTGATGCTAACATTATGCTATCTTTTTTAGGTGAAATGGTGAAAGAAAACACCTTTATTACTCCAACAGGCTTGTTCTTCATCTCGATGATGATCCTTTACTTCTCAACTGCAATGCTGCATCCCCAAGAATTCCCTCTTGTATTTTATGGATTGTTGTACATCATCTGTATCCCCAGTGGATACTTGTTGCTGCCAATTTACTCCATGGTAAACATGAATAATGTTTCATGGGGCACACGTGAAACAGTTACTCCAAAAATACAGGACAAAAATAAAACTAAGCAGGTTCTGCGATATGAAAAGAAATGCAAATTCATCTGTTGGGATATTGAATTTTTAGTCAAAGAGGATAAAAAGGAATTAATTCACCATGCAGACAGGTAAGTAACTTACAATAAGCTGTAGTTGTGTAAATTAACAGTAGCGTCTCCTTGTGCCAAGTGTTGTGTTGTAATTTCTTTGTTTTGAACTATAGGTTAGTTATTAATTATTGATTGATTTATTTTCTTTGGATTAAATTGGCCTCTCAAATTGTCCCTTACAAGCTCACAAGGATGGATGATACTAAGTCCCTGCTCTTCAATAGAACTCAGGCTTTATAACAAGGCTCTGTATCAAATTCTCACTCACCTACGCTTCTCTGACTGGTTGGACCTTCAGGTTTAGCTGGGCTTGATTCGTTAGGTGCTTCCCAGATACTGAAAATTACGACATGAAGCTGGAATCCTAATTTCTGCTGCTAGAGGCAATGGAATTTCTTTTGTATGGTTTTCAGAGAGTGAGGCTGATATTCTGATTCTTCAGTGAGATTATATTCTTCCAGGGATGTTTTTGGATGGAAAGACGAACAAGAGAGAAAGCTTTGTTTCTACAGTGAGATTCTGACTACTTATTCCAGTTTTAAGCATTAAAAGGTTTAATTGCACATTTTCCCATGAATTAAGATGACAAATGCAAAATATTTCACGATTTACAAAGGCAAAATTCTTTCTGATATTGTTTTATTTAATATTCAGTTCAGGGGTACTCATAAGTGCCTCAAAGCATCTGAAACGTGATATTCCTTCCCATTGCCAACATCAGTCTTTTCACCACATTTAGGAATGCAGAACTCAATTTCAACCCATTAAAAATCCATCCCTTGTACAGCATCAAAATTGGGGATTGGTTCTACTTTTGTTGTGCTCTTGAGAGTTCTGGGTGTATCTTTGAAATGTTTTGTTCCTGGAGAGATCATGTCCTTTGATCTTTTTAATTAGAACATCACATTTGATTCTAAAGATTGATATACATAACTTGTGGCTTTAACTGTCTGGGTGGAATCTTGCCAGGTACTGAAAGACATGGGCTATAGTGAGATGCGTGATAGATCACTAAGATGATTAGTGAGCCCCATCTCAATGTAGAGATCATCACATTGCATTTTGCTCATTAATTTTCTCAAGCACCTTGAAGAGATGAGTTCCCAGTTGATGCTCATAATTGTTTAATAATTGTTTCATTAACAGTCCAACTCACTGCAGCTGCAAACTTACCAAACTCACCAAAGAAACCAACCATCCACATGGAAACAAGACTGTTTCTTAGTCAGTTCATTTTGCTTGCAGTCATAGCACTCACTCAGTACATTGCCTTATCTTACCTTTTTGCACTTTGCATCCAGAGGTGCCAGGGTCTTACTACTTTTGTCCTGTCTTGATATTTAATGCACGCACAACCAGCTTGACTCTTTCTGCCCTTTTGAGGGCTGCTTTCTTTCTAGAATGAGACAGATGCATGTACTAAGACAAATTAAAATGGGTGGTACAACTATCATTTTTGGTGTATGTGGAGGAGTATCCATAGCAAATGAGTAGGCAGAGCAGAGGGCATGCAGGCTTAGTAGTTTCAGGGGTTTGGATGGGTGACAGTGAGTGAGGAAGGATGTTGCTAGCAATAATGAGAGTGTTGGAGCATGTCCCTTATTGGGAGGTGGACATAGTGGCTTAGTGGTTAGCACTGCTGCCTCACAGTGCAGGGATCTGGGTTCAATTCCAGCCTCAGGCAACTGTCTGTGTGGAGTTTGCATATTCTCCCAGTGTCTGTATGGGTTTACTGCCAGTGCTCCAGTCTCCTCCCACAATCCAAAGATGCGCAGGTTAGGTGAATTGGCCATGCTAAGTTGCCCATAATATTCTGGGATGTGTAGGTTAGGTGCATTAGTCAGGAGTAAATGTAAAATAATAGGGGAAGGAGAAAGGTTACTCTTCAGAGGTTGGTTGGGCCAAATGGCCTTTTTTGACACTGTAGAGATTCTATCATAACAGTAGTAAAGAGAGTATGAAGTTTCAGAAGGAAGTTGGTTGCACGTATGCTGACAGAGTGGAGAAGCGCATTTATCTTCCTCCTACAGTACTGGATGTTCCTTCAGACCAGCTGAGACTGTTGTAACCTGGATGGCGAGATGAGGTGTCAGTATAATGGCTTCCACTGCAGGTCCTAAGTGGTTGATAAAGTTCCACCTTTGCATCACCCCATCAGAGCGAGGCATAGGTTTCTGTCATGTTGGCCATATCCAGGGCAAATGTCAGGAAACACACAGTGCTAAACTGCCAGTGCTTGTCCAGGAGTACATGAGCTTTTAAATATGATGCCAGTGGCAGGAATTCCGGTCAATTCCAGGATCTCCTGTGAGCAGGTTGCACCAGGAATGGAACGTGGTAAGATGAGGTGGAAATCATATCATAAAAGAATCATAGAATCCCTGCAGTGTGGAAACAGGTCATTTGGCCAAACAAGTTCACACTGACCCTCTGAAGAGTAACCCCCCCAGATCCATTGCTGTATGTTTACCGCTGACTAATGCTCACAACCCTGAATACTATGGGCAATTTAGCATGGCCAATTCACAAAACCTGCACATTTTTGGATTGTGGAAAGAAACCAGAGCTCCCAGAGGAAACCCACGCAGACACGGGGAGAATGTGCAAACAGACAGTTGCCCGAGGTTGGAATCAAATCCAGGTCCCTGGCGCTGTGAGACAGTAGTGCTAACCACTAAGCCACCAAGCCGCCCCGAAGATGTTCACCATAAGGGCTGAATTGTCAAATAAAGTAGCGAGTTTGGTAGGATATGACAATAAACCACATGGCCTTGAGGCAAAAATTACTCCACCAAACTCAACCTAACATGCACTTGACAAAAAAATCTAAGATTCAGCCCCATACACTTTTATGTTTGAACTTTTTCAATTAAAAAAGAATGTTTTTCTTTCTTTCAGTATCATTGAAGAAGAAGAAATAATCGAATTGAGTATTGAAGATAGTGAGTATTAATATCATTTTTCATTGGCAGCGTTTTCCAGAAATATATTGCCAATATAATCGTATTTGATATTAGTATTGCAGGACTTTCTTTAGACTTGAGGTATTTTCTTCAGATTTTCTGCTCCTTGTAAACACAGAATCATGGCACTTTACTGTTGCAGTCATGGCACATACCTTTCCTTACTGTAGTCTAGTATCTTTCTGATCTGTCAGCCAAGATATTCAGTGGCTGTAGGCCATCTGACCACATCACTTACAGAATTCAATTCTACATTTACCCCGTGTTCACATGCATATTTGTGAAGCATGTCAGAGCAGCAATTTGCCATTTAGCGCCCTCAGTCCTCCCAGCCATTCAATTGGCTGATAGCTGATCCATATCCTAGCTTGATTTAACTACCATGGTTTGATCTTCTAAAACCTTTAGCCAATCAGGATGTCTCAAACTTAGTTTTAGCATTTTCAATTGATCTAGCTTCAAATGCTTCTTGAAGGGAGAGACAGCAAGAGTGAGTGAAAGATTTCTGCTACTTTCATGTAAAAACTCATTTTCTGACGTCCAGAATGGTTTAGCTAATTTGTAAAATTATATCCTTTGTTCAGGGCTCCCCCATTTTTCTAGGAGGAGAGAAGACAGTTTGACTGACTGGGATCAAGGCACTCCATCTGTTCATTTTAGCATAAAACACAAAAATTCTGGAAATACACATTTAAAATCTTTCAAAAACAAACTCAGTTTACTGGTCTTTCATTTGTATCCTTGATCAGAATGGAAGTTTGCAATTTGAATGGACATTTTCGTAAGATTGAAAAACAATAATCAAAATTAAAGGAGAGGGGATAGAACCGCAGATACAGGTGGAGCTTTATGTGTGTTAGTGGGTAGTTAATGGAAATGCAAATTGTTTTTAAAGAGCAGTTACAGATAAAATACATCAGAAGTGAGGCCACACAATGATGCCGGGTAAGAGACCACCTAATTTGTTGATAAAAACATAAAGAACTGCAGATGCTGAAAATCAGACACAAATAGAAATTGTTGAAAAAGCACAGCAGGTCTGGCAGCATCTGTTGAGAGAAATCAGAGTTAACGTTTTGAGTCAAGTGATCCTTCCTCAGAACTAGTTACTCAAATCAAAGTGTTAACTTTGATTTCTCGCCACAATTTGTTGATATATCAGTCTAACACATGTTATTTTAGAGATTTCTAGGTTGCAGAGTGATACTGCGAGAATAAAAGATACCTGGATTAACTGTAAAATATGCTTGGTGGTTCCACTGGGTCAACAAGTTGTGGTTTTTGAACCCCAATTCAGCTTGACTCCATTGCAGTTTTGAGGGTGTACTATATATTCTGGGGTAGCACGGTTAAACTAAAGAGTCCATTGCCCCTTTCAAGTTAATATCAAAGATCTTATGAAATGATTCAAGATAAAACAGGAGTCCTTGCTGCTGTAATCACTTTTAATCACCTTCGATTAAGATCCGATTATTTCACTACTTATTCCATTTTTGTTTCTAAGACTTTGTTGTGCATATATTGACAACTGTTTCTCTGTCCAATACAACCATTCAAAAAACTGTGTTTTGTTTCTCTTTCTTGTGTTTCCCTTGTATAGAGTGGATAAGCAATTTGCAAGAGCAGTCATTCCATATGATGCTTGTTGTAGAAGAACTTGATGAAGTGAGTTGCTTTGAATGACATTTGTCATTATTTCCTTGTGTATTCATCTCAATGAGTCGTATGAACTCCATTCTGTTTCATGAAGTTACTAACCTTTAATGTACAGCAATATAGACATTTGGAACAAAATTTCCCAAGCGAGTTTTGAGAAGATTTGTAACCCCACAATCAGCAACACTAACCTCTGACTACCTCCCTGACCGTCCTGACTACCATCTGACAGCACCCTCCCACTGACTACCCCTTTCAGTTCAGATATCACCCACCCACAAATACCTATTGAAACTCCCAGAACCGCTTGACACTCTGGTTACCTCCTGATTTTCTGATTATCTTCCTCATTCCAACTGACTATCCCTTGAATCTGCGACTACCACAAATATCCCTTACCAATTGAATTCTATCATCCCACCTAGCTGCTTCACATGGAGGTGTGTATGGGCCTTGGCTAGTGAGGAGGGAGGAAGTAAATGGGCAGGTGTTACACCTTCTGCGATTGCATGGGAATGTGCTATGGTGTTTTGAGAGCTGGTGAGTGTGGAGAAAGACTGGACCAAGGTGTTCCCAGAGGGAATAGTCCTTGAGCAATGCTGAAATGGGAGGGGAGGACAATATGTGTCTAGGGATGGCATTCTGCTAGAGATTGTGTAAATGGTGGCTCAAATCATTTGGATGTGGATGCTGGCAGATTGGTAAGTGAGGATCAGGGGTAGAAGCAAAGGGGTGAGGGCCGAAGTGCGGGAGATGAATCAGGCATAACTGAGGGTCCTGTTAAACATGAGAGAAATTTCAGTTGAGGAAAAAGGGGATTTTGGAGACCCCGTTGTAGAAAGAAGTATCATCAGAACAGATGCAATGGAGATGGAGAAACTGGAGAAAGGAATAGAGTCTTTATAGGACACAGAGTGTGAGGACGTATAGTCAAGGTAACCATGGGAGTGTTTGGGTTTGTAGTGGATGTTGGAGGCCAGCCTATCACCAGAAATGGAAACAAATGTCAAGAATAGAAACAGAGGAGTCAGAGATGGACCAAGTGAATGTGAGAGTGGGGTGGAAATTGGAAGCTAAATAGATAAATTTCTCCAATTCCTGAAGATAGAAGCAAGCACTACCGATGATGTCATCGATGTACTGGAGAAAAAGTTGAGGTGGAGACCGGAGTAGGACTGGAACAAAAAATGTTTCGTGTACCCCACAAAGAGACAGGCATAACAATTCAAGTGGAGCAGGTATGCAACTATGGTAGTGTCTCCTCAGAAGAGCTGGGCCAGTATTTTTATTGATCTTATTCTTATATTTCTTATATGTAGGAAGAAATCCCATTCTGGAATGACCTCATTGAATTATACCTTAAACCAATTGAAGAAGACAAAGCAAAACAGGCAGAGATAGCAAAGGAACTGAAATCTCTCAGAAACAAGGTAAGTACAACTTACAAGTGGTTGTTCTGACTCTGATCACTTGTTCAATCCCAGAGGGGAAAACAGTGCTGCATTATTTTTGGTTGTTGGAACTCAAAACAATGGAGGTACAGAAGGCACTGAAAAAGTTAGTCAGCCTCATACTTGTAACATGGTTTACCAACCTATCTCCCAATTTGTTCAATTTTCTGAACATAACAGACCAGCTGTAATTCCTACTCTTGCTTGGTACTAAATGCCTCCTCATTGAAAGAATGCAAAATGTATATGATAATGGACTAAAGGGTAAATTTTGTGTTGGTTTATTTGCAGTGTCAAATTTCACTTAGTAAGACAGAGAATTAGAGAATCACTTTGTGCGTTGGTTAGTACACCCAGTTGGTACAGTTCCTCTTTTTCCAGTGATTAAAATAAATCAGGAACTCCTATTGTACATCTGCACTCATTAATCAGGCTGATTTTTGTTGTTACATGTACAAGTCTACAAAAATCATACTGCAGATGTATATTGTACTTGGATAGCATTTATAATGTTGTTATTATGAATAAACCTTTACATTCTTTGCAGGCCACTTTTCTCTTCTTCATTATTAATACTCTGTGGATTGTTTCAACGTTTTTTCTGCAAGCAATTGGTTCAGAGATACACATCAAGATCCCCAAAATCCTTCCAAATGGTACTTTTTCAAAAAGTGAAATTCTAACCATCGAACCACTCAGTTTTATGTTCTTGGTATCGTTTGCTGGGCTGTTGGGAATTCAGTTCCTCACCATGTTGTACCACAGGTATTAATTCAAATATATTTTGTTTTCTAAATAATTAGGTCAAGGGTCACATTCTTGGATTGGATGCTCGGGTTTAGGAGTAATCCTGGCTCTGCAACCCCAACTTTTAAAAATAGCTGCCCACACTTGCCATGTTTGGTCCCATGTACTACCCTAATACTCAATCACCCATCCCAATGGCCTCTCTTACGCCTACACCTCTAATCATCTCAATAACTCATTATAGCCTTTGTGCCAACATATGCTAACTCATGTACCCTCATCCTGCCCTCCATAACAATTCATCTAATGTCCATCATGGGCACACCTCAGGAGCCATGCTAACAGACGGTGGCACAGTGGGCAGCATGGTGGCACAGTGGTTAGCACTGCTGCCTCACAGCGCCAGAGACCCGGGTTCAATTCCCGCTTTAGGCGACTGACTGTGTGGAGTTTGCACATTCTCCCTGTGTCTGCGTGGGTTTCCTCCAAGTGCTCCGGTTTCCTCCCATAGTCCAAAAATGTGCAGGTTAGGTGAATTGGCCATGCTAAATTGCCCGTAGTGTTAGGTGAAGGGGTAAATATAGGGGAGTATGTATAGGTGGGTTACGCTTCGATGGGTTGGTGTGGACTTGTTGGGCCGAAGGGCCTGTTTCCACACTGTTAGTAATCTAATCTAAATATTCACAGATGATTTTCTTTTGAAAAACATACATTTTGATCAAAACAAAAAAAGTATTCAATACATTGAAATTCTTTCAACTAATCCCTTAGGTAGACAAATGTTTCATTTAAGTACTCAAGCTGTCCTTCAAAATGCTAACTAGATAGGTACCCTATTGTGAAAATCATAGTTTGGGAATTCAATCAAAGAGCACATATCCTATAATGGCTTTTGTCGACAGGAATGTTAAAATACCTAGCACAGTTTCTGTTTCAATTCACACATTTTTTTGTCAGTTCCTTGACAACTTTAACAGATTTGGCAGTCCCAAACATCATCCCAGTCATCCACAAAGTGGTGCAATGGGGTGTTGACAATGATATGAAGTAGCATTTGCTGTGCAATAACCTGCTGACTGAGACCGAGGTTTGGTTGCACTAGGGCCAATTAATTCCTCACAACTTGGTCTAAACATAGCCAAAAAAAGCAGAATTCCAGAGGTGAGGGGAGAGTGACTGCAAGGTTATATTTGACTGAATCTGGCACCGAGGAGCTCTTGCACATACCTGGCACAAAAGACAATAGTTGTGGTTGTTGGAGGTCAATTAACTCAGTCCCAGGGCATCACTATAAGCATTCCTCAAGGTTGTGTCCTCAGCCGAACCATCCTTAGCTGCTTCATCAATGTCCATCTTTCCATCACACGGTCAAAAGTGGGCATGTTCACTGATGATTACACGATGTTCAATACTATTCACACCTCTACCAATACTGAATCACCTCTTGTCCATATGGAGCAAGTCCTAGTCAAATTAGTCTTAAACTGACAAATGGAAAATAACATTAGTGACAAACAAATGCCAGGCAATTACCATCTCCAAGAGAGAATCAAACCACATCCCCTGCCACTCAATGGTATTACTATCACTAAGACCATCAATATCAACATCCTTGAGTTACCATTAACCACCCTTATAAATACTCTGGCTATAAGAATGGGTCAAACACTAGGAATTCAATGAAAAGTAACTCACCTCCTTACTTTTCAAAGTGTTTCCGTTCTCGACAGGGCATAAGTCAGGTGTTTGATGAACATATTCCCACTTTCCTGAACCAGTTCTATTCCAAAAACACTCAAGAATCTTGACAGCACCCAGGAAAGGCAGGTTTTGATCAACACCCCACATACCGTCTTCAGTATTCATTCCTCTTACCACCAATGCATGACTGCAGCACTATGCACTAACTACAATATGGAGTGAAATAACTTACCAAGGCCCATTTGACAGCACCTTCTCAATACGTGACCATTTCCACCTAGAAGGACATCAGGCACATGGGAACACCATCATCCACAAGATCCTTTTTCCAAAACATACATCATCCTGACATGGAACAATACCACTGAGCCTTTGATGTCACTCAGTCAAAATCCTGGAACTCACTGCCAAACAGCACTGTGGGTGTCGTTACACTCCAGTAACTGCTGCAGTTCAAGAAGGCAGATCACCCCCAACTTCGCCAGGACATTGAGGGATGGACTGTATTGTTGGCCCAAGCAATAATACCCACATTCTATGAATGTGTTAATAAAATGAGTTCAGGGACTTCTTAGACACCAGCATGTCGACATTTCACAGTCCCAAAGGGGCCTTTTGCCTTACTTCCACTAAAAGGCAACTAACTCCCCCCCCCCACCACCACCACCTGTCCATCTCCCTCAACAAAGGTACCTTGGGATCAGATCCCAAGATGTGCCTTACCACATGAAAAGGGTACACTAACTATCCAAAAGGAATGCATGTTCAATGGACCTGGTTGATTCCTGGTTTACCTGGTTTATTTGCCACACCCTGGATTCTACACTCCAAGACTCCAAAATCCTATTTTATTGAAGCCAGCTTGTCATTAAAATGGCTAGCCATTTTCAGAGACCACGTATATATGAATTGTAGGTAAAAACAATGACTGCAGATGCTGGAAACCAGATTCTGGATCAGTGGTGCTGGAAGAGCACAGCAGTTCAGGCAGCATCCAACGAGCAGCAAAATTATAGCCTATCCCAATCCCGCTCCCCATCCCCCACAAAATATGAGAGATGCTAGTTTCTGGAGTGCGACTTGGTTTTCCCTCTATCTTTTAGCATTTTCACCACAGCATTGTCTCAAAATTCTAGGCCTTAATGCAATGTTATGGAAGTAGTAACAATTTGTTAACTTCATTCTAGGATTACAACACTCATCCATTTTATTGCATATAAAGGAACTGAAATAAAACCTCAACAGAAAGTTGGAAAGTATCACCAAATGGTAAGACAAATAAATTTCATTATGCATTTGCTGACAAGAATCAAATTTTCAGAAATATATTAAAATGTATCCAGTTTAATATTTGCACTTTGGTCACACACTGCCCTTGTGTCATGCTTCAGCCATTATATTTTTTCATTTCAAAGAAAATCACCAAGTGTCGAAGGTGTAAGGGGTTTCTAGAGAACCATGAGTCATACCTTTACATCGTGCATCACCATAGCTTAATACTCAAAATGCTTTTTAATAATGAGGTATTGTCCTTGCATTGTCAAGTATACAACCTTGCCAGAGGTTTTTGTGACACAGTGGTAGTGTGCCTACTTCTAGGCCAAAAGGTTTGGGTTCAAGTTTCATCTGGCCCAGACATATGTCATAGTATGTCCCAGCAGATTAAGTAAAAGAGCTACAACTTCTCTGATCCAGAAAGAGAAAAACTCCAACTATAGAAATGGACTTCTACAAGTGGTAAATTATTTGAAGAAATTTTGAAAATATGCAATTTTATTTTTTTTTCCTTTTTTAACTCAATACAATATTTTCTTAACTCTTTTTATATAATCTTTCTGTTCATTGATCCAACTTCAATTTGCCACATTTCCAATATGCCTCTGTTTCCTTTTTATTTCTTAAAATATTCTTGCTTCAGAAAAGAGACTATTGGTTCCACCAAGATTAGAGATGCCTTGTTCTCAGCCCACTCTTTCAGTTACTTCGTCTTTTGAGCTAAAGGATGTTTTGTTCTGGAAAAAAAATTGAGCTGTTGTAAAATGTTATATCCTCAAATTCACCATGAAGAACACATGTTTAGTGTTTAATTATAGATTTAGTTTATATTGTTCTACCTGGTTAGATAAGCATTTTATTTACATCTTCTAAAATAATACTTTCTGGATGATTGGATAGTAAATGGTGACCCCAGGAACAGGAAATTTTCTCGCCATAGCAAACTAATTATAAAATGTCTTTTGTCTTCATGGTGTTGTAGGAGAGAGAGCATTGGCATTTCATAAATCATTAGCAACTATTTGCATGCCAGAGCAGATTTTATTCTGCGAGGTGACTGTCATAGGAAGAGTTAGTTTTCCTTAATTTCCTGTAAGTTAAAGATAGGACTAATCACACTCACCTATTACTGTAAAAATGCCACAGTAATGTCATGTCAGAGCTTGGTTAATCACAGAAATCTAGATGTTAGTGTTCAAGACGTGTCTCATTATCTGTCTCTTTCTGCCTCACTCCTAAATTGCTCAGAGAAATGTACAGTTCTGTACTTGCACTGTGAGTAAAAAGAAAGTTAGAGCTGGTCTGAATTGATGCACGGCGCCTGTTTTATCTCATTTAATATCCAACAATTTATTAAAGTCTGGTTTAGCTGTCAGAGATTATTTTCATGGTATTCTCATTGTTAATTACTTACAATGAATTTCTCTGGCACTGAATAGTAACTGTTACAAATATGGAGTCTTATTCCTTTCAATTTTAACTGCTGTTGGTGTTTTATTACATGCAAGTTTAAATCTATTTTAACTTACTGTTCTATCCCTCATTTTTCTCTCCATTTCAATCCAAGCTTTATTTTCTTCCTCGTCAGCATTTCTCTTTCTGTACCTGATTTGGCTAAGAACGAAACAAATGTATTTTAGTTTTGTATCCAAGTCCTTGCAGTGAGCATCTCATAGTCCTGTAATTTAAATTATTAAGATGACACACAGTTGCTTATCTGTTCACTCAGGTCCCTGGTGTCCAGTTCCTATTGCTGCAAAGTTATACCCTTGTGATCTTAGCAATTTACATAATAAATTATTGTGAAAATTTTAAAAAAGAAAGTTTAACTAAAGGACACCCTGTTAGTTTCACTCCAACAGTAAATTTTGTTACAATGTATTTTGAGTTTTACTTTTAATCTAAGTGAATGCAATTTTGTATTCCAGGTACAAATACAGAATTAAAATTTAATATTATTTAACTTTCTCCTTTTCTAGTATAAAGATCATGAGGTTTGACAATATACAGAAGAAAAATAACTGGTGGTTGAGAAAAATCGAGCAACATCTCACCAGTGTCACAAATATATTACCATGAGCTTTATGTGTGAAAGACAATTTGACAACTACTCAGGGACATCGCAGCGAAATCTGTGGCTCGTGTTACAAATCAGAAAAATATACAATGGGATAGTTATTTTCGAGTACATCAACAATAGTTGAGAAACTTGTTGGTATTACGTCCATTTTTAACGAGGCATATAAGTGCCCTGTTCATCTCACTTCCTGTCTCACTCTTGACTGTGCTGACCAACTAGATTCATATCTAAACCAGCTATTCCTCATTTTTCCCCAAACTTGTGAGCTACCTTGAAGCCATGACTGGGATTCAGAATTCTCTATTTTTGGGAATAAGTACAATTGACTGGCTTAGATTTTGACTTGGGTACATGAGGCCATTTAGCAATTTTTGCATTGTTCTGCTTCCACTTTCCGCTGGCACAAGCAATTTGTGCCGCACCAGGATGATAGCCTGATTTGAGAGGTATCCAATTATTAGCTTGTAAGATTAAATATATATTTCAAGAGAGGAAACCTTTTGGAAATCTGTTGATCCTTGTATTATCAGATTTAATTAATGCTCCCTACCTCTGAATTTAATTCAATGTGCAGAGAATGATTTTTATAACATAACCATCTCCACAAATTAGCTCAGACAACTCAGGGAAGAATAAATTCTGATCAGTCTCGAGATTGTAAATATTTACCAAGATACATGGCAATCCACTATTTAATGTACTTATGACAGTTACTAAATTGAAGAATTGGGAAGATAATTTTGTCCATGCTTCCAGATTGCAAAACTGCATCTATGTTTTTTATAAGAATTTTACAGTTTTATTACACATTGACCACAAAGGAAATTTTTTTGAAGAAAGCATGCAGAGGTCCATATAAGTCTTCATTCATAAAAACTAAGAGCAGAGGTAGTCCATTCAATATTGAGCCTGCTGCAACATTCAAGATGAGGATGGTTGATCCTCGATCTCAATGTCATATTTCTGCTTTCTCCTAACACCTCTTGATGCCTTTATCTATCTCTTTTCTGAATATGCTCAATAACTTGACCTCCACAGCCTTGTATGGTCAAGAATTTCAATGGTTCACTACTATCCAAGTGAAGAAATCTTTCCTCATCTCAGTCCTAAATGATCTAGTCCATATCCTGAGATTATGTCCTTGGTTCTACGCTGCACAGCCCAGGAAAACATCCTCTCTGCGTCTGATTTTTCCAGACCTATTAGTATTTTACATGTTTTAATCAGATTCCCTCTCATTCTTCTGAACTGTAGTGAAAATAGGCTTCTCATAGGGCTGTCCTGCTAACCCCAGTATCAGCCTCCACTCCTCTCCCTCTATGGCAAGTGCCTCTTTGCTTAAGTAGGGAAACCAAAACTGTATTTAGTACTCTAGCTGTGGTTTAACCGAGGCTCTATATAACTACAGTGAGACATCCCCACTTCTGAGCTAAAATCTTCTAGAAATGAAGACCAATATACCATTTTCCATCCTAATTGCTTGATGCACTTTTATATCTATTCCATTGACTGGTGTACTAGGACACACAGATCCCTTATCCATCCACGCTTCTCAATATCACAATTTATTTTTCTATTTTCCATACTGAAGTGTATAACTGTATATTTAGCGGTATTGTACTGGATCTGCTCTGTGTTTGTCCACTCCCTTGAGTTGTCTCAATCATCTTGAAGCCTCATTACATCGTCTTCACAGCTCAGAATCCCAACCAATTTTGTGTCATCAGCGAACGTCCTCCTGAACTGTTTCCCTTTCTGTTCATATCTGAGCCACATGTTCCATGCTGGATATCTGTTGAAGACAGGACCTTACATTAGACCTTGGATTTCTCTTATGCCAAATGATTTTATTCAAGTCTTAAAAGTGATCAAAATTTGCCTATAATCATGACTTTAAAAATTATCAATAGAGATAAAAAGGGATTATACAGTATTGTATTTCTTTGTGTGTGCAATGTCTATGAACTGATGCATATAACTGGTCATATGCAAAAGGAAATTAAGATGATTTTATATCCAAATACATGTGCACAAGACACACACTAGGTGCATCATACCAAGCATAAGGAATTATTAATGTGCAATTAAGATGCTTCACAATTGATCAAGAATTGATTAATATACATACAATTTTGCACAAAATGGTCAATTGTTCCAGTCTCTTGTTTACAAAAATCTGGTAGATGCAAAATGTTAAATGCAAATATAAATGTTAATTTATAAAACAATGAAATTACTTATTAAATGTATAATCTATCAAAAGACACCTATTACTTATTTACATTTAAACTGCAACTGTGATAAATTTTTGTCTGCACTTTTCCCATTATAAAATGCAGTTGACTCTGTAGACATGCATGCTTGATTTACACAGTTAAGATTGAAACTTAGAACTGCCACATGTCAAACCTACTTTTTTCACTCTGCAGAATTTTAAACCATTAAACATGTTTTGTTTTTTTGAATGCATAAATTTCCCAAGCCAAACAAAAAAAATACTATAATCACAAGATATTCTTGATGAACCTTTTCTAATGTTCCATGCACAGGCTAATGTCCATTGAATTATAGCTGCGGATAAGCAGTACATTTTAGAAATAATGGATTTGATTTTATATAATATATATACTTTCTTGTGTTTATTTTTGAATTTTTGATTGATTTACTAAATCAATTTCTAAATGGTATGTGTTACACATTTTAAAATTAGACTGAACTTGTGTATAATTTATTGGGAAGCTCAACCAAGGGTGACCTGAATCTACATAATACTTTTTAATAACTGGTAACCTGGTTAATATGATCCTTTAACTGAGCTGTCATTTTTGTTCCATATTTACTGATAGCAAATGACTACTATTTTAGGTGGATAACCTGCACAAATAATTATATTCATAAATTTCCATTACTACATATAACAAAGTGAATGTTTAGCCAAATTTTTAAGATGCCAATCATTGATGTGTGATGCCTTTGCTGACTTAATAAACTAGTTAAATTTAATATTTCTATCTGATTAGTTTGAATAAAGATCAGTTTGAATAAAGAGTGTCTCAGTATTGTTGTAAATGTATACACAGAAATGTCAAGATTACAGATGTCTGCTATAGAAGGGTTAAGTGTGATCTTATGAAAGCGTTTGCAACAAAAATGGTTGAGCATTAATGGCAGATATGTAAGAAAATAATCAATGGCTCACAGCAAAGACATTGAGGAAGAAGGATTCTTGGAAGGGAAGAAGCAAACCATAGTTGACCAGCGAAGTTGAGATAGAATCAGAATGAAAGTAAAAAACATGCAATGTGGCAAAGAGTGGCAAGCGAAAGGTTTGAAAAAGTTTTAAAACCAACGTAAGACAACCAAATAAATAATAAAGGGACAGAAAGTAAGTTTGAAGAAAATTGCAAGTAATATCAAGATTGACAGCAAGAGCTCTTTAAATATATAAAGAGAAAGAAAGAAGTCAAAGTGAACATATGTTCCTGAGAAAATAAAGTTGAGGAACATTGGGGTTCTGTAAAGTGCTCTCGGTTATGGAGGATCTATTTTATGAGAAGTTGAATAGATTAGACCTGTACTAATTGAAATTAGATGAATAAGAAGCTACCTTAATGAAATATAGAAGATTCTTATGGGAATTGGCAGGCTGTACGTGCAAATGTTGTTTCCCTCTGTGAGAGAGTGAGAATTAGAGGAGATAATGTCAGATTAATGAGTTGCTCATTTAAACAGAGATAAGGTGGAGTTTCCTCTTTCAAAGGGTAGTGAATCTGTAATTCTTTACTGCAGAAGGCTATTGAGGTTGGATTATTAAGTATATGCAAGGCTGAGATAGACAGATTTTTAATCAATAAGAGAATCAAAGGTTATGGAAAAACAGCAGGAAAGTGGATTTTTGGATTTTCAGGTTAGCCATGACCTCACTGAATTGCGGAACACACTCAATTGGCTGAATGGCCGATTTCTAGTCTGATGTCTTAGGGTCTTAAGTTGCACAAGCTCCAGGTGCTCAGCCTTTCTGCCATGCCCAAGAAGCCTGAGAGTTTTGTGAACATTTCACTTGCATTGTTCACGGCAGGTTCCTGTGCTGCTTCCCATAATTTTCAGCAACTCCCTTAATTTTGGAGGTTGCATGTAAGTTGCCCTTTACTGACAAGTTAATGGTTATTATGAATGTGTGTTAATTGATCAGTCTAATGTTGTTGACTCATTTGGTGAGTTTGAACATTGTACTTTAGAACTTGGAATGTCAGAAGTGAGATGTGGGTTCACTCACCTGCAGTTTCCATTCCAACATCATGGCATAAAGTACCACTCTGATGTCTACATTTTAGCTATGGTTCAAAAGACCTCACTCTTTGCCATTGATCTTTCCACTGAAGGAAGCACACTTAGTAGATCACTCTATTATGAAATATTTAAATGCTATCCTAGCATGCAACTTGATAACATTCACTGTCTCTGTCTTCGTGACCAAAATTGGAAACTAATAAACTGGTTAGGGCCTATTATTTACCAAAATCCTTAGACAGCCTCTTTTAAACCCATGAACACTTACATCTAGAAGGACAAGGGCAGCAGATATATGGCAACACCCACCACCTGCAAGTCACGCACCATGCTGACTTGGAAATATATCACCTTTTCTTCAGTGTCACTAGGTCAAAATCCTGGAATTGCCTCCCTAACAACATTGTGAGGCATATGTATAGCACATGAACTGCAGCAGTTCAAGAAGGGAGTTCATCACCACCACCACATTCTTAAAGGCAACTAGGGAAAAGCAATAAAGATGCCCACATACCACAAATTAATTTTTATAAAATTTCATGTCATGATATTCCCCCATCAAAGTCTCAAAGAGTGTCCGTATGTCTAACATAAAAGAGACATCTAAATAATTGAAAATTCATTTCCTACCCTGTTTTTAAAGATTTCAGATCTTTAGATTAAGTGATCAGAATGTGAGAATGACAAAACATTGGTGTGTCTAACTGCCAGACTGGAAAGAACAGACAGTGTCACGGGGTGGGGGAGGGGAGAGAGGGTGACGGAGAATGTGAACAAGGAAAGCTGAAAGAAAGGGAAAGAATGTGTTCACAGTTTGAAAGCGTTGAACTCAATATTGAACCCAAAGGTTGTAAACTGCCTCGCTTGAAGATGAGATGTTGCTCCTCCAGTTTGTGCAATGATTTGCTGCAGCATGTCAAGGACAAACATGTGGGCAAGTAAGCAAGACACTGTTAAAATGATCGACTACCGGAAGGTCAGGGTCATGCTTGTGCACATACCAGAGGTGTTCTGCAAAGCAGTCACCCAATCTGTGTTTAGTTTCTCCAATCTTGCACTTAATCTGAACTATCAACATCCTTTCTCCCCTAGCACTCCAACATCCCCCCCCCCCCGCCACTCCACACTATTGATAAGTGCTGCCCCCCGCCGTGGTTCACTTCAGCTCTGATAAAGAGTCATGTAGACTCAAAACTTTAGCTTGCTTTCTCTCTGTGGATGCTGTCTGTGATTGTCAGCATTTTTTGTTTTCAGTTAATGTTTCTTTCTTAACATTAATAAGCCAGTTAATAACTTCTCCAACTTCTTTTTATTTTCATTGATCTCTTGCACCGTGTGGAATATCTTAATGTTCCTGAAACCACACCAAAAAAAATTACAAAAACTCTAGCCTTACCTCTCTGCCTTTATAGTTTTGCAGACGCTGATCTGTCATTTTAACTGGAAGTTTGAGCGAGGAACAAATGACAGCTTCTTCCTCAGGCCAAACCTGTCATAAACTCAATCTTGGGAAGGTAGAACCACAAACCATCAAGGTCCTCAGCCATGAGAAGTAGCAGAACTTCACAGGATTCTACTCGGAAACATTACAACTCTGTTGACCTGGACCTTCCTCTCTGTCTTTCTATCCCTATCCCCCAATCAGTTGACTGCTGGAGATCCCTGACTGCAGTCACCTGTCTCCCAAGTTTCATTTCTTTTCATCGACAGAGCCGTTACCATTAGATTAAAATTGTAGTCCTCATCCTGGCCCTCAAATGAAAGGATCCTGCTTCACAATGAAATCTGGATAGTGTTCATTCCATTTGCTTTTCTTATGTTTCAAAACTATCTGTGTGAATTGTATTACCTATTCCTGGAAGCCACGAGGCCATGTGACTTATAGGCAGTGATAGCAGGCCATTCCCTGAATTCAGCTTCCTTTCTTCCCAGCACTCCAACCAACACCCTCCCCCCTCCACTATTGCCTCCTGCACACTTCACTTCAACTCTGATAAAGAGTCATCCGGACTCGAAATGTTCGCTAACTTGCATCCATGGATGCTGCCTGACCCGCTGTGGTCTCCAGCATTTTTTTTGTTTTCAGTTCAGATTCTAGCATCTGTAATAATTTGTTCCTAATGAAAAATTAATAATATGTTTGGTTTGAAACAACAGTATGAAGTAAAATCTTACAGGTGAGATAGGAAGGAACAGAAACTATTTGCAAGTCACTAGTGTCAGTCATATTAGAATTGCCAGATCTCAAAAATGTCAACTCTCATACATGGAAATACAAATCAAACTTATCCAACATGTCTTACCTTCGATCCTTGAAGGTATGGTACTATGTTAGAGAATGTATTCTACAAGTAGTAAATGCCCAATGTATCTACCTTGTAATTTTATTATTCAGTACTGCATGCACTTCTCCAAATGGGTTCTGATCAAGACTCCGTGGTCGTAGAATTCAGCAGCATTGCGGACTAGTGCAATGAAGACCTAATTGGAGCCACCTTCAGTTTTGTTAAGCCTTGGTCTCCCAGTTAGAACGTGTACAGTTGGTGCCCTTTGAGTTGCATATTTAGAATGGACAGTTAGAAACATGAGAACTAGAAGAACGTGTAAGCCTTTTGGTATCTCGAGTCTACTCCGCCATTCTATTGCCTCTACTCCTTTATCCTTCATTCCCTTTTCAAACAAAAAGTGGAGAGTATTCCATCACACTCCTGACATGCATCTTTAAGATGATGGACAGGTTCTGGGAGGTCAGGAGGTGAATTACTTGCCACAGGATTCCTAGCTTCTTTTGTGCTCCGTAACCACAGTATGAGTACATCTGATCCAATTTAGTTTCTGTTATTGACTGGCATCTGTGGGGTACAAATGTTATTTGCCACTTTTCAGTCCAAATCTAGATATTATCCTGAACGTTGTGTAAACATCGGCAATCACCCCTGCTTCTGACCTTATGATGGAGGGAAGGTCATTATGAACCAACTGAAGTTGGTTGGGCCTAGGACACTATCCTGAGGAACATCTACAGAAATGTGCTGGAGCTGAGATGTAGAAACACAAGAAATTGGAGCAAAAGTAAATCATTCAGACCATTAAGTCTGCACCTCCATTCAACCAGATCATGGCTGATCTTCTACCTCAAAGTTCCCATCCTATCCTCATATCCCTTGATATCTTAAATACCTGGAAATCACTGAATGGGAAAGTGGGTTTTAACTGGTACACACATCTAAAGATGCAGTGAAACAACATGTTTCAAAATGACTAATTCACACTAGAAAGGCAGTCATGCGATGAATATGGTTCACAAGTGAGCAATTAGAATGATTTAGAGAATTTAATTCTTGACAAGTGACTCAAAAACGGAACTGATTTTCATGGCAGAAAGAAATAATGGAAGATGCGAGTGAAATTTAAGTTGAAAATCAGATGACAATGACAAAACCAAAGAAAAATTAGAGTTTGGAAGAAATGACAGTATCTGTCCTTTCCTTCCAAAATGCTGTGAACAAGACATGATTTGGTAAAAATATGCTGTCAGAGAATAATGCGAATTTCAAGGTGGAAAAGAGATGGTTCAGAAAAATAAACATTCTCATCATGAGCCCGGATGGGACTTAAAAATTCAAAACTTCCCTCGATTCATCAGAATGCATTCTGAGTAGGACAAGACAAAAAAAAAGCTTTGGTAGATATCAGGTACAGAATGCTGCAAAAATCCAGGAGGATGGAAAGTGCATGGAATATATCAAGTACTTCCAACCTAAATTTAAGGAGAGTGAGTAAGAAGTTTGTAGACGAAACAAACATGGTTAAGGAAGAGAACAGCTGAGTGCAGGAAAATATCAATGGACTGATCAGGTGGCCAAATAGAGCTTGAAACTAAATTTTGGGGGGGGGGATGTGGGGGAGGAGGTGGGGGAAATTCAGTTGTGTAGAAAGTTAGGAAATCAAGGGTAAAGGAGAAGTTAGGAATGCAGCTTAGTGATGAGGCTGATTGTTACCTAAAAATAACAGGAAGAGACTGCACTAAGGAATCATAAGACTACAGGGAAATTTGGGAATAATGGTAACATAACCTGCCAACTCATGTACTCAGTACCCCATGCACGACGTAAAAGCATGCCAGATGCCTTCTTGACCACTCTATCGACCTGCGTTGCCACTTTCAGGGTCTCTCTGTACATCAATTTTCCCCAATGCTTTTCCATTTGCCATACAGTTTGCTCTAGAATTGGGGATCTTCCAAAATGCATCACCTCACATTTGTCCAGATTTCAACTACATCTGCTATTTCTCTGCTCAACTCTCCAATCTATCTATATTCTGCTGCATTCTCTGACAGCAGCTTTGTATCTGAATACACGAACCATTTAGAATGGAATGAATATGTTAATAGTGTAAATCGAGACAAATGGGTATGATTTGATGGCAATTACTGAGACATTACTCAAATGGGGCCCCCTCAAAGGAGTCCTATTTCTATGAGATGGATTGACCATGCAATCTGCATTCAGTGTCTATAAAGCCAGTAATTTTAGTCAGTTTCCAATCATTCAAATTAACCTGTACTTATTTGCAAAGGAAGAAATGTTACACAAATGCCACAGCATTTAGTTTGGTTAATGTTGCAGACTAATGATTTAAAAACGAAGATTTTGTTCCATACACAGTTCAAGCAGCTGGAACTGCACAAACCAAGATTTGAACAGAAGAACAAAGAACAAAGAAAATCACAGCACTCGTACAGGCCCTTCGGACCTCCAAGCCTGCGCTGATCCAGATCCTCTACATAAACCTGTTGCCGATTTCCAAGGATCTGTATCCCTCTGCTCCCTGCCCATTCATGTATCTGCCCAGATACATCTTCAATGATGCTATCATGGTAGCCTCTCCCACCTCCGCTGGCAACGCATTCCAGGTATCCACCACCCTGTGCGTAAAGAACTTGCCATTTATATTTCCCTTAAACTTTTCCCCTCTCACCTTGATTTCACAATCTCTAGCAATTGAGTCCCCCAGTCTGGAAAAAACTTCTTTCTACCCACCCTGCCCAAATCTCTCATGATTTTATAGACTTCAATCAGGACCTCCTCAACCTCCGTCTTTCTAATGAAAATAATCCTAATTTACTCAACCTTTCTTCATAGCTCCCTCCATACCAGGTAATATCCTGGTGAACCTCCCCTGCACCTTCACCAAAGTATCTGCATCCTTCTGATAATGTGGCAAGCAGAACTGTATGCGGTATTCCAAATGTGGCCGAACAAAAGTCTTATACAACTGTAACATGACCTGCCAACTCATGTAATCAATACCCCATGCGATGACATAAAAGCATGCCCGATGCCTCCTTGACCAGACTATCGACCTGGGTTTCTACCTTCAGGGTACAATGGAACGGAACACACAGATCTCTCTGTAAATCAATTTTCCCCAGGGCTTTTCCATTTACTGCATAGTTTGCTCTGGAATTGAGATTCTTCCAAAATGCATCTCCTCACATTTGCCCAGGTTAAACTACAACTGCCATTTCTCTGCCTGACTGTCCCATCTATTTATATTCTGCTGCATTCTCTGACAGTCCCCTTCATTATCTGCTACTCAACCAATCTTAATGTCATCTGCTAATCAGATGACTTACGCCTTCTTCCAAATCACTTATGTATATCACAAACAACAATGGTCCTAGCATGGATCCCTGTGGAACACCACTGGTCACAGTTCTCCATTTTGAGAAACTCCCTTCACTTACTACTACTCTCTGTCTCCTGTTGCCCAGCCACTTTTATATCCATCTAGCTAGCACACTGGACCCCATGTGACTTCACTTTCTCCATCAGCCTACCAAGGGGAACCTTATCAAATGCCTTACTGAAGTCCATGTATATGACATCTCCAGCCCTTCCCTCATCAATCAACTTTGTCACTTCCTCAAAGAATTCTATTAAGTTGGTAAGACATGACCTTCTCTGTACAAAACCATGATGTCTATCACTAATAAGTCAATTGTCTTCCAAATGTAAATACATCCTATCCCTCAGTATCTTCTCCAGCAGCTTCCCTACCACTGATGTCAGGCTCTCCGGTCTTTAATTATGTGGATTATCCTTGCTATCCTTCTTAAACAAAGGAAGAGCATTAGCAATTCTCCAGTCCTCCAGGACCTCACCTGTGTTCAAGGATACTGCAAAGATATCTGTTAAGGCCCCAGCTTTCCTCTCTCGCTTCCCTCAGTAATCTGGGATAGATTCCATCCGTCATATGAGGACTTGTTCACCTTGATGTCTTTTACAATGTCCAATACTTTCTCCCTCCCTATGTCGACTTGACCTAAAGTAATCAAACATCTATCCATAACCTCAATATCCATCATGTCCTTCGGTGAATACTGATGCAAAGTACTCATTAAGAATCTCACCCATTTTCTCTGACTCCACAAATAACTTTCCTCTTTTGTCCTTGAGTGGGCCAACCATTTCTCTGGCTACCTCTTGCTCGTTATATACGAATAAAAGGCTTAGGGATTTTCCTTAACCCTGTTTGCTAAAGATATCTTGTGACCCCTTTTAGCCCTCTTAATTCCTCGTTTCAGACTGGTTTACTTTGCCGATATTCTTCCAAAGCTTTGTCTGTTTTCAGCCACCTAGACTTATGTATGCTTCCTTTTACCTCTTAGCTAGTCTCACAATTTCACCTGTCATCCATGGTTTCCTAATCTTGCCATTTCTATCTCTCATTTTCACAGGGACAAGCCTGTCCTGCATTCTAATCAACCTCTCTTAAAAGCCTCCTACATATTAAATGTGCATTATTCCTCAAACAGCTGCTGCCAATCCACATTCCGCACCTCCTGCCAAATTTTGCTTTAGTTGGCCTTCCCCCAATTTAGCACTGTTCCTTTAGGACCACTCTCATCTTTGTCCATGAGTATTCTAAAACTTATGGAATTGTGATCACTATTGCCAAAGTTATCCCCTACTGAAACTTCAACTACCTGGCTGAGCTCATTCCCCAACACCAGGTCCAGTATGGCCCCTTCCCAAGTCGGGCTATTTATATCCTGCTCTATAAAACTCTCCTGGATGCTCCTTACAAATTCTGCTCCAACTAAACCTTTAACACTAAGTGAACCCCATTCAACGTTGGGAAATTAACATCTCCCATCACCACCACCCTGTTGCTCCTACATTGTTCCATAAAATGTCTACATATTTGTACCTCTATCTCACGCTCACTGTTGGGAGGCCTGTAGTACAACCCCAACATTATTACCGCACCATTTCTATTTCTGAGCTCTGCCCATATTGCCTAACTGCTCGAGTCCTCCATAGGACCCTCCTTCGCACAGCTGTGATATCCTCTCTGACCAGTGATAGAACTCATCCACCCCTTTTACCTCCCTCTCTATCCCACCTGAAACGTCTATATCCTGGGGTATTTATTTGACCTCCTATAATGCTTGTACTTGCTTTTGTTTTGAATAAATCTCTCAATTGTTGAAAGGAACATCTGGTGCCAAAATAATCAATACTGTGCCATCAAGATATATTTTTTCTCACTCCACAAAGTCAAATGAAAGACAGTGAGGAATATTTATGATTGTCATTTACAGGTGCTGAGGTCCAACTCTCATTTTTAAAACAAAAGACTGGTAGTAATTAGTTGCTTTAAGATCTCTGTTATCAAACATGAACAATTCGAAAATAAATTCAAGCAGAAATGCGATGAAACTATAAGATTGTATTATAAGCAGCATTGATGTTCTCAGCTTCAAATCTGTTCAGAACATAATGGACATGAATTCTTCTGCCCTTGAGTCTACTCACCTTTCAGTGAGATCATGGATGATCTGCAATCGTACTCTATCCAGCTGCGTTGGCTTCAATTTTCCTGAATAAGGAAGTGGTGTTGGAGTTGAAAATGTTAAGAGACATCCGATTCTCCTTAGAAAACATATGCAACGAACAGCACATTATGGGTTCAGCACTCAGCAAATGAGCTCAGCACATAGGACTCACGACTCTTTCACCTTTCTCCACGCAATCATTCAGTACTGGACTTTACAATTTTTTGAGTAGTTAGGAATCAGGCTTTTCTTTTACCTACCTGCTCTATCATTGTATTGTTCACCATCTCCATCTGATCAATATTAGATCTTACTGAAGGATCATGTGTCACACATAGCAGAGCTCCCACTTGGTGTAAGTCAGGGAGCCACCCTCGTCACTGTGGGAGAAAAGGATAGGGTATCCATGTTGATTGCTGATCTATAGGTGTCTTTAACAGGAGGAGACATTAGATTAGATTACTTACAGTGTGGAAACAGGCCCTTCGGCCCAACAAGTCCACACAGACCCGCCGAAGTGCAACCCACCCATACCCCTACATATACCCCTTACCTAACACTACGGGCAATTTAGCATGGCCAATTCACCTGACCTGTACATCTTTGGACTGTGGGAGGAAACCGGAGCACCCGGAGGAAACCCACGCAGACACGGGGAGAACGTGCAAACTCCACACAGTCAGTCACCTGAGTCGGGAATTGAACCCAGGTCCCTGGCGCTGTGAGGCAGCAATGCTAACCACTGTGCCACCGTGCCGCCCACATGCCTAATCTTGTTTCAAATTGGACACTGGCAAGTTGGAGAAGGCCTAAAGAAGAAAATGTGTTTCTTCTCTCATCAAATGTGGGGCAATTTTCAGTGAATATGATGATGGCATTAGGTATTGTGACTAAAGATGATCATCCAGCAAAGATTCCTCACTGCCAGATGCCATCGATCACTGGGAGGAAGTCCAGGATCACCTACAGAAGTCTTTACGACAAGGTGTCATCCAAGAGTCACCAATTTTGTACGCCTCTTCCACTTACTCTGAAAGTGGATAAATCACTGGACCAGATGGACACCCCAGAGTTCAAGCATTAGAGTGATCCTTCAGGAATCGCTAGAATCAGGGAGGGTCCTGGAAAATCACTAACCTAGCACCCCTATTTAATAAGTGAGTAAGGCAAATGACAAAAAATTACAGGCCAATTAGCCCAACCTTGATCGTGGGTAAGACTTTGGAGTCGATTGTGAAGGATGAGATTTCTGAATACTTGGAAGCGTATGGTAAAATAGGGCAAAGTTAGCATGGTTTCTTCAAGGGAAGGTCATGCCTGACAAATCTATTAGAATTCTTTGGGGAGGTAACAAGGAAGTTAGAGCAAGGAGAGCCAATGGGTGTTATCTACCCAGACTTCAAGATGGCCTTTGACAAGGTGCTGCACAGGAGGCTAATGAGTAAGATAAGGGCCCATGATGTCAGAGGCAAGGTGCGAGCATGGATCGAAGATTGGCCTTCTGGCAGAAAGCAGAGAGTGGGGATAAAAGGGTCTTTCTCAGGATGGCAACCAGTGACAAGTGGTGTTCCACAAGGGTCAGTGTTAGGACCACAACTTTTCACTTTTTAGAGATTAAAGATCTAGATGAAGGAACTGAGGGCATTTTAGCTAATTTTGCAGAGAGACAGGTAGGCTTTATCATTGAGGAGGCAGTGAGGCTGCAGAAGGATTTGGAAAAGTTAGGTGAGTGGCAAAGAAGTGGCAGCTGGAGTATAATGTGGGAAACTGTGAGGTCATGCACTTTGGTAACAATAAAAGCATGAACTATGTTCTTAGTGGGGAGAAATCTTAGAAGTCTGAAGTGCAAAGAGACTTGGGAGTTCTAGTCCAGGATTCTCTCAAGTAACCTTGCAAGTTGAGTCAGTAGTTAGGAAGGCAAATGCAATAATGGCATTTAATTTGAGAGAACTAGAATATAAAAGCAAGGATGTACTTCTGAGGCTCTATAAGACTCTCGTCAGACCATATTTGGAGTATTGCATACAGTTTTGGGCCCCATATCACAGTAAGGATATACTGGCCCTGGAGCGGGTTCAGGATTAGTTCACAAGAATGGTCCCAGGAATGAAAAGCTTAACATATCAGGGAATCTAATCTAATATCAGGAACAGTTGAGGACTCTGGGACTATACTCGATGGAGCTTAGAAGGTTGATGAGTACCTAATAAAACTTATAGAATACTGATTGGCCTGGACAAAGTGAATGTTGGAAAGATGTTTCCATTAGTAGGAGAGACTAGGACGTGAGGGCACAGCCTTAGAGTAAAGGGAAGATGTTTTAGAACGGAGATAAGGACAAACGTCTTTAGTCAGTAGTAAATCTATGGAATTCGTGGCCACAGAAGTCTGTGGAGACCAGACCATTGAATATATTTAAGACTGAGATAAATAGGTTCTTGATTGTCAAAGGGATCAAGGGTTATGGAGAGAAAGCTGGAGAATGGGGTTGAAAAACCTATCAGTCATGATTGCATGGTGGAGAAGACTTGATGGGTTGAATGGCCTAATTTCTGCTCCCATGTCTTATGGTCTTACATCATTGTGAGGAAGAAAAACTAAACACAAAGAATCTGTGGTGATTACTGGACAATCAACACCAAGACCACAAAGACTCATAAACATTAATCTTTACCTAGGATTGAGGAAACATTGCAAGTTGTCAAAGGTGCAAAATATTTCTACAGTTTTGATTTGACCTAATTTTACAATGACTAATAGCCCAGCTACTCATTGCTGAATAAGATATTGAAAAGAGGGCATTCTGAAGAGGCCATGAGGGACTTTAAAATACATAAGAAGGCCATTTGAGCTCTTCAGTGTTCCTTCCACTTTCATGCATGTGATGGACAAAGCTTTTGCTGATCTTAATTTCCAATTTCCTGGTGTATCTGGACACGTGAGTAGGCCTTTGCAAGACGGACATCACCTTAGCCCAAATAATATCAAAACATTTCCTATGTTGAAAATTTCAAATAAAAACAATAAGTACTGGTTTTTCAGATGAGAAGAAGCCATTCTAGCCTCAAAACTGAAACTTCATTACTTTTAACTTCAATGGCAAACCAGAGAATGGCTAACTTTTCGAGATAAAAGTACGTAACTTGAAGCTCTTTATTACCAAGGAAGGTATTCTCCTGATGATGAGAAAATCTGAGTAGTGAAGAAATGGGCTCAGCCTAAGAGGAAGAGGGAACTGCATAGGTTCCTTGGTCTAGCTTCTTATTATGGAAGGTTTGTATGATGTTATGCACAGTTGGCTGCTGCACACCAGAATGTGCCGAGGAACTCAGAGATTGCTGCAGGAATGGTTGGGGATGGATATAGAAGTGTGATACAACATATAGGGAGTTGGACCTCAGCACATAAAGAATCCTTTTGCATCCTCAAGCTGAAGCTTATCTTATTATCTGTCATTGGCTTCACAGATTTCCAGCTCCCTTTCAGTTTCAAAACCAGTGCCAGTTTCTTTGGCCCAGGAACCATCCTGTCAAAACTTCAAAAGGACTCTCAAGCCAAATGAGAGGAAGATGAAGAATTTCACCAGGTTAAAACTGAAACTGCAAGCTCTGAGGTGGGCTATTTCTCAGAAGTTCAGAAACACTCGGATTGGCACAAAGGTTGAAGCATTTACTACCCACTAAGCTATTTTCAAATATTCACCAAGTTGTGAACAACAGAGATGTATGGGCTGTTGAACTCACTCAGTTGCAATTTGCAGATTCAGTACAAGTCAGGCCAATGTGTGATGTGAATTATGGCCATAGGAAGGAACCTATGCCCACCTGGCCACAGGGTGCAAGACTGAAGCCATGCTAGTTGTTATGGACCAGGCCCGACTCCTCAAAACATTTCAAGAAAGTAGCCCAGACCCTAGCTTTGCTGGTTGTTTTAAGCACGTGTGAAGTGGATATTCCAGGAGAGAATCAGCTGGTCAAACCACTTAGGTTTACACAGTTCAGAATTTATTTACAAGATTGCTGAATGAAACACAAACAACAGAAAACAGAATACCAAATAACTTAACCCCTTTGAAAACCCAACAAATCATCCCAACTTAATGATACTGTTCCAAATACTTGAAACAATCCCCATAAACACCCCTTGGCACAAAAAGTAAAATCAAACACAGGTTCTTACAAGATTGAAGTCAGAGCAAGAGTACCAGCCTGGACCTGCTTCTTTGAGTCCAGCAGCTTGTTTCCACACAGCTTTAAAAACCAAACCAGAGAAAAGCTGAGCTGGGATAACTGGCCATTCCCCTTTCATTGTACAAGCTTTTTTGTTTAAAACCTGAAAGCATTCTACGTGAGGCAGTATCTGTTAACTATTATCAAATCAGCCCTAAAGCCCTTCACCTCCAGACTTTTCAGAGTCTGTGTTGTTTACAACCTCTCTGATAAAAAGGCCAAGGACAGCATAACCTTGCTAAAGGAGCAGCACCATCACACCATGTTCTAAGTCAAAGGCAGCATTTTGTGCCTGATGCCACATGACATTCAGATTGAGTTGCAGCAAAGTGTCAATGATGTACTTGTGAAAGATCCAAACCAGACTCAAGACAGGTAGGCATGAGGCTGGAAAAACACAGCAAGCCAGGCAGCATCAGGAGGTTTAGAAGTCAATGTTTTGGATATAACCCTTCTTCAGGATTGGGTTTGGGTGTAGGGGGAGCTGTAGATAAAGGGAGAAGTGGAGAGGTAGTTTGGTAAAGAGGGGATAGGTGAAAACATGTGGTGGGTATAACCTGCCAGGTATGTTTTCATCTTTACTATCAATCTTAAAAAAGGACCACGTAGTGCTTCACCTGTTTGTTGATAACATCAATTGTCTGCAATATTACTTGAAATCCCAACATTCATCAACAACACCAGCAGTTGAAAGATTCCAAAGCTATGAAGAAACTGTTGATGGATTAGAAGATCAGGGTGGAGTAGTTTGTCCAGTTCTGGTTGCCTAGTTTTAGAAAGGTTATTACCTAGTTGGAGAGGGTTCAGAAGAGATTTACCAGGACATTGCCAGATATGGAAGCTTTTGAGTTATAAAGAAAGGATGACTAGGCTGGGACTTGTTTCACTGGAGTGTAGGAGATTGAGAGGTGACCTGTTAGAAGTTTACAAAATAATGAGAGGTATAGATAGAGTTGATGGTAGGCATTTGTTTTCCCTAAGATGGAGAATTTCAAGACTTGTGGGGAGGGGACACATTTTTAAGGTGAGAGGAGAGAAATTTAAAAAAAGATATCAGAGGCAAATGTTTTATACAAAGGCTGGTTCTCCTGAGGAGGTGGTGGGTGTGAGTATAACAACAACCTTTAAAAGGCATTTAGATGGATACATGAATAGGAAAGGTTTGGAGGGATATGGGCCAGAAGCAAGCAGGCGGGACTAGTTTAGTTTGGGATTATGTTCAGCATGAACTGGTTGGACCGAAGGGTTTTGTTTCCATGCTGTATGACTCTGCCAGAGAAGTGAAGCAAGTCATCCTTCTTGACAGCCTCAAGTGGTGGTAGCAGCTCAGAATAATTACCCTGATTAGAGAAGGACAGTACTGGCTCAACTCAGCTGCTGATATTGTCGATTGCTTTTGCAATCATGAGAAGTGTACTTTGGCCAAAGCAAGGAAGTGACTTCACTCCAGCAGGGAATCTCTCATCATCAAGAGACCTCTAGAGATACTTGTCACAGATTTTACAGTCCTTAACCTCTGTAGTAACAGAACTGAGCACATTCTCACACTCACAGATGTTTTCACCAAGTTCAAGCAGGTCATTCCTACCTGAGACCTAAAGGTCTCAACTCTCAGCCAGAGTGAGAGTGCATGACGGATTTGTTTATTTCTGTGTTCCATGTTGGATTTGCAGTGATCAGGAAAGCAAGCTTGAGAGCAAGGAACTTTGTAAAGCATATGACATTGCTAAAAGCCCATATCCGCGATCATGATGGACAATGTGAATGACTCAACCATACTCTGCATGACTGCCTGGGCAACTTGCCTCTCTACAGTGAATGAAAGTGGCCTGACTACCTTCCAGAACTGGTTTATGTTTATAATAAAACCCCCACACTCATACACAAGCTATTCTCCACTCTTATTTGTGGATGAGACCAATCATTCCTGTGGACCATTTCCTTGGGCTCACCATGTCTTCTGATAGGGTGTGACCAGGTCTGTTTTTAAAATTAAATTATGGAATAAGGGGGTGACTGGCTAGGCCAGCATCTATTGCTTATCCCTAATCTGCCCAGAGGGCAGTTCAGAGTCAACCGCATTGCTGTGGGTCAGGAGTCACACGTAAGATGGTAATTTTCATTCCTGAAGGACATTAGTAAACCACCTGCATTTTTCTGACAATCATCAGACTTTTAATCCCAGATATTTATTGGATTCACATTTCACCATCTGCCATGGCAGGATTCGAACCGGGGTTCCCAGAATACTAACTGGGTCTTTGATTTAACAGTCCAGTGATAATACCATAACAGCTGAGCATCATATAAAGATAAACTAAGTATTCAAGATGATGTCCATGAGGACAAAGAGAGAAAAAACCTGAAAAGAGAAAATTTTGATTGATGGATTGCAAAGCCGACAGGACTGACGGTTAAATTGGTTCAAGAGTATTTCGCAAAATCTGAATGACAGGGTCAGAATCAGACACAGGTTGTATGGGATCCTGAACCCCACCGAATCTTCAAGCAGCTGGATACAGATGCACACCTATTTTGTGAACCAATAGTTTAGGAAAGCCTCAGAAAACAGTTCACTCAGGGGAGGTGTGAGAAGTCAGGATCTTGTTGAGGAAGCACTCACTCAACAGAGTTGTGGTACTAGAAGTGTCAGTGCATGTCAGCCCAATGTAGTGGAGTCAGATAATGATGTGGAATCCTGGAATAAGCCATATGCTGTGAATCCAAGGGATGGATCTGGACTATCAAACAAGGACTAATGATTATATAATCTCTGGAATGTGATTGACTTAGACCCCACTGTAGGTGGTCTACCACAGAGCCTGGATCAGTTGGAAGGTAACAGTAGAGATAAGAGGCTGAAAAGATCTTCTCAAGCAAATGATGGCTATCACCCTAACACGTACCATTTGCCCAGACTGACAATACAAGAAGAGAATACTACCATCACTGTGGACTCAAAGCATTCTAGCCATTGTGGTACATTTGAACCTGTCAATCACAACTGCTTAGCACATAGTCACTATAAAATACTAGGGTCTGTTATAAATGATAGATATCAGAGCACTTATAAAATACCAGCAATGGTACACGCAGTCAGTTGGATTTATGAATGGGAAATAATGTTTGCAAAATCTACTGGAGTTTTTGATGATGTTAACTAGTAGAATAGATATAGGAGGACAAGTGGAATTAGTGCATTTGGATCTTCATGTTTTTGGTAAAATCCTACCTAAGTCATTAGTGTGCATGTTTAAAGCATATGGAATTGGGGGTAATGTACTTGCATGGATGGGGAATCGGTTAGCAGATAGAAAACACAGAATAGGAATAAATGGGTCTTTTTTGGATTGCAGTGTAGTGACCAAGATACCACAGTGATCAGTGCTTTGGCCCTAAGTATTCACAATACATATCAATAATTTAAATGAGGAAGTAAGATTTTCAGTTTTGCTGATGGCACAAAACTAAGGTGAATTGTGAAGAAGGAGGCAATAAATAGGTTCCAGGCATTTAGACAAGTTGGGTGAGTGGACAAATATATGGCAGATGCAGTATATTGTGGATTAATGTGGATACATGTAGAATTGTGGTAGGGAAACAGAATGGCAGAATTCTATTTAAATTGCAATAAATTGAAAAAAAAATGTTAATGTATGAAGCAACCTGGGTGTCCTTACTCATTGGTCACTGAAAGCCAATTATGCTGGTACAGTGAACAGCCAGGAAAGCAAATGTTGGGCTTCTTTGCAGTAGGATTTGAGTACAGGAGCAGAGAGGTCATAATGCAGCTGTACATGGCCTTGGTGCGATTGTACCTGGAGTACTGTGCATAGTTTTGGTCTCCTTACCGAAGCAAAGATAGGCTTGAGAAAGTTCAGCAAACGTTCACCAGATTAATTCCTGGAATGGCAAGTATGTCCTAGAAAGAAACATAGGTAGGCTAGGCCTGTTTTTGTTGCATTTTGGGAGAATGAGAGGGGACCTCATTGAAACAGATAAAATTCTGACAGCACTGGACTAACTGGATCCAGGAATGATGCTCCCCTGGCTGGAACATCTCGAACAAATGGCCACAGTCTTAGGGTATAGGGTAGACCACTTTGAACTGAGATGTGGACAAATTTCTTCACTCAGTGGTGGTTAAACAGTGGAGTTCTCTGTCACACAAGGTGGTGGAGGCTCAGTTACTGAGTTTTAAGAAAAAAATAGATAAAAGCATCCAGAGATTTGGGGTGAGAATGGGAATATGGAGTTGCAATGAAGGATTAGTCATGATCATACTGAATGATGGAGTGAGCTTGATGGACCACAAAGCCTACTCCTTGTTCTGTTTTCCATGTTTCTATAAGATAACCAAATCTCAGAACTGCAAATTAATAAAGATTCTTTATTGTAAAACAAATACCATACAAATGTCTGAAACAAACCAAAAACAGAAATTGCTGGAGAGACTCAGCAGGTCTAACAGCTTTTGTGAAGCAACAGAAACTGCAGTTCTGAAGGCGGGTCATTGAATTTGAAACATTAGCTCTGTGTCCTCTTGACAGATATTGAAACCTGTGGAGTTTCTCCAGCAATTTCAGTTTTATCTGTTTCAGATCTGCTGTTCTTTGTTTTGTTTTAACATACAAATGTCAATGAACCATTCCGTTTTATTTCCAACAATACACATTTTATAAACAAAAATGGAAATTGCTGGAAAAGCTCAGCAGGTCTGGCAGCATCAGTGGTCAGACATCAGAACCAATATTTCAGGTTGAGTGACCCTTCCTCATTCTGAATGAGGAAGGGTCACCGGACCCAAGACATTAACTTTGATTTCTCTCCACAGATGCTGCCAGATCTACTGAGATTTTCCAGCAACTTCTATTTTGTTTCTGATTTACAGCATCTGTGGTTCTTTCAGTTTTAATATACATCTTATGTTGCTTCCTTTAATTTCAAGTTGCAGACACTGTTAGCTTCGATTCTATTTAATTTCAAACATTATTCACATCAGCAATCATTCAGGAGGATATACACGTATTCCCATCTGTTCAAACCGTCAGATCCTTCAGCTTTTGACGTGCAAGTTACCAAAGAATGCAAAAATGAGCTCTTCTTGTAATATAAAGATCACCCATGTAACAACAGATTGACACAAACCTACCACTCCCTACTTTGATCTTGATTTGATCACCACTCATCCAAGGTTAGTGAATAGTGCATTCTCACACAAGGAAATCTTACTCTGTTTGGTGTAGATCCATTGGAGACCAGAAATCTGCCCAGGCCCATGCAAAGGATGTGCCCCTATTCTTGGCCAAAACTGACATGGTCAACAGGCAGGGGGACATCACGCAGGGGGGCAGGAATGTAAGATGGAGCAGTCCATCAATACTCTCACTATTGTGGTGTCTTCAACATGCAAGCACTCACTGTCTACATAGAAAAGCTACCTTGGTGCTGAAGAATGTTTGCTGCATATACACCAGACCTGTACTCCATTGCTTTAGCCATGGGAGCACAGCATCAATGGCAAAGTGAAAGGGGAATAACAACTGATTCTTTGTATTGACTAAATTAATGACCAGCAACATCTGAGAGTGTTGGAAATGAATAAGACACAAGGCAGAAGTCTGAATGCCAACTGGGCAAATGAACTTCAAACTTGCAAATAAAACTACCCAACCAGCTTGGTAAACCTGGAGACATCCTGCTCTCTAGTTACCTCTGACCTTTTAGGGTCCCTTATTCTTCATTCCGCTCAATGATGCACCTCATGGACCATAACAAGATCATTATCCTCAGAGAATTCCTGTCTTTCCTGCCTCTCTGCCTCATCTAATGCATAGTTCCTTTGATGGCTCAGTTTTGCAGAGTGCACCAAAAAGAAAAGGGAATCCCTGTCTGGACATTATTATATGGCTCCATCTGACTGGTCCAGGCAATATAACTAGATCTTTAGGAGGCCTCCTCCACAGCTTTGTCACAGTGTAAGAGCAAGTGAGGACTGTAGATGCAGGAAAGATGGGCTTATGCCCGAAAGGTGGATTCTCCTGCTCCTCGGGTGCTGCCTGACCTGCTATGTTTTTCCAGCTCCACACTTTTTGATCCTTGTCAAAGCGTGGACAATGTTGTTGAACACTTGCTCCATGGCATTCTGACAATTTCTAAGAAACACCATGAGACAGGCTTGGAGGGGATAATCCTTGTCACGCAAAACTGACTGAATCTACCCTCTCCTCATCAGACCTTTCTTCCATTTGACTTTCACATCACCATTCACTTCAAGGATATTTGTATGGATGCTGGCACATGTTGCATCTCAGACAAAGACGCAACACTGTGCCATTGGGTAACATGCCCAACCCAGTTAGGATTTAAACATGTGCATTTCATTGTTTCCAACAGCCAAAAGCTTCCTGTCCCCCCATCTCTCCACAACAAACCAGCATTTGTGAGACATAAACTTCCTACCTGTCCGTCTCTGCTGAAGCAATAGCTAACAATCAGAACAAGCCGACTGAACTTGTCCTTTAGAGCTTCCTCAAGTCTAAGACCCTTGTCAATAAAAAAGAACCTGATGTTTTGAAACTGATGTATTGTCGTTGCGCAGTTGTGCAAATAGAGGGTTCAGGGAGACCATTACCACTCACCAAGAAGATACTTGTTGCAGTTGAAGCAACAAGTTCTGTGTAAAGCAAAGAAAAGGAAAATGGCCACACAGCCACAGACTCATCCTGACTCACCTCTGAAGATTAAACTTGGCAGGTCCAGGCTCCGTTTTTACCATTTAATTTTTTTAAGTGTCGAGTTTCTCGACTGGGGAGAGCTTAATCAGGAAAAGGGATCAACAGGGCAAGTACAATTAATCACATGTAAGTATGTGCCAATAGGATTCGCACCACTTTGATCTTGCCATGTAAGAAGGGAAAGTTTAATTACAGATGGCAAGAATGTGATTTTTGGAGCCTGGATCGATTAAATCATCAGCTTTTCCACTATGCTTGCCACGGGAGGGGAAAGTCATATTGTGTGCCTTTGTACAAATAATTACTTTTCAACTCATGTTGTTTTAGAAGTTAAGCTGGACGTCTCATTGATTTTTGAAACAAATTGAGATAAGATGATTGTTTAATTTCTTAAAATTTCATTTACTAAACAGTATAACTTTGAATGTCTGTTTACTTTATGTTAAATATGTTCTTGCTGCAGGGGTGGCTGTATCCTTAGTACACTGTCTTTTGTTTCTATTAAAAATTGTAATAACTCATAAATGCATCCTGTCCATCTAAATTGAGAATATACTGTGCTTGAGCTGATACATGACTGATATATAAAATCGGGTAAAAAATGAGGTCTGCAGATGCTGGAGATCACAGCTGAAAATGTGTTGCTGGTTAAAGCACAGCAGGTTAGGCAGCATCCAAGGAACAGGAAATTCGACGTTTCGGGCATAAGCCCTTCATCAGGAATGAGGAGAGTGTGCCAAGCAGGCTAAGATAAAAGGTAGGGAGGAGGGACTTGGGGGAGGGGCGATAGAGATGTGATAGGTGAAAGGAGGTCAAGTGGCCGGAGTGGGGTGGGGGCGGAGAGGTCAAGAAGATTGCAGGTTAGGAGGGTGGTGCTGAGTTGAGGGAACCGACTGAGACACGACGGCTGGAGGAGGAGCGCCTCATCTTCCGCCTGGGAACCCTCCAACCACAAGGAATGAACTCAGATTTCTCCAGCTTCCTCATTTCCCCTCCTCCCACCTTGTCTCAGTCGGTTCCCTCAACTCAGCACCGCCCTCCTAACCTTCAATCTTCTTCCTGACCTCTCCGCCCCCACCTCACTCCGGCCTATCACCCTCACCTTGACCTCCTTCCACCTATCACATCTCTATCGCCCCTCCCCCAAGTCCCTCCTCCCTACTTTTTATCTTAGCCTGCTTGGCACACTCTCCTCATTCCTGATGAAGGGCTTATGCCCGAAACGTCGAATTTCCTGTTCCTTGGATGCTGCCTAACCTGCTGTGCTTTAACCAGCAACACATTTTCAGCTGATATATAAAATCGTAAATTATAGTTGGCAAAATAATAGTTCTGTCATGTCCAGTTGAATTTATCAAAACAAATGTTTTTATTCGCGTGTAATGTTAAAAAATGATTAATCAAAGGAAATTTGTAGGTGCAGACTTGAAATGTTTTCTATTTAACTGGGCACATTATTTACATGTTCCAATGTTTGTGCACACTTTAATTCCCTTGCTTTATTTCCATATCCATGTGACAACTCTAGCGCAATCCCAGCAGAAATCAATCTCAAGCAGATGGGTGAGGGCAGAAATTCAGCTGGCAGGAAGCCAAAAGCCAGGAGTGTCAATTGGTGAATATTTACTGAGGCAATGGTTGGGTAAAGGGTTATAGGGACAATTGTGACGGGGCACAGGTTGCAAGCCTAGAATGAGGTTTCTAAACGGGACCTAACGATGCATGTTCTGTCCAAAAATCAAATCCTGCTCGATTCAAACGATATCACCATTCCTTCACTATCACTGGGCAAAATCTTGAAATACTCTCCCTACTGACAATCTGAGTATCCCTACATCCCAAGGACTCCAGCCCAAATTTTAAGAACATTCCTCCTTGGGTTCTTGCTGCAACAATCCGTTGGCTTGGAAACAGATCCTTGTGTACCCACTATTTTAAGCTCAGGTTGAAATAGTAGTGAGTAACACCACACTCCTTTATATTTGCACAGTCTTTGATTTTTATTCATTCAATTGATATGGGTGTCACTGGCTAGGCCAGCATGTATTGCCCATCCCTATTTGCCCTAAAAAAGATGGTTGTCAGCTGCATTCTTGAATTGTCACAATCCTTGGGGTGTTGGGGATACTCACATTTCCATTAGAGAGGGTATTTCGGGATGTAGGGATGGCAGTATGGTTTCAGTTCAGGATGGTGTGTGACCTGGGAGATTGTGGTGCTCCTACACATCTGCTGCCCTTGTCCTTCTAAGTCGTAGAGGTTATAGGTACGTGGCATGCTATCAGGGGAGTCTTAGTAAGTTATTGCAAAGCATTTTGTAGGTGGTACACACTCCTGATTCTATGCATCAGTGGTGAAGGAGAGAATGCTGAATGTGGTGGATCAAGTGGGCTGTTTGGTCTTGGAAGGTATCACATTTCTTCAGTTTTATTAAAATTGCACTCATTCAAACAAGTGGAGAATATTCCATCACACTCCTGTGTGTATAAATAGCTAGTGTAGTTTAGTTTCTGGTCAATGGTAATCTCTAGGATATTGATATTGAGTGATTTAGGAATGGTATTGTTATTGAATGGCAAGGGGCTTTGGTTATTTCTGTCTTTTTGGAGTTAGCCATTGCCTGACATTTGTATGGAACAAATATTACTTGGCACTTTTTCAACCTAAACCTAGATATTGTCCAGGTCATGGTACATATGTTCACAGTGTCAAGAGTGTGTTTCTGGGAAAACACAGCAGGTCAGGCAGCATCTAAAGAGCAGGAGAATCAATGTTTCAGGCATAAGCCCTTCATCAGGAATGAGGCTTGTGGGTCGGGTTGAGAGATAAATGGGAGGGGAGTGGGGTTTGGGAGAAGGTAGCTGAGAAAGTGATAGATGGATGAAGGTGAGGGAGAAGGTGATAGGTCAGAGGGGGGATTGACACGGGGAGAACGTGCAAACTCCACACAGTCAGTCGCCTGAGGCGGGAAATGAACCCGGGTCTCTGGCGCTGTGAGGCAGCAGTGCTAACCACTGTGCCACCGTGCCGCCCACTAAGTGGGGTTGGGTTCAAGGGCAGTGGTGCATTAAGTGGAGGAGATATGCTGGAGGGCATTGTCAACCATAAAGGAAGGGAAGTTGCGAACATGGAAGAAGGAGCTCATCTGGAACATTCTGAGGTGGAATTGGTCATCCTAGGAACAGATGCAGTGGTGGCGGAGGATTTGGGAATAAGAAATGGAGTTGTTACAGGTGGTAAGGTGGGAGGAAGTGTAGTATGGGCAGCTGTGGGAGTCGGTGGGCTACACATATATACATATGGACACAGGCTACTTCAAAAGCAAGCACTTTCATGTTTTGCCTTAATGATAGAGGGGAAAAAATTCCAATTTGTTTTCCACTTGGAATATAGGTTGCACACAGTTAAAATCTAAGCCTGTTTCTTAAACTGTCTGCCTGAATTTCAACAAAAGAGAGCATTTCATTTCACTCTTGCAACAGTGCAGTCTGATGTATTGACTTTGCTGAACACCTGATCCCTTCACAGGTTTGGTTTACAGCCCCATATTGAAAGCATGGCCTCCAACTGGTGGAATGTTTTCTCCAGATTCCCAGTGATCCTAGTTTTTTGGGGGCTCCTAATGCCACATTCAGTTAAATGAGGCCTTGATGTTACTCTCACCTCAACTCCCGGAGTTCAGTTTGGTTTTCTCCATGTTTAAACCAGGGTTACAATGAGAGTCAGGCAGTAAGAAAGACATGGCAAGCTTTATAGGAATATGTTGTTGTCATTTCTAGTGTCTAGATCAATGATAGGTGATACATCCAATTTCATTCCCAGTTATCTTTTTTTATTATGGCTAAATACAACTGAGTGGAACACCAGACCATTTCACAGAGCATTTGAAAGAGAACCACATTGCTGAGGTCTGTAGACTAGGTAGCACAGTGGACTCTCTTTCTGATAGATATTAGAGAATCACATGGGTTTTCTGACAAATTGTCATCCTTACTGACACTAACTTTTTAAATTCCAAATGTATTCATTAATTCAATTTAAGCTACACCAGCATTTGTGATGGGATTTGAATTCATGTCACGACAGCATTAACCCGGGCCTCCAGTCTGTAAACTGGAATTACAGCTATACTACCACCACCTCCTTTGTTATGTGTATAATCCAATACCTATCCTTGGGGCTGTTTCGCTGCAGGGTTTCTGGTAAGATAATAAGTTAGCAATTTAAAACATAAAGCTATCAATAAATATGCCATACCAGTAGCTCCATGACCTCATGAAACCTCTAAAAGTGCCGTAGCCCCATGGGGCTACTCTCTCATTCGAGAGAGGGGGACAGAGAGAGGCAACTGATGCTGGTTTAACTTGAGGGTCATCACACCTCAGGTAAGAAATGAGGCTGAGAAGGTGAGACCTTCACAGTAACCTCAGCCAGTATAGGATGGGATCTACTCTGTCGGTGTCACTGCATTGCAAAACAGCCATCCATGCAACTGAGCTAATGAATCCCCAATGGCCTTGAACACTGAACAGGATAAAGGTGACAGATGTAAGGAGAATAGTATCGTATGGAAAGAACAAACTTAAATTAATGCAAAAATGAGCAGTAAACCAAATGATTAATAAAGTTTTAAAAGTCAACAAAAATGACCGACCAAAAATAAAAGGAGAAAAGAAATAATGAAGATAACCTAGCATATAATAAAAAAGACAGTAAGAGCATCCTTAAATATATAAAAATGTAGAGCGAGACCAAAGAGTACATTGGACCCTTAGGGAATAAGGCTAGGGAAGCAATATTGTGGAACCAGAAATGGCATGAGAGTTGAATGGACACTTTGCATCAGTCTTCACAGTAAAAGAAATAAATGGCATCCCAAAAATACTAAATAATCAATGGGTAGATGAAATAGCAATTGGATTAAAAAGTGGGAAAATGTGAAGATATGCACTTTGGCAGGAAGAATAGAGGAACTGAATATCATTTAAATAGAGACAGACTGCAGATAGCAATTTAAGAGTCCTCGTGGATGATTCATAAAAAAATAGCATCCGGGTTCAGCAGTTAATAGGCAAGGCAAATTAAATATTGGGCTTTACTTCAATGGGAATGGAATACAAAAATAGGGATACTATACTAAAACTGTACAAGGCATTAATTAGACCATCAATGAATATACAAACAAGAAACAAAAGTGGGCCACTCAGCCGTTTGACTCTGCTCCACATCACCACTACATCACTGCACATCCCTAATAATCTTACATATCCATGGTAATCAAGAATCTAGCTACTCCTACTTTAAATATATTTAAAGATTCTCCATTCACTGCATTTTGAGGAAGGGAATTCCAAATACTCACAACCCTATAAGAGAAAAAAAAGTTCTCATTTCTGTCTTAAATGTGTGACTTCTTATTTTTAAACTATGACCCCTCATTCTAGATTCACCCACAAGAAACAGACTTTTTCCATCCACTCAGTCAAGATCCCTCAGGATCTTACATGTTTCATTTCAATCACTTCTGTGTTACGACATGGGGTAAACCTCCTCTGCTAATTTAAAGCCCTCAACACAGAAATAATTTATCCCATTCGTTAATCTGTGAAAATTCTAGAGGTCAATAACTATTTAAAGTAAAACAGAGAATGATTAACTAACAATTATTTACAACTCCTTCCTCTAACCTATCTTTTATCTTCCCCTTCTACAACACTAATCCGATAAAACCCCTGATTAAGAGTTACAAAACGAACTCCTTATCTCAAAACCAGGCAACTTTCAGTTTTCTCTGAATTCCTGTCTTCTTTTCTTCTTTTGGGGGATTCTGCTTCACAGGTTACTGATTGATAAAAGTATCTTTAAGAGAGCTATTTGTCAGACAGTCTTTACAGGCTGGAGAAAGTGAGGTCTGCAGATGCTGGAGATCAGAGCAGAAAATGTGTTGCTGGAAAAGTGCAGCAGGTCAGGCAGCATCCAAGGAACAGGAAATTCGACGTTTCAGGCATAAGCCCTTCATCAGGAAATCCTGATGAAGGGCTTATGACCGAAACGTCAAATTTCCTGTTCCTTGGATGCTGCCTGACTTGCTGTGCTTTTCCAGCAACACATTTTCAGTCTTTATAGGCTGGCAGCTTGACAGTTCTCCTCTCAACCGTTCAATTTTCTTTGGACTTATACCCCCAAAGCATTGGATTGTGTCATTGGCTTTTAAGATTGTCAATATACTAAATTCAACTTGAATGGAGTTTGTTATTTTGGGGGGTACAATTTAAACTGATTGGACTAATTTGAATCTGCTTTTGTCTCTAGGCAACCAGCTACCCCAGCTATTCCAGTGGCTGGACCAAATGTTACATTGTATCTTTTTTCAGAACACTTGGTATTGTCATGTAGTATTTGCTAGCTTTTAACTCTCTTAAAGGTATAGTACACCCGCATCTTCATAACACCTTCCCCCTTAAGGAAAAAAAACCCATCATAATGAAAAGATGGCTTCTTTGTTTTCTTTTTTCCAACACATTACCCTAACACACAGATTACTTTAATATAAGTTTATCTTAACTTCTTCCCATATGCCCATATGTATATATAACTTTAAATAAATACAAATCTCATCTAAACTCTATCAGTTAAGTCCACGATATCACACCTGCGATTACATTCTTATGACCCGCAACACGTATGATTTTTAAATTAAAAGTCTGTGTGAGAAACAGAACTCATTCACAAATCAGCCTGAGACAAAGTCTTGGAAACAAGAACAATTTATTACAGCCTTGCAAGTACCGGACGCTTCTGCAATTAAGCAGAAATGCGTGCGAAAACAAAACATGTAAGCATTCTTATTCAGTTTGCAAGTTGCGGAATCTGTCATATCCTATCATAAGCCGATTACCTCACTTGTTTTTTTCTCTCTAGTTATTTTCTTATCTGGCCATCCTGCTGTCCTTGTCCGCATTATTTATTCCTTGTTTGTTACAGCTTGGTCTTTCATCCAGTTTCTCTTATCATACTATAAGCTTTATTGTGAAATGTCTCTGCTGCTTCTTTTTGTGGTCAACTACAACACTTTAAAGTTATTTCCTAGCTTAAAACTATATTCTTTAAAAGACCGTCTATATTCATTAAAGTCTTAGCCTGAAGTACGCTACATGCTACAAGAATTCCGCGATCGTTTGTATAATGTCCCACCCCCGCAACAGCCCACCGCCCCACCTGCAGAAACTACATTTCTACCTCCCACAGTCTATATCAAAAGACTCTGATGATGTAGTCTCATATCCTTGTCTTTAAAGCATTCTAAGAATGTAAGTGGAATGTGATCCATGTACACAACCGTCTCTGACACATTGTTCGTGCCATTCACATTAAAATCTTGTAAGGCCACTATCAAACGCAAGAGTTCCTTTTCAGTTGTGGAGGGGATGTTGATTTTCTTCTAAAGTAACCCACTAAATTCAAACAGGATTGGAGTTTGGTATTTTTGGGGGTATAATTTAAAATGATTAGCCTAATTTGAACCTGTTGTGTCATTTCCATGAAGGGCTTATGCTCGAAACGTCAAATTCTCTATTCCTGAGATGCTGCCTGCTGTGCTTTGACCAGCAACACATTTGCAACCAGCTACCCTAGCTGCCCAATAGCTGGAGCACATGTTACATTGTATCTTTTTCAGAACACTTGGTACTGTCAGGTAGTGTTTGCTCACTTTTAACTCTCTTAAAGGTACAGTACATCCACATCTTCATAACACCTGACTCTTCTGAACCTTGGAGCTTATGGGCCTAACTGGCTTAGCCTTTCTATGTAAGGCAATGCACTCGTTCAAGGTACTAGTCTAGTAATTCTCAGAAATGCTTCTAATGCATGTTTGGATTACTAAGAACAGTTCCGGTCTCGTTACCTCAGGAAAGATATACTGGCATTTGAGGCAGTGAAGAGAAGACTCACTAGATTGATTCTGATCACTTGATATGGAGGGATTTTCTTATGAGGAGGTATTGAGTAGGTTGGGTTTGTAGTCACTGGAGTTTACAAGAAGGAGAGGAGACCTTATTGAAACATAAAATTCTGAAGGGGCTTGAAAGGATTGATATTGAGAGATTGTTTCCACTACTTGGAGCATCTAGGACCAGAGGGCATAATCTCAGAAGAAGAGTTCACCCATCTAAGGCAGATATGAAGAGTTTTTTTTATCTCAGAAGGTAATAAAGCTATGGAATTCTTTACTGCAGAGAGCTGTCACGGTTGTGTTGTCAAATACATAGTAGGCTGAGATAGTCAGAAGTTTAATCAGTAAAGGATCAATGTTATATGGGGGCAAAACAGGAAAGTGGAGTTAAGGATTATCAGATCAGCACTAAGCTTATTGAATGTTGAGGCAGATTCATTGGCCAAATAACCCACTTCTGCTCCAATGCCTTATGGAGACAGCATTATTTACAACTTCGCTTCTGAGCCACACTCTATTCTGACTTGGAACTACATTACTGTTTCTTCACTGATACTTGGTCAAAATCCACAAACGCCCTGCATAGCAACACTTGCCTCTAGTAGACAGACATAAATTGTTTAAGAAGGCAGCTCATCACCAAGTTCTGCAGGGCAATTAGGGATGTGCAACAAATGCTAAACTATTCAGCAATACACATCACTTTTTAAAAACAGGAAAAACGAGTATGGTTAAGTAGCCTGAGAACATAAGTCTCCAAATAAATGAATGTATGTTGAAAACTTACCATAAGCAAAATAATCAGTCTACTGCACACATTTAAAAGTCTCAGCAAAATAAAGTTACAACATTTAAAATAAATATAAAATGCTATAGACTTGGCTATGGGCCAAGTGTGAAAATTGGTTTAGAATAAATGGGGTGGTTGTTTTTGACTGACACAGACTCAATGCTCTGAAGGTCCTTTCTCTGAGGACTACATGAAGGAAGAGCAAACTGACCACTTGGCTTAGGGAGCCATTCAAGTGGGAGGAGGGAATAGAAATGTCGTAGTAGTAAGAAAAAGTACAATTAGGGGAATAAATATTATTCTGTGCAGACATGAGTCAGAATGCCGAAGGCTGTGTGGCCTGCCTGGTAATAGGGTTAAGGACATTCTTTGGCTGGAGCAGAACTTGGAGTGAGAGGGGAGGGATCCAGTTGTCATTGTCTATATTGATTACAATAATGTTGGTAAGATTAAAAAGAAGATTTTGCTAAAAGATATTGAATAGTTAGGAGCTAAATTAAAAAGCAGAGTCCCCAGAGAAATAATCTCTATATTACTACCTGAGCCACGGGCAAATTCACATATGGTAAATAAAATCAGCCAGTCAAAATGCATGACTCAGAATGTGAGGGAAGGGGTTTCAGTTTGTAAGGCACAGATGCCAGTAACTGGGTACTCCACTGGCAATTAAATCACAGGTTATCATTTACCAGTGTTCAGGGCTTTGAACTAATTCAGGGAGAGTAACTGGGAAAGGGGAAATCTGAACTTACAAAGAGGATACAGCAGTGTTTCAGGGCAGCTATTTGAGACAAGAAGGGAAAGATTATACAAACAGAAAAACAGCAGGAATTAGGATTGAAAAGAGAGAAAATGACAGAAAGGCAAAATTAATGGATCTTGATTCGAATATGTCCAGTATTCAAACAAAATAAATTAATTAATGGTACAAATTCAGGCTCATGTATGATCTTATATCCCTTACATGGAAGAGACCAAAGCTGTGATCTAAATTTTCATGGGCACACAATGTTTCAAAATTACAAACAAGAAAGAAAATATGGCGAGATAGCTTTATAGTACAGGATGGGTTAAGGACAATATCAAGGCACGATCCTGTACCAGAAGATGTAGAATCCATATGACAACAGGCGGTGTTGTAGAACAGAGGCACCTAGGGGTGCAGGTACATAATTCTTTGAAGTTTCAATCACATATAGACAGGGTGGCTAAAAAGGCATTTGGCATGGTTGCCTGCATTGCACAGTCCTTTGAGGATAGGAGTTGAGAAGTCATGTTGAGGTTGTACAGAACATTGGTGAGGGCTCTTCTGGAATACTGTGTCCACTTCTGATTAAAGCACAGCAGGTCAGGCAGCATCCAAGGAACAGGAAATTCGACGTTTCGGGCCAGAGCCCTTCATCTCCAGCATCTGCAGACTTCACTTTTTACTCCACTTCTGATTGCCTACTTATAGGAAAGATATTGTTAAGCTGGAGAGGGTTCAGAAGAGATTTACCAGGATGTTGCCAGGTACGGAAAGTTTGAGTTATAAAGAAGGGCTGGATAGGCTGGACCTTTTTTTCTCTGAAACATAAGAGGTTGAGAGGTTACCAGATAGGAGTTTATAAAATAATGAGTGGCATAGATGGAGTTGATGGTAGCTATCTTTTCCTTAGGATGGAGGATTTCAAGACTAAACAGCACATTGAAAAGGTGAGAAGAGAGAAGATAGATTTAACAGGACATGGGAGGCAATTTTTTCCTTGTATATAAGGCAGGTGGTTCTTGTGTGGAATGAATTTCTTGAGGGAGTGGTTGATGTGGGTACAATTGCAACGGTTAAAAGACGTTAGAATAAATACGTGAATAGGAAAGGTTTGGAGGCATATGGGCCAAGAGCAAGCAGGTGGGACTAGGTAGTTTGGGATTATGTTTGGCATGGAGTTGTTGGACCGAAGGATCTGTTTCTGTGCTGGATCTACTCAATGTATCTGTAAGTAGAAGAAGACAATAGGAGTAGTTTGTCGGTCGAAAAGTTTGGCGTTGAAAAGCACAGCACGTTAGGCAGCGTCCAAGGAGTAGGAGAATCAATGTTTCGGGCATAAGCCCTTCATCAGGAATGTGACATTCCTGAAGGGTTAAGTCCAAAATGTCAATTCTCTGGCTCCTTGGATGCTGTCTGACATGCTGTGCTTTTCCAGCGGCACACTTTTTGACTCCGATCGCTGGCATCTGCAGTCCTTACTTTCTCGTAGTTAGTAGGTCCTCTAACAGCAGCCATATAAAGTCCCTTATCACTTGCCTACACTTCAACCCTCCCTGCTGTACAACTGTGCCAGTCATGATATCGCTTCTCTGGCTGCTACTGCTTTCCCCTGAGAATCATTCCCCACCAACAGCATCCAAAGCTTCAACCCAAGGGCATTAATGTGGACTTCAAAAGTTTCCAAATTTCCCCTTCCCCCACCTCACCCCAGTTCCAAACTTCCAGCTCAGCACTGTCCCCATGACTTGTCCTACCTGCCTATCTTCATCTTCACCTGTCCACTCCACCCTCCTCCCTGGCCTATCACCTTCATTCCCTCCCCCATTCACCTATTGTACTCTATGCTATTTTCTCACCACCCCCACCCTCCTCTCATTTATCTCTCCACCCTTCAGGCACACTGCCTCTATTCTTGATGAAGGGTTTTTGCCTGAAATGTCGATTTTACTGCTCCTCAGATGCTGCCTGAACTTCTGTGCTTTTCCAGCACCTCTAATCCATAATCTGGTTTCCAGCATCTGCAGTCATTGTTTTTACAAAGCACTATACCTGCTTGACAGGGGAATGATCACAAGGGGCTTTTGCACAGCTGTCCACATTTACCCAGCTTCCCGGTGGTCATCCTCTGACTGCATAGTCCTTACTGGTGGTGGGCCCAGCTTACTAAACATGCTATCCATGATCTACTCAGCCTAGTGGATGCTCGTTAGTGAGTCTGCCAACAGCTCCAGCATTCTGTGCAGTAAATAAGCAGCTTGCAGCTGAACACACTTCTTGTGTATATGGTCACCATGGACACTGGAAGATTCCTGATTACTCACATATTGCAGGATGACCACTCCTACCATTTCAAACTTTGTCGACTAAATCAACCTTATCAACTGCAAACAATATTTCAGGAACCGATTCCACAGCCTTACCCTCTTGTCACAAATGTAGGTCTTTCACTGTTGCTCTCTATTCCCAGCAGGCTAGAGCTACAAAAACTAAGTACTTTATCTCTCTACTTCTCACCCAGTTTGTAAACCTGGTTCCTCAGCAGTCAAGGTTATGTCACTTTTTGAGTTGTGACTTCACCTCCAGAGTTCCACATCTAGATTCAGCTCCACATTTGCTCTGAGTGACCCAGCTCCTCAGATATTTATCCTGCTGTTGCTGTTCACTCTCACGCTTGCTCTGACTGACCCTGCTCCTAGGGTATTTATCCTGCTGCTATTGATTCCCAGATTCACTCTCCTTTGCACTGTTGCTCCTTGGAGTGACCTTGGTCCAGGCCCTGTTCCTCAGGTATTTATTCTGCTGTCACTGGTGCTGTTCACCACCAAGTTTATTCTCCTTTGCTCTGTTGCTATCGCTATCTGTCCTCAGACTGACTGATATGACTCGTCCGGTCAGTTTCTTGTCAATGGTAACCTTTCAGGATATTGATATTGGAGATTTCAGTGATGGTAATGCTATCAAGTTGATGACCTATGAGTATTATCATTAGACTATTAATCCAGAGGCCTAGGTTATATTTTGGGGGCCTAAATTCTGGTCCTCGGATGCTGCCAGAACCGCTGTACTTTTCCAGCATCACTAATCCAGAATCTGGTTTCCAGTATCTGCAGTCATTGTTTTTACCAAATCCTGTCAGGGTAGATAGTGGAATTTGAATTCAATAAAAATCTGGAATTAAGAGTTTAACGGTGACTTTGAAAGCATTGCTGATTGTTAGCGAAACTTACCCGATTCAACAACGCTTTTCAAGGAAGGAAACTGCTCCTCTTACCATATCGAAAAGATAGGCAGGTGGGCAGAGGGGGTAGGTTTGCCTTATTAGTAAGGAACACAATTAAAATAATAGTAAAAAATTAATAGGGTCAGATGGTGTAGAATCTGCATGGGTAGAATTGAGGAACTGCAAAAGTGAAAAAAACATAGTTGGAGTTATGTAGTCCTTCAAACAGTAGTCAGGAGCTGGGGCACAAGATACACCAGGAGATAGAAATGGTCTGCAAGAAAGGCAAAGTTGCAGTGATCATGGAAGTTTTCAATATGCAGGTGGACTGGGAAAATCAGGTTGGTGATGATTCACAAGGAAAGGAATTTGTGAAATGTGTACTAGATGGCTTTTTGGAGCAGCTTGTGGCAGGGCCTGTAGGGAACAGGCAATACTGGATTTAATGCTGAGCAATGAGACAGACATGAAAAGGGAGCTTAAGGAGAAAGAACCCTGAGGAAGTAGTGATCATAATATGAGTGAATTTACTCTGAAATTTGGGAAGGAGAAGATAGAATCAGAGGTAATGGTATTACAGCAGAATAAAGGCAAGTACAGAGGAATGAAGGAGAAGCTGGGCAGAATTGCAGGAAAAAAACTGCAATGGCAGGAGTTACAGCAGAAATTCATCCCTAAGAAAAAGAAGCATGGCATAGGGGGAATGAGGCAACTATGGCTGACCAGGGAAGTCAGGGACTGCATATAAGCAAAAGAGACAGCATGTAATGTGGTGAAACGCAGTGGGAAACCAGAAGATTGAGAAGTTTACAAAAGCAAGAGGGCAACAAAAAAAGAAATAAGGAGAGTGAAGATTAAATATGAGGGTAAGCTAGCCATCAATATAAATGAAGACTGTAAGAGTTACTTTTGATATATAAAGGGTAAATGAAGGCAAAATTGGACATTGGACCTTTGGAAAATGACACCTGAGAGATAGTAGTGGGGAACAAGGAAATGGTTGAGGAACTGAATAATTACTTTGCCTCAGTTTTCATGGTGGAAGATACAAATAATATCCCAAAAATTCAAGAGTAAGGGAGCAGAGCTGAGTGTGGTGGCCATCACCAAGGAGAAGGTGGCAGAAAAACTGAATGGCCTGATTGCAGATAAATCTGCTGGACCAGATAGACTACATCTAAAGGAGATAGCTGAAGAGATAGTGGAGGCATTAATAGTGACCTTTCATGAATCACTAGATTTGGGAGGGTCCCAGAGGATACCTTTTTTAAAAAAGGGAATAAGGCAAAAGACAGAACATTACAGGCCCATTTGCTTAGCCTTGGTTATGGAGGTTGCTTTTGAGGTAGATGGAACTTGAATGACTGAGGAGATGGATGATTTGGAGGTTTGTACACTTGCTCCAACCCCTTGACTTCACTTGTCCTCATTACTGACAAAATCGCTTGACACATTCAGTCCTTTCCAGAAAAAAACCTTTTCCATTTGGGTAAGTCTCAGGTCAGGGTCTCCTCTGAGTCTACTGGTGAGTTTGACTGTTCTGAGATGCTTAAAAGACATCACTGAAGGAAACACTATAAAGATGGCTTAACCAGGCCTGGTAACAAAAGGAGCATAAATAATAAGAGAATGATAACAGATCTTCTCAGAATTCTGGCACTTGGTGTGCAAGGTTTGTGAGAAGATTTGTAGCTAGGGCCTCACTGTTGTGGTTCTGTTCGCCGAGCTGGGAATTTGTGTTCTGGCCTTTTCGTCCCCTGTCTAGGTGACATCCTCAGTCCTTGGGAGCCTCCTGTGAAGCGCTTCTGTGATCTTTCCTCTGGTATTTATAGTGGTTTGTCTCTGCCGCTTCCGGTTGTCAGTTCCGATTATCAACAAACACATCGACCTGGACCCAATATACCGGCCGCTGCAGCGGACAGCTGAAACTGACTACTGGAAGCAGCAGAGACAAACCACTATCAATGCCAGAGGAAACATCACAGAAACGCTTCACAGGAGGCTCCCAAGCACTGAGGATGTCACCTAGACAGGGACGAAATGTCTGTAACACAAATTCCCAGCTCGGCGAACAGAACCACAAGTTGGTGTGCCCTAGATGCTGATTCCAGACATTGACCGTTCATTGCTTATGAACCAGTGATTAGAATGATTCCCAACATTTCCTTTATCAATGCTGAAGAAACATATTACAGGTCATCCATCCAGAAAAACCTTGAGTCACTCACCAAAGCATTCAACCAACTCTGAAAACATTTCAGGGGTTTTTTGCCTTCTGCACCTTATGACAAAGTTAATGTCATGTTTGATTGTTTATTATGTAAAGAAGTTTCTGCTTTAAATTTGCCTTCTATCTGTTTGAACTCACGATCCTTGATAGAATCATAGAATACCTGTATGCGAATAGAGACCTTTCAGCCCATTGAGTTTGCACTGATCCTCTGAAGAGCATCCCATCAGCCCCACCTCATCTCCATAACAACATAGTTACCATGGTTAATTCACCTAGCCTGCATATCCATGGACATTAGCGGGCAATTTAACATGGTCAATTTGGCTAACCTGCACATCTTTAGACTGTAGAAGGAAATGAGAACACCTGGTAGGGACACCCACACGGACACAGGGAGAACATGAAAACTCCACAACGATAGTGACCCAAGGCTGGAATCAAACCCTATTCTGAATTCAAACTATCCTGGTTGTTTGGTCTGTAACGTCAATGACCAATTTTGCTGTTATTCGCTACTTTGGAGCAAATGTTCCCATACTTCGCTTAATATCATTTTTGGGGAGATTCCCTCTGTGAGCCCAATGTATACTTTTGGTATTGATCTCATTAATTACTGATCCAGCCTCCATGTGTTGTTTTTGCACTACCTTGCAGTCAGTAAAGGCTGATGTACTTGTCAGGGCCAAGCCCTTTCATTGTTTACGACATGGGCATTTTATTTAAACCCCAGCTGTGTACCATTTTAAATGCTGTGAGTCCTTTACTGTGTGTGGCTGCACCAATCCAAAAGACAGCTAAGAGAGGAACATCGGTACTCCACTTTGTCAACAGAGACTTGGAGGTCCTACTGGATGGGATGATAGGGAGAAAGGCTGCTTTCTTTCCCCAGGACTGACAAAGGAGATCATAGTACCAATGCCACCAGCCTGGTCTGAAGTAGGCACCCAGGTCAGTGTATGTCCATGTTCTGGAGGAATGTACAGCAATTCTGTAGGCAGATGAATAAATTTCTGCAGTCCATAGGGTGACTATCACCATCTTCTCCTTTCAATCTCACACTCACTCTTATTCTGCCACTATGAAAATCTCCGACTGTACCTCACAGTCTGCCACCCTCATTATTACATGCACATTTTCCATCACCCACTCCCACCAACGTCATTAAGCCTTCCTGCCCTTTACCCTTCCTGCTCACTCACTGGGAACATCTCACCACCTTTCCTGTATCGCATTACCAATAACATCTTTTCCAACCATTTCCATCTCACTCAATAACCCTCTTTTTCTTATTGCAGGAGCAAACAATAATGCTGAAGGGCCATGACAGGTGGCAAGGTGGCTAAGAAGAGTATTCTTGAAATTGTAGAGAGAACTACGGCCACTCATGTGGTGTTGCTGTTATCTTTTATTACAGAACTGGAAAGTGAAGAAAGAACAGCAAACATGCTGCATTTGAATTTGGTATGAAATAAGATCTGCTTATCTTTGGATCAGCAACTAATCTATAGTCACCGAGTGATATGTTTACTCAACTCTAATCTCTAAGATGTGTGGTGTCGATTGAGCCCTGTCTGGCTTGATGAGCTCAAAGTTACATCACTCTATTATGGTGTAAGTAATTTTCCTTCTGCTGTTTTTCTTCAGAAGACTACTGCTGCTGCTCCAGATATTCAGCATCCATCACATTCCCTCTTTGTTTCAGTTGTGCAGAGCACAGCTTCCTAGGATTATGCTGCCCACTCTGTCTGAATTTTACTGTGTGGCTTCTCCATATATTCAAGTAAGTGAATACTATCTCCAGTAACTGACCCAACACAGACATCTATTTCAAACCCACTGACTCACACAGCTACCTTAACTACACCTCCTCCCACCCCTGCCTCATGTTTAAAAAAAACATGATCACTTACTCCTAATTCCTCCGCCTCTGCCATACCTGCTCCCAGGTGCAGCAACTCCACTCCAGGACATCCCAGATCATCAATAATGCCCTCCATCACATCTCTTCCATTTCCTGCATCTCCATCTCCATCCCCCCAACTGCAACAAGGATACAACACCCCTGGTCCTCACATTCCACCTCACTAGTCTCCAGAGACAATGCATTATCCTCCACCATTTTTGCCAACTACAATCAGACCCCATCACCAAAAATATATTTCCCTCCCCACCCTTATCTGTATTCCATTGAGACCATTCCTTCTGCGACTCCTTCGTTCGGTCCAAGTTCCTCACCCAACATCTTGCCCTGCCACCACACAAGGTGCAAAACCTATTCCCACACCTCCCCCTTTACCTCCATCCAAGACCATAAAGAGTCATTTCAACTCTGGCAGAAATTTTCCTGCACGTCCTCCCATCTCATTTACTGCATCCGTTGCTCTCAATGTGGTTTCCTCTACATCAGGAAGACTGAGCGCCAACTCATGGAGTGGTTCAGGGAACATCTCTGATCTGCATGCACCAAACAACCCCACTGCCATGTGGCCAACCACTTCAACTCCCCCTCACACTCCCCCAAGGACATGCAAATCCTGGCCCTCTTCCGCTACCAATCAGTCACCCACCAAGTGGAGGAAGTATGCCTCATCTTCTGCCTTGGGACCCTTCAACCACTTGGCATCAATATTGACTTCACAGGTTTCCAAATCTCCCCACCCCCCACATCATCCCAGATCCAACCTTCCCACTCAACATCAGCCCCTTGACCTACCCTACCTATTCATCTTCATTCTAACCTATGCATTCCACCCTCCTCATTGATCTGTCATAATCACCTCCCACTTGTATCCATGTACTGTCATCCCACCTACCTCCTATTTATCTCTCAGCCCCCTTCCTCCTCCATATTACTCATGAGGGCTTATGCCCGAAATGTCATATCTCCCGTTCCTCGGATACTGCCAGACCTGTGCTTTTTCCAGCACCACACTTTTTGACCCTGACACTCCAGCATCTGCAGTTGTCACTTTCTCCTACTATCTTTAGGAGGCTTATTATCTACTCCTTGATGGCTCTAATGGAAGAAGAATGGACTGTACTGTATCTGTGCCTGCCCTCAGTAAAGAGATTACATAACAGAGTCATCAACCATGGTTGAAGAGGGTAGCCCTTATCTCTGAGCAGCCATCTTTGTAACGCATCCAGCACTTAGAATGAATATGCTGAAAATTATCAAGCATGCTTCCAGACTATCTAGTACAGATCTCGAAAATGTGGTAATGATGATCACAGATGATTTGGACATTGAAAAAGTAGAAGCCTTTTCCATTAATGAGTTCAGTCATATCATGGAATGTTGTTTTTTAATGTGGCAAGCATACAACCTCATACCTGGGGAAATCAGTTATTTTGATAAAAAGCATTGCACAGGTAGAATCACTGATCTTGTCATAGGGAAACAAGATGGAATGGTATGATCTGGCACAGATATAATCAATAATAGCTTTCATACATGCTATGGACAAAACCAGACTCCTTCAAAACATTTCAAGAAGATAGCCCAGATTCTAACTTTTAAGTTGTTTTAAGCAGGTGTAAGTGGATATTCCAGAAGAGATGCAGCTGACCCAACCACTTAGTTTTAAACAAACCAGAATTTATTTGCAAGGTTACTGAATGAAATACTGATAAAGGGGAACAGAATATAGAATAACTTAACTATTTAAAAACCCAACCAATCCTATTGAACCTTAATGATGCTGTTCTAAATACTTGCAACAGTCCCAATAAATACCCCCTTGGCAGAAAGGTAAAATCAGACATAGTTCTTACATGAGAGATGTCAGTTAGAAAGAGAATCAGCATAGAACTGCTTCTGTGACTAGCAGCCTCAAAACTGACTACTTGCTAAAAAACAAACAAACTGGAGAAAAGCTGAGCTGGGAGAACTGGCCACTCCCCTTTCATTTTCAAGTTTTTTTAAACTTGAAAGCCTTTTGACTGAGACAGTGTCTGTTAGCTAGAAACAAATTGGCCCTAAAACCCATCCAAACCAGACACATTGGAACTTCTGTCTTTAAGATCCCATTGAAAAACAGACCAAAGACAACATAACTTTGTTAAAGGAGCAGCATTGTCACACCTGCCCACTTAGAAAAGAACCATCAATATATAAAGAAGGCTTCATTCAAAAACCCTTAGAGTTACACTGTTAGTACACTACAACACCCATATACATTACATTGACTATAAACATACAAACATGTGCTACTAGATTCTATTTCAGTCAGTTTACTTCTGCCACCGAACACCTTCATTTCTCATCCAGCTGCAATCATGTTTTCTTGTCCTGTCACATGCACGATTTTCAAATTGAATGGCTGTAACAACAAACTCTATCTAGAGAGTCTGAAATTTTTGTCCTTAAATTTCTCCACAAACATCACTCGGTTATGATCAGTTTATGATTGTGTCAGGTACATTTCTGGTAACATAAACATTGAAATACTTTAATGCCAACACCAAGCTCAAAGTCTCCTTCTCAACTGTCAAATATTTCTGCTGATGGATGTTTGATTTCCTGGAGAAATATCCGATGGGTCTTTCTATCTTCTTATCGTCTTCCTGTAAGAGCACAACACCAACAGCCACATCACTTGCACCTTGAGAGGCTTGGCATAATTAGGTGTTGCTAACCTTGGGGCAGTGTTTAACACAGCTTTCATACTGTCAAATGCCTTCTGACAGTCTGCTGTCCACAGAAAACTCTTGCCTTTCTTTAGTAATTCAGTGAGTGAAACAGCCAGGCTGCTAAAATTTGATATGAATTTTAAATAAAACTCACTCAATCCCAAAAATCATAATACTGCTCTTTTTTGATGATGGTATGGGAAACTCCCCCAATACCTTTGTTTTTGCATTCCATGAGGCCGTTTGTTAATGTCAAATAACATGGCCCAGGCAGGTGACTTGGACTTTGGCAAATTTACTTTTATGACCAAGCCTGCCTCCCAAAGTCGATCGAATAATTCTAATAAATGTGGCAAATGTTCCTTCCATGTGTGACTAAAAATCACCAGGTCATCTATCTATATCTATGACAGAATTCGGTAATCAAAAATGACCTTATCGGTTAGTCTCTGAATTGTGGCTCGTACCATGTTGAAACCCTCTCTCTTCATGCTTTCAAACCTGGTGAGTTTCTCCAATAATTTCTGCTTTTGTTTGTGAAAATAAAATCAAGTTTTAAATTCTAATTTTGCTTTACTTTTCTTTTCAGCTTTATTTTCTCTCTCAATTGCCTTATTTCTATATTCAGGAAATAATTGATTTTTTTAATTCACTCTCTTTAATGTTGTCCATACTCTAACTCACATCAAACCCCAATATCTGAAGTTTGTGGATCTACAATGGCTCCTGTTTCAGCAAAGATTTAGTTTAAAAACCGTCATGGTTTACACCCTCCAGGACCTTACTCTTTCTTATTTCTTTCAATTTGATATGGCCATATGCTACAAATTCTGCCTTCTTGACATTTCTGATTGAAATCCTTCCATAATCTGTGTCTTTGACTGCCTATGTACTAACTGTCTGTGCTCTGGTCCCTCTTTTTCACTCTTTACTGGAATAAAACCCAACTGCTTTTAACCAAAAATGTAGTTAACTAGTCTAAACTTCCCTTGTGTGATATCAGTGACAAAGGTTGTTTGCTAACACACATGAGACATTTCAGTATAAATTGTAATCCCACCATACTGTTCTGTAAAATCTTCCTTACAGTCTGGTTTGACACCATCACCTTGTTATGATCTCTCTAACTTAATTAGTTTGTACAGTTTTGGACTACTTGTTACTTTGGTTAGACCCTCCGTATGCAACTCTTACACTTAACATGTTATTCTAGTCGTTGGTTTGTTTCCAATACCACCATTTTTTTTAGCTTTTTGTAATTATCTCTTTACCTCAATTAATCGGATTATAGGCCATCCCTACAGCTGTTATTCAGCTGTTGATACTTTACTCACACCTTCTGACACTCTTGATCATCTACAGAAACTTATTATTTGGCCTGTCGACACTTCACTCACACCATTTGTATGATCTTTTCATCTCTCTGATTATAAAGTCTGTACTTGGATGCTGTCTTCACTTCATCTGATGAAGGGGCACTGCTTCGAAAGCTTGTGATTTCAAATAAACCTATTGTACTATAACCTGGTGTAATGTCCCTTTTGACCTTGTCCACCCCAATCAAACACTGGCACCTCCACATCACTACAATAACAGTGTTATCCAAAAGTAAGTTCTTGTCATTGTCCTCTGTTTCTTTGTCAATCCTTAATGCAGAGTCATCTGGACTTGAAACGTTGCCTTGCTTTCTCTCCATGAATGCTGCTTGACCTGCTGTGGTCTCCAACATTTTTGTTTTTAGCTTAAATCTCGTGGGTTAAGGAGGTACGTTGTTAGCCCGTTCAGTCATACTGATGCAAATGCTGTCGTTGTTCTATTATTAGCTTGTGCTTCTAGTGAGAGATTGTCAGAATTACTTTTTAAATTGAAATGTGCAGGAACATAATCTATCAATGTGAGATGCTCTGGTACAACTAGATTTGACATATTA